>NC_134690.1:361441851-362041851 GCF_050947455.1 Rhinoderma darwinii | reverse complement strand
GGCTGCGGCATTTTGCCAGTTTACAGGCGTAGTGCCATACACATAGGTAGCAGTTGTGCCTGGAATTGTATCTCAGTCCCATTCACTTGAATGGTACTGGAACTGCAATCCCATCCAGAGCCACTCCGGATGTGTACGGCGCTGTGCCCGTAAACTACGAAAAGGTAGCAGCGACGAATGCTGCGGCCCCTTTCAGTCAGCTGATTGGTTGGGATCCTGGGAGTCCAACATCCACCGATCTCATATTTAGGCCATCAATAAAACAAAACTTTCAGACAGGCCCTTTAAAGAATATGTGTGCCTTTGAACCCAATTTTTTTTTTTTTAAATATATCTAGGTTTTAAGTAATTGAAAACATACATTTTATTAATACATTTTTTTTTGCTTTTTAAGATAAAGCTTCTATGTAGCCTGTATAAATAGAAGCTGTATCGTCCCTATCGAAGCCGATACCATCAAGTCAGCTGAACTGCTGGAATCGGCTTTGAAATAAGAGTACAGCTTTCATATATACACAGGATACATAGAAGCTGTATCTTAAAAAGGTAAAACATTTTTTCAATAAAAAAGTCAATTTAAAAAGTTACATTTTAAATCGCTTAAAACATTGATTAACAAAATTTGGTTCAAAAAGGTTCACAGTACAGATGTTTCTTTCTCATGTCTTGAAAATACGATATTAAAATGATTTGAACACTCCCTTTCACTACTCTTGATTTTTTTACCTTAAGCCAATAGATCCATTATAGTTTCTGAGCTACAGAACATCTAGGCCAGATCGCAGACAAACTTTTCAAAAAGGAAACAGTCACCTCCGTTCACCCCCCAAAAAGAACTCAAACTGGCATGTACTCGCTGGGAATACAAGTTGTTCCTCACTAGCGATTTGAAATGTCGATGCACAATATCTATACAATTCCATTATAAAGTTTTCCTGCATTGTGCGTGAATGATTGAAGATGGGCACTGGGCATTTCAGTATCAGGAAGAGTCCGGCATGAGTATAAGGTGGTTGGGGCATAATCAAGAATACACCAATTACCCTTTGCCTTTAGGGAACAAAAACCCTTATTCCACACTACTTAAATTATAACTTATTAGTAATATTTTATTAATAGATTAACTCAAAATGTAAAAACAAGACCATCGACTTATATCATTCAGTCTCCAGGTTATAATAGCATTTGTGTGGATCCCAGACAAAGACTAAAAATAGTATTCTATCCAACTGAAATCGGTGTATTGGGGTGGCTGCAGCCTCACACCAAACAACATAGATTGTGGATTATGTTAAATATAAAAGCAAAAATCTCCTAGGCACAAACCCCCCCCCCCAAATCGAACCTCATGGGTAACGGGGCTAATGACTAGCAAAACGTAATTATGCAATTGCATGTGTTGTGCACTGCTATTTGGGATCGATAGTGAGGACTGATCAGTGTGAGCGGCTAAAGTGCCCCTTCTTTTTTTCCGTTTTAAAGTACTGATTTAAAGCAAAAGCCCATCTTCGCAAGCATTTTTTGGGCGCATCTAAAATAAAAAAATTAAGCACCTTTACAAAAAGCCTCCTATCATTTTTTTTAATCTATTGCTACTATTCAGACTCTTGTTTCTCTGGTATCAGACCCACCCCCCCCCCCCCTTAAAAAAACAAAAACCTGTGCATTCTGTTCCTGCAGTTAAAGAGGCTCTGTCACCACATTATAAGTGGCCTATATTGTACATGATGTGATCGGCGCTATAATGTAGATTACAGCAGTGTTTTTTATTTAGAAAAACGATCATTTTTGACGGAGTTATGACCTATACTAGCTTTATGCTAATGAGTTTCTCAATGGACAACTGGGCGTGTTTTACTATATGGCCAAGTGGGCGTTGTACAGAGAAGTGTATGTAGCTGACCAATCAGTGTCATACACTTCTCTCCATTCATTTACTCTGCAGATAGCGATATAGCTATATTGCTATGTGCAGCCACATAAACACACTAACACATTACTGCAGTGTCAGGACAATGAATATACATTACTTCCAGCCAGGACGTGATGTGTATTCAGAATCCTGACACTTCGCTAATACAATCCCAAATCCACAGCACAGCAAGCGTAATCTCGTTTGAAGTGACAGTTTACAGCGTAATCTCGCGAGATTATGCTTCCTGTGCTGTAGTGTCGGGATTGTATTAGCGAAGGGTCAGGATTCTGAATACACGTCTTGGCTGGAGATAATGTATATTCATTGTCAGGACACTTGATGTGTCCTGACGTTAATGTGTGTGTATGTGTATGTGGCAGCACATAGCGATATAGCTATATCGTTATGTGCTGTGTAAATGAATGGCGAGAAGTGTATGACGCTGATTGGTCAGCGTCATTCTTCTCTCCACAACGCCCACTTGGCCATAAAGTAAAACACGCCCAGTTGTCCATTGAGAAACTCATTAGCATAAAGCGAATATAGGTCATAATAAAAAACACTGCTGTAATCTACATTACAGCGTCGATCACATCATGTACAATATAGGCCACTTATAATGTGGTGACTGAGCCTCTTTAAAGTGTCTTCCATCTGTCCCCTATTTCTTGAAATAATTACCAAATATATGTTAGTAAGACCAAAGGGACAGGTGAAAGAAAGTGACTGCAGGATCAGACTACACAGGATTTGTTTGTAGTCTGTTACCATGGAGAAATATAGGTCTCGGTTGGGAGCAGTAGGCAAAAAAAACAAAAAAAAACGACAATCTTAAAGGCAACCCGGAGTTACTAAACTACCAGAATATCATTATGCAGTTGGGGGTTTAGCGTTTCAAACCTGCCCAGGTCGAAATTAGACGTTAAGGCAATAGTTAACTTACTTGTTACGGAGATCAGTCCGGGAGCAGCATCGGGCAGATGCGCATAGCATATATGAAGCGGAAGACAGTACGCTGCACATGTGTACTGTCCTAGGCCAAATGTGCGCAATACGCATGTGCCCAATGACGTCAGACTCCTCTCCTGGACTCCTTTCAGTAACTAGTAAGTTATTTTACTAACTAATGCCTAAACAGACAGTTTTGACCTGTGCAGGTTTGAAACACTTAACCCCAGCTGTATAATGATATGCTGGTGGTTTAGGAACGCCAAACCTAGTGACGGGTTCCCCTTAATTACAAGTCTATTTGCAAAGTAGCTTCATTTTTAATTTAGATGCATTGGAAAAATGTATGCCCAAATGTGCAAAGAATAATATAAAGACATCAGAGGAAAAACAACATCTTAGAGGAAGATATGTGTTATAATTGGTTTTGTCGGGCGTGTTACTTTATATTACTCATTTATATATTGATAACTATGTCCAAAATGATTCAATATCTACAGAATCATGAAGCAAAGTGTGACACACCAAAACATTAGTTTGACGAAATCATCCATTTTAAATGTGGCAGATGACCATACCTAAAGGCTTTATTGATCGTGGCTGTAGATGAGTCTCCCACTTGTAAACTATGACTTGGCATGAATCGCCTTTAGTCTGTAAATTAAAAGTGAAACATCTGCATTGATTAAACTTACCAATATAGCTATAGTCAAAAACGTAGTTATTTTTCACCAGAGATGTGATCTTTCTGCAGGACTGTGCCGTGTTTATTTACACACATACACATTGACAAAGTTGCTTCTGTAGACGCACTGCGGACCTAGAAATCAATAGATCTGCATCTCAGGAGGGATACGTCTCTTTCCATGTGCTCCATAAGGGCATGGGAACATAAGGAAGGGCCACAATTCGCTATAGAGGAGAGAGCCACTACAATAAGCTGCTCTCACTTCGGAGGACCAATAACGCCCTCGCATTATAAATCCAGAGTGGTTACTCCGGCATTACCAGACAATCACAAGGTCTCCCTGTGTCATTAACAATGATCAGCTAGTCACGGGGGACCTGCCTCATAGAAAGGGGCAATCCTAAGCAGATGTCCAGGTGTGAGCCTTTGGCCTCATGCACACGACCGTGTTTTTGCGTCCGCAATTCCCCCGCAAATCCACGGGAGAATTGCGGACCCATTCATTTCTATGGGCCCATACACACTATCCGTGTTTTCACGGGTCTCCGCATGTCCGCACATCCGTGCCGCAGAAACTCAGGACATGCCTTATTACGGGCCGCAAATTCGATGCGGACATGCCAATAGAAGTCAATGGGCCCGTGGAAATTGTGGATACACCTCCGTATGTCATCCGCAGTTTGCGGAAGTGTTGCTAGGCGACGAGCGGGAATGAGTTCTGTCGTCATCCTGTTTTACCTAGGCTTTTTTTTTTTCATCCGCATTTTGCGGATTACATACGGATGAACTGCGGATTACATACGGATGAACTGCGGATGACATTTCACGGAACACGGTCCTGGAATTTGCGGACCAGAAAAACACTACGGTCGTGTGCATGAGGCCTTTGGGTAATGCTTTCCTGCTATTTATTTTCTTCAGTTTTGGATGCTTTATAGTTCTGCACCATGAAGGTACAGCTATGATCAATGACGGCAGATTAGCTGCACTATGTAAAGGGAGTGAGGCAGTCCGAAATCTGAGACCTTCTGTCTCAGTCTCGGGCTGCTGCTTCTCTCCACCATGATTTAAACTGCAGCTCTGCAAGTTCACATTGGCTGTTGCGTATAAGCACAAGCCCAAAGGAAAGTGCATGGAGAGCAGATTTCCATTACAATGACAAAATGATTAAAAACTACAGGCAACTAAACCACTTCGGAAATGTCCATAAACAATAGGGTATTTGGACAATTGTTCAGTTAGGAAAAACAAATCCATGCGCCCTATTGGGGTATATAGATATCATAGAAGGGGTTCTACCAGTCAGGAATCCCCTGTATAAGCCCGGACAGCCACTATCAGCAGCTCCCACTTTAGCAGACCCAGCCTATCCATGTATTACATGGACAGTCATTTAATTGGATGGCTACCATGTCATTTTACATTTAATACTGCAATGTATGACTGGCCCCAGATTCCCCCAGGAGGGTTTGTCAGAGAGATAACCCTTTTAACAGTAATTCATTTGACAGACTGATATTCACAGAAACTGTTAGAACTACCTACGTTACAAATGTAAATGTGATTTTGGAAAAAAAAGAAAAAAAATGTATCCTAAAATCAGCCAACTTTTTTTTTTTACTCTTATGCAGACACTTTAAGGCTATGATCACACGGGGTATTTTGCAGGAGGAATATCTGCCTCCAAATTCCGTTTGGAAGTTTGAGGCAGATATTCCTCTCCCTGCACGTCGATTTTCACGGCGATTTTCGCCCGCGGCCATTGAGCGCCGCGGGCATAAAACAGCGCGAAATACGCTTTCTCTGCCTCCCATTGAAGTCAATGGGAGGTCAGAGGCGGAAGCGCCCGAAGATAGGGCATGTCGCTTCTTTTTCCCACGAGGCAGTTTTACTGCTCGCGGGAAAAAGACGCCGACGCCTCCCATTGAAATCAATTTTTTTGCAGAGTTCTGCGACGCGGTTCCCGCGTCAAAAATCTCGGCAAAATACCCCGTGTGAACATAGCCTAAAGAGGTTGTTTGGGACATTTAGAAAATTAGCTGCAGGGTGTAGTAAAAACAACAAAATAAGTATTGCTCAACTGGTATATCCCCTGCCACTCTAACGCCATAGCTCACTGTTGCTGCCCAGCAATGATGAAATTCCAACTATCCGCATGTGACCACTGCAGCCAATTACGGTCCTCAGTGGTCACACCGTGCGAACATAACCGCAGAGGACAGTGATTGACTGCAGCAGTCACATGACGATAGTCCTTCTTTACTGCTGGACAGCAACTGGAGCGGCAGAGAATTTACCAGGTAATACTTATTTTGTTATTTTCTCATATCCCCTGCTTTCAGCCAGTCTTTAAAATTTCCCAGGACAACCACATAGAGCAATTGTCACCATGTAAAAAATGTGTTCAGTCCAAATCTGACAGTATAAAGGAAATTAAAAAAAATAAAACGAACAAAAACATACCCTTGGCTCCAGAAAACTGCCCTTGAAATAGCGATACCGTACATGGATTCCTCTGGGGAGTGTAACATTTGCTTTCCAGATCGTACTGTTGAGAAAAAGGATCACAAAAATTATATCATTCACATAATCTTCAAGAACTACAAAACTACCACCGTTCTTTCACTGCACAATCACACTGTGCTGTGGATCATGCTGGGCTGGAACAATGAGAAGTGCAGGACACTGATTGGTCACTGATTGGTCAGCGTCATACACTTCTTTACAACACCCACTTGGTCAAAAGTAAAAACACACCCAGTTGGTCTTTAAGAAACTAATTAGCATAAATCTAAAATTGCTCAAAAATGATCGCTTTTCAAAATAAAAAACCACTGCTGTTATCTACATTACAGCGCCGATCAGATTATGTAGGAGACAGGGCACTTATAATGTGGTGACAGAGCCTCTTTAATGCCTCATGCACACGACCGTAGCCATGTGCACGGCCGTGAATTTCGGGTCTGCCGGGCTGTGCATTATTTTCAATGAGCCCGAACTGCAGAACTTGGCCATAATAAGGCTTGCCTGTTCTTTCTGCGGTGCGGGCACCTGGGCCATGCACGGACCGTGAAAACCACGTTCGTGTGCATGGCCCCATAGGAATGAATGGGGCCGCAATTCTCCCGTGGATTTTTGGGGGAATTACGGCCACAAAAGCACGTTCGTGTGCATGAGGCCTAAATCCATTGTTGCCTTTTTTATTACTTCTATTTGTCACAAAGTTTCATGAAGGTGGTCATGGCTGTAAACATCACTTTTATAACTGTAATTGTCAGCTTGCTTGCAGGGAAAAAAAAAAAAAAAAAAAAAGGGCGTGTGGTTGTTTATAAAGGGGTGTAATCCTGTTTTGTTTTTTAAATGTTAACTTTTTTAAAAAAAATTCATCTTAAAACCAGATTTTTTTTCTGGCAATTTAGTAAAAATATTTTGATGTAGACAGACATAAGTGACCTGTATGAACTCTGTACAGCTTGAACATTTTTATTTTTAGGACGTACCGAGGGTCTTATTTTCTGGTTGAGACCGATTAACTATAAACATGAACTTGTAAGAAATAATTTTTTTTTTTAGGATAAATTACATTTTGATGCAAAATTACACAAAGGCGCCCGTATGTATAAAGTGCTGAGTGGCATTTCTACTCAAGAAATATGGGTATGGGGGCTTAGTATAAAATTTTCATTTTAGAATTCAGATTTTATTCATACATATCAAAAGAATGAAAATAGTCCCATCTTCTAGAGGTGCAAAATGTCCCAAAACCCCTGGCTGTAAAAGGGTTAAAACCAAGAATGAATTGACACAGCAAGTACAACAGTACATGTATAAACGGTCAGTATAAAACTTACCAATCATTGGCGTCAGGTTGTAAGATAACAGCTTTATGGGGTTTCCAGGCACCTAAAATATCACAACTCCCACAAAGTGCAATGACTTCATCTGAAAAACAGAAAAAAATAAAAAAGTTGATTTTTATGGTTTAATGCCCATATGTGCCAATGTTCAATTTCAAAATGGATAAAAGTAAAGCTTAGCTCCGGAAAGAAGTCAACTGAGGCTTGGCACAATTATTCAGAAATGGAAATTAATTATTCAAAACAGTTATGTAATAAGCGGTATGACAATTATTCAGTGGCAGAAAGTGCTTTCCATTGCAAGGAACCAATTTAATAGCTCTTTTTAGTGGAACTTATATCCCATGAGAAGAAACTGCTAGAAGAGAACAAAAAAGCAGTACAACAAAAATATGCCACCTATTTACCCAACTCGGAATATCTCTATTTTGGCTCTTTACTGTAACTCATCACTGTTTGGCCCCTATTCCTTTACTTCAATCTTTTTCTTTTACCCCTTGTCCCATTTGTTGTTTTATTTGTCTAAGGAGTCCTGACCATTCTGCACTCTGCAAATATTCACCCATACTAGAGTTTGAAAACATTTTAATTTGCCTTTTTATAGTTCAGTATATTCTCTTGTATGCAGTACTACTCTTTTCTCTTTCTGTACACTTTGCCCCTATATTTTGAAAATGTTGTAAATTGCACCGATTTGTGTACGCAAAAAATAACTTTATAAAAAAAAAGGGGTGTTCAAAATTGAACATTTACTAAGGGTTTTGCCATTATAGAGATTTATTTATGGACAAGCCATAAATGTATGATCAACTGCGTCTAAACGCTGGGACCCATGACAATTCTGAGAACAAGGGCATCTGGTCCTGTTTTGGGAATCATGGCTCTCCAAGCAGTTGGACCCAGACAGACCAAGAGTCCAATCTCCAAAACCAGCTCTTTGTTGATCTGCAGAAACAACCCTAGAGATACACTTTAGATGACAATTTATATAGAGTAAATTAGGTATGTAACCTAATGTTTCTAAATGAAAATCACAGGACAATTTAAAAAAAAAAAAAAAAAAAGAGAAGAAGGGGAGACGGACTGTACCAGTCACCATGAAGGGAAGCTCTGGTAAGTCACCAGTCAAACATTCATGAGGGAGTTCTTCAGACGCCCCGTTTGCCAAGTATGTACAGGCTTTTGCCTAGCAACAATGGTTGAATACAAAAGCTGAATACCAAAGCTACAGAGCCGACTAAGTAGACAATTATAGGTTATATAGAAATGATTTTTCACCCACTACCACCAGGTATTGCTGGTTTAATAGGTGAAATGCTGGTGACCGGTTCCCTTTAAGTACTAGTTTATTTGGAGGATTTTCGATGTGGCATGCCGAAGGCTGAGGAGATAAATGCTAGCCAGAGTTCATTTCCCAGAATTACAGCTTACATAATACACATAATAAGAAGTTTGGGAAAAACAGAAAATAAAAAATATGTTCTATATTAACAAAAACTAACTATAAATGTATTCGAATGGAACCATCTGAGAAATAAAACAACATTTAATCAAACTTATATTAGTAAATAACCAAACATCCTACAAATTCAGCAGACCATGTGCCAGATTACCAATCTCTTATCTTGGAAAGAAATGCAGTTCTAGGAAACTTTAAATGTTCTTAAAAAATTGACATTGGAGTTCGTCCCAGAACTGATAAAACTGCGCCACGTAAAACAAACTGCAGGAATTACATTTGAAAAAGGCGCACAGATAATCTTGTAGCATGAGCGCCACAACAGTGTGCCAGCCGCGGTCAGGCTTCCCACTACAGATGGGCAGCACAGTAAACTACAGTCCAAATGATGACATTGAGTTGTAAGAAATCTTGTAGACGCGGGTGATCACACAGCACCTAAGGGACAATTCTGATAATCCATATACAGGGCAAAAGTATTTACCACCTTGGAGTTTTTCCTGTTTTATTGCAACACAACCGTGAATTAAAATGGCACATGCTTAACCTACGCAGCGTACACAGTTCTCCTCACCACGGTCGGGACCCCCATTCTAGTGATCGGTGGAGTGGGGGCACAGCGGTGGGGTCCCCAGCGATCACACATTTATCAACTATCCTGTTGATAGATAAATGCAGATCCTAGGAATAGAATATGATTGACAAATTCACATAGAAAACCATTTGCTTATCTCAATAGGTCAGAATATGGGCAGGGTAATGACTAATGGCTAGATATAGCACTCCCTGAAAGACAGATACATAGAAAAGTAAACAGCTCTGGGGGATATAACATCAAACTCACGCAAACTAGTAAAGGCTCGTCCACACTTTCCGGAATTGGCGTGTTTTTTGCGGACAGAATTTTGGCTGTAAAAAACGCAGCATAACACAGTAGCAGCATGGTGGGGGACATTTAACAAATCTCATCCACACGCTGCGTAAAATATCCGAGCCGAGATTGACCAGCGGTGAATATTTTTCGGACCGCAGCATGTCAATTCCTGCTACGGGATGTGTGCAGAATTGCTGCGTTTTTCATAGGAGACGTCTCCATCTCCCAACATTGAGAAAAACGCAGAAATTTACGTACCATTTTCTGCTGCAAAAACCGCAGGAAATGGTGTGTGTTTTTGCCGTAGCGGAAAGCCTTTGACTTTCAAAGCATTTTCTGCAGCAATTCCGTTGTGTGTGGACGAGCCCGAACACAAAGGGTGGGTTTACATGGCGGTATGTGTTGCTCATGCTCCGAGTGTGTGAGCACAAGCGTTGATCTAGAATATAGATAGATCGATCAATAAGTTGCAGCATCTTCATCTATATTTTACACGGAGGTCATAACTATAACCTGAATAATTTTTTTTTTACACGGCATAAGTTTGAGGCAGAAAAATTGAAGGCTGATTTTTAAGAGAAAAACAGCCTCTGAATCCAGGCATTTTTTGAGCGGATTTTCAAAGCATATTTCATTTTTTGTAGTGTCAATTGAAAAATCAGCTTATAAAACGCTGCAAGAATTTCTGCAACATCTGCCACGTGTGAATATATCCTAAGGGCACGTTCACACAGCATATGTTTGAGGTAGAAAAATACCAGGCTGATTTCGAGAGAAACCAGCCTCTGTATCCAGGTGTTATTTGCAGCTGAATTTCATTTTTGAAAGCTTTCTTGAAGCTTATTTTGAGGCATATTTTTGTTGGGTCAATGGAAAACCCACATGTAAAATTCTTCAAGAATTGACGTCACTACATATTTACGAGGCTTTTTATTCAATTCAGCAGCATCCAATACAAACTGCTCTGTGTATTTCCCAATGAAAACAATGCAGACATATTATTGGAGCGTAAAACGAGTATTTTATGCTCTCAAAAATGCCTTAAAATAAGCTGTGTGAACATACTCCAAGCAGCAGACTTAGCATGTATGACCTGTGGATTTTTGGAAGTCATCGCCATTGAAGACCACAATGTATAAACTGGCAATACCACCAGCTGTAGGACATCTGAGTCTCAGAATAGGTAGCCTTTCCTTTATGCATCTTTATTGCAATAATGAATATTATTAACCCGAATAAATCTAAATCAATACAAACTTGTGGGAATACCCTCTAAAGACAAAGAGAATATAGCTTTCAATCCTATAAAGGGTTACAGATCCTCTCAGCATGTATAAGACGCACCCCCCCCCCCCCTCACTCTACCGTGATTGTGGACACCTTCACAGGTAGTTTGATCTAACTGGTAATACTAAGGGCGGATTTACACGAGCGTGTGCGTTTTTGCGCACACAAAAAACGCAGCGTTTTGCGTGCGCAAAAAGCACTTACCAGCTCCGTGAGTCATCACATAGGATGTGCGGCTGCATGATTTTCGCGCAGCCGCCATCATTATGACACTGTCTGTATGTTTGTAAACAGAAAAGCTTCCGTGTGGTGCGCTTGATACGTGAAAAACGCTGAAAAATAGGACCTGTCGTGAGTTTTACGCAAAAATCACGGACTGTCCACATGGCCCCATAGACTTGCATAGGTCCATGCGACACGCGTGAAAATCACGCGGGGTGTACGGACGTATATCACGTTAGTGTAAATCCGCCCTAAAGCTGGTATTACACGGCCCGACGTGGGCCATGTGAACGAGTGCCAATCAATGAAAAAAAAAAATAGTTGATCGTCCCGATAAACTTGTATCATGTCAGCTGCATGTCTCCATGTTTACACAGCGTGAGGTGCTGCCGACAACGACAATGGTTTCAGTATTTAAAACGATACGATCAACTGCTGAACGAGCGCGAGTTTGTTTAATGACTTATCGTTGCCCTGTTTACAAAGGGCTATTATTGGAAAAGCTTGTCTTCCCAATAAATGGCTAATATAATAAAAGGGTCTAAGGCCTCATGCACACGAATGCGTGATTTTGTGTCCGAAATTGATCCGCAAAAATGCGGATGAATTGCGAACCCATGCATTTCGATGGTCCCATGCACACGACAGTGGTTTCCGCGCATTGGCCGGGAGCCCGGAAAGCAAAAAAAAACCAAATAGGACAAGTCATTATACGGTCCGGTCTTGCAGTCCAGCTTCATTGAAAACAAGGTGTGCATGGTGCGTGAATTGCGGACAGCCCGCGGGCGACACTCCACGGCCAATACTTAACAAATCTACAATCATATACCTTGCTTGATAAAACAGAATATATCTTTCTAAAGCCCCTGGAGAAATTCCCAACCACAATAAAAAGTCTCACATGCTCGCCGTGTTACATTTCCATTAGTTATTAGAATTCGTTGCGTACAGATTACTTTTATCTTTCCGGGGTGAACGGAGCGAGATGGGACAGTCAGCAGATCAGGTTGGATTGCAGGTCTCTGTTCTAGCCATGTCTAGCACTGGTTTCTTAGAAGACACATTAGCACTGGTTAAATATACTTCCAGCTGACTACTGAAGGCAAACAGGAAAGTATTAGCATTTGTCCTACTTCGGGACCTTGTGAGACTAGTGTACAGAGAAAAACAGAGTGATGACCTAAAATGCTAAATATGTATCCTGAGAAGCTGGCCATACATTTTAGGCTCTGTGCACACTGCGTTAGCAGTGTACATAGAAGGTATACTTTCTACAGAGGCTGCTACATATCCCACTGTATGGGCATTTAATAGGATAGGTCAACCATAGGTTCCCATAGTAAAAAACATATACCGTGTGGTATACTTTTTCTGCTGGATACCGTCGTATGGAATAGCTTAGTCTACTACGCTACTCTATTTTTTCTTTTTTGCTGTATACTCACATAAGGACACACTTTTGGCCTCCATCAGGTGAATGGGGGCCTATGAATATGTTTAATGTATACGCCGGGAGCTTTCCCGGCATGGATGTTAAACATACTCTGCAGACTACGTGCACATAACTTAAGAAAGCGGTCTGCCTGGTTTCTGTTTAGTCATCATCCCCATAAACATGAACATTCAGCTCTGACGAAACAACGTGTCGTATCACAAATGGGTAAGTGAGATAAGTGAATACCAGCCTCTAACCTCAATCTTCCTGGAGAATAATAAAAAAAAAGCTGCCAATCAGTGGTGGGTGGGCGGGGCTAGCCACTGCTTGCGATTAAAGGGAAGGTGTCGTGATATATTTATTTTATTATATTGCTTTTAATATAATGTTAACAAATTTTATTTATTTGGGTTCTCATTTTTTACTTTTTAATGTATTCTTACTTTTACTTCTCTATGGGGGCTGCCATTTTTTTTCATCTCTGTATGTGTCGATTAACGACACATACAGAGATGCTATACGGCACATACAACCCCCATAGAGAATTAGAACGGGAGCCGTTCCATTCTCAGAAGCGTGCGCTGTCTGTGTGGGAACGGCGCATGCACCGCTCCCACACAGACCAAAATGAAGCTCGTTCATAGAGCGAAATCCGGCGCCATTTTCAGAAGCGTGCGCCGTCTGTGTGGGAACGGCGCATGCACCGCTCCCACACAGACGAAAATGAAGCTCGTTCGTAGAGCGAAATCCAGCACCATTTTTATGTAGACCGGAAGCCGCTGACAGACAGTAAGATGACGACTTCCGGCCGCGGCTTTTGGCTATGAATTCAAAGAAGCGAAGGCGCAAGGAAGGGGAGCGTAGCCCAGCGGAGGCAGCGGCAGGAGCAGATAATTTATGTTCGTGTGTGTGTGTGTGATGTGTGTATTATGTTCGTGTGATACTCTCTGCTGAGCCCTGTATCTAATCCTCCTACACTGTGCAGTCACTCAGAAAATGGCGGCACACAGTGTAGGAGATTTGAAGAGATTCAAACCCCTCCTTCTCCTGGCACTAGCCATAAGAAGGGAGGGGGGGGGGGATTGTCTGAGGACACTAGAGAGAGTGTGTCCACCCCAAATTTGCAGCATAAATCAATGAGGTTGCTTTACCACAGTGACCATGCTGCAATTTTGGGAACTGCTCCCTCTAGTGGCCAGCACATGGAAATGTTAAAAATTAGAATCTAAATTTATAATATTTCCTGACTTGTGAAATAATTAAAACAATGTGTAATCACTTAAATACTAATTGCTTAACTGGAAAAAAATAAAAAAATAAAATAAAAAAAAATAAAAGAATTTCTAGCGACACATTCCCTTTAAGGATTACAGTGTGATCAAGAAAGACTTAAAGGGGTATACCCAGCATCACAATCGTGCAACATTGTGCCAGTTATGAAAAATAATTCAAATAGTGTCATTTATCATGCATAATGAAGTCCAAAAACCCCCAAAATACCCTATCCGATTGTTTTGTTTTCACATAGTTGGCCCTGGTTACGTCCCCCAGTAGTCCTAACAGGACGATCACACGCACTGCTCCGCTATGTCAGTATAGTGCATCGCTTCCTCTCCCTGTGCAGTGGGATAACACTTTCTTTGTAGCTGCCGTTCCTACTATTCCCGTCTTCAGTGCTCGGCTGCGTGACAGCCAAAACATGCGCAAAAGACTTCCCTGCTCCTGGGTAATGAAGTCTGCAATAGAAAGCTGGCGGTCACTGGGTCTGCTATTATGTCACCGGTATGGAGAAAACGTCAGAGAGAGGCGGGGGTGCCAATTTCCAAATGGAGTACAAGTAGGATGTGAGTTAAAGCACAGTTAGTGTGGTTATTTTAGTTAATAAAAAAAAATAATAATAACGGCTGTTGGGAACACCCCTTTAATTTCAGCTGAAACATTGCATGTCGGAACATAGAACATTTTCTTTACATTTGATCATGGTGCCGAATGCGGTCACCGAACAGTTTTTGGGAATCTCATGCTGGCGTGGGTGAGTTATGACATGCACCAGACAAGTATCTACCAAGATGGAATTTCCACTAACCCGCTCTTTAATCTGAGACTTCGCAGGCTCTTTGCTTAAATACTTTTTCGATATACTGAGGAATGAAAAACTGGGGTAAGACTGGAGCTTGAAAAAAATATAACTTTTACTAATATCATATAAAAAAAAAAGTGTGCAAACAAAAACACACCAAAAAAGCCGTTTTACAACAAATATATTTCTGTCTCCCTGTTGCAAGAATAATCAATGAACAAATGAAAGACTGAATAATTTCCTTGAATATTCTTGCAATAGGGAGAAAGAAATATATTTGTTGTAAAACGGCTTTTTTGGTGTGTTTTTGTTTGCACACTTTTTTATATGATATTAGTAAAAGCTATAATATATTCAAGCTCTAGTCTTACCCGAGTGATTCATTTGTTAAAGAGGCTCTGTCACCAGATTATAAGTGCCCTGTCTCCTACATAATCTGATTGGCGCTGTAATGTAGATAACAGTGGTTTTTATTTTGAAGAACGATCATTTTTGAGAAAGTTATGAACAATTTTAGATTTATGCCAATTCGTTTCTTAATGCCCAACTGGGTGTTCCTTTAACTTTTGACCAAGTGGGTGTTGTAAAGAGAAGTGTATGACGCTGACCAATTAGCACACTTCTCTTTACAACGCCCACTTGGTCAAAAGTTAAAAAACGCCCAGTTGGGCATTAAGAAGCTAATTAGAATAAATCTAAAATTGCTCATAACTTGCTAAAAAATGATCGTTTTTCAAAATAAAAACCACTGTTATCTACATTAGTTCTCTACAGCGCTGATCAGATTATGTAGGGGATAGGGCACTTATAATATGGTGACAGAGCTTCTTTAATTTAAGTGGAATATATAATACTGCAACATACCTTTGGTGGAAGGTTTCCAAATTCACCATCTATATTTAGACATACCGAGGAAATACCGAATTTACCTTGCGCCGCCAGCCTGTGATATAGGGAAAGCTTGTCTACAAAAATGAACTACACCACCCCACCCAGTGAGACAGTGCAGAAATACGTTGGCACACCTTTACCAAACTATGAAATATCTGCCGCCCAGCATGTGAGACAAAGAGAAAGGGGGAGAACTGAGTGGTCAAGATAAGAGGCATGTGATGTGTGAGGTCCCGTACTACAGGAAGGGGGAGAGGGGCGATAGTCACTTGTTCAGTGTACAAAACGCCACACAAGAAGGAGCCAAAAACTAGGAGCCTGGTCATGCGACTAAATGCGAGATTGGCATACAGAAGACATTTCAGCTACAGACAGTACATTAGTTGCTAATCTTACACAAATTTTATAGATCGAAAAAAACTTTTTTTTGTATCAATGGCTATCGTGCACCCAATAAACCTTTTAGGGTGAGAAGCTTTCAGTTGAATTACCTTTTATAGTCAATAAAGGGGTTATAGTATTTGAAATCATATGTGCTGTGGAACAAAATTTAGCTTTCTTTCTGGGGTCTCTTGAAGTAAGACATGGTACTCTCCAAGAAGTTATAACTCTAGTAGGAAAGAGTGGCATAAATTGGACATACATTTACAAGAATGTGAGATGAAAAGAATAAGAATCTATAGGTACCATAACAGAGTTTAGAATCCGCTACATAAGAAATGTGAAAAACATTCTTGAGAAACCGCTTCTATGTATCCTGTATACATAGAAGCTGTATCTTGCTGTCAAAGCCGAATCTGTCAGGTCAGCGGGACTGATTGTTTTGGTGAACGATAGTGCTGAGTGTCTCGGATGCACCGGATATCGATAATAGCTCGATCGGCGGTCACCGAAGCCGTCAGTCTTGTTGACCTGACTGATTTGGCTTAGACCAGAATGCAGTCGGTCATTCATTTGATATAGTTAGTATCAGATTTCTAAAAGGATCTACTTCTAATGGTCTTGTAATAGTTAACTCCATCAAGACCTTCATTTCAAGACTCTCTGAAGGACATTTCTGTCCAAGGACATTATTACACAAACCCGAAATTATTCTCCTGGCGTTCACAAAGAAGCCCTGCTGTTTAAAATGGGAACAAAAGTCACATTACTTCGAGTCATTTTCCATTAGATTTAGAAGATTAAACCTCAACTTGTTACAGAACAGAACATGTTGAGCTTCCAGCTAAAATAACTACAACGTTGCCCACGAGGTTGTTTTTTTAGTTTTTTAATTAATAAAATGTTAATTAAAAAACATAATGTGAGTGAACAGAATAGACTGCGGGCTTTAAGTAAGTAAGGCTGTGTTCACATCAGCGTTTGTTTCCATTGAGGGGTGCCATATTGAGGCCCGTACTGAAAACAGGATTACAGTACGGGACAGTTGTCCTGCAGCGAGGCAGGGACTCCTAGCGTCGTACATAACTATGATGCTAGGAGCCCGGCTCCCTGCACTGTGTTCGGTCCTGGACTTGCGGCCGAAACACGTCCGTCAATTACGGACGTAATGTGCTCGTGTGAATCCAGCCTAATACGGACTCTGTATGTCTGTATGCCTCAATATAAAATTGGCAGCATACAGAGCTAGGGAGTAGTAGAGGCCTCATGCACTTCTACAAGTACCTTATTAGGGCTCCATACAAAGCGGAGCCGTAATACAGTCGTGTACGAGGCGTAAGGGTATGTTCACACGCTTAACAAAAACCGGCTGTAAAATACGGAGCTGTTTTCAAGGGAAAATAGCCTCTGATTTTCAGCAGTTTTTGAAGCATCAAGCGTTCTTGGATGCGTTTTTTACGGCCGTTTCTGGAGCAGTTTTTCTATTGAGACAATGAAAAACGGCTCAAGTGACATGCACTTCTTCAGCCCCCGTATTTTCAGCCGTTTTTCAAGGCGTTTATGGCCCGAAAATAGGCTGTGTGAACATACCCTAAGGGTATGTTAATTTGCTGTAGAAATCCTTTAAACTGAAAATCAATCCTATACACTTCATTGGCGTTGCTTGTGCATGGATTTTTACAAACCCAATCCAGATGTACGGGACAGTGAAATTTCTGAAACTACTCTGCCACGTGTGAACACACCCTAAAGCCCCGTGCATGCGGCAAAGAGTCCCTTAACCCCTTAAGGACGCAGCCTAGTTTGGGCCTTAAGGCTCAGAGCTCATTTTTCAAATCTGACATATTTCACTTTATGTGGCAATAACGTCGGAATGCTTAAACCTATCCAAGCGATTCTGAGATTGTTTTCTCGTGACACATTGGGCTTGATGTTCGTGGTAAAATTTGGTCGATATATTCAGTGTTTATTTGTGAAAAATTGCAAAATTTAGAGAAAATTTTGAAAAAATAGCATTTTTCTGAATTTAAATGCATCTGCTTGTAAAACAGACGGTTATACCACCAAAAATGGTTACTAGTTCACATTTCCCATATGTCTACTTTAGATTGGCATCATTTTTTTAACATTCTTTTATTTTTCTTGAACGTTACAAGGCTTAGAACATAAACAGCAATTTCTCATATTTTTAAGAAAATTTCAAAAGCCTTTTTTTTAAGGTACCTGTTCGGTTCTGAAGTGGCTTTGAGGGGCCTATGTATTAGAAACCCCCATAAAACACCCCATTTTAAAAACTAGACCCCTTAAAGTATTCAAAACAGCATTTAGAAGTTTTTTTTAACCCTTTATGCATTTCACAGGAATTAAATCAAAGTGGATGTGAAATTTGCAAATTTCATTTTTCTTGCTGAATTTCAATTTTATTCCATTTTTTTCTGTATCACAGAAGGTTTTACCAGAGAAACACTACTAAATATGTATTGCCCAGATTCTGCAGTTTTTAGAAATGTCCCACATGTGGCTCTAGTGCGCTCGTGGACTAAAACACAAGCCCCAGAAGCAAAGAAGCACCTAGTGCATTTTGAGGCCTCTTTTTTATTAGAATATATTTTAGGCAGCATGCCAGGTTTGAAGGTGTTGAGGTGCCAAAACAGTGGGAATCCCCCAAAAGTGACCCCATTTTGGAAACTACACCCCTCAAGGAATTAATTTATGGTTTTTGTTACCATTTTGACCCTACGGTTTTTACTCAGCACGTATTTGAATTGGGCTGTGAAATTAAAAAAAAGAATTTTTTCCAATAAAATGTAATTTTTCATCAACATTTCTTATTTTCGCAGGGAACAAAATACGTCATTTTGTTGCCCAATTTCTCCTGAATGCAGCAATACCACACTTGTGGTGATAAACTGCCGTTTGGGCCCATGGGAGGCCTCAGAACGGAAGGAGCGCTGTGTGTTCTTTGGAGTGCAGATTTTGCTGGATTGGTTTTCGGTGCCATGTCGCATTTGCAAAACCCCAGAGGTATCAAAGCAATGGAAACCCACCAGAAGTGACCCCATTTTGGAAACTACACCCCTCAAGGAATTCATTTATGGGTGTTGTGACCATTTAGACCCCACAGTTTCTACACAGAATTTATTTGAATTTGGCTGTGAATTAAATAAAATGTAATTTTTTCCAATAAGATGTAGCTTTGGCTCAAAATGTCTTATTTTCACAAGGAATAAAATACTCCATTTTGTTGCCCAATTTCTCCTGAGTGCAGCAATACCCTATTTGTGGTGATAAACTTCCGTTTGGGCCCATGGGAGAGCCCAGAAGGAAAGGAGCGCTATGTGTTCTTTGGAGTCCAGATTTGCTGGATTGGTTTTCAGGTGCCATGTGGTATTTGCAGAGCCCCAGAGGTATCAAAGCAATGGAAACCCACCAGAAGTGACCCCATTTTGGAAACTACACTCTTCACGAAATTCATTTATGAGTGTTGTGACCATTTAGACCCCATAGTTGTTTCACAGAATTTATTTGAAATGGGCTGTGAATTGACAAAAATTTTATTTTTTCCAATGAGATGTCATTTTGGCTAAAAATTTCTTATTTTCACAAGGAATAAAATACCCCATGTTGTTGCCCAATTATTCCTGAGTGCGGCAATATCACAGTTGTGGTGATAAACTGCCGTTTGGGCCCATGGGGAGACGCAAAAGGAAAGGACCACCATTTTGCCTACTGGGGATTTCATGGTGCTAAGTCATGTATGCAGAAGCCCCTGAGGTACCAGTACAGTTGAAACCCCCAAGAAGTGACCCCGTTTTAAAAACTACACCCTTGAGGCATTCATCTAGAGGTGTAGTGAGCATTTTGACCGGAGACATACACCCCATAAACTGTAATGTGGGTTCTCCCGGGTATGTCAGCTGCCTGGGCACACAGCAGGGATCAGAGGGGAAAGACGAGGGGGATAAGATGTGCGGAGGGCATCGGGGTAAGTAAAACTGGGGTATATTAAAAATAAAGGGATGTATGATACATTTTAAAACACTCTTTCATACAGAGCCTTAGTTTTTCGGGACACGTGTCACATTGATATATTGTGTCCTCCCTTATCACCCTCTTATAGCAGACTTTGCACCTCTGACTTTTTCCCTTCTTGCCAGTTTGGGGAACTTTTCGGTATGATGTGCACGACCAGCTTCTTATACCACACCGCATGGCGCTGTAGGGCTTCAGGACTTAATCTGACAAGTCCACCCCTCCCATGTACCTATTGTAGTCCAGGATGCAGTCTGGTTTGGGGGTCTCTGTACTGGTACCTCGTACTGGTACATGGGTACTGGTGTGACATCTATCTTGTCCTTGACACACAATATGTTGCTGCTAGATTGTGCCCTGGTCCCACCCCTTCTGAGTGTTTGCCCAAGCAGAGTCTTAGGGAGGCCTCTCAGATTTCTTCTAGCAGTGCCGCATGACTTCTGGAAGTGAGGCACTTGAAGAGCGGGACGCTGATATAAAAATTATCCAGGTAGAGGTGGTGCTGGGGCTGAATACTGCTGTCCTTCCCTTCATATATCCTAAATTTGTAGGTATACCCTGATGCCCTCTCGCACAGCTTATACATCTTCACGCCATACCTTGCCCTCTTACCCGGCAGGTACTGGCGGAATTGAAGCCTCCGTTTAAAATGTACCAAGGAATCATCAATAGAAATACACGTCTCGGTGGTGTATGCTTGGGAAAACCGGGCACTGAAACGGTCTAATAGGGGTCTCAGTTTATACAAACGGTTAAAACTGGGGTCATCTCGGGATGGGCACGGCTCATTATCAGTATAATGTAAGAAGCGAAGTATTGCCTCATTTATTTATTTTTTTAGGTTACAGTTCAGTTCTGAAGTTGCTTTGAGGGGCCCATATATTAGAAACCCCTATAAAACCCCCCATTTTAGAAACTAGACCCCTCAAAGTATTCACAACAGCATTTAGAAAGTTTATGAACCCTTTAGGTGTTTCACAGAAATTGAAAGCAAAGTAGAGGTGAAATTTAAATTATTTTTTTTGTCAGAAAATCCTTTTTATACCATTTTTTTTATAACACAAAAGGTTTTACCAGAGAAACGCAACTTAATACTTATTGCCCAGATTCTGCAGTTTAGAGAAATATCCCACATGTGGCCCTCGGGCGGTAATGGACTGAAGCACCGGCCTACGAAGCAAAGGCGCACCTAGTGGATTTTGAGCCCTCCTTTTTATTAGGCACCATGTCCGGTTTGAAGAGGTCTTGTGGTGCCAAAACAATGGGAACCCCCCAAAAGTGACCCCAATTTGGAAACTAGACCCCTTGAGGAATCCATTGTAGTTTTCTTGGGGTGCATGCGGCTTTTTGATCAGTTTTTATTTTGTTTTTATGTGGCGCGGTGACTAAAAAAACGCAATTCTACTATTGTTTTTTTGTTCTATTTTTTTTACAGCGTTCACCGTGCGCTATAAATGACACATTCACTTTATTCTGCGGGGCGATACGATTACGGCGGTACCAGATGTTTATAGTTTTTTTTTATGTCTTATGGCGTTTACACAATAAAATAAGTTTTGTAATAAATCATTTACTTTTTGTGTTACCTTATTCTAAGAGCCAGAACGTTTTTATTTTTCCTTCAAAAAAGCCGTGCGAGGACTTATTTTTTGCGTAACGAACTGTAGTTTCGATCAGTACCATTTTTAGGTACATGCGACTTTTTGATCTCTTTTTATTCCATTTTTTAGGCGGTGAAGTGACCAAAAAATAGTGACTCTGGTACGGTTTATTATTTTATTTTTTTACGGCGTTCACCGCGCGAGATTTATAATGAAATAATTTTGTAGTTCAGGCCGTTACGGACGCGGCGATACCAATTATGTATCGTTTGTTTATTTATTTTAATAATAAAGACTAATAAGGGAAAAGGGGGGATTTTTACTTTTATTACTTTTGAAACTTTTATTTTCTTATTTTTACACAACTTTTTTTAACTTTTTTACACTAGAGGACTTGAGGGCAGGAGGCCCTGATCGCTATGCTAATACACTGCACTACATGCGTAGTGCAGTGTATTAGAACTGTCAGCTACTCACTGACAGCAAGCATAGTGGGTCCTGACTGTCAGGACCCACTAGGCTTCCGTCGATGGCATAGCCGGACGCCATTTTTTGGTGTCCGGTTGCCATAGTCACCATCGCCGGCCGCTATCGTGTAGCAGGCCGGCGATGGCGGATTAACCCCTAAGAAGCCGCGATCGCTATTGAACGCGGCTTCTGATGGGTTAAATCTGCGGGGACCACCGCGATCGGACCCTGCACATTGAGCTGTGCTAGCCTGCTGTCGGAAACAGCAGCTATCACAGCTCATGAACGCGCCCCGCGCGAACGGCGCCGTGTTTACTCCATGACATACTATTATGTCATGGAGCGCGAACGATGCACTTACCATGACATAATAGTATGTCCTGGAGCGTTAAGGGGTTAAAGGTCCATATTACAGACCTTTTGAAACTCAACGTACGCCTTACGTATGGGGTTTCCATGAAGCAGCTTCATAATACTGCCACACGGATTCCATATGAATCAGTGAAAGAAAAAGGAAAATAGTGTGCCCCGTATAAAATGGCACACAAAGGTACGTTATGGGCCATAGCAGTCCATGGGTGCTGTATTCTGGATCAGTACAAAACAGCTGTAATATGGTAAAAAAATATATATATTTATATAAAAACAGATGATAATCATCCCTAGTTCATGCCAACCTTTCAGCTGGGTTCACACAGTGTGTTTTTAACATGCGTTTTTTATTTTAGTTGATAAACTCCCATTGATATTGGAGTGTATCTACCAAAACAAAAAAAACACGAGAATTAAAAAAATAAAGGGTGCATTCACACATGGTGCAATTTTTACACCCTGGATTGGACCAGATTTTTATTTATTTCTTTTTTTAACTCTTGGAAGCGAGCCTGTAGTTTCATATAATGGTGCCGTATAGGCAGTAACAGGGATGAGGTGCAACCTTATAATCTACACCTCACGTTGCTTGATAGGGGTCAACAACGAGTAAGCAGAAAAGCAGGTTCCGGAGGTCTCATCCAGAAAGCGCTCTTCTACATAGAGAGACTATTTTATTTAACATGGACTTCTGCACACACAGGAGCACTACCTAATAATACGCATCGAATGTGCTCCAGTGTAACGCCATCGCTGCTTCCTCGCAACGTTTTGGCAGAATGAGGACAACGTGTATATCAGAAAGTTGTACCCTGTCCTAATGGCTGATATTAGTAGTAAGAAAATCCCCCGCCAGCATTATGGTCAGTGGGAGTCAGACCTCTGGGACCCCTCTGATTCTGAGAATAAGGGGGCCGCAGTGCTGATTTAGCGCGGCCTCCCCTTTACTGTTACTCCCTGCACAATGGTGCTCCGGCCACCCGCTGTGCAGGGAACCGCAGAACGACTTCATTCACGTGCGTACACCTGCGCTTTTGGTGCAGAATTTCTGCATCAAATTACGCAACGTGTGCATGTAGCCTTAGGGTATGTGCACACACACTAATTACGTCCGTAATTGACGGACGTATTTCGGCCGCAAGTCCCGGACCGAACACAGTGCATGGAGCCGGGCTCCTAGCATCATAGTTATGTACGATGCTAGGAGTCCCTGCTACTCCGTGGAACTACTGTCCCGTACTGAAAACATGATTACAGTACGGGACAGTTGTCCTGCAGAGAGGCAGGGACTCCTAGCATCGTACATAAGTATGATGCTAGGAGCCCGGCTCCCTGCACTGTGTTCGGTCCGGGACTTGCGGCCGAAATACGTCCGTCAATTACGGACGTAATTAGTGTGTGTGCACATACCCTTAATGTTCACTAGCACTTCGCCTGTCAGATCTGAATACGTACACAGGTATCTATGCTTCACTGCTTGTCCAAGGATGAGATGGAAGTAAGTAAACACCTATAGATACAGCCCTTAAGATGAATTGTCAGGGACTTGATTATAAAAGATACTAAATTAATATTACAAGTACTTAGCTCTGCTTTTTCAGATACATTTATGTAGTCCCGAGAACCGGACCTTTAAGATACTGTGCACCATCATAAGGTTATGGAAACAACATGAGGAATTCTTTAGACGATATACAACTATACAGTTCTTAATATTCCTCCAGACGTTTGATTGCTTCAATAAATCCAAAATAAAAATAAAGCAACTTTGTAAATAGTCTGGATTAACAATATCCTACCATTTTGCGTATACAGCTTCTCTGCAGATCTATGTATTGCCATGGTTTCAGACTACTAATAAACCCTGGGTGTAGTCTGATTCTGCAGCCATGTGTACCCCCACTTCCATCTGTCCCCCTCTTCTACTATCCATAGAGTAACCTAAGGATCTGTGGCCCCATAGAAACCTAAGGGAACATTACATGTTTAGATATTTTCTTTTGGTTAAGGGCCTGTTCACATCAGCGTCTGGTTCTGTCAGAGGAACCGATGAACGGAAAGCCAAAAGGAAACCATAGCTTCCGTTTGCATTACCAATGATTTCAACTGTAACGTTTCTGTTGCAATTGGTTTCTGGTTTTTTTTCTTTACGGAAGGTTTGCGTTTTTTCAGAGAAACAAGAACGTAGTGGACAGGGAAAATCTTAGAAAAATGGTGCATTTCAATACCATCCATACCTGGTGTAGATGAGGAAAAAAAATGTGGCACAACTAAGTGCCCTGTACCAATTTGGCGCAACAGACAAAACGATCACACTTTTACGACAATTAATGTGCGCCATTGTAAATATGGCCGCATTATGCCGGTACCGTGACAATAACATACACCTATGACAGGATACACCTCATGTACACAGGTCCGGTCCAATTCAAGATGCGCCAAATTTATGAAGCGCGAGCGATTTGGCAGCAGAAACAAAAGCGTCGTACAAGTGTCAGTATAAGGGTGCGTTCCCACAGTGCAGATTTGCTGCAGATTTTGTAAGCTAAAACCAGAAATGGATCCAGGAGTGCAGACCTACAAGGCCTTCCTTTATATATTTCTTCTGTTTAGGCTCCTGGTTTTGGCTTAAAAAAAAAACGCACGCAAAATCTGCACTGTGGGAATCCAGCCTAAAGGGTCAGGTATTAATAGTGTAAGGTGAACCAACTATATAACAAAGACCCCCTATGAATGGTGGAGGGTGCCGGGCGCTTACCTGGCTCTGTAGCCCCTCGGACTCGGAAGGTAACTTGGGAGGAGGTCATGGTGCTGATGTTCTTCTACGATGTCCACATATAAAACGCTTCCCTGGAAAAACAGCAAAGAATTCCGCACATGAAACAACCCGCGGTACAGATGTCAATATGGACAGGATTTCCCTAGAGAGCGATTATATGAGGTCACCAGGGAAATCCCAGCGAGGTCCCTGACACCCCTCACGGATGACACAGAGACCCGACTATAGCTCAGGATGATAAGCGTAGAGAAGCGAATCTACTACAGACACTCTATGACAACACAAATCTCCCACAGCACAAACACTCGTTACGTACCTCCCCACACAGCCAAACCGGTCCAGACCGGTCTGAAGCCGCTCAGCCCCGTACAGTGCACTGAGCAGCGGAAACAGTGACAGCGTCTGCTAACAGAGCCATACTCTACCCTGCCGCATCGAGCTCCGCCCTACTCCCGCCAGAGCCAATAGTAGAGCGCTCTACCCCTAGCCAATAGTAGTCGAGCTACTGATAGACTCCATAAGTCGGGTTTAAGAGAGAGTCTGCGATTGGCTGGTTGAGGCTGCTGCAGTTTTCATAGAGTTTGCAGGAGAATAGTTTTCATATCTACAGACGTGACGTGACGGTTTCATGATTTGCCAACTGTACATAATACATTTTGCGGCACAAAATGGGCTTTCTGTACAAAATCAATAATACATTTATATGTAGCACACCTGATAAATCTATAATTCTATTTAACTATAATTATATATAATAAAATAAAGAAAATAAGGCCAGGTATAAAAAGAAATAAATCAGGCAGCAGCTGTATTCTCAACTCCCCCATAAACATACAAACTTAGATCCAGGGGCGTTGCTAGGGTCTCAAAAGATCAGGGGCACAAGCCCCAAGACATAAATTTACCACCCCCCCCCCCACCAAAAAAAACAAATAATAATTTCCACATACATATTGGAGATAGCATGTCTATAAGACTAATGCTCCTGTAGCTATATCGTGGGATAGAATTGGATGCATTGTCCCAGCAGACAGTATCACACATGAGAGGCTTAGATACATGGCCCCAGCAGACAGTATCACACATGAGAGGCTAAGGGTATGTTCACACGCACTAATTACGGACGTAATTCGGGCGTTTTTGCCCCGAATTACGTCCGAAAATAGCGCCTCAATAGCGTTGACAAACATCTGCCCATTGAAAGCAATGGGCAGACGTTTGTCTGTTCACACGAGGCGTATATTTACGCGCCGCTGTCAAATGACGGCGTGTAAATAGACGCCCGCGTCAAAGAAGTGACCTGTCACTTCTTTGGCCATAATTGGAGCCGTTATTCATTGACTCCAATGAATAGCAGCGCCAATTATGTCCGTAATGGACGCGGCGTTCAAGTGCCTGCACATGCCGTTACGGCTGAAATTACGGGGATGTTTCCTCCTGAAAACATCCCCGTAATTTCAGCCGTTACGGACGCTGTCGTGTGAACATACCCTAAAGGGTATGTGCACACGAGCACTGTCTTTTACGTCGTTTCAGACGTAAAAACTCCTCCTCGCATTATGCGAGGTGTCTTTGACGCCCGTAATCTTGAGCTGCTCTTTATTGACTTCAATGAAGAACGGCTCAAATTACGTTGCAAAGAAGTGCCCTGCACTTCTTTGCCGAGGCAGTCAATCTACGCGTCGTCGTTTGACAGCTGTCAAACGACGACGCGTAAATGACAGGTCGTCGGCACAGTACGTCGGCAAACCCATTCAAATGAATGGGCAGATGTTTGCCGACGTATTGTAGCCCTATTTTCAAGCGTAAAACGAGGCATAATACGCCTCGTTTACGTCTGAAAATAGGTCGTGTGAACCCAGCCTTATATACAGGGTCCCAGCAGACAGTATCATACATGATAGGCTTAGATACATGGCCCCAGCAGACAGTATCACACATGATAGGTTTAGATACATGGCCCCAGCAGACAGTATCACCATACCTCCCAACTTTTGATTTAGGAAAAGAGGGACATTTTAAGCCACGCCCCCTAACCACGCCCAATATCCCGCATAAACACATCTAATCACCGCCAGATCCTTCTTCAAATAACAAGATTATATTCTCACTGCAGCTCTCTAGACTTCCACAAAAAAAACTATGGATATCACCAATTTTATGGATTAGGTTATGTCTTCTTTATGTTACTTTTCCTATCTTGGGTATAACATTTGCTCATCACGGCAGCAGCTGCAGGACAAACCAAAAGGCTGAGAACAATGAAAGTCAAGAGGGAGACCCTGTGATGGATGACTTTTCAGTTCACAGGTAGCAGAGTTACATGATGGGGAATTTATTTTACAGTTGTGTAATTCTGCTACCAGTCAATGTAAAAATCATCTGTCAGAGGGAAAAATGTTTCCCCATGACGGAGTACCATAAAGAAACACCTGGGAATCAGACGTGATGGGGAAACATTTTTCCCTGTGGTGGATGACTTTTCAGCTGACAGGTAGCAGAGTTACATGAAGGGGAATTATTGACATCTAGTTTCTATTGCAAATTCTATCCAAAATTGCTATCCAAAAAAAACAAAATAATAATAATTTCCACATACATATTGGAGATAGCATGTCTATAAGACTAATGCTCCTATAGCTATATCGTGGGATAGAATTGGATGCATTGTCTCAGCAGACAGTATCACACATGATAGGCTTAGATACAGGGTCCCAGCAGACAGTATCACACATGAGAGGCTTAGATACATGGCCCCAGCAGACAGTATCACACATGAGAGGCTAAGGATATGTTCACACGCACTAATTACGTCCGAATTACGTCCGAAAATAGCGCCTCAATAGCGTTGACAAACATCTGCCCATTGAAAGCAATGGGCAGACGTTTGTCTATTCACACGAGGCGTATATTTACGCGCCGCTGTCAAATGACAGAAGTCGCTGGAGGTGAGGAGAAGTTTTTTTATTATTCATATTACTAACTTTATTTTTTGTTTGTTTTGCAGGTTCCGCTGGACTATTTGGACTAATTTAGAAAAATATTTTTATTTTTTTTAGTTAAC
Source organism: Rhinoderma darwinii (assembly GCF_050947455.1). Classification (NCBI taxonomy): domain Eukaryota; kingdom Metazoa; phylum Chordata; class Amphibia; order Anura; family Rhinodermatidae; genus Rhinoderma; species Rhinoderma darwinii. The sequence continues at coordinate 362,013,498 of NC_134690.1, read as the reverse complement.
CTGTTAGTATATAAATGATTACACATTGTTCTAATTTTTTTAATTTTTTCACAAGTCAGGAAATATTATAAATTAGATTCTAATTTCTAACATTTCCATGTGCTGGTCACTAGAGGGAGCAATTCCCAAAATTGCAGCATTGGCATGTGGTAAAGCAACCTCATTGCTTTATGCTGCAAAATTGGAGAAGACACACTCGCTCTAGTGTCCTCAAACAATCCCCTCTCCTTTATCCTGGCTAGTGCCAGGAGAAAGGAGGGGGTTGAATGTTCAAACCTCCTACACTGTGTGCCGCCATTTTTTGAGCGAATGCACAGTGTAGGAGGATTAGATACAGTGGTAATCAGACAGTATAACACTAACATACACAAACATCACTTACCTGCTCCTGCCGCCGCCACTGTCGCTGCCGCTGCCTCCGCCCCCTCCGCTCCTAGTCCTTGCTTCTGAACATATGGACAGAAGCCGCGACCGGAAGTAGTCGTCTTATTGTCCGGCCACGGCTTCCGGTCCACATGAAAATGGCGCCGGATGTCGCTCTGCCGAAGACCTTCCTTTTGGACTGTGTTAGAGCGGCGCATGCGCCGTTCCCACACAGACGGCGTACGCTATAGTGAATGGAACGGCTCCCGTTCGCATTCTCTATGGGGATGTATGTGCCGTATTCCATCTCTGAATGTGTCGTTAATCGACACATACAGAGATGAAAAAAAAAATGGCAGCCCCCATAGAGAAGTAAAAGAAAGAAAAAAGTACTACACAAAAACACAAATAAATAAATTTTATTTTAATGATATATTAAAAGCAATAACATATATATATATATAAAAAAAAATTTTTTCGTGACACCTTCCCTTTAAATAAAATGGTCAAAGAGGATTGTGTGGGGGAGTTTTTACTTCAATAAAAAACATTTTTTTATGTTTTTTTAAATACTTTGTTATATCCTTTCGTAATGGCAGTTGCCTGATTGATAACGTCTATTAGGCATGCCACACGGTGCAGGCACGGTTCGTTTAAGTTGCGTTTTTAAACTGCAGCAAGTTATTTTTCCATAGAAGTCAATGGTGAAATGTTTGTTATGGACAGACTGCTGCTATTATATTACAATGTGTTTTTGGTGCAGTTAACTGCATCTTCATAATGTCTGACTGCATGCAGTTACTGACAGCGCTGCCAATGTTGTTGCTGAACTGCTTGTGTTTTTGCTAACAGTTCTGGAATGCCTTGTAATGAAGTATATACAGGAAGCATCTAACAAACTTCAACACGTGTGAAAACAACGTCCATCAATTATTTCCTTTAAAAACGCAACAGAACAGCAGCATTAGGGTATGTTCACACGCTAGACTAAAAACGTCTGAAAATACGGAGCTGTTTTCAGACGAAAACAGCTCCTGAATTTCCGACGTTTTTGTAACAACTCGCGTTTTTCGCCTCCAAAAACGTCCCAAGAAAGGTCCTGCACTTCTTTTGATGAGCTGTCATTTCACACGCCGTATTTTGACAGCGACGCGTAAAATTACACCACGTGGGAACAGAACACTGTAAAACCCATTGCAAGCAATGGGCAGATGTTTCTAGGCGTAATGGAGCCGTTTTTTCAGGCGTAATTCGAGGCCCGAATTACATCTGAAACCACTGCCTGTGAGCATACCCTAACAGAGACAAAAAACGCATGCAGTTGACCGCATGCGGTTTTCAAACGCAACAAAACCGACTCAATGACACACCGTGTGCCCTTACCCTAACTAACCCCCATTATTACCCCGGGACCCATCGCCACCAGGGGTGCTGTGAAGAGCGGGTATGATCCAGTACCCGACCATCTGTAGTGATGGTCGGGCACTAGGGCGGCCGCAGGCTGGTATTATGAGGCTGGGAAGGACCAAAAACAGTGGCCATTCGCACCCTGGTAATGCTAGGCTTCTGCTGCTGTGTTGTATCTGGCTGGTTATGAAAATTGGGGGGATGCAATGTCGCTTTCTTAATTTGTTTTTTGTTATTTTTCATAACCAGCCAGATACAGCATAGCAGCAGCCTAGCATTACCAGGGTGGTAAGGACGACGGTTTTTGGCCCTTTCCAGCCTCATTATATCAGCCTGCTGCCGCCCCAGTGCTCGACCATCACTACAGATGGTCGGGTGCTCTTCCCAGCACCCCTGGTGGTGGTGGGTACCGGGGTAATAATGGGGGTTAGTTGCAGCCTTTTTACTAGCTAACACTAAGCCCTGCCTTAGTAATAGACGTTGTCAACCAGACAATTGCCATTATCCAGGCACTAATAAAGTATTTAAAAAAAACACAGAAACATAATAAAATATTTTTTTATTAAAATAAGAACTCCCCCACACAATTCTCTTTGACCATTTTATTAAAAAAAAACGTAGATCATCGCAGTAGTCAAACGAATCTACGACGTAGTCCAAACAGTCCAGCGGAACCTGCAAAACAAAAAAATAAAGTTAGCAATATTTACAAGGAGGGCTGTGTGTAGATAGCGCCGCACACAGCCCCCTGTAGATATCGCCACACACAGCCCCCCTGTAGACAGCGCCACACACAGCTCCCCCTTGACGAAAACGCCACACACAGCCCCCTGTAGATAGTGCCACACACAGCCCCCCTTGTAAATAGTGCCTCACACAGCCCCCTGTAGATATCACCACACACAGCCCCCCTTGTAAATAGCGCCACACACATCCCCCTGTAGATAGCGCCACACACAGCCTCCTGTAGATATCTCCAAGGGGGCTGTGTGTGGAGCTAACAACATACACAGCCCTCCTGTAGATAGGGCCACACAGCCTCCCTGTAGATAGCTCCACAAACACCCCCCATGTAAATAGCGCCACACACAGCCCCCTTTTAAATAGTGCCACATACACCCCTTGTAACTAGCGCCACACCCCCCCTTGTAGATAGTGCCACACATAGCCCACCTTGTATATAGCGCCACACACAGCCCCCCTTGTAAATAGCGCCACACACAGCCACCCTTGTAAATAGCGCCACACACAGCCCAGTTGTAGATAGCGCCACACACAGGCACCCTTGTAGATAGCACTGCACACAGCCCCCCTTGTAGATAGCGCCACACACAGCCCCCCTTGTAAATAGTACCACACATGGCCCCCCTTGTACATAGCGCCACACAAACCCCTACCCCCTTGTACATAGTGCCACACAACCCCCCTACCCCCTTGTATATAGTGTCACTCAACACCCCTCCCCCTTGTACATAGTGCCACATAACCCCCCTCCCCTTGTACGCAGTGCCACATAACCCCCCCCTTGTACATAGTCCCACATAACCCCCCTCCCCCTTGTACATAGTGCCACATAACCCCCTCCCCCCTTGTACATAGTGCCACATAACCTCCCTCACCTCCTTGTACGTAGTGCCACATAACCCCCCTCCCCCTTGTACATAGTGCCACATAACCCCCTCCCCCTTGTACATAGTGCTACATAATCCCCCTTGTACATAATGCCACACAACCCCCCTGAGGCCTCCTCCTTGTACTTTGTGCCAATCTGCTGCCAGAGCAGAGAGTGGTAGAGGTAGCTTACTGCTACCACTCTCTGCTCTGCCTGACGTCACTAACCGTTAGGAGAAGGCAGGAGGTCTTGCAGCAGCGCTCTGACTGGGGTTGATGCAAGCCCGGGAGTGGACCAGTCCAGTCACCAGACCGGCATCGACCCCAGTCAGAACGCCGTCCTGCCTCCTTCTGTTTTGATACAGCTGCTCCACGCCCCCTCTCTTCTCTACCTCCAAGTTGCGCCCAGGGCACCGCGGCACCCAGCGGGACATTATTCAGACCGCCCGGACAGCGGTGAGAAACCGGGACTATCCCACTGGATCCGGGACGGTTGGGAGCTATGGTATCACACATGATAGGCTTAGATAAATAGCCCCAGCAGACAATATCACACATGATAGGCTTAGGGCTCATTCAGACGAGCGTGATTCTTGTCCGTTTGCTGTGTGTTAAAACAATGGGGCTAGTAACACATTTGTGAGTTTTCAGGTAGCGAGTGTCCGTTGCGTGAAACTCACTGCATGTCCTGTATTGGTGTATTTCACGCACTTAGCCGCCCATTGAAGTCAATGGGTGCGTGAAAACCACGGACAGCACATGGACGCCATCCGTGTCCTGTCCGTGTTTCACACATCAATTTCACTGAAAAGAAAGTGCTTGTGAGTGCGTGAAAAACACATGTCACACGTGAAGCACACTGTTGCAAACCCCAACGCACGCGACCAGATTTACACTCGTTTTTTACGCATTTAAATCTGTCACGCTCGTGTGAATGTAGCCTTAGATACAGGGCCCCAGCAGTAAATATCCTTGTACTAACCCTCAGGGGCAAATTTGGAATTTCTGGGGCCCCAAGCAAAGTTATGTCTCGTGGCACTAATCAAAGACACCTATAGAGCGTTCCCCACACAATGTCCCCTATATACAGTGTCATAACCCCCCTGTATACAGTGTCACAACTCCCCTGTATATAGTGTCACAACCCCCCTGTATGGTTTCACACTCAGTCCCCCTGCCGTACATCCCCCTTGTAGACAGTGCCATGCAGTCCCCTGTAGGTAGTCCCACATACCCACCTTGTCTCAGCAGACAGAATCATACACGATAGGCATAGAAACATGGCCCCAGTAGACAGTATTACACATGATAGCCTAAGATACATGGCTCAGCAGACAGTATCACACATGATAGACTTAGATACAGTGCCCCAGCAGACAGTATCACACGATAGGCTTAGACACATGGCCCAGCAGACAGTATCACACATGATACTTATATACAGGGCCCCAGCAGTAAGTATCCTTGTACTAACATATGTTGACCCCCACGCAAAAAAAAATGTGCTAGTATGTGTGTGTGTGTGTGTGTGTGTGTGTTTTTATTTATATATATATATATATATATAATATATATATATATATATATATATATATGAGACAGCATATCCATAGCACTACGACCCTATAGTTATGGATAGGATTAGATACAGTGGCTCAGCAGACAGTATCACACATGATAGGATTAGATATAGGAAATTGCGGCTTCAGCGCTGAACCCAGGAAAGGTAAGTATAAGAATTGTTTTGCTTTTTTATTAGTTACTAATTTACTAACCCCCATTATTACCCCAGTTCCCACCACCAACAGGGGTACCAGGAAGAGCTGGGTATGATCCAGTACCCGACCATCTGTAGTGATGATATTATTAGGCTGGGAAAGGCCAAAACCCGTGACCCTTCCCACCCTGGTAATGCTAGTCTGCTGCTGCTGTGTTGTATCTAGCTGGTTATGAAAAATTGGAGTGATCGCACGACATTTATTCCATTTAAAAAATAATTATATAGTTACATAGTTTGTACGGTTGAAAAAAAGACACAGGTCAATCAAGTTCAACCAAAGGATGGGAAAGGGGAAGTAAAAAATTTCATACAAATAGGAGCTGATATTTTTTTATTCTAGGAAATTATCTAAGCCTTTTTTAAAGCCATCTACTGTCCCTGGTGTGACCAGCTCCTGCCGTAGTCTATTCCATAAATTCATAACTTGGGGTACACCTCATTTTTGATAACCAGCCAGATACAACACAGCAGCAGCAGCCTAGCATCACCAGGGTGGGAAGGGCCACTTTTTCTGGCCTTCGCCATCCTAATAATACCAGCCTGCGGCCGCCCCAGTGCCCGACCATCACTGCAGGTGGTCGGGTACTGGATCGTACTCAGCTCTTCCCGGTACCCCTGGTGGCGATGGGTAATAATGGGGGTTAGTGTTAGCCTCTGCACCGGCTAACACTAAGCCCCGCCTTAGTAATGGACGCTGTCAATCAGCCAGCGGCCATTACTAAGGTGGTAGTAATGAAGTTTAAAAGAAAATACAAAGACATAGAAAAAATATATTCTATTGAAATATAAACCCCCCCCACACACACACAACCCTCATTAACCATTTTATTGAAAATAAATAAATAATTTGTCATCAAAGTAGTTCTCGAATCCGACGTAGTCCAACGACCAAGCCTGTAAAAAAACACACACAAAAAAAAACACATTAGTAACACATGTGGTAGGCTTAGATACAGGGCCCATGTGTGATGCTGTCTGTTGGACCCTAAGCCTACCACATGTTAGGCATAGATACATGGCCCCAGCAGACAGTAATCTTATACTGTATAAGACTACTGTCTGCTGGGGCCCTGTATCTAAGCCTGCCTTGTGGTAAGCTTAGATACATGGTTCAACAGATCGTATCACACATGGACCCTGTATCTAAGCTTACCACAAGGCAGGTTTAGATACAGGACCCCAGCAGGCAGTAATGATGTTATACTTACCGATGCGCGCCGCACAGCGGCATGACGCGAGAATACGTCAGGACTTCTGCTGCACTCGGGAAGGAGGGTAAGTATTTGTGTCGTTATTATAGTAACAGGGGCCCGTGTTTTTTATGACATAGGCCCCAGTTACTATAGTAAGTTTCTGTAGACGCAGTGAGGGGGGCCGCGGCTTGGTCGCAATCGCAACCCCTGTAGCGGCAGTCGCCTGGGGATTCGGGGCTTGGGTCTCGGATGTCCGATGCTAGCAACGGCCAGATCAGCTGAAAGTGCAGGTTTATTTCAATAAGGATATTGGAATGAGTTGCTACAAGGCAGCTTTGGCGCCGCTTATCCTGGAGAACAAAGGACTGGATAGGTTCAAATCCAGCCTTTCCAATACTTATTTCCCCCAGCAAGAGACTTTGGGGCACTGTTGGCCTTTCTCTTGCTTGTACACACTTGTGGAGATATATCAAAACTGGTGCAAAGGAAAAGTGGAGTTGCCCATGGGCAATACTCCGCTTTTCCTTTGCACCAGTTTTGACATATCTCCCCTATCGTCACATTTTGCAGGATCTGCCAACAAATATGACAAGGGAAGACGTATCCAGTCTTGGAAGCTTTTAAGTAAAATGTATTCTGTAAATCGAAGTAGCTTGAGTATTCATACACGTTTGAGAGTACTGGGCTGCATGGAGACTCTTGTAGCGTTACAAATTGATTTAAACCATTGAGTGACAGCTGCAGTCCACAAAATTACATGCAACTCAATGTATTCCTTAGGACTGCAGCTGTTACTCAATAGTTAAAATCAATCAATTGTGCTATAAAATGTCTCTGTGTAGCCTAGGACTAATACACCGAACTACTGGCAGGGGAGGGTTAATATGACAGGCCGCTCTCCCTGTTGGCTCTGCATTACGTGTGTGCCAGTATTAGGGAGAGCACAATCAACAACACTGTCACCAGAATTATCCGGTCACTAAAGAAAACAAAACACGTTGCCAGGGCTTGGGTTATATAAGGATACATGTTCTTGGAAACTTGTTTAGCTACGTCTCGGCTATCAGGGGATAGATTAACGTCACTGGGCACAGACACAGAACAGAGGGGAAATGGTCGAGCCTCAGTTATGGGACAGTCAGGCAGGGGTCAGAAATGTCATTACTCATCTCGTCTTTGCTGTGGTTATTTTTCTGGTTCCTTATTAAAACAAAACAAAATCTACTGTCGTGTTTTCATTTTTATTTATCAGCATAAAATATATCAATCAAATAATCATTTGAACAAGTGCTCAGCTACATTTCCCCCAAAAACTATTGACAGTGCATGTGTAACGCCTATGGCCACGGCCCATCGTTCCGACTTACCCCACGACGGCCGTGGCCATGGACTCCTGACATATGTGTAGCGTCATCCTCCCGTGAGGCGCCGGCACTCACTTCCGGATTATGAGACTGTCTCCAGAGGGCGCGCGTGCACGCTCTTAAAGGGCCAGTGCGCGCATATTGCAGGAAGTCTGCAATCTAGCTCACGATGCTCTGGGCTATAAAAAGGGCTCTGCCCTCTTGCTCTTTGCCAGAGCGTTGTTTGTTACCCGAAGTTTGTCATGCTAAATAGTCTCCTAGTGTTTTCCAGTTTCCCAGTGTACCCTGTTCCTGTATCCTGTTTCCTGTTACCGTGCTACCCTGTTTTAAGTGCCGTGCTTAGTTGTTGCCAGATTGGACTACGTTCCACGTCTGTTTACCTACACCACAGCTGACGTCTACCCACTGCCTGGTCCCAGTTGTGCCTGCCTTTCTACTGTCTACGTTGCCTCAGGTATCCTCTCTGAACTATTTGACTCTGTACTTTACCTGTTTGGCCAGCTGCCGGCCCGCTACGCGGTGTGTGTGTGTGTGTGTGTGTGTGTGTGTGTGTATGTATGTATGTATGTATATATATATATATATATATATATATATATATATAAAATATATATATATATATATATATATGTATATATATCTCAACATTAAGAATGCTTAAAGATGGACAAAATGCAAAATTCCCACTATTTCATTCAGGCCCATGTTCATTTACAACTTAGTTTCAAATATTTTTAAGTTGTGAAATATTTTTATAAGTGATCTTAATCATAGTGACATGTCTGAAGTTTTGATCGGTGGGGGTGCAAGCACTGAGATCCCCACCAATAGCTATTACGAGGTGGCAGAAGCAGTCGTGCGAGAGCTAAGCCGCTTAGTTTCTGTTCGGCTTTTCTCGGAAAGCCGACTAGTTGGTGTACAGACTCAATAGAAAGCCTACTACATCGGATTTCCAAGAAAAGCCAAATAGAAACTAAGCGGCTTAGCGCTCACACAAGGACATTCTGCCGATTTATTTCAGCGATTCTCAGTGTTCTCGGACCCACACCGATCAAAACTTCTGACATGTCTCTATGACATGTCAGAAGTTTGTTGAATGTTTAGTTACCCTTTAAAGGGGTTTTCCAGTTCGGCAATACTCTGTAGAGCCCACGTCCCCTTCATTGTTTACCAGGCACAGCTGCTTCTAAAAGTACAGAGCAGTATAAACAATGAAGGTGATGCAGCACTCGTTGGAACGCTACAGCCCCTTCAAATAACTAGTTGGTGGGGTTGCTGAGAGTCAGACACCCACAATCTAATATTGAGGATAAGCCCTCAACTTTAAAGAGGCTCTGTCACCAGATTTTCAAACCCCTATCTCCTATTGCAGCAGATCAGCGCTGCAATGTAGATAACAGTAAAGTTTTTGTTTTTTTCAAAAACGAGCATTTTTGGCCAAGTTATGACCATTTTTATATTTATGCAAATGAGCCTTTCTTAAGTACAACTGGGCGTGTTTAAAGTTATGTCCAAGTGGGCGTGTATTGTGTGTAACATCTGGGCGTTTTTACTTGTTTTACTAGCTGGGCGTTGTGAATGGAAGTGTATGATGCTGACGAATCAGCATCATCCACTTCTCTTCGTTACCACCCAGCTTCTGGCCGTGCACAGACACACAGCGTGTCCTCACGAGATCACGCTGTGACGTCACTCACTTCCTCCCACAGGAACTTCATCGCGTCGGATGAGCGAGGACACGCTGTGTGTCTGAACTGCCAGAAGCTGGGTGGTAACGAAGAGAAGTGGATGATGCTGATTCGTCAGCATCATACACTTCCATTCACAACGCCCAGCTAGTAAAACAAGTAAAAACGCCCAGATGTACACACACAATACACGCCCACTTGGACATAACTTTAAACACGCCCAGTTGTACTTAAGAAAGGCTCATTTGCATAAATATAAAAATGGTCATAACTTGGCCAAAAATGCTCGTTTTTGAAAAAAAAATACGTTACTGTAATCTACATTGCAGCGCCGATCTGCTGCAATACGAGATAGGGGTTTGAAAATCTGGTGACAGAGCCTCTTTAAGGAACTGGAAAACCCTTTTAAGCTTTGTGAAGGGGAGCTAATAGAACAGCAAAATAAAAATGGGTAGAGTCCACACAGGGACCCCCCCCCCCACCTGCAAAATAAAATCAATGTTTAAACAGGGAAGTCAATCGTTTCACCAGATAACCAGATAAACCAGATAAAGCCCCATCCTTACCCCAATCTTATCGCCCGATATCACTATTAAATCAAGATTATAAACTTTTGGCTAGAATATTGTCGGTCAGACTCCAGTGCTTTCTCCCCAGTCTCCTCTGCGAGGCCCAGACTGCGTTCACGAAGGGTAGGACCAGAATTAAAAATATTAGAATGGCAGTGGATAGCGACCGTTTTGGCGCATGACCTGACACAACCGGTCACCATGCTCATGAGTCTGGATGCCAAAACGGCCTTTGACACAGTGGCATGGCCTTTTTTAGACGCGGTCCATTACAATTTGGCATGGTTTTCTCTTAATTTGTACAGCTTCTGCGCCTTGACGTGACGACGTGTGTGACGGTCAATGGGCTGAATTCCCCCCATTATAGAAATATTTATATACAAAACAGGGCTTCCCTCTTTCCCCTTTACTTTTTAATCTCTCCATTGATCCCCTGTTACGTCATCTGGTGCTAACTCTGATTTTTATGGGAATTGAATCACATAATTTAGAATTAAAGGTAGCCGCATTCGCGGATGATATCTTGTTAGTGGTGTCGGATCCCAGGTGGGTGCTGGCCCCAATCCTTCGGGATCTGGATAGACTGGGGAGATTGTCCGCCTATGTGTTGAATGTGGACAAAACGGAATCTTTTACTAAAGGGACCTTCTGTACCGCTGTGATCCTCGGCTTTCCCGTTTCGGTGGCAATCTTTAGCGTTATCATATTTGGGGGTACAAATCTCCAAACATCCGGGTAAATTATGTAGGCTTAACATGTCACAATATATTTCCCAGTTAGAGAAGAGATTAAGCACTTGGAAAAAATGTACTCTCTTCTATTTGGGGAGGGCAAATCTGCTTAACCCCTTAACGACCAAGGACGAAAATGAACGTCATGGTCGGCTGCTAGTTCCCGCACCATGACGTTCATTTTCGTCCGCATTTCAAACTGTCACTCTGTGTAAACACAGAGTGACAGACCCGCGCTGACAGTTGTTCCCGACAGCTGAGACATTAGTCTTGCCGGACAGCGGACCATCGCCGCTGATTTCGGCAGTTAACCCCTTAAGTGCGGCGACGGATTGCCGTCGCCGCATTTAAGTGGTTTGAAGCACATCAGCAGCCCCCACGAAGTGATCGTGGGGGCTACCGATGCTTGTCACGGCAATCGGAGGTCAGATAATGACCTCCGGGTTGCCATGCACGGAAGCCTCGGAGGAACAGCCTCCGGCCGTTCCTCCTCTGCTTCCTGTCAGTGTGACAGTCACGTCACAATGACAGTTGGAGTACATTACACTACGTGTGTAGTGTAATGTACTCTAGCAGCGATCAAAGCTGCAAGACTAAGTGTCCCCTAGTGGGACAAGTTAAAAAAAGTAAAAAAAAGTAATAAAAATGTTTTAAAAAAAGTGTAAAAATAAAAGTTAGAAGTTCTATAAACACAAAATGCTTTTTTTCCTATAATAAGACTTTTATTATAGAAAAAAAATGAACACGTTAAAAAAGTACACATATTTGGTATCACCGCGTTCGTAACGACCCCAACTATAAAACTATAATGTTATTTTTCCCGCATGATGAACACCCCAAAAAAAAAAATCAATAAAAAACTACGACAGAATCGCAATTTTTTTGGTCACCACCGCTCCCTAAATAAAGAATAAAAAGTGATCAAAAAGTCGCATGTACCCGAAAATAGTACCAATAAAAACTTCTATCCGTCCCGCAAAAAACAAGCCCTTACACAGCTTTTTTGACTAAAAAATTAAAAAATTATGCCTCTCAGAATATGGTGACACAGAAATGATTTTTTTTATAAATAAGTCATTTTATTGCGCAAACGCAAAAAAAAAGGACCAAACCTATATACATATGGTATCGCCGTAATCGTACCAACCCGCAGAATAAAGTAAAAATGTCACCTATAGCGTACGGTGAGCGCCGCAAAAAGAAAACTAAAAAACGGTGTCAGAATTCCTGTTTTTTGCTCAGGATTGCAAAAAAATGTAGTAAAAAGTGATAAAAAAAAAAATCGCATGTACCCCAAAATGGTACCAATGAAAACTACAGATTGTCCCGCAACAAATAAGCCCTCACACAGCTCCGGTGGTGAAAAAATAAAAAAGTTCTGGCTCTCAGAATATGGCGATGCAAAATGTGCAGAGTGTCCAAAAGCGGATAAGATCGGGCGCCATTTATCAGTGCGACACTGGCCACATATCTGCGGATTATTATTTATTTACCCCATTATTATACCCTCTTATTATACCCCTGATGTTCTCCGCACAGATTACAGATGCCCCCACATTATAAACTGAAATACCAGCGAAACCCAAAACAGAAACCTACCAAGCAAAATCTGCGCTCCAAAAGCAAAATGGCGTCCCTCCCTTCTGAGCCCTGCAGCGTGCCCAAGCAGCAGTTTGCGCCCACACATATGGCATCGCCATACCCGAGAGAACCCGCTTAACGTTTTATGAGGTATTTGTCTTCTGTGGCACAAACTGGGCACAACATATTATGCACTAAAATGGCGTATCAGTGGAAAATTGCAATTTTCACTTTGAACCATCCGCTGCGCATTAACCCCTTTGCGCACCATGACTTAATTGCCCGTCATGATGCGGCGGTTGATGTATGGAGCCGGCTCACGTGCTGAGCCCGCTCCATACGCTGCGGGTGTCGGCTGTGTATTACAGCAGGCCCCATCGGTACTAACGGACAGGTACAGCGATCGCTCTGTTACAGAAGCCTGTAAGAATAACAATATACTGCAATACATTAGTACATTAGTATTGCAGTATATTGCAGTATATTGTACCAGCGATCCAATGATCGCTGGATCAAGTCCCCTAAGGGGATTGATTAATAAAATGTGTAGAAGAATTATAGTTATTAGTAGTGAGAATTTTTTTTTTTAAAGTTAAAAAAACAAAACACCTTTTCGCATTTTTCTTCTAAAGTAATGTAAAAAAATGAACAAAATTGGTATCGCTACGTCCGTAAAAGTCCGAACTATTACAATATACCAATATTTAATTTGTACAGTGAACACCATAAAAAAATTTAAGAATTGAAACCGCCAAAATCGCTATTTTTATTTTTTTGTCACCTTCGCTCTATAAAAAAAATGTAATACAACTTTTGAATCACTTTGTATGTACCAAAAAATGTTACCAATAAAAACTGCAGCTCCTCCCGCAAGAAATAAGCCCTCACACCACTCTATTGATGGAAAAATAAAAAAGTTATGGCTCTTGGAAAGTGGGGAGTGAAAATCTAAAATATGAAAGCAAAAAATGGATCAGTTCTGAAAGGGTTAATTCATTTCTAATGAAAAAACGTATGACCACAAGTGGGGTATTTCCGTACTCGGGAGAAATTGCTTTATAAAAAATGGTTGTTTTTTTCCTCCTTTATCCCTTGTGAAAAATGAGAAAATGCAACATTTTAGTGGAAAAAATGTTGATATTAATTTTCGCGCCCTAATTCCAATAAACTCTGCAAAAGACCCGTGGGGTCTAAATGCTCACTATACCCCTAGAAAAATTCCTTGAAGGTTTTTCCAAAATGGGGTCACTTTTGGTGGGTTTCCACTGTTTTGGTCCCTCCAGTGCATTGCAAATGCGACATGGCACCGAAAACCATTCCAGCAAAATCATAAATCCAAATGGCGCTCCTTCCCTTCTGAGCCCTGCTGTGGGTCCAAACAGCAGTTTATTACCACATATGGGGTATTGTCGTAATCGGGAGACATTGCTTTACAAATGTTGGGGTGCATTTTCTTCGTTATTCCTTGTAAATAATAAAAATTTCTATGTTGTTTCAGAAAAAAAGTACATTTTAATTTTTACAGACTAATTTCAATATATTTAGCGAAAAACCTGTGTGGTCAAAATGCTAACTATACCCCTAGATAAATACCTTAAGGGGTCTAGTTTTCGAAATGGGGTAGTTTATGGGGAGTTTCTACCATTCTGGCAGCTCAAAGCTTCTCTAAATGTACATTGGGGCCTAAAACATTTTCAAGCAAAATAGTCCTGAAGGCCTCCGGGTGTTCCCTTCCTTTGGGGCCCTGCCGTGTGTCCAAACAACGCATTAGGGCCACAATGTGGGTATTTTTGAAAACAGGAGAAAGAGGGTGATAGATTTTGGGGTGTGTTTCTTCATTTTCATGGTCGCTTTACAAAGAAATCGGTCTTCAAACAAATACTTTTATGAAAAAAGTGAAATTATTTTTTTTTTCACCTGATATGCATTACATTTAGCAAAGAACTGTGGGGTCAAAATAATTACTATACCCCTAAATAAATACCTTATGGGGTCTAGTTTTCTAAATGGGGTCATTTTTGGGGAGTTTCTATCGTTCTGGCAGCTCAAAGCTTCTCCAAATGTACATTGGGGCCTAAAACATTTTCAAGCAAAATATGAGTCCTGAAAGCCTCCGGGTGTTCCCTTCTTTGGGGCCCTGCCGTGTGTCCAAACAACGCATTAGGGCCACAATGTGGGTATTTTTGAAAACAGGAGAAAGAGGGTGATAGATTTTGGGGTGTGTTTCTTCATTTTCATGGTCGCTTTACAAAGAAATCGGTCTTCAAACAAATACTTTTATGAAAAAAGTGAAATTATTTTTTTTTTCACCTGATATGCATTACATTTAGCAAAGAACTGTGGGGTCAAAATAATTACTATACCCCTAAATAAATACCTTATGGGGTCTAGTTTTCTAAATGGGGTCATTTATGGGGAGTTTCTATCGTTCTGGCAGCTCAAAGCTTCTCCAAATGTACATTGGGGCCTAAAACATTTTCAAGCAAAATATGAGTCCTGAAAGCCTCCGGGTGTTCCCTTCTTTGGGGCCCTGCCGTGTGTCCAAACAACGCATTAGGGCCACAATGTGGGTATTTTTGAAAACAGGAGAAAGAGGGTGATAGATTTTGGGGTGTGTTTCTTCATTTTCATGGTCGCTTTACAAAGAAATCGGTCTTCAAACAAATACTTTTATGAAAAAAGTGAAATTATTTTTTTTTTCACCTGATATGCATTACATTTAGCAAAGAACTGTGGGGTCAAAATAATTACTATACCCCTAAATAAATACCTTATGGGGTCTAGTTTTCTAAATGGGGTCATTTATGGGGAGTTTCTATCGTTCTGGCAGCTCAAAGCTTCTCCAAATGTACATTGGGGCCTAAAACATTTTCAAGCAAAATATGAGTCCTGAAAGCCTCCGGGTGTTCCCTTCTTTGGGGCCCTGCCGTGTGTCCAAACAACGCATTAGGGCCACAATGTGGGTATTTTTGAAAACAGGAGAAAGAGGGTGATAGATTTTGGGGTGTGTTTCTTCATTTTCATGGTCGCTTTACAAAGAAATCGGTCTTCAAACAAATACTTTTATGAAAAAAGTGAAATTATTATTTTTTTCACCTGATATGCATTAAATTTAGCAAAGAACTGTGGGGTCAAAATAATTACTATACCCCTAAATAAATACCTTATGGGGTCTAGTTTTCTAAATGGGGTCATTTATGGGGAGTTTCTATCGTTCTGGCAGCTCAAAGCCTCTCCAAATGTACAGTGGGGCCTAAAACATTTTCAAGCAAAATATGAGTCCTGAAAGCCTCCGGGTGTTCCCTTCCTTTTGGGTCCTGCCGTGTGTCCAGGCAGCGCATTAGGGCCACAATGTGGGTATTTTTGAAAACAGGAGAAAGAGGGTGATAGATTTTGGGGTGTGTTTCTTCATTTTCATGTTCGCTTTACAAAGAAATCGGTCTTCAAACAAATACTTTTATGAAAAAAGTGAATTATTTTTTTTTTTAACCTGATATGCATTAAATTTAGCAAAGAACTGTAGGGTCAAAACACTTACTATACACCTAAATAATTACGTTATGGGGTCTAGTTTTCTAAATGGGGTCGTTTATGGGGAGTTTCTATCGTTCTGGCAGCTCAAAGCCTCTCCAAATGTACAGTGGGGCCTAAAACATTTTCAAGCAAAATATGAGTCCTGAAAGCCTCCGGGTGCTCCCTTCCTTTTGGGTCCTGCCGTGTGTCCAGGCAGCGCATTAGGGCCACAATGTTGGTATTTCTGAAAACAGGAGAAACAGGGTGATAGATTTTGGGGTGTGTTTCTTCATTCTCATGGTCGCTTTACAAAGAAATTGGTCTTCAAACTGATACTTTTATGAAAAAAAGTGAAATTATTTTTTTTTCACCTGCTATGTATTAAATTTAGCAAAAAACTGTGGGGTCAAAATACTTACTATACCCTTAGGTAAATACCTTAAGGGGTCTAGTTTTCTAAATGGGGTCATTTGTGGGGGTTTCCACCATTCTGACACCTATGAGCCTCTGAAAACCTGGCTTGGTGCAGGAAAACAAAATGTACTTCAAAATTTATAAAATTATTATTCAATTTGTAAGTCCTCTAAATTGCTGAAAATTTATTTTATTTTTTCAAAAGTGCTGCCAAAATGGAGTAAAGAGATAGAAATATATATTTAATTAAAAAAATTGTACAGCATGTGTGTACATATGTGACATATTGCAGTTAAAAATAGGGGAAAATGGTAATTTTTACAAAAGTTCTTCCATTTTTCTATTTTTTAATTAATTTCCGCAAATCGTATCAGTCTACTTTTACCACTAAAATAAAGTACAACATGTGACGAAAAAACAATGTCAGAATTACTTGGATATTCAAAACTTTCACAGAGTTATTCTCTGATAAAGTCAGACATACCAGATTTGACAAATCTGGCTTGGTCATTAAGGTACAAACATGCCCGGTCATTAAGGGGTTAAGATGTTGGAATTTCCTACACTCCTCTATCTCCTCCACACGCTTCCAATTTACCTTACACCAGCGGATGAAAAACAAATTAACTTCCTTTATAGGACTTTTATATGGGGAGGGAAAAAGTCACATATAGCCTTCCACATCCTGCAGCAGCCGAGGGCTAATGGGGGGGATTAATTTCACTAATATCAAGCAATATAACTTGGCGGCACTGCTTCGCTTTGTCTCTGACTGGCTCCATGACACTTCATGTTACACGTCCACCCCTCTTGACTCTAGTCTCTTCCCGGGTCAGGCACTTGCAGCTCTTCTACACCTTCCATACAATCAGTTATCAACTGACACTAGAAGCAACCCTTTAGGGTATGTTCACATGGCCTATTTTCAGACGTAATTCAAGCGTTTTACGCCTCGAATTACGCCTGAAAAGACGGCTCCAATACGTCTGCAAACATCTGCCCATTGCTTGCAATGGCTCTTACGATGTTCTGTTCAGACGAGGTGTAATTTTAGGCGTCGCTGTCAAAAGACGGTGCATAAAAAGACGTTCGCGTCAAAGAAGTGCATGTCACTTCTTGGGACGTAATTGGAGCCATTTTTCATTGACTCCATTGTAAAACAGCTCCAATTACGTCCGTGATGGACTCCGCGAAAAACGCGTGCACTTGTAAAAACGTCTGTAATTCAGGAGCTGTTTTAGCCTGAAAACAGCTCCGTAACGTCAGACGTATTTTGTTAAGAAGTGTGAACATACCCTTACTCTTTAACAACTGGCGGGCATGGCAAAAAATCAGAACGTATTTTCAGCTCTCCCCCTAGCTGTCTCTCTACCTGCCATTGATATGCAACCCTAATTTTCAGGATGGCAATCCCCATGGCATCTTTCGTAGGTGGCATGCACTGGATCTGACCTCAATAAAACACTTTGTTCACATATTGTATAAGAGAATGTTTACGCTGTCTGAGATGCGGTTGAAGTTCCTGACCGTACACATTGGTCCCTTCCACTATCACAAGCCAAAAGCTAGATCACAAATGTCTTGAAACAATTGCCAGAGCGGGAATGGAACCCCTATTTTCTCCAGGGCTTCTCTAGACAAAACATACCCAAAGGTCAAATAACCAGGAACTACCAGTTCTTACAAATACCACTATGCCGCAACTTCAACACCACTGACAAAATGTTAGATTGATGATCAATCGCTCACTTACTCCGTCATTTTGAAAGCTTTGGACCACGCTCATAAATCTGCCCTCGATTTTTAGAGATGAGACTTAAAATAGCACACAGATCCTATCTAACTCCACTTGTAGGCCACAGAATAGGTTTATATCCCACCTCCCAATGATGCCACATCATGGAGGCCAATCTTCATCATTGTCTCTGGGCCTTCCCTAATATTCAGATTTTTGGTCCCGTATTCGACCTTACACAACTCGGAACTTCACGAACTACACTCCTGACACAGCACTTTGGACAATTTTTGGCTATATAGACCAGGACACACACACAGATGCTCCCATGGGGCATATAGATTATTTCATTATGTGGCAGCGGCGGGGGCGAAGGCCATTTTACAGACTTGGCTACACGACCAGGCCCCATCATTTAAGCTTTTTTTGCACAAACTCTCATATTTATTTAAGATGGATTGGATGAAGGCGTCTCTTCATAAAGAACTCCAAGTGGAGCAGTTCTTTGCCACATGGGAAACCTTCATCTCCCTACTTCTGCAGAGAGTTAGGACGGATATTAGAAGCTGCTGTCAGCACACTATTTGGTTTCAGGAACAGATACTTCTAGGAAACATACCAGTGTGAGGGTATACAGGATTCTGGAGTGATTGAGGTGTTGGTGGGAGTCGTGCACTCAGTTGGCATGTTCTCTTCTCTCGGGCATCCCTGCAGCGTTTACAGTGGTGTGCATGGAGATGGGTGGTCGGCTGGTCCCCGTCCCACCTCTTTGTCCATGGTTGCATTAGGCTTTGCTTACGAGGAGGAGAGGCATGCTTTCTCTTTTTGTATGACATTAATGCAGCAGGGGATTTTGCTCTGAAGACATGCTAACTTGTTTGTTTGTTTGCTCCCTCCCCCCCTCCCTTCCCCTGACTAAATACTATAAGGTATCCTGATTGATAGCTGTGTATTCTATGACACCTGTAATCTCCGGTAACCAAATTTGCTTCTGGGGATTCCCCCCCCCCTTTTTTCCCCTCCTTTTTATTCCTGTACCCGATATATTTGAAAAAGTTTAATAAACAAAATTGGAAAAAAACAAAACAGGGAGTCAATAATAAAGGATGAAAAAAAATCATTAATAAAATAAAGAAATAGAAAGTAGAGATATAATAACAAGCACCAGGCAAACATTACATCTTAAAAAGCACATGCATTTTTTTTAATCGTTTGAGCTATAAGCCTGTGACTAATAAATGAAAAACCTGATTACAGCTGAAATGCTTTCTGAAAACTTGCAGTTATTTAAAAAACACATGCGTAGGGGTATACAGTAGCACAAGGGGAAAAAAAAATCTGTTGATATCAACACATTAGAAATGGTTACTTGGTAGATTTAACCCTCAGATTTTCATTTTCGTTTTTTCCTCCCCACCTTCCAAAAGCCATAACGCCTTTATTTTTCCGTCTATATAGTACTATGAGGGCTAGATTTTTGCGGGACGAGTTGTAGTTTTTCGTAGCACCATTTACTTTACCATATAATGTACTAGGAAACAGGAAAAAAATTATTTGTGGGGTAGAAAATGAAAAAAACACCAATTCCTCCATGGTTTTTTGCGCGCCATTTTTACGGAATTCACGGTGCAATTAAAACAATATGTTAATTTTATTCTATGGGTCAATACTATTACGCCAATACATGTAGTTTTTTTCTATATTTTACTACTTTTACAAGTAAAAACCTAAGTGTAAAAAAGAAAATGGATTTTGTTTTGCCAAATTCTGAGAGCCGTAACTTTTTATTTTTCCGTCGATTAAGTGGTATAAGGGCTTATTTTTTGCAGGATAAGCTGTAGTTTTTAATAATACCATTTTGGTGTACATGCGATGGTTTGATCACTTTTTATTTCATTTTTTGTGGGAGATTAGGTGAACAAAAAATAGAGATTCTGGCGTTTACAATTTTTTTTTTACGGCGTTCACCGTGCGGGTTAAATAATGATATATTGTGATAGTTCAGACTTTTACGGACGCGGCGATACCAATTATGTTTATTTATTTAATTTTTTACTATGCTCTAGGGGGAAAAAGGGAAAAGGGGGGTTTTTTGAACTTTTAATATTAAATGTATTTTTTTTTACACACAAAAAAAACTTTATTTAACTCATTTTTACTTTTTTTATTAGTCCCCCTAGGGGACTTTAACCAGCGATCGTTAGATCACTTGCACTAATCTATTGCAGTATATCGTGATTCTGACAGTCTCCTATGAAGCTCTGCCAGAGGCAGAGCTTCATAGGAGTACAAAGATGGCAGACCTGGGGGACTTAGTCAGGCCCCCAGGCAGCCGTGCCAACCAACGGGATCCTGCTCGTAACCCGGAAGTGTCGGCTGTAACACACAGCCGACACACTCGCTCTATGGAGCGGACTCAGCCTTTGAGCCCGCTCCATATTCCCCCACCCGGCGTGCGCCGTATATATATGGCGGATGTCGGGAAGGGGTTAAAGAACAGGCAGCAGGCAGGGAATGTGTAAAATAACAAAATAAGTATTACTGACCTGGTAAATCCTCGGCTTCTCCACACTTCCGCTTTCTGTTGGTCTGTTTATTTTTAGAGGAAGGGATGACGTCCCGTTCCATCACTGGCCTGAGTGATAATGCACCGTTCCTGCGAGCATCACCGCTGAGGCCAGTAACTGGCTGCAGCGGTCCCATGGATGAAACGGAACGTCATCAGTTCCTGCAAAAGTAAACAGACAGCAGGCAGCACCAGAGTAATTTTAGCACATCCCCTCCCTGCAGCCATCCTTGTGAATGTCCTTTCCTGCCACATCCAAAATCGGTTCACCTCTTGGGTGTTTCCACTATACTGGTACCTTACGGGCACTGCAAATGCCCGTGAGGGTAAAACCATTCCAGCCACATCTGCAATCTAAAAAACAAATTGCGCTCCTTTCCTTTTTAGCCCTGCCGTGTATCCAAACAGTAGTTTGACCACATATGGGGTATTACCGTACTCAGGGTAAATTTGGGAAAGAAATTATGAGGTTTGTTTTCTCCTATATTCCTGTGGGGTTAAAACATCTGTGGGGTAAAAATGCTCACGATGCCCTCAGATGAATTCCTTAGGGGTGTAGTTTCCTAAATGGGGTCACTTCTGGGGGGTTTCCTCTGTACTGGTACCTCAGAGATTCTGCAAGTGCAACATGAAATCCAAAAACCCTTCCAGCAAAATCTGTGCTTAAAATGGGCTCTGTTGAGCCCTACAGTGCGCCCAAACAGCAGTTTACAACCACATATGGAGTATTGCCTTACATGGGAGAACTCAGGTAACAAATGTTAGGATTTATTTTCCTTATGTATTCCTTGTGAAAATAAAAACATACATATTATTGTAACAATAAATTTTTTTAATTTTCACGGCCCAATCCAAATAAATTCTAAGAAACACTTGTGGGAGCAAAATGCTTACTACACCCCTAGATGAATTCCTCATGAGATGTAGTTTCTAAAATGTTTTTTTCGCAATGTTCTGCTGGTCAATACGAATACTTCGATACCGAATTTATTTAGTTTTTTTATGTTTTACTACTTTTACAAAGAAAAAACTCTGTTAAAAAATAATTTATGTCACCATATTCTGAAAGCCATAACTTTTTTTATTTTTTCATCGATTGAGGCTCCATGCACACGAACGTATTTTTTCCTGTCCGTAAATACTGGCGTAAATACGAGTCCTTGGTAACACGTATTCGACCCGTATTCCACCAGTATTTACGGACCCGTGCCCGTAAATACGGGTCCGGTGTCACCAGTATTCCACCCATATTTATGGACCTGTATTCTCTGCACTAATCGGCAGCCCCTTCTCTCTATCAGGATAGAGAGAAGGGGCAACCCTTTCGGGCAGCGTTTACGCAGCGTTTTAAAAGTAAAAAAAAGTTCATACGTACCCCGGCCGTTGTCTTGGTGACTGGTCCCTCTTCTGACATCCAGTCCGACCTCCCTGGATGACGTGGCAGTCCATGTGACCGCTGCAGCCTGTGATTGGCTGCAGCGGTCACATGGGATGAAACGTCATCCCGGGAGGCCGGACTGGAGGAAGAAGAAAAAGAAGAGTTCTGGGTAAGTTAACTTTTAATACTATTAACTCCAGCGGTAGTCACTGTCCCGGGTGCTGAAAGAGTTACTGCCGATCAGTTAACTCTTTCAGCACCCTAGACAGTGACTATCCCCTGACGTCGCCTAGAAACGCTCCCGTAATTACGGGTGCACACACGTAGCCACCCGTAATTACGGGAGCCCCATAGACTTCTATGGGCCTGCCCGTGCCGTTATTACCGCCTGAAATAGGACATGTTCTGTATTTTTCAATGGCACGGGCACCTTCCCGTCAGCATACGGGAAGGTACCCGTGGCCAATAGAAGTCTATGGTCCCGTAATTACGGGCGTTTTTACATGCGTGTGCATGAGGCCTGGGCCGTGTGAGGGCTTATTTTTTTGTGGTACAAGCTGTAGTTCTTATCGGTACAATTATTTTGTACATACGACTTTTTGATCAGTTTTTATTACATTTTCTTTAGCATTGAGGTCACCAAAAAAAGCAATTCTGACTGTTTATTTTTTTTCTACAGCGTTCACCGTGCAGGTTAAATAATGTTAGGTTGTAATAGTTTGGACTTTTACGGATGCGGCAATACCAATTTTGTTTATTTTTTTACATTACTTTAGAGGTAAAATGGGAAAGTTTTTTTTTTTTACTTTTAATATTTTTTTATTTAGGCCCCCTGGCTGCCATAACAACCATCAGCACCCCACAATCTCATCATGTGCTGGTAGTGGGGCGACGGGCTGTTGGAGGGGGCTGCCCCCCCTTTCTAATGGTTTAGATGTCGTGGTCGGTATTGAACACGGCATCTAAGTAGTTAAATGGCCAGGATCAGAGCGCTATCTCTTCCTGTCAGCTGTAATACACGGCTGACTACTAAAGTGTATGGATACTTCATACTTCACCCCCGCGCACCACGATGTTTAATTTTGTCATGGAGCATTATGGGGTTCATTCCTGGGGATTGCCTGAAGGGTTAACAACTTCCTAAATGCTATTTTGAATAATTAAGGGGTGCGGTTTTTAAAATGGGGAGATTTATGAGAGATTTTTAATATATAGGCACCCTCATAACCACTTCAGAGCGGAAATGGTTACTTTCATAGTGTCTGTGCAAGGTATTGCAGCACCGTCCCATTCACTTGCCTCAACTGCACCTCATCTGCAGTGTCTAAATTTGCCATAAATAAGGCACCCAAGCCTGCTATGGCTACTTTATATGATTATTAGACCATTCTAAAGGCATGGCCTAATACATTGTCTGTCAGTTTATTACTGATAGGCAATAATTCTTTGGTATAATGAGTATAGCAAAGCATTATAAGAGTGAATAATAGTGTTGTAAAGTCCCCTAGTGGGACTTGTGACGATCACCGATCTCTGGTCACGTCACAGGGGTGAACTACACTACTGAGTTTATTAATTTACCTCACAAATCCACGCCCACCTACTCTAGATGACAGGATTATGCTAAATTACTCCCGTAGTTTCCAACACCCCAATAATTTATACCACAGTATGCTACCACCACCTATACTTATCTAGGCAATAGGGGCCTACGTCTCTATGTTCCCTTAACACCAGTTCCTATAACACAGGTTATCTAAATTGAACATAAAATACAGGTAACGTTCCTCACCTTCGGAAGATTAAGTTCTGTAAGACTACAAGGAAGAGACTTATAAATATTTCAGATTTAATACACAATAGTGCAGTGCAATACATAAAATAGTTGTCAGAATAAAAGATAAAAAATATACATACAGTTACAATGCAATCAAACAGTTTATGAAAATAAAAGGGATAAAAGAAACAGAACAAAACCTTACTGATGTACAGCGGCGATATCCTGGCTGTGGGGACAGCGGAAAATATGGGCAGTCACTCCAACCGAGATATGGATCCCCAACGACTGACACTGACCCTCACTTCTCATGGCATTTTAAACCCAGTTTTTTCCCTCCAGTTCACTGGCTGGTGATGTCACTGAGAGGAGGCTGTTCATATGATAATGAAGGGTACTCCTCCCATTACACAGTTGTATTTCTATAGAGAAACATAAAAGTGATCATGTGTCCTTGCAGGAATCCCCTAGAAATATAATATTACCTGCATTCACCTGTGCAGACATTTACCAACCAGGGCATATCAAACACCACTATAATAGGCCCATGTTTTTAGCCAATAGCCAATCCCAGGTAGTTCCTCTGAGTGTAGGGATCTGAATTTGACATATATATGAGGGCTATTTTCCCTGATCATAACTAGTTATGTGGGTCATTACAAATATAAATTATGACGGGGTTTGCCTTGATGTATCATACTTTCTTTGAACACCATGCCATTCTCCCATGTTTCTCCTGGTCCACAGACAGACACACCACAGGCATCCATTTGCATAGCTTTAGATGTTTGGTCAGGATGTTTGGTCAGCCCTAGTGACAAATCCTTAATCAGCACATCTCGCACCTTGGTGAGGAAAGAGCCAATTAAACATTTGTCAGACAGTGGACATCCTTTGATGGCCAAAGATCTGCATTTCCTATGCAAATCAGATGTATCTTCTGTGTCAGAGGGAGTTATGAAATTACCTCCTAGTAACCTACTTTTGATTCTCTTACCTATAACACCACACCTCCCCCCTTAAGACATGGCATGGGATCATTGATATAGCCATCAATATCCCAAGCCGATCTCCGCAGCTTCCCCCTGGCGCGATAACCCATCTGCGTTGCCATGCTCACTGCCCTTTTTGTGCTGGATAGTGAAATCATATTGTTGCAAGGCTAAACTCCATCTCAGCAGCTTCCCGTTATCACCTGCTACCCTGTGCAACCAACTAAGTGGGTTGTGGTCGGTCACTACGGTAAATCTGCGCCCATAGAGGTATGCCTGTAATTTCTGCAAGGCCCATACAATGGCCAAACATTCCTTCTCTACAGTGGCATACGCAACCTCCCTCGGTAGAAGCTTTCTGCTCAAATACATTATTGGATGTTCATGCCCTTCTGGATTTACCTGGCTGAGCACTGCGCCTAGCCCATAGGCGCTGGCGTCAGTCTGCACCACAAACTTACGAGTGAAATCCGGGCTTTGCAAGACTGGGGAGCTAGCAAGGGCAGCTTTTAAAGCTGACAGAGAACTCTCGCAGTCGGCAGTCCAATTAACTATTTGAGGCTGTTTCTTCTTTGTGAGGTCTGTCAAAGGTTTTGCTAGGGAACTATAGTTAGGAACAAACTTTCTATAGTATCCTGCGGTCCCCAAAAAGGACATAACCTGTTTTTTGGTCTTAGGAGTGGGCCAGGCAGAAATTGCATCAACCTTTCCTGGCTCTGGCTTTAGTGTCCCTCCACCCACCTTGTGCCCGAGGTACTGCACTTCGGTCATGCCGATTTGACACTTTCCAGGCTTGATGGTCAGTCCTGCATCCTGGATACGCCTGAGCACCTGTGACAGGTGGGTCAGGTGATCCTCCCAGGTCTGACTGAATACAGCAATGTCATCCAGGTAAGCGACAGCAAACCCTGCAAACTTCTCTAACAGCTTGTTCACCAAGCGCTGGAATGTGGCAGGAGCATTTTTCATACCAAAGGGCATTACCTTGGACTCATAGAGTCCAAAGGGGGTGATGAAAGCGGACCTCTCCTGCGCTTCCACGGACATAGGGATTTGCCAATACCCCCGACTTAAATCCATAATTGTTAGGTACCGGGCACCGGCTAGCTGATCCAAAAGCTCATCTATGCGGGGCATTGGATACGCATCAAACACAGTGATGGTATTCAACTTCCTGTAGTCCACGCAAAATCGGGTTGTCTTGTCCTTTTTGGGGACAAGCACTACAGGTGATGCCCAGGCACTTTGAGACTCTTGGATCACGCCCAGCCCTAACATTTCCTCTATTTCCTTCTTCATGTCAGCCCTTACTTCTAGGGAAACTCTATAAGCTGCTTGCCTAACAGGTTGGTGATTCCCCGTGTCTACATGGTGAGTTGCTAGCGGAGTTCTCCCAGGTCTCCCTGTAAAAGTGGCAAGGAAGGGGTTAAGTACCTCCTGCAGCTGGAACTTCTGACCCTCAGACAGCTGTGAATTGACTACGGCATCTTCAATGGATCCTATCTCCTTTGCGGAAGCCACTAAATCCAGCAGTGTTTCACTTTCTCCCTCCTCTGGCAAACTGCAGACTGGCAGAGCGCACATATCCCGGTCATAATGCGCCTTGATCATATTCACATGAAAAACTTTGTGTTTCTTGCGAACATGATCGATCGTGACTACGTAGTCCACATCGTTGAGGCGTTGATGAATTGGATATGGGCCTTCCCATGCCGCCTGGAGTTTGTTTTGGGTCATAGGGACCAGTACCCATACCTTCTGACCCACCGCATACACTCTCTCTCGGGCATTCCTATCATACCACCTCTTCTGACTTGCCTGTGCCTGCACCATATTCTCATGTACTAGGCCTGTCAGTTCCTGCATCCTCTCTCTGAATTTCAAGACATAATCTATCACAGAGACCTCTGGTGTAACCAATTCTCCCTCCCATGCTTCTTTCATGAGATCTAGGGGTCCCCGTACCCTCCTTCCATACAGGAGCTCAAAGGGTGAGAAACCGGTTGATGCCTGCGGTACCTCTCTGTAAGCAAATAGCAGGTGCGGGAGATAACGCTCCCAGTCTCGCCCTTGGGACGCCACAAGCATTCGTAGCATCTGCTTGAGGGTCCCGTTAAACCTTTCACACAGACCATTAGTCTGAGGATGGCAAGGGCTGGCCACCAGGTGTTGCACCTGTATTTTCTTACAGAGGCACTGCATCAAATTTGACATAAACTGGGTCCCCTGATCTGTGAGCATCTCCCTGGGAAATCCTACACGGGAAAATATGGTCAGAAGGGCGTCTGCTACCTTATCAGCCCTGATGGAGGATAATGCTATGGCTTCTGGGTAACGTGTGGCATAATCCACTACCGTCAGGATAAAGCGCTTTCCAGAACTGCTGGGTATGGCCAAGGGCCCTACCAGATCCACAGCAATCCGTCGAAAAGGCTCATCAATTATGGGCAAAGGAATGAGGGGGGCCCGGTGCACAGGTCTCGACTTCCCCATCCTTTGGCACACAATACAGGAACGGCAGTAATCTGTCACATCATTCCCCAGGCCAGGCCAGTAAAAGTTGTGTTTTAGACGACTCTTAGTCTTACTTATCCCTAGGTGACCAGCTAGTGGTATCTCATGAGCCACCCGCAGGAGTTGTTCCCTGAACTGACGTGGCACCACTAGTTGCCTGTCTTTTAATACATCCTGCTGGGGGTCAGTGGAAATACTTTGTCTATACAGTCTCCCCTGGTCCCAGGTTATTTTTTCAGTGTCCCCCTCCTCTGGGGTCCGATCAGCCAGCTGTCGCAGCTTCTGCAGACTATCGTCAGTGTGTAGGGCCATCTGAAACAACTGACATTCTGCGTCTGTACTGGCTGATAGCAACACATTCTGACTAAGTTCTGCCGCTGGCTGCGGGCTGTCAGCTGTCCCCACTTCCTCTGCAGCAGACACAGTAGGGGGCCCAGAACCCAGGTTTGTGTTACAGGCACCCTGACTGCGCGTCACAGGAGAAATGGACACAACCTTCTCCCCGTCTTGGTGAACTGGTGTGTGTGTGCATGTGACAGGGATTTCATGCATGTTTATGACGTTTCCCGCTACTAAATCTACACACAAATCATTATCTGACGCTTTACAATCACCTACATCATTGCTAGTTATACAGTCTATATCCAATGCATTGTTAGATGAGTCTAGGCTATCACTAAGCACAGTAACATTATGTAATTCTATAACATTGCTGGACACAGGGTCATCACATTCCTTAGTATTGACAGTTTCATTATTATCATATACTACCTGCGGTGACACACATGGGGCAGCAAGTACGCTAGAGTCCTCCTCATGGTCTGAAGAAATATATCTGGAGACTAAACGTCCCAGATCGGTTCCTAGTAACACATTAGTGGGGATTTTATCCGTCACTCCCACATCCATCATCCCTCTTCCCGCCCCCCAATCCAGGTAAACTCGTGCCATGGGTAAGGCCGGGATCAGACCACCAACTCCAGAAACAGTTAGAGTTTTTCCTGGGATAATGTCTTCTGAAGAAACAAGCTCTGGGTGGACAAGAGTCATTTCGGCACCAGTGTCCCTCAGTCCCATGGTAACCGTCTTGCCCACAGTGACCGCTTGTAAATTGTCACAAGATGCCCTCTCCCTCCCACCCACAAACAAAACTGCTGGGGACAAAATAGATGGTTTGGGCAAAGGGGTAGTTTTCCTCTTCTCTGGGCAAGCAGTGCTGATATGCCCCACTTGGTTGCATCCAAAACACCTGCGATTATCAACAGCAGGCCTGGGAAGTGGGGCAGGGGCAACACCTCCTGGTGATCTGCGAGTAGTGGCAAAAGTGTTAATAGGGGGCTTTCCCCCTTTCCAGCCTGGAACAGCAGGCTTTCGCGCCTCTGGCGCTCTGTTGGCGGCATATACATCCGCTATCTGGGCAGCTTTATCCAGGGTCTTGGGCTCACGGTCCAAAATAAACTGTCGTACTTCCATAGGACAGGTGTGGAGAAACTGGTCCAGGATCATCAGATCCTCCAAATCTTCAAAGGTGTTGACAGCTAATCCCTGCGTCCACTGCCTGAAGTGGTTCTTTAGTCCATCGGCCAGGTCTGAGTAACTGTCAGTACCCGTGCGCTGCAAAGCCCGAAATCGTTTCCTGTATACCTCTGGGGTAAGGTTAAATCGTTGGATTAAGGCCTTTTTAATAGCCTCATAATCTTGATCGATAGTTGTGGGCAGGGCTGCAAACACCTCCAGAGCTTTGCCTTTCAGCCCTGGAGTCAGATACTTAGCCCAGTCTGCAGGTGGCAGTTGGAATTGTCGGCAGACCTTTTCAAAACCTTTTAGATAAACATCCAGATCACCGTCTTTCTCCATGGCATTTTATTATGTCTAAGTGTTATATGTTGTCTCCATGTGTCTAATTGACTTTAATAAAGATTATTTGTATTTTTTCAAACACCTGGTCGTGACTTGTTTCTTGTTCTGGTTTAGTTTTAATTAGTCACTAGGACCACTAGTATCATTCGGGGCATTATTCGGTTTGTTAGGAAGCCAAAAGGACACTCATTTGCCCTCCATTAGGTGAATGGGGGGCTTATGTCTACGTTTGGTGTATGCACCGTGAGCTTTCCCAGAGCATATGCTGAATGTGTTCATATAACAAGATGTAACATAGTCTTGCTAACATTGTATTGCGCCACCATTTATATAAAGTGTATAGCAATGTGCATGTCTACCTACTTGACACGAGGCGGGGTGTGGACCCACTGGGCCGTACCACGAAGCGGGATGGCAGCTGACCAAACAGGTATGGTACAGAGTCTTATAGTCCAGAAAGGGTACCTGAGGCAGTGTAGACAGTAGCAAGGCAGGCTCGGCTGAGACCAGGCGGCAGGTAGACGTCAGGCGTGGATCAGTAGAACAGGCATGGAGATGCAGCACAACACGACAACAGCTCAGCACGGCAGTAGACCAGGATGGTACAGATAGCACGGGAAACAGGATACAGGCGGGGATAAGAAGGCCGGTGACCCTCTTATAGTCCAGGAGTTCATGAGTTAATGATGATGATTTTCAGGTGCGCGCGATGGCCCTTTAAGAGCCGGCACTAGTGCGTGCTTGCACCCTCCGGGAGACAGGCTCGATACCCGGAAGTGAGTGCCGGCGTCTCACAGGGGGACCACTCAATACAGCAGCAGGTCGTCCATGGGCGCGGTCATCAAGGGGTAAGTTAGAAAGACAGACCGCGGCCATAGATGTTACAGTACTGAGCTGAGTGCTGGTGGACACACATGCTCGGTAACTCTCCCCACAGTCACTTCTCTGCATAGCGATCCTCTGTTCACCGCAGAGCAGTGAAATAGCTTTGTTCCCTGCTTGTCAGGGAAGGAGCAGAGCAATAGCATAGCAAATAGATGAGAAGACTCCTTCGTCTTAGCTTGTTAGGATTGTAAAGCTTTGTACTCTGACAGCAGATATTAAAGGGGTTTTCCAGTCTGATAAAATTGATGGCCTATGCTCCCGTTAGGTGAAGTGAATGGGAGAACGTCTGTAATACTATGTACTGCTGCTACAAGTATGTTGACGATTCACAGCATGAGCAGTGGCAATGAAAGTGAAGCAGCGCTCATATGAGCACTGCTACCCCTTCAAAACAGCTGATCAGCGGGGGTGCTGGGTGTCGGACCCCGACCAATCACATATTGATGGCCCATTCTGAGGATAGGCTATCAATTTTAGGTCTTATTCAGACGAACTAGTGTAAACTCGGATGTGAAAAACTTTCAGTTTTTCACATCCGAGTCGCACCCATACGTGACCCGTTTTCACAGATCCCTCAGACTTGAGTCTATTGAGGGATCCGTGAAAACGGACGATAATAGAACTTGTTCTATTTCTTCACGGGCCCTTCACACTGTCCATTAAAACAACGGCCGTGTGAACTGCCCCATTGAATTGCATGGGTCCTTGTGCTGTCCTTTTTTTAACGGACAGCACACGGATGTACCGTATAATATACACGTCTGAATAAGCCCTTATAATAGTACTGGAAAATCCCTTTAACCCTGCACATGCTATTTCAACTTTTATTGTTTTATTTCATTAGATTTTCATTGGTTTCTAAGGGAGTGCATACTGTGGATGTCACACAGTAGAAATCTTCACTACTCTGGATCCAATGTTACCTATCTGCAAGGAATGTAAGAAGGGACTTTATTGTTAGCTGCCAGAGGGGAAAGGAGACTGATTCTGCTCAGAACCTGCCCCCAGCAGCACAGACTAACAGCAGCAGCAAGAGGGACATAGGAAAAAAAGATGAGAAAGGTATGTTTTTATGCTAGAAACACTGCAAATTATTTTTAAACAGCTATTAACAGAATTTATGGATTCTGGAAATTATTTATAGGATAGCGTCTTTGGAAAAATTAGATCTGGAAACTGATCAGTTTTTGTGGGCAACTCCTATACTTTTGCCCTGCACTAGATTTACTTAGCATAATTTCTACCTAGAGTTCATATACACAGCAGAGCCTATGCACAGAGCGTGTATTGTGAAACACTGAGTCCCTACGACTCTGTAATATGAAGCCCTAGGCTATAAGTCTCACCACAGAGGTAGGCCACACCACTGCCATGGGGCCCATGGGGAGAGGACTTCAGCTTCCCAATATAGAGTCATTGCATTTTCCTGCAACCCCTTCTAGGGGGAGCTCACTGCATAGAATTTTTTTTACAGCATCCATTGAGATTAATAGTAATTCATATGAACCAAACTCCCCCTAGTGGTGGCTGCAGACAGCCAGGATTGGGATCGGCGCGGCACTTTGCATCACTCTTCTCCAGTGAAACCGCACCAGTGTTTCAGTGCTTGAGTATAAACCCTGGTGGTGAGTTTCCTGGCATCTCTTCTGTTGTTCTATTTTTTCCTGTTTGAACCGGCCTTTGTCTTCACCCAGCTTAATCTGACTTATCCATGTACCTACCTTTTGCCTGACCCTGATTTGCCTCCTGATACTAATTACTGGAGCTGACATTGTCCACCTGTTACTCACCCGGATCTGTTTGACCACAAAACGGTTCATGCCCACCATCTGAAGCCCAACTGTCTATTGGGCACCATCCAGGGGACCAGGCTGTGGTTAAGGGTGAAGTACAGGGAATTTGTTAGACCCAAGGTTAGTCTGTGCCAACTCAATAACGGTCACATTCATTCATAGTTCCTTCCCACTGCAAAACGTATTCTACGCTGTATAAATCTGCTTCAAGACGTCATCCAAGTTCCAACTATGCTATGAAGCATCCAAGTGCGCTGTTTGTGCTTATAGTCTAATACAGAGAGTTACAGCATAACCAAGCCAAAATAACCAATGTAGTATAAAGACAAGTGAAGTTGTAAGT
Organism: Rhinoderma darwinii; assembly: GCF_050947455.1. Classification (NCBI taxonomy): domain Eukaryota; kingdom Metazoa; phylum Chordata; class Amphibia; order Anura; family Rhinodermatidae; genus Rhinoderma; species Rhinoderma darwinii. The sequence continues at coordinate 361,981,441 of NC_134690.1, read as the reverse complement.
GCACTCACTGGGCTCACTCAGCAGGTAGCTAGAATGGCTGCTAAGCAAATATGTGGAACTACGACGAGAGTTCCAGGATTTACACTGTCCAGAAGTTTCTGCTGCTGTACCTTCTCCTGACCCGGTTCCACCCGCCCTAAGCGGAGGGTACCCCATCCTGATAAAATTTTCTGGAGAAGAGGCTAGTCCTCTCCTCCTGGATCTTAAAGGCTATGTAAACCCTTGAAGTAAATATATATATATATATATATACACAGTGAAGGAAATAAGTATTTGCTCCCTTGCTGATTTTGTAAGTTTGCCCACTGTCAAAGACATGAACAGTCTAGAATTTTTAGGCTAGGTTAATTTTACCAGTGAGAGATAGATTATATTAAAAAAAAAACAGAAAATCACATTGTCAAAATTATATATATTTATTTGCATTGTGCACAGGGAAATAAGTATTTGATCCCTTTGGCAAACAAGACTTAATACTTGGTGGCAAAACCCTTGTTGGCAAGCACAGCAGTCAGACGTTTTTAGTAGTTGATGATGAGGTTTGCACACATGTTAGATGGAATTTTGTCCCACTCCTCTTTGCAGATCATCTGTAAATCATTAAGATTTCGAGGCTGTTGCTTGGCAACTCGGATCTTCAGCTCCCTCCATAAGTTTTCGATGGGATTAAGGTCTGGAGACTGGCTAGGCCACTCCATGACCTTAATGTGCTTCTTTTTGAGCCACTCCTTTGATGTCTTGGCTGTATGTGTCGGGTCATTGTCGTGCTGGAAGACCCAGCCACGAGCCATTTTTAATGTCCTGGTGGAGGGAAGGAGGTTGTCACTCAGGATTTGACGGTACATGGCTCCATCCATTCTCCCATTGATGCGGTGAAGTAGTCCTGTGCCCTTAGCAGAGAAACACCCCCAAAACATAATGTTTCCACCACCATGCTGGACAGTGGGGACGGTGTTCTTTGGGTCATAGGCAGCATTTCTCTTCCTCCAAAAACGGCGAGTTGAGTTAATGCCAAAGAGCTCAATTTTAGTCTCATCTGACAACAGCACCTTCTCCCAATCACTCTCAGAATCATCCAGATGTTCATTTGCAAACTTCAGACGGGCCTGTACATGTGCCTTCTTGAGCATGTGGACCTTGCGGGCACTGCAGGATTTTAATCCATTACGGCGTAATGTGTTACCAATGGTTTTCTTGGTGACTGTGGTCCCAGCTGCCTTGAGACCATTAACAAGTTCCCCCCGTGTAGGTTTCGGCTGAGCTTTCACCTTCCTCAGGATCAAGGATACCCCACGAGGTGAGATTTTGCATGGAGCCCCAGATCGATGTCGATTGACAGTCATTTTGTATGTCTTCCATTTTCTTACTATTGCACCAACAGTTGTCTCCTTCTCACCCAGCGTCTTACTTATGGTTTTGTAGACCATTCCAGCCTTGTGCAGGTCTATGATCTTGTCCCTGACATCCTTAGAAAGCTCTTTGGTCTTGCCCATGTTGTAGAGGTTAGAGTCAGACTGATTAATGGAGTCTTTTATACAGGTGACCATGTAAGACAGCTGTCTTTAATGCAGGCACCAAGTTGATTTGGAGCGTGTAACTGGTCTGGAGGAGGCTGAACTCTTAATGGTTGGTAGGGGATCAAATACTTATTTCTCTGTGCACAATGCAAATAAATATATATAATTTTGACTATGTGATTTTCTTCTTTTTTTTAAATATAATCTATCTCTCACTGGTAAAATTAACCTAGCCTAAAAATTCTAGACTGTTCATTACTTTGACAGTGGGCAAACTTACAAAATCAGCAAGGGATCAAATACTTATTTCTTCCACTGTACATACACATAAACAGTTTGGTCCAGAATTATTTGGACAGTGTCACAAGTTTTGTCACTTTAGCTGTTTACCAAAACATATTGAATATACTGCAGCAACAGTGTAAATAGCCAGGTCACCTCCAAACAAACCACCAATCCACAATTAGCACATGGCAGTATCAGGCACGGATAAGTCCAGAGCGGGACACACACAGGGTTGGAGGGAGAAATTCCAGCGATACAAATCCACAGCAATGTAGTAAAATCTTTGCTTGTTTATTTGAACATTTTAAAACATCCACGGCATTACCACAGAACACAGGTTTCGCTTTGGATTTGTATCGCTGGAATTTCTCCCTCCAACCATATTGAATATACAGTTATATAATCAATATGCGCTTAAAGTGCAGACTCTGAGCTTTAATTTGAGGGTATTCACATCCAATTTGAGGAAGGGTTTAGCAATTACAGCTCTTTAATATGTAGCTGCCTCTTTTTCAAGGGACCAAAGGTAATTGGACAATTATCTCAAAAGCTATTTAATGGGCTGCATGGGATATTCCTTCATTAATCCATCATCAATTAAGCAGGTAAAAGTTTAATTAATTGTGGTATTTGCATTTGGAAGCTGTTGCTGCGAACCCACAACATGAGGTCAAAGGAGCTCTCAATGCAAGTGAAACAGACCATCATTAGGCTGAAAAAAATGAAGAAATCCATCAGAGAGAGCACAAATGTTAGGAGTGGCCAAATCAACAGTTTGGTACATTCTTGGAAAAAAAAGAGCTCACGGGTGATCTCGTCAACTCCAAAAGGCCTGGACAACAACGGAAGACAACATTGGTAGAAGATCGCAGAATCCTTTCCATGGTGAAGAAAACCCCCTTCACAACATCTACCCAAGTGAAGAACACTCTCCTGGAAGTAGGTGTATCAATATCTAAGTCTACCATAAAGGGAAGACTTCATAAGAGCAAATACACCACAAGGTGCAAACCATTAATCAGCCTCAAAAATAGAAAGGCCAGATTAGACTTTGCCCAACAACAACTCAAGAAGCCGCCCAGTTCTGGAACAGCATTCTTTATACAGATAAAACTAAGATCAACCTGTACCACAATGATGGGAGGAAGAAAGTATGGAGAAGGCTTGGAATGTCTCATCATACAAAGCTCACCACATCCACTTTAAAACATGGTGGAGGCAGTGTGATGACATGGGCATGCATGGCTGCCAAAGGCACTGGGTCACTAGTGTTTATTGATGATGCGACTGAAGACAGAAGCAGCCGGATCAATTCGATATACTTTTGGCTCACATTCAACCAAATGCAGCAATGTTGATTGGAAGTCGCTGCACCGTACAGATGGACAATGACCCAAAACATACTGCGAAAGCAAACCAGGATGTTTTTGTAAGGCAAAGAAGTGGAATATTCTGCAATGGCCAAGTCAATTACCAGATCTCAACCCGATCGAGCTGCATTTCACTTGCTCAAGACAAAACTTATGGCAGAAAGACCCACAAACAAGCAACAACTGAAGATAGCTGCAGTAAAGGCCGGGCAAAGCATCACAAAGGAGGAAACCCGGCGATTGGTGATGTCCATTAGTCCCAGACTTCAGGCAGTCATTGCCTGCAAAGAATTCTCTACAAAGTATTTAAAAAAAAACATTTTATTTATGGTAATGTTAATTTGTCCAATTACTTTTGAGCCCCTGAAATGAGGAGGCTCTGTAGAAAACTGGTTGCAATTCCTAAACGTTTCACAGAGTTTTTTTGTTCAACCCCTTGAATTAAACCTGAAAGTCTACACTTCAATTGCGTCACAGTTGCTTCATTTCAAGTCCAATGCGGTGTCATGCAGAGCCCAAATCATGAAGATTGGGTCACTGTCCAAATAATTCTGGACCTAACTATATATAGATATATATACACACTACCGTTCAAAAGTTTAGGGCCACTTAGAAATTTCCTTATTTTTGCAAGAAAAGCACAGTTTTTTTCAATGAAGATAACATTAAATTAATCAGAAATACACTCTATACATTGTTAATGTGCTAAATGACTATTCTAGCTGCAAACGTCTGTTTTTTAATGCAATATCTGCATAGGTGTATAGAGGCCCATTTCCTGCAACCATCACTCCAGTGTTCTAATGGTACATTGTGTTTGCTAACTGGGTTAGAAGGCTAATGGATGATTAGAAAACACTTGAAAACACTTGTGCAATTATGTTAGTACCGCTGTAAACAGTTTTGCTGTTTAGAGGAGCTATAAACTGACCTTCCTTTGAGCTAGTTGAGAATCTGGAGCATTACATTTGTGGGTTCGATTAAACTCTCAAAAAGGCTAGAAAAAGAGAGCTTTCATGTGAAACTCGACAGTCTATTCTTGTTCTTAGAAATGAAGGCTATTCCATGCGAGAAATTGCCAAGAAACTGAAGATTTCCTACAATGGTGTGTACTACTCCCTTCAGAGGACAGCACAAACAGGCTCTAACCAGAGTAGAAAGAGAAGTGGGAGGCCCCGCTGCACAACTGAGCAACAAGACAAGTACATTAGAGTCTCTAGTTTAAGAAATAGACGCCTCACAGGTCCTCAACTGGCAGCTTCATTAAATAGTACCCGCAAAACGCCAGTGTCAACGTCTACAGTGAAGAGGCGACTCCGGGATGCTGGCCTTCAGGGCAGAGTGGCAAAGAAAAAGCCATATCTGAGACTGGCTAATAAAAGGAAAAGATTAATATGGGCAAAACACACAGACATTGGACAGAGGAAGATTGGAAAAAAGTGTTATGGACAGACAAATCGAAGTTTGAGGTGTTTGGATCACACAGAATAACATTTGTGAGACGCAGAACAACTGAAAAGATGCTGGAAGAGTGCCTGACGCCATCTGTCAAGCATGGTGGAGGTGATGTGATGTGATTGTCTGGGGTTGCTTTGGTGCTGGTAAAGTGGGAGATTTGTACAAGGTAAAAGGGATTTTGAATAAGGAAGGCTATCACTCCATTTTGCAACGCCATGCCATACCCTGTGGACAGCGCTTGATTGGAGCCAATTTCATCCTACAACAGGACAATGACCCAAAGCACACCTCCAAATTATGCAAGAACTATTTAGAGAAGAAGCAGGCAGCTGGTATTCTATCTGTAATGGAGTGGCCAGCGCAGTCACCAGATCTCAACCCCATAGAGCTGTTGTGGGAGCAGCTTGACCGTATGGTACGCAAGAAGTGCCCATCAAGCCAATCCAACTTGTGGGAGGGGCTTCTGGAAGCATGGGGTGAAATTTCTCCCGATTACCTCAGCAAATTAAGAGCTAGAATGCCAAATGTCTGCAATGCTGGAATTGCTGCAAATGGAGCATTCTTTGACGAAAGCAAAGTTTGAAGGAGAAAATTATTATTTGAAATAAAAATCATTATTTCTAACCTTGTCAATGTCTTGACTATATTTGCTAGTCACTTTGCAACTCATTTGATAAATATAAGTGTGAGTTTTCATGGAAAACACAAAATTGTCTGGGTGACCCCAAACTTCTGAACCGTAGAGTATGTGTGTGTATATATATATATATATATATATATATATATATATATATATATATATATATATATATATATAAATCTGTGTATAATGTGATTGTATGTAGCTTTTAGATAGGTCTTTATAAAAAAAAAAATTGTTTCCTTTTTAGATACAGCTTCTGTGTCCTGTATACATAGAAGCTGTATCTTGCCGTCAAAGCCGAATCCGTCAGGTTTCCAGGACTGACGGCTGGTTACAGTGAAAGCTGGTCCTGCGTCTATGACACACAGGATCCAGCTATTATCGATCACATCTAAATTCAAGAGCTTAGATGTGATCGGTCACAGGTGGATGGGACCTACGTTCACCGAAGCTGTCAGTCCTGCAGACCTGACACATTGGGCTTTGTCGGCAAGATACAGCTTCTATGTATACACAATACACAATGGAACAACACAGCACTGAAGTTCCAATTCAGTCTGGGGCTAAGCAACTATGGGTTCATACATACTAGTTTATAAGGTGTACATGGTATTAGGGGAAATGTTGGAGGTGGAATGTGAAAAGGGACATAATAATGACCTTGAATAACCACCAGACCTGGACGGCGTACTTTTGTCAAGAGCCTAAAAAAGTCCTAATGGACTAGTAGCTCGCACCTCATAATAAGAGTCAATAAAGTTGTTTTTAATCGTCTTAGTCAAGCAGATTAATGCGTTAGCAAAATAGACAGATACTACAGTCATTGATTATATTTTCAGTTTAAGCAACCAGCTCTAGGATGAACTAGGTCGCACAAGTGTTCCAGGGTCATTGGAAAGTATGATCCAGTTGTTCATCCAATTTTTGCAATTTATTATCATATTAACCTCATACATTTTGGCTTCCAGAAATGTTAAACAATACTGTATTCTGTCATGGTTGGTGGGTATGTGGACCCACTAGGCCGCACCGCCGTAGCGGGGAGGCAGCTGGCCAAACAACAGAGCACCCTAGAAGTACAAAGTCCCACACTAGGGTACCTGGGTAGTCCAGACGGTGGCCGCAGCTCTGGCATGGATAGAGGTGGGTGCAGCAGGTAACGCCAGACGTGGCGGATGACAGCAGGTGTCGCAGGTTGCTCTAGACGGGGTGAATCACTCTGGACATGGAAGAGGATACTGGACGTGACAGATGACACAGGACGTGGCAAACGAGAGCAGGTGCAGCAGACACGACTCCAACACTAGTAGGCACAGGAACAAGAACACAGCATGGGATACAGGAACAGGTAACAGGGCACGGGTAACAACTGGAACGGGAAACACTAAGGGACCATTTGCAAGACAGGCTTGGGATAAACTAACAATGCTCAGGCACTGATCAGAAGGGCAGGGGCCCTCTTATATTCAAGGAAATCATGTGAGTTGATGATGAATGTTTTCATGTGCGTGCGCTGTCCCTTTAAGAGCGGGCACGAGCGTGCACGCGCACCCTACGGGACACAGCGGACCAGAGCGGAAGTGAGCTCTCGCGTCTCCTAGGAAGGAGACGGAGACCAGCGCTCACGGATCCATGGCTGCGGGTGTCGGGAGGTGAGTAAACCCGACGGCCCGCGGCCATGGACGCTACAAATTCTATTATATAATGCTGTATAACATAAGACAAGTAACCATACCAGTTTTTTTTAAGCGCAAAACATTTTTTCGGTTTTACTTCATATATATATTCTCTTTCTTTCTTTAGCCTATTACTATATAAGCAGGGCATCATGACCAGGATTAGAATTGAGATTTGAGCACAGCAACAATTTGTAATTTAAGATGTCTGTACACAGAATGATCATATTTCTGACCTAAGCCCCAGTGAACAGGATTGTTTGTGGTGTCAGCAATCCCTCATTAATTTGAATAAGACATAACCTCTGATACTTTTCAGTCATTTTTACTAAAAGCAATATCAATGTTTTTTTTTCATTCTCCCAGGACGTGCTGGTCAGTGTATGACATACTGGGTAATATTAGGTCAGTTTGATGAACTGTTCGCGTGCTGCTGTGGTGAAAGTGTATCGTGAGTTGACAAATGGCACTATTGGAAATGACTGACATGGAAACCGTGAAGCACCACGTGTCATTGATGTGATGGGTGAATGTCAGCTATGAAGGTGCGCGAGGGCCGAATAACACGCTACAGTGGAACAGCTCACCGTGAAAATTAACCAGAGGGCTAACAGACGAGTGTCTAAAGCAACAGTTCAACAAACCCTACTGCGTATGGGGCTCCGAAGCAGACGGATGGTCACTGCTCCTATGCTAACAAAGGTCCATCGGAAAAAAGGCTTCAATTTGCACGGCAGTATCGGAATTGCACCTCCGATGATTGGCAAAGGGTTCCCATCTCTCATGAGTCACGTTTTCTGCTTCATCGAATGGATGGACGGTGGCGTGTCAGGTGAGAAATATCAGAGAACAAACACCCTGCAACCATTGCTGGAAGAACACAAGCTGGTGGCGGCAGTGTTATGGTCTGGGGAATTTTGTACATGGCATTCTCTGGGCTCACTCATCCATGTTGGAGGCACTCTGAACCGATTTGTGTATGAATCCATCATTGCAGATCACGTCCACCCATACATGCTGTTTGTCTTCCCTGGGGCAGATGGAATCTTCCAGCAAGACAATGCGACATGTCACACGGCTAGAAATGTCTGCAGTGGTTGGAAGAGCACGACCAGGACTTCCAAGTACTTCCCTGGCCCCCCTAATTTGCCAGACGTGAATCCAATTGAGCATTTGTGGGACCACCTCGATCGTCTTGTTCGCGCTATTGATCCACCCCCACTCACCCTCCAGTAAATGTGGGATGCACTGCAGTCAGCATGGCTCCAGATACCCGAGACAACCTACTAGCGCCTTATTGAGTCATTCCCAGCCCGTCTAGCTGCTGTCCGTGCTGCACACGGCGGTTACTCTGGATATTAGCTGCTGGTCATAATAATGTGACTTGACTGTGTTTGTGCTCATGCTGGTCTTAATGCAGAAATTTCGGTTTGGACTACACTAAAAAAAATATTGTCTTCTAAGAATCTTGTAGATGCATTACAGTTATCCTAAAATAGGGGCCAATGCTCCAGAATGTAAAACATTTTTTGTAATTACCTACCTTTTAGGCTGGGTTCCCACAGTGCAGATTTGCTGCAGAGTTTGCATGCAGTTTTTTTTTGCCAAAACCAGAATTGGATCCAGGAGAGCAGACCTCTACAGCATTACTTTATATTTTTCTTCTGTTTAGGTTCCTTTCCTGGTTTTGGCTAAAACAAACGGATGCTAAATCTGAGGGTATGTTCACACGCAGAGTCAAAAACGTCTCAAAATACGGAGCTGTTTTCAAGGGAAAACAGCTCTTGATTTTCAGAAGTTTTTTGAGCAACTCAAGTTTTTTGCTGCGTTTTCTACGGACGTTTTTGGAGCTGTTTTCAATAGAGTCTATGAGAAAACGGCTCCAAAAACGTCCCAAGAAGTGTCCTGCACTTCTTTTGACGAGCCGTCATTTTACGCGCCGTATTTCGACAGCGACGCGTAAAATGACAGCTCGTCTGCACAGAACATCGTAAGACCCATTGCAAGCAATGGGCAGATGTTTGCCGACATATTGGAGCCGTCTTTTCAGGCGTAATTCGAGGCGTAAAACGCCTCCATTATGTCTGAGCGTTTTTTTTCTGCTCAGCATTTACGCAGTGTGTGGATGAGATTTGTTCAAATTTGTTCAAATCTCATCCACCCTGCTGCTACTGTAATATGCTGTGGATTTTCCGCAACGACATTAGTGGAAAATCTGCAGTATTTACACTACGTGTGAACTTACCGTTACACTGATCCAACTTCGACTCTAATTTCTATTCAGTCCTCCATCTCTCTCAGTATATGTCAGGAAATAATCTCGCGGTATACCTCCAACAGTAGGCTCAAGCGCAGTGTGAATAGAGCCTGTCTCTGCTGCTTTTATTGAGAGATACTTCAGATTATCCAGTAGCCTCCCCCTCTAGCTGCTCTATAATACACATGGAAATCATCTTATATTGCTGCAATAACAACATCTAACATGTAGTAAGGCCAGGCAGGAGCAGAGATCGTCACGGTCTATAATAATGGAAGCAAGACCCAGATAGTTGGTGGGCTAATTAACAATCAATAGAAATATTTGCCTGCCGGGAAAAGGCCCTTTTTAACAACTACAAGCAAGATAAAATAACACATTTTTATTAGGCTATTATAGCAAAGACACACTACATAGAAATTAAAAGTTATGTTCACTGCTGATAGTAACCAGCATAGTGCATTGTGTGCCAGTAGCAAGATTCAAAGTGTCAGTAGCAAGATTCAAAGTGTCAGCGGCTGCACTCTGACCAAGGTCAAAGTCAGTATCAGAGATCAGCAGTATCAGAGATCAGCAGTAACAAGTTAAAATTTCAAAAGAGCCCCCCCTAGGCACTATGCTGGTTACTATTTTCAGCAAATTTATGTTGTTAAAAGTTATAAAGTTTTCCAATATACTTTTTGTATTAATTCCTCACAGTTTTGTTAAGTTCTTTGCTGGTTATTATTAAGTAGGAACGTTCATTGCTTCCAGTGGATAAAATTCTGTCTATGGTCATGTGATGGAAACACAGGCGCACGGCTCGTTACAGTATGTGTATCAGAGCTACATATGTCTTCTAACGATCCCAGCACCTGTGTGTCCATCACAAGACCATGTAACGATCCCAGCGCCTGTGTGTCCATCACATGACCATGTAACGATCCCAGTACCTGTGTGTCATCACATGACCATGTAACCATCCCAGCACCTGTGTGTCCATCACATGACCATGTAACCATCCCAGCACCTGTGTGTCCATCACATGACCATGGACAGCATTTTATCCACTGGAAGTAAACAATGAATGTACCTACTGAATAACAACAAGCAGAGATCTTAAAACCGTGGGGATTTAACACAGAAAGTATATTGGAAAATTGTTAAACTTCTAATTATACAAAATAAAACAAAACAAATTTTTTTTTTTGCTGAAAGTGGACAACCGTATTAAGTTCCTGGAAACGCCCCTGAATGTATAATTTACCATGGCAAGTTTTATTTTGTGCCGATCTGTTTTAATTTATATATCCGTTCACTTTGATTCTTCTGACCTTAAGTCTGTTACTATATAAATAGGACATCATGACCCGGATTAGAAGTGTGACCTGAGCACACTAACAACCTGTATTCTCTGTAGTCTGTACACAGGCTGATCATATTTCTGACCATAAACTCTAGTGAATAGGATTTTTGTGGTGTCAGTAATCACTTATAGATTGGACATATCTGAATCACATGTGCGATTGGCGATTGTGAGAACACTTGGCAGGTGACCACACCAGGGAGGGTTATCTGCTAGCCCATTCATGGGTAAAATAAAAACTAACAGCAGGTAAAACCTATAACCAGCTGATACTTTCTATTCCTTTTTAGTGAATGTTTTTTTATTCTCACTAGAGGTGTTGGTCATTTTATGCCATACTGAGTAAAATTAAGTGGGTTGGCACATGCCACCTCCCTGGTGCTGCATTTTTTTTGCTTCTATCAGAAAAGGGGATGTTAAATAATTTAAATAATTTACGCTACAACGTGAGATCTTTTTCTATTGAATTCTTTGCACAGATGCCTTATATGTGTTCATGATGGAAGAAATACTGGTTTGGAATTCATTAAAATGAATAATAACAACATCTTCATCTCCTCGGTGTCATGTATATCAGATTTATCTACTCCTAGAGCCAGGGGTATGAGCTACTTTGAAAAAGGGTTTTATACTGGGCAATTATCGGGCAGACAAGCATTCATAGAACGCTCGTTGCTGACAATTGTCCTGTGTAAACATGGAAAGCGATCAGCAGATGAACAAGTAAACATTCGATCACCTGCTGGTTGTATCATTTAAAAAAAGTCAAATATTATCGTTGCTGTCAGCACATCTCCAGTGTAAACAAGGATGTTAATAACGTATGGGGACGAGCGATCTTAGTAACTACTCCTTGTTCCCATACTAGCTCCTTGTGATAGGAGCAAACGAGCGCTGATCAACAAGCTGTCTCGTTGATCGACGCCCACTGTACCTGCCAAAATCGGCCGGTGTAATAGGGCCTTTAGGCGGGATTCACACGACCGGGTCGTTCCCGAGCCCGAGTATCGGCCGGTAAAATCGGCCATTTTGCCCGGCCGGTTTGCATTCAGTTTTGCATCCGTGTCGGGCCGGGCAGATCCGGACAGTGACATCAGCGGCAACTCCTGAAGGGGAATCCCCATGTGTTCGGGGATTCCGCTTCAGGAGTTTCCCCTGATGTCACTGCCCAGATATGGACAGAGACATCAAGCGCTCTGTCCAGGAGCGGAATCCCCGAAAACACGGGGATTCCGCTCCTTCAAGGAGCTAAAGTGCGGCTAGCACATAGCAGAGCGGGGAGATACCTCCCTGCTCTGCTATAGTGGCGTCGCTGCAGTAGTAGCAGCCGCAGCTGCAGCTGCTAGCGGCGCCATGGAAGGTGTCGCCGGGCCAGGGCGCTTTTAACAAGCAGGGGAAGGGAGCCAGCGCAGCGCTCCCTTCCACCTGCTGTACACCCCGGCCCTGCCACACAGTGTACAGCGTAGCCATTCGTCCGAATGGCATCAACTCCTCCTCCTCACATGCACTCTGCGCTGTGAGGAGGAGGATATAGAGCGCAGGCTCCGGAAAACCCGGCCATCACTCGGGACACATCCCGGTGATGGCCGTGTATTACCCGGCCCCATAGACTTCTATGGGAGCCGGGCGGCCGGGTACCCGGGCGAAGATAGAGCATGTCCTATATTTTGACGGCCGGTTTTTCCGGCCGTCAAAAAATCGGTCGTGTGAATAGCCCCATTAGGAGTCTATTATTCCTAATGCAGCCGGGTGCCGGCCGATTTATGAACGGCCGGCACCCGGCCGGGAAACCCGGCCGTGTGAATGAGGCCTTAGTCCTTTTTCACACATGCAAAGCAAAAACAAAGGTACAGTTAATTAAATCTTAAAGGGAGTCTGTCACCAGAATGTCCATATTAAACTAGGTACAGTGTATTGTAGAGGAGACTTACCTGTTTCTAACGTTTATTTTCAATTTCTCCTTTGTAAAGAAATACGTTTTATTAACGTTATGCTAATGAGCATTTAGGTGCAACGAGGGCGTCACCGTTGCTCCTAAATGTGCTTACGTCGCTCCCCAGTTCAAAGCCACTCCCTCCCTTCTTACGTAGATTGACACGGGCCAGGCAGCGCAATCGGCGCGTTCATGCCCGGCCCCGTACTATCTGTAACGCGTGCGCGTCCCAGCTCTTTACTCGGCACATGCGCAGTACGATCTTTCTGCTCTCCGTTCTAAACGGCACTACTGCACATGCGCCGAGTAAAGAGCCACTTTGTTGCTACTGCAAATGCTGCGGAATTTCCACACAAAATTCCGCTGCGAAAAATTACGTTACGTGGGAACCCGGCCTTAAGGAATTGTCTGGTTTAGAATACCCATTTTCAAATACCCTATTAAAGAATTGTAAGTTAAAAAAAACGGAGGTCCCTCATTAAGAGATTTTAATTAGAACTAGATTTTTTTCTATCTAGACGACTACGATAACATTTTAATATAAAATGATGAACATAAAGATTTTTTTACATAATATAAATGTTATTTTTTTTAACCATATGGAATATATATACGTATACACAATCTATGTTTATATAGATAAAGCAATACAGTAGCTTTACTGAGTCATTCCGTTTTATAGTTTATTATAGCCTCCCAGGCAACCTTCCAGATTAATCCATAAGATCATCATCACATGATCTGCCCATTTCCTGGCACATATTGTATGATATTGGGATACCTGCCACATATTAGCTGTCAGAGTGTTTACGACCAAGATAAAGCAGACCTGCAGGTACAATTCTTTAAAAATATACAATAGCTAAGCATTTATGGATGGGAATCAAATACTTTCTTAATACTGGATGTTAGATGTGATGTGTCCTAATGGGACACGCTTTATCCATATGGCCTATTTGGGAATATAGACCCCATAAAGAGCTGTCCCCTGCTCGGGACTGCTCTCCATGAGCAATGTAATTCTACATTTATTTGGCAGTGGCCAACATATATAGCTTACCACAACTTTCCCTGCAATGCAAAAACAGCTGATCACTCACTGGTTGGGCTTAATTTAAAAAAATAAAAATTAAATCGCGGCAAAACAACTTGACATAAAGGAACCGTGTGGATAAGGCATAATCTTGGCAATATAAGCATTTTAGGGATTTGCTGATATGCAGTTCCATAATTTACATGTAAGGGTATGTTCACACGGCCTATTTACGGACGTAATTCGGGCGTTTTTGCCCCGAATTACGTCTGAAAATAGCGCCTCAATAGCGCTGACAAACATCTGCCCATTGAAAGCAATGGGCAGACGTTTGTCTGTTCACACGAGGCGTAATTTACGCGCCGCTGTCAAATGACGGCACGTAAATAGACGCCCGCGTCAAAGAAGTGACCTGTCACTTCTTTGGCCGTAATTGGAGCCATTATTCATTGACTCCAATGAATAGCAGCCCTAAATACGGCCATAATGGACGCGGCGTTCAAGCGCCTGCACATGCCGGTACGGCTGAAATAACGGGGATGTTTTCAGGCTGAAACATCCCTGTAATTTCAGCCGTAACGGACGCCCTCGTGTGAACATACCCTAAGGGCATGACCACACGTGGCGGATTTCCTCCGCAACTGTCCGCATCAATGCCGCACAGAATCTGCGTTGCAGATTCTGCTGCAGATCTGCACAAAATGTGCAGTAAATTGATGCGGACTAGCTGCTGCGGACTGCGGTAAAAGTACTTCCCTTCTCCCTATCAGTGCAGGATAGAGAGAAGGGACAGCACTTTCCCTTGTGAAAGTCAAAGAAATTCATACTTACCGGCCGTTGTCTTGGTGACGCGTCCCTCTTTCGGCATCCAGCCCGACCTCCCTGGATGACGCGGCAGTCCATGTGACCGCTGCAGCCTGTGCTTGGCCTGTGATTGGCTGCAGCCGTCACTTAGACTGAAACGTCATCCTGGGAGGCCGGACTGGAGACAGAAGCAGGGAGTTCTCGGTAAGTATGAACTTATATTTTTTTACAGGTTGCTGTATATTGGGATCGGTAGTCACTGTCCAGGGTGCTGAAACCGTTACTGCCGATCGCTTAACTCTTTCAGCACCCTGGACAGTGACTATTTACTGACGTCTCCTAGCAACGCTCCCGTCATTACGGGAGCCCCATTGACTTCCTCAGTCTGGCTGTAGACCTAGAAATACATAGGTCCAGCCAGAATGAAGACATGTCAAGTTAAAAAAGCAAGACGCATCCGCAGCACACATAACATGTGCATGACAGCTGCGGACTTCATTGCGGAAATTAGAATCTCCATTGAAGTCAATGGAGAAATTCCGCCATGAGTCCGCCACTGCTCCGCAACAGACAGAGCATGCTGCGGACACCAAATTCCGCTCCGCAGCCTATGCTCCGCAGCGGAATTTTACGCATCGTCTAAACGAACACTGCTAAATTAAAGTGGAAGTCAATGGACAAACGGCTCCGCTGCGAATTAACGCTGCGGAGTGTCCGCAGCGGAATTTAAGTGAAATTCCGCCACGTGTGAACCCAGCCTAAAAGTTCACTACTGGTTAGTCCCCTCAAGGCCAAATGCACACAATGCTTATTACATGCGAATTTGCTGCGTGTATTTTGTACTAAAAATGCATAAAAAAAACACATTATTAGGTGCATATTTTACCTGCATTTACCTGCTATTTGCTATGATATTATTCAAGCAAGTGCAGGATATTTATTTCCATTTTGGAACGTTCACCCCCGCCATCGGTGCAGCAATGCCGATTCTACTGTGGAGCGGGATCTTATAATGATCTTTTTTTTCTTTTTTTGCGGATCTTGTGAATGCGTTTTCACACATTCTATAATAGCCAAAGAATTAAATGTGCAGATGGGAGCAAGTGTTGTGTCTTATGTCATTACAGCCCTGCAACGCAGCACCCTGCCAACACGTTCTCGCCCTTTTCAACGTTAAAAAGGTTACACTTAAAAAAATATTTTGTGTGGGAGATCTACGCACTGTTGTTGCTTTGTTAATTAAATAAGCTGAAATTTATATAACAGGCCTTGAATAATGCCAATAAATAAGCACATTTTATCCTAGATTAGAAAATAATCACAGCAGAGATTTGTTTCCAGAATAAATACGCCACATACTTATTGCTGTGAATCATGCTGTGAGTATTAATGTGCTGCATTGGAAGGATTGCAAGAAATATTTCAACCTTCAAGCCTTCCAAGTGCATATTACTGGCTGTTCACGTTTTTGTTATAGTATTATTTTTAGTGGAGAGTTCTGAACCATTGCATTTTTACATTTTATATTGCACAAGTGCTTTTTTAACTTAAAGGGCTTGTCTAACAATCGTATTAAGATTAAAAAAAATAAGCCTTAAGTTATGTTTCATGCATAGTGGCATAATGTCATGTGACTGTCGTCCAATCACCAGAGACAATAGAGATATTTCTTCCATGGTGATATAAAATAACCATGTTATGTCACCATGGATAAAACATCCCTGAGGCTTTTGCAAAGTAAAGATTATAATACTTCCCTCTGCAGAGATCTGTTCTAGTTTTCTGCAAAATACTATACAAAGTAAACATAGGCTATGCATTTGTATATGTTGTCTCGGTCCCTCCAGAATAGAGCGAGCAAGAGTGTACCGCCCCATGATAGTGACAGCCATATTATACCCATGAGAGACTGCCATAATTCCCCCGTAAAGCTGGTAAACCCAATGAGATAGCGTATTGCGGACAGCTATCCTTTCCAATTTCTCCACAAACATTGTCAGCCGTGTGCCTATCTTAAAGGGAGAGGGAGATAAAACGGGCTGCCCCCATACAAATTAGACCATTGGATGAACCTGCTAAAGTCATTGGGGTTGGCCACCATTTATTAACTGTGTATTGCCAACGTAATTCACACATTGCAGTTATCAGTGACTGCCAAAGTTCCCTCATATTTAAAAGCTAAAGTGTCCCCATATAAGACATCCATGGATCCCCCATAGTAGTGAGTCCAGAGGAGCTCCCTGCTCAATCATCGATCTAGGTAAAGCTACTGCACCATAGAAAATGTCCCATATTTATATCCACTCAATGTGTCCACCCACTGCCTATCTGCATTAGGCCCCATGCACACGACCGTAATTTTGATCCGCAATTACGGATCCGCAGAGAACTGTCCCGCAAAATATAGGACATGTCTTATATTTTTCTATTTTGCGTACCGTGCTCCTATACTTTATAATAGGAGCGCGGCCCGCAAATGCAGGTGACAGTCCGCGGCCGTCCATGCGCATGAGGCCTAATCAAGGACCGTGCGCATGAGGCCTAAGTCGCGAAATTTGGTTGTTAACTCACAAGTAAGTTTCCCTGGCAAAGCTATAACTAGGCAAAGCAGGTAGATGCAATTTGTGATGCTGGTGTTTTTTGATACATTGTTTATTGTTTAATTTATCAGCCAAAGCCAGGAGAGGATCCTAAACAGAGGAAAGAATTAGGCCCCATGCACAGGAACGTGCTTTTGCGACCGCAATTCCCCCGAAAATCCACGGGAGAATTGCGGCAACCTTCATTCCTATGGGGCCATGCGCATGACCGTGGTTTTCACGGTCCGTGCATGGCCCCGGAGCCCGGACCGCAGAAAGGACGGGCAAGCCTTATTATGGCTGTGTTCTGCAGTCCGGGCTCATTGAAAATAATGGCTGCGGCCATGTGCATGGCCCGCGATTTGTCACTCCGTGGCTGGCCGACCTGGAAATCACGGCACATGGCTACGGTCGTGTGCATGGGGCCTAAGGGAACAATAAACCTATGAATTCCACAATTTCGCACAATTCCTTTATTAGGTTACATGCACACGTTGCGTATTTTGAAGTGGAAAATTCACAGCAAAACCGCAAGAAATTGCATGATCACGCTTGCTGTCATTAACTCCAACACAAACATTACCAAAGTGTCGGGATTCAGAGTAGACATCGCGTTCTGTTTGGAAGCGATGTCTATTCACTCTCAATTGTTCGTTTTTCTAAATAAAAAATACTGCTGTTATCTACATTACTGCGCCGATCACATTATGTAAGAGATAGGGCACTTATAATGTGGTGACAGAGCCTCTTTAAGTGCGTTTATTCACTGCAGGTTTTTTTCAACACATTTTAGGGGTTTCTAGCACATCGGCAGACCCCACAATGAAATTGCGAGGTTTGCCGTTGGTTAGCATGGTGACTGGAGGCCAAACAATGGCCTCCGTGTCTGCCATGCACGGAAGCCTATCAGGACCAGCCTCCTGATAGGCTTCCTGTCAGAGTGACAGGAAGTCACTGTGTCGTTCCCGGTGCCAGTGTGCATCGGGAACCGGGAGGTCAGCTGTCCTCGACAGCTGACATACCACTGTTGCCGATCAGCGGCTCATCGCCGCTGATTTTGGCAATTAACACTTTGAATGCGGAGATCGATTGTGATCGCCGCATTTAGGGGGTTTGTAGCACATCGGCAGCAATTGTGGGGGTTGCCGATGGTTGTGATGGCATCTGGAGGCCAAACAATGGCCTCCGGGTCTGCCATGTATGGAAGGCTATGAGGACCACAATCACTACTTTTAGGTCACCACCCCTCCCAAAATATAAAATAAAAAGTGATTAAAAAGTCGCATGTACCCCAAAATAGTACCAATAAAAACTACAACTCGTCCCGCAAAAAAACAAGTCTTACACAGCTTTTTTAACTGAAAAATAAAAAAGTTATAGCTGTGACACAAAAAACTAATTATTTTATAAAAAAAGTGATTTTATTGTGCAAATGCTGCAAACCATAAAATAACTATATACATATGGTATCGCCGTAATCGTACCGACCCGCAGAATAAAGTAAAGCTGTCATTTATAGCGCATGATGAACGCCGTAAGGAATAAAGAATTTAAAACACCAAAATGACTGTTTTTCGGTCACCTTAGCTCTAAATAAAATGTAATAAAAAGTGATCAAAAATTTGTTTGTACCAACAAACACTACAGCTCGTCCCGCAAAAAATAAGCCCTCACACTGCTCAATCAAAAAAGAAAAAAAGTTATGGCTCTCAGGCCTCGTTTACACGAGCGTGTGCGTTTTGCACACGCAAAAAACGCTGCGTTTTTCATGTGCGCAAAAGGCACTTAACAGATCCGTGTGTCATCACCATATGATGCGCGGCTGCGTGATTTTCGCGCAGCCGCCATCATTATGACACTCCGTTTGGATGCTTGTAAACAGAAAAGCACGTGGTGCTTTTCTGTTTTCATTCATCCTTTTCACTGCTGTTGGGCAAATCACGCTGTTCGCACGGAAGTGCTTCCGTGTGACATGCGTGGTTTTCACTCACCCATTGACTTCAATGGGTGCGTGATGCGCGAACAGTGCACAAATATAGAACAGGTCGTGACTTTTTTGCAACGAACTCACGTTGCACAAAATTCACGGACTGTCTGCACGGCCCCATAGACTATTATAGGTCCGTACGACACACGTTAAAATCACGCGCGTTGCACGGACAAATAACACGCTCGTGTAAACAAGCCCACAGAATGTGTTGATACAAAAAAAAATTGTTATTTCTTTGAACAAGTAGTAAAATATATAAAAAAACTATATACATTTGTATCACCGTAATCAAATTGAGACGTAAAATAAAGTTAAGTTGTCTTTTTTACTGCACAGTAAAAGCGGTAAAAATGAAACCCAAATAACAATGGAGGAATTGCAGTTTTTTCCAATTGCACCCCACAAAGATTTTTATTTTCGGTTTCCCAGTACATTATATGGTACTTTAAATGGCAATAAAAACTACAAGTCTTACCGCAAAAAAATAAGCCCTCACAGCACTCTATTGATGGAAAAATAAAAAAGTTATGGCATTTGGAAGATGGGGATTGAAAAACTAAAATGGAAAAGCAAAAAGGATCAGTCCTGAAAAGGTTAATTTATTTCTAATAAAAAAAAACTAATTATTACCACATGTGGGGTACTGTCGTACTTGGGAGAGATTGCGTTACAAACGTTGGGTGGCATTTTCTCCTTTATCCCTTGTAAAAAAAGGGAAAAATTCAACATTTTACTGGACAAAAATGTTGATATTCATTTTCACGGCCTAATTCCACAAAATTCTGCAAAAAACCTGTGAGGTCAAAATGCTAACTATACCCCTAGAAAAAATCCTTGTGGGATGTATTTTTCCAAATGGGGTCACTTTTGGGGGGTTTCCACTGTTTTGCCCAGAGCATTGCAAACGCGACATAGCACTGAAAACCAATCCAGCAAAATCTGCGCTCCAAAATCCAAATGGCACTCCTTCCCTTCTGAGCCCTGCTGTGGGTCCAAATAGCAGTTTATTACCACATATGGGGTATTTCCGTAATCGGGAGAAGATGCTTTACAAATGCTGGAGTGCATTTTCTTCTTTATTCCTTGTAAATATTAAAAATGTCTGTTTTTTCAGAAAAAAAGTAAATTTTCATTTTTACAGACTAAGGCCTCATGCACACGACCGTAAAAACTCCCGTTATTACGGGTCGTAATTACGACCCGTAATAACGGGCTCATAGACTTCTATTGGCCACGGGTACCTTCCCGTTTTCTTACGGGAAGGTGCCCGTGCCGTTGAAAAAGATAGAACATGTCCTATTTCAGACCGTAATAACGGCACGGACAGTCCATAGAAGTCTATGGAGCTCCCGTAATGACGGGTGGCTACATGTGTGCACCCGTCATTACGGCAGCGTTGCTAAGCGACGTCAGTAAATAGTCACTGTCCAGGGAGCTGAAAGAGTTAACTGATCGGCAGTAACTCTTTCAGCACCCTGGACAGTGACTACCGATCAGAATAAAGAGCAACCTGTAAAAAATAAAAATAAAAGACGTTCATACTTACCGAGAACCTCCTGCTTCCTCCAGTCCGGTCTCCCGGCCGTTGCCTTGGTGACGCGTCCCTCTCGACATCCGGCCCGACGTCCTGGCCGTCCCTGGATGACGTTTCAGCCCATGTGACTGCTGCAGCCAATCACAGGTCAATCACAGGCTGCAGCGGTCACATGGACTGCCGCGTCATCCAGGGACGCGTCACCAAGACAACAGCCGGGTAAGTATGAATTTCTTTAACTTTTATTACAGAAAGGGCTGTCCCTTCTCTCTATCCTGCACTGATAGAGAGAAGGGGCTGCCGATTAGTGCAGTGCTATTTTGCCGCCAAAAACGTGCCCGTAAATACGGGTGGAATACGGGTGACACCGGACCCATATTTACCGGCACGGGTCCGTAAATACTGGTGCAAAACGGGTCGAATACGTTTGACACCGGACCCGTATTTACGCCAGTATTTACGGGTGGGAAAAAATACGGTCGTGTGCATAAATATAGCAAAATACCTGTGGGGTCAAAATGCTAACTATACACCAAGATAAATTCCTTGAGGGGTGTAGTTTCCAAAATGGGGTCACTTTTGAGGGGTTTCCACTGTTTTGGCACCACAAGACCTCTTCAAACCTGACATGGTGCCTAAACTATAATCTAAACAAAAGGAGGCCCCAAAATCCTCTAGGTGCTCCTTTGCCGGTGTTTCAGTCCATTAGGACACTAGGGCCACATGTGGGATATTTCTAAAAACGGCAGAATCTGGGCAATAAATATTGAGTTGCGTTTCTCGGGCAAAACCTTCTGTGTTTGTAATGACAGGGGTAGGGAAACAGACAAGTGAGCCCTAATCTACCCGCCACTCAGTCCCTGCCTACTTGCAACGACCCGCCCTAGGCGACGGGGTACAACGGGGCGACGGTCCCTACACTCAATAAGTGCACGACAGACAACAGACAAGGAAACACAGAACAAAGGGATACGGGGCAGTTGCCCACGGCAACACCGTGAGCAACAAGAGTAGTAAACGAGCCGAGTCAAACCAGGAGAGTACGAGGTACCAAACGCAGAGCAGGAGAGTAGTGAACAAGCCGAATCAAACCAGGAGTGTACGAGGTACCAAACGCAGAGCAGAAGAGTAGTCAGTAAGCCAGGGTCAATACGAAGCAGGGACAAGTAGTTCAAGAAGCTGCAGCAGGGCCAGGAAACCAACAGAGAAGAATCACAAGCAAGGAGGAACAGGAAAGGCAGGTATAAATAGACAGAGGGCGGGAGCTAGCTCCGTCTGGCCAGGCTGTGATAGGCTCTCCCACTCCTAAGCCTGCCATCCTGAGTGGTGGAAGATGGAGTCAGTCTCACAGACATAGAAGCAGGTGCAGACTGATTACCTATGGGCGTGGATACAGACGCTGTGCCTGGCAGATCCTTAACAGTATCCCCCCTTTTATGAGGGGCCACCGGACCCTTTCTAGATGGACCTGGTTTATTGGGGAAACGAAGGTGGAACCTCCTGACCAATACCCCAGCGTGAACATCCCGGGCGGGTACCCAAGTCCTCTCCTCAGGCCCGTATCCTCTCCAATGGACCAGGTACTGGATGGAGCCTTGGACCAGCATGCTGTCCACAATCTTGGCCACCTCGAATTCTACCCCCTCAGGGGTGAGAACGGGAAGAGGAGGTTTCCTCGAGGGAGCCAAGGACGGGGAGCAGCGTTTAAGGAGGGAGGCATGAAACACGTCGTGTACTCGAAAAGATGGGGGCAACTCCAGTCGGAAGGAGACAGGATTGAGGACTTCAATGACCTTGTACGGCCCTATAAACCGGGGAGCAAACTTCTTGGACGGGACTTTAAGGCGCAAGTTCTTTGACGATAGCCACACCAGATCCCCGACCATAAACAAGGGGTTAGCAGAACGTCTTCTATCTGCCTGAGTTTTTTGTATGCTCTGGGACGCCTCTAGGTTCTTCTGAACCTGGGCCCAGACTGTGCACAGTTCCCGATGAACGACCTCTACCTCGGGATTGTTGGAACTACCAGGTGAAACGGAGGAGAACCGTGGATTAAACCCAAAATTACAGAAAAAGGGGAGACCCCTGACGAGTTACTGACCCGGTTATTAAGGGAAAATTCGGCGAGGGGAATGAATGAGACCCAATCATATTGACAGTCAGAGATAAAACACCTTAAATATTGTTCTAGAGACTGATTAGTCCTCTCGGTTTGGCCATTAGTTTCAGGATGGAAGGCAGAGGAGAAGGACAGATCAATCTCCAACTTTTTACAGAAGGCTCTCCAAAACAAAGAAACAAAAATTGTACCCCTCTGTCAGAAACAATATTGACAGGGACCCCATGGAGACGCAGGATGTGTTTGACAAACAAGGTAGCTAACGTCTTAGCATTGGGTAGTTTTTTGAGGGACAGAAAGTGGCACATCTTACTGAAGCGGTCTACTACAACCCACACCACCGACTTGCCTTGAGATGGAGGCAAATCGGTGATAAAATCCATGGAGAGATGGGTCCAAGGTCTCTGGGGAATGGGCAAAGAATGTAGTAAGCCCGCTGGTCGGGACCTGGGAGTCTTGGACCTAGCACAAACCTCACAAGCGGCGACGTAGGCCTTAACGTCTTTAGGCAACCCAGGCCACCAATAGTTTCTGGCAATGAGGTGCTTGGTACCCAGGATGCCTGGATGACCAGATAGTTCGGAGTCATGATTTTCCCTAAGTACCCTTAGCCGGAATTTATCAGCAGCAATTTCAGAAACTAAATCAGACTCAATAGAGGAAATGATTATACCTGGAGGCAAAATACAAGCAGGATCTTCCTCCGAAGGAGGGCTGGCCATGAAGCTACGCGACAGTGCATCAGCCTTAATATTTTTAGACCCGGCCCTATAGGAAACCCCAAAATGTAATCTGGTAAAAAATAACGCCCATCGAGCTTGTCTCGGGTTTAGTCTCCGGGCCGATTCTAGGAAAACCAGATTCTTGTGGTCGGTAAGGACTGTTACCTGGTGCCTAGCCCCCTCCAGGAAGTGGCGCCACTCTTCAAATGCCCATTTATTGGCTAAGAGTTTGCGGTTGCCAATATCATAGTTACTCTCAGTGGGCGAAAACTTCCTGGACAAGTAGGCACAGGGACGGAGATGGGTGAGGGGCCTGGTACCCTGGGACAAAACAGCCCCCACTCCCACCTCGGACGTGTCAACCTCCACGATAAATGGCTCCATTTGGTTGGGCTGAACCAATACCGGGGCCGAGATAAAGCACTTCTTAAGGACCACAAAAGCCTGGACAGCCTCAGGAGGCCAGCGGAGGAGATCAGCACCCTTGTGAGTGAGGTCCGTAAGAGGCTTGTGATTATGTAATGACAGGGATAGGGAAACAGACAAGTGAGCCCTAATCTACCCGCCACTCAGTCCCTGCCTACTTGCAACGACCCGCCCTAGGCGACGGGGTACAACTGGGCGACGGTCCCTACACTCAATAAGTGCACGACAGACAACAGACAAGGAAACACAGAACAAAGGGAAACGGGGCAGTTGCCCACGGCAACACCGTGAGCAACAAGAGTAGTAAACGAGCCGAGTCAAACCAGGAGAGTACGAGGTACCAAACGCAGAGCAGGAGAGTAGTGAACAAGCCGAGTCAAACCAGGAGTGTACGAGGTACCAAACGCAGAGCAGAAGAGTAGTCAGTAAGCCAGGGTCAATACGAAGCAGGGACAAGTAGTTCAAGAAGCTGCAGGGCCAGGAAACCAACAGAGAAGAATCACAAGCAAGGAGGAACAGGAAAGGCAGGTATAAATAGACAGAGGGCGGGAGCTAGCTCCGTCTGGCCAGGCTGTGATAGGCTCTCCCACTCCTAAGCCTGCCATCCTGAGTGGTGGAAGATGGAGTCAGTCTCACAGACATAGAAGCAGGTGCAGACTGATTACCTATGGGCGTGGATACAGAAGCTGTGCCTGGCAGATCCTTAACAGTGTTACAGAAAAAAAATTATTACAAATTTATTTCGCCAAAAAAAATGAAGTTTGTAAATTTCCTCTCTACATTGCTTTCTTTCCTGTGAAACGTCTAAAAGGTTAAGAAACTTTCTGAATGCTGTTTTGAATACTTGAGGGGTGCATTTTTAATAAATGGGGTTATTTATTGGAGGTTTCTAATATATAAGGCCCTCAAAACCACTTCAGAACTAAATTGGTACCTGTAAAAATAGCCTTTTGAAATTTTCTTGAAAATGTGAGAAATTTCTGCTAAAGTTCTAAACCTTGTAACGTCCTAGAAAAATAAGAAAAACATTCAAAAAATGATGCAGACATAAAGTAGACATATGGGGAATGTTAACTAATGACTATGTTGTGTGGTATTACTATCTGCTTTACAAGCAGATCCATTTAGATTTAGAAAAATGCTAATTTTTGCAAATTTGCTCTAAATATTGGTGTTTTCCACTAACATATATTGAATTTATTGACCACATTTTTCCACTAACATAAAGTACAATATGTCACGAGAAAACAATCTCAGAATAGCTTGGATAGGTAAAAGCATTCCCAAGTTATTACCACATAAAGTAACACCTGTCAGATTTGAAATAAATCGTCTGTGCCACAATGCCAAAACAGGCTGCGTCCTGAAGAGGTTAAAGTCTATGATAAAATATGTGAAAGTCTGTGGAAAGGTCATCAGTATAGAAAACAGCCCATGCTTCATCCACAGTGAAAAAAGTCTACAGAGTGTGGACTCTATAAAGACTATACTTCACAAAATGCAAATCATTAGAGCAAGCTGTGTGCAGTTAATGAGTCAGAATGGAATATTGACTGATTTCTGCTCAAAAGCTTTAAGAATTATGAATGCAACTCTGGAGGTGTGCATCACAAGAGAGAATTTTGCGGAAAAAAATCTACAGATCCTAATGGGTCCAAAAATACAGTATGTGAATGTAGTTTCATACCTGCTACACATTGATAAATCTGATCCAATGTGATTTATCGTCAATGATATAAATGTTTTCTATATGTATATGTCCACCAACTAGTATAGGCCTTAAATAACAGGATCCTGTGGGCACACAATGATCTCCAGTAAGACCGATCAGCCATTGTGAATGTTATAGAGACAGGGGCTACACATCAAGTTTTACATTCTTCTGTCAACGCTTACAGCATAGATTTACATTTCTTACATATAAGAATTTAATAGAGATTACTGCACAGACTTACAGTACATCAATAATAAAGTAGCCCTGACCTGAGGACCAGGCACCTTTCCACAGCACCACCTATAGGCACGGCCTCCTCATCCTAATGGAAAATGTGGCCCTACCTGCAACTTTTTTTTTACCCCAAATTCACTTTATTCAGTTCAATTTTTCTTCTTTCTTGCTAATATGAACTACTTGTGATTTCTAGTCCCAATATTAATCTTTTAACTGCAGTTTGTCTTTTAGCAATCTAATCTATATAATGGTTATGACAATAAAATTATTAAAGCATTCTGTTTAAAGTTCAAGTGTCATTAATAGTGCAATTCCTAGAATTACACTGCTGGAACATAACAATCACTGATGACATCATTGGTGGATTACTTATTAATGCCTTCCCTCCACAGCCAATTTTCGTTTTTTCATTTTTGGTTTTACCTCCCGGCCTTTCAAAAGCCATAACTTTTTTATTTTATTTATTATTTTTGCGAGACGAGTTGCAGTTTTTCATGGCACCATTTAGTGCTCCATATAATATACTGGGAAACAAAAAGAATCTTTGTGGGGTGAAATGGGCAAAAAAACATTGATTCAGCCATAGTTTTTTGGGTTTAATTTTTACGGCATTCATCGTGCTGTAAAAATGATATGTTAACTTTATTTTACAGGTTAATACAATTACGGCGATACCAAATTTATGTAGATTTGTCTCGCCACATTCTCAGAGCCATAATTATTTTATATTTTCGTCGATTGATCGGCATGAGCGACGGAAGAGTGAACAGACATCGTTCAGCCGTGCCAGGACGTTTATCCAAATCTGCAGCAGCTGGAGGCGATGTCTGTTCAGTCTTCCATCGCTCCGGTGAAGGACTCGTGGGATGAAGTGACGTCACAGCATGATCTCGCGAGATCACGCTGTGCTGTGGATCAAGCTGGGCTAGAATGAAGAGAAGTGTTTGATGCTGAATGGTCAGCGTCATACACTTTTCTTTACAACGCCCACTTAGTGAAAAGTAAAAAAACGCCCAGTTGGGCATTAAGAACAAATTTG
Organism: Rhinoderma darwinii; assembly: GCF_050947455.1. NCBI lineage: Eukaryota > Metazoa > Chordata > Amphibia > Anura > Rhinodermatidae > Rhinoderma > Rhinoderma darwinii. The sequence goes on along the minus strand of NC_134690.1, from coordinate 361,954,760 downwards.
AATAAATCTTAAAATGTTCATAACTTTGTCAAAAATAACCGTTTTTAAATAAAAAACAAAATAGTCGTTATCCACATCAAAGCGCCTATTAGAATAGATAGGAGATAGGGCTTCTTTAAAGCTCTCTTCTGGGACATTACTCCTTGTGGATAGACTGTGCCCTGTGGAATTAATGTGCCATGTAGTATCACAATGTATCATGATGTGTCATGTTCATGGCATAAATTGCAGATGTTCCACAGGGGCAGAATTAAAAAGGAAGTATGAATCCTTTTTTCTTTTATTTTAGAAAAAAAAATGTACTCGGAAAACTCTTAGTTGACGTACCAGATGCTACTTGCCACCACCAAACATTTGGAACAGCGTCACATTTTGGCAAGTCAATGGAGGATAGAGCAGTGCTGATTCAGAGACATCTTACATAACATCAGGAGATAAAAGGTAAAAGGACGGAATATCTGGGAGATCCGGATATCTTACATAACATAACGCTGCTTCTTTGTTTGGCATAGGAAAAACATCCTGGTATTGAGATCAGTGCTCCTGATGGTTACGCAATACTGGGTTTTCTGATACAAAGTAGAAAACAAGTCTTTAGTTTTCTCAGCTGCTTGAAAGAGCTTTTGTTTATCTGGTTACATAAACATTCATCTGTAAACTTTATGCTATATCAATATCTGAGTGTGACTGCAGGGTACGGGGGGGGGGGGGGGTTAACTAAAGATCATGTCATCACCTTACAAAGACAATGATGAAATAAAAATACCAAATACCTAGCTAGGTCAAAACTGACCACAGGTCAACCACCTATGAAGCTTCTTATTTATTTATATTAGACCAAATCACCATGAACCTTGTGCTAATATACAAGATACACAAAGCGCTGCAGAGACAATTGGGGAGAGGATTAGGCAACCAGAAGTTGTCAAACCAAACTGATTTATTTTTATGAAGAGTTGAGTAGAAGCCTGAACAGAGGGGCCGCTGTGGGAATAGTGTTTTTGGACTTTGCAAAGGCATTTGACACGGTCCCTCATAGACGTCTAATGGGTAAATTAAGGACTATAGGTGTAAAGGATCTGCCAGGCACAGCTTCAGGGTTAACTTCTGTTAGGGATCTGCCAGGTACTTCATCTAGCTACACTCCTGGGATTAATCAATCCACACCTGAGGCCAGACCTGTTCGACTGACACCTTCTCCCACCAACCAGGGTGGCAGGCTCAGGAGTGGGAGAGCCTATCGCGGCCTGGTCTGTCGGAGTTAGCTCCGCCCCCTGCCCTTTATTACCTGCCCTGTGCTCTCCCTCAGTGCTTGTAATTCTTTTGGATTCCTGGCCCCACTGCTGCTTGCTCCAGCCTGCTTCTGCCGTGCTTCTGCCTTGCTGCAGTTCTGCTTGACCTGCTTGCTTGCCCTGGCTTGCTTCTGTCTCCGTGTCCGCTCGGGTGTACTCACTTCGTCCTGGTCCTGACTGTTCGTTCGCCGCCCCGTTTCCTCGTGGCGTTCCGTGGCTACTGCCCCTTCCCTTGCGTGTTCCCTGTTTGTCTTCCTGTGCACTTAGCCAGCGTAGGGACCGCCGCCCAGTTGTACCTCGTCGCCTAGGGCGGGTCGTTGCAAGTAGGCAGGGACAGGGCGGTGGGTAGATTAGGGCTCACTTTCCCTTCACCTCCTTCCTGCCATTACATAATTACAAGCCCCTACCTAGTCTACCATTTCTCCTACGCTGACGCTATCATGGACCCCCTTGAGACCCTGACCCAGCAGATGCAGGGCCTCTCCCTACAGGTCCAGGCCCTGGCCCAAAGGGTCAATCAGGGTGACGCTGCTTTAGTAGTACCCCTCACCTCACCTCTAGAACCCGACCTCAAGTTACCTGACCGGTTTTCAGGGGACCGTAAGACGTTTCTCTCCTTCCGGGAGAGTTGCAGACTGTATTTCCGCCTAAAGCCCCACTCCTCAGGTTCCGAGAACCAGCGGGTGGGTATCATCATATCCCGACTCCAGGAAGGGCCCCAAGAGTGGGCCTTCTCCTTGGCTCCTGACGCCCCTGAACTTTCCTCTGTTGATCGTTTTTTCTCTGCCCTCGGACTCATTTACGACGAGACTGACAGGACTGCTTTAGCCGAGAGTCAGCTGGTGACCTTACGTCAGGGTAGAAGACCGGTTGAGGAATACTGTTCTGATTTTAGGAAGTGGTGCGTAGCTTCTCAGTGGAACGATCCGGCCCTAAGGTGCCAGTTTAGGTTAGGATTATCTGACGCCCTGAAGGATCTGCTGGTTAGCTACCCCTCGCCTGACTCCCTTGACCAGGTTATGGCCCTAGCAGTACGACTTGACCGACGTCTCAGGGAACGTCAGCTAGAACGCTTCAGTGTGCTCCCCTCTGACTTTTCTGCGATTCCCCCCGAGGTCCCGTCTCCTCGCCCCTCCACGGAGGACTCGGAGGTACCTATGCAACTCGGGGCCTCCATGTCCCCTCGACAACGTAGGGAGTTTCGCAGAATGAATGGTCTCTGCTTCTACTGTGGGGACGACAAGCATCTACTGAACACCTGTCCCAGGCGCAAGAATAAGAAGCCGGAAAACTTCCGCGCCTAAGTGATCATCGGGGAGGTCACTTGGGCGCACAGGTATTTCCCGTTAATGTGAAACGCAATAAAATTTTGCTTCCCTTTCAGGTCTCGTTTGCTGGCCGGTCTGCCACGGGCAGTGCTTTCGTGGATTCTGGCTCATCTGCTAATATCATGTCTGTGGAATTTGCTATGTCTCTAAAGATGCCTTGTATTGATTTACCTTATCCTATCCCTGTAGTAGGAATCGACTCAACACCCCTTGCTAATGGTTATTTTACTCAGCATACTCCTGTTTTTGAACTCCTGGTTGGCTCCATGCATTTGGAGCAGTGCTCTGTACTGGTGATGCAGGGATTATCGTCTGATCTGGTTTTAGGCCTTCCCTGGTTGCAGTTGCATAATCCCACATTTGATTGGAATACTGGGGATCTCACCAAATGGGGTAATGAATGTCTGATGTCATGTCTTTCTGTTAACTCTATTTCTCCCCGGGAGGAGGTAAACACACTTCCTGAGTTTGTTCAGGACTTCGCCGATGTGTTTTCTAAGGAGGCCTCCGAGGTGTTGCCCCCCCATAGAGATTACGATTGCGCTATCGATTTGGTGCCTGGTGCCAAGCTTCCTAAGGGTAGGATATTTAATCTTTCATGTCCTGAACGTGAAGCGATGAGGGTGTATATCCAAGAATGCCTGGCCAAGGGTTTCATTCGCCCCTCGACTTCTCCTGTAGGTGCTGGCTTCTTCTTCGTGGGGAAGAAGGATGGTGGTCTTAGGCCGTGCATTGATTATCGTAACCTGAATAAGGTCACCGTAAGGAACCAGTACCCACTTCCTTTGATTCCGGATCTTTTTAATCAGGTTCAGGGAGCCCAATGGTTTTCTAAGTTCGATCTACGGGGGGCATATAACCTTATCCGCATCAAAGAGGGGGATGAGTGGAAAACTGCGTTCAACACACCCGAGGGTCATTTCGAATACCTGGTCATGCCCTTTGGGTTGTGTAATGCCCCTGCTGTCTTCCAGAATTTTATTAATGAAATCCTGAGAGAGTACCTGGGTAATTTTCTTGTTGTGTACCTTGATGACATACTGGTGTTTTCCAAGGACTGGTCCTCCCACGTGGAGCATGTCAGGAAGGTGCTCCAGGTCCTTCGGGAGAATAATCTGTTTGCTAAGACTGAAAAATGTGTCTTTGGGGTACAGGAGATACCATTTTTAGGGCAAATCCTCACTCCTCATGAATTCCGCATGGACCCTGCCAAGGTTCAAGCTGTGGCGGAATGGGTCCAACCTGCCTCCCTTAAGGCGTTACAGTGTTTTTTAGGGTTCGCCAACTATTACAGGAGATTTATTGCCAACTTCTCGGTCGTCGCTAAGCCTCTTACGGACCTTACCCGCAAGGGTGCCGATGTCCTCCATTGGCCCCCTGAGGCCGTCCAGGCCTTTGAGACTCTCAAGAAGTGCTTTATCTCGGCCCCCGTGCTGATTCAGCCCAACCAAGAGGAGCCATTTATTGTGGAGGTTGACGCTTCCGAGGTGGGAGTGGGGGCCGTCCTGTCCCAGGGTACCAGCTCCCTCACCCATCTCTGCCCCTGTGCTTACTTCTCTAGGAAGTTTTCGCCCACGGAGAGTAACTATGATATTGGCAACCGCGAACTTCTAGCCATTAAATGGGCTTTTGAGGAGTGGCGGCACTTCCTGGAGGGGGCCAGACACCAGGTAACGGTCCTTACGGATCACAAGAATCTGGTTTTCCTAGAATCGGCCCGGAGGCTTAATCCTAGACAAGCTCGGTGGGCACTATTCTTTACCAGATTTAATTTCTTGGTTACCTATAGGGCTGGGTCCAAGAATATTAAGGCTGACGCTCTGTCACGTAGTTTCATGGCCAATCCTCCTTCCGAGAAGGATCCCGCTTGTATTTTACCCCCTGGTATAATCGTCTCTGCCACGGATTCTGATTTAGCTTCTGATATCGCGGCTGATCAGGGTGCAGCTCCCGGGAACGTCCCTGGGGACAAACTGTTTGTTCCCCTGCAATACCGGCTGAGGGTACTCAGGGAAAACCATGACTCCGCTCTATCCGGTCATCCTGGCATCTTGGGCACCAAACACCTCATTACCAGAAACTATTGGTGGCCTGGGTTGCCTAAAGATGTTAGGGCTTACGTCGCCGCTTGTGAGGTTTGCGCTAGGTCCAAAACCCCTAGGTCCCGACCTGCGGGCCTACTACGTTCCTTGCCCATTCCCCAGAGACCTTGGACCCATATCTCCATGGATTTTATCACCGATTTGCCTCCATCTCAGGGCAAGTCGGTGGTGTGGGTGGTAGTCGACCGCTTCAGCAAGATGTGCCAGTTTGTACCCCTTAAGAAGCTACCTAACGCCAAGACGTTAGCTTCTTTGTTTGTGAAACACATCCTGCGTCTCCATGGGGCCCCAGTCAATATCGTTTCTGACAGAGGGGTACAATTTGTTTCCTTATTTTGGAGAGCTTTTTGTAAAAAGTTGGAGATTGATCTGTCCTTCTCCTCCGCCTTCCATCCCGAAACCAATGGCCAAACGGAAAGGACCAACCAATCCCTGGAACAATATTTAAGGTGTTTCATCTCTGACTGTCAATTCGATTGGGTCTCATTCCTTCCCCTTGCTGAATTTTCCCTGAATAACCGGGTCAGTAACTCGTCAGGGGTCTCCCCGTTTTTCTGTAATTTCGGGTTTAACCCTAGGTTCTCCTCCGTCTCCCCTGGTTGTTCCAATAATCCTGAGGTAGAGGAGGTTCATCGGGAACTGTGCACTGTCTGGACCCAGGTTCAGAAGAACCTAGAGGCGTCCCAGAGCGCACAAAAGATTCAGGCGGATAGTAGACGTTCTGCTAACCCCCGGTTTGTCGTCGGGGATTTGGTCTGGTTGTCGTCCAGGAACTTGCGCCTTAAGGTCCCGTCCAGGAAGTTTGCTCCCCGATTTATTGGACCTTATAAGATCATTGAAGTCCTCAACCCTGTATCCTTCCGTCTGGAGCTCCCCCCATCCTTTCGCATACATGACGTCTTCCATGCCTCCCTCCTTAAACGCTGCTCCCCGTCCTGGTCCCCCTCGAGGATACCTCCTGTTCCCGTTCTCACCCCTGAGGGGGTGGAATTCGAGGTGGCCAAGATTATGGACAGTAGGATGGTCCAGGGCTCCCTCCAGTACCTGGTCCATTGGAGAGGATACGGGCCGGAGGAGAGGACTTGGGTACCTGCCCGTGATGTTCACGCTGGGGTATTGATCAGGAGGTTCCACCTCCTCTTCCCCACTAAACCGGGTCCCCTTAGTAAGGGTCCGGTGGCCCCTCATAAAAGGGGGAGTACTGTTAGGGATCTGCCAGGTACTTCATCTAGCTACACTCCTGGGATTAATCAATCCACACCTGAGGCCAGACCTGTTCGACTGACACCTTCTCCCACCAACCAGGGTGGCAGGCTCAGGAGTGGGAGAGCCTATCGCGGCCTGGTCTCTCGGAGTTAGCTCCGCCCCCTGCCCTTTATTACCTGCCCTGTGCTCTCCCTCAGTGCTTGTAATTCTTTTGGATTCCTGGCCCCACTGCTGCTTGCTCCAGCCTGCTTCTGCCGTGCTTCTGCCTTGCTGCAGTTCTGCTTGACCTGCTTGCTTGCCCTGGCTTGCTTCTGTCTCCGTGTCCGCTCGGGAGTACTCACTTCGTCCTGGTCCTGACTGTTCGTTCGCCGCCCCGTTTCCTCGTGGCGTTCCGTGGCTACTGCCCCTTCCCTTGCGTGTTCCCTGTTTGTCTTCCTGTGCACTTAGCCAGCGTAGGGACCGCCGCCCAGTTGTACCTCGTCGCCTAGGGCGGGTCGTTGCAAGTAGGCAGGGACAGGGCGGTGGGTAGATTAGGGCTCACTTTCCCTTCACCTCCTTCCTGCCATTACAACTTCCTTAGGTAATCAGTCTTCACCTGAGTCTATCTCTCTGAGACTGACTCCAGCTTCCACCACTCAGGCTGGCAGGCTTAGGAATGGGAGAGCCTATCGCAGCCTGGCCAGACTCAGCTAGCTCCCGCCCTCTGTCTATTTATACCTGCCTTTCCTTTTCCTCCTTGCTTGTGATTCTTTCCGTGTGGTTTCCTGGCCCAGCTACAGCTCCTAACAATTTGATCCTGCTCCAATCTGACCCTGGCTTTCTGACTACTCTTCTGCTCTGCGTTTGGTACCTCGTGCTCTCCTGGTTTGACTTGGCTCGTTCACCACTCTGTTGTTCACGGTGTTGCCGTGGGCAACTGCCCCTTTCCCTTTGCTTTATATTCCCTTGTATGTTTTGTCTCGTGCACTTACTGAGAGTCGGGACCGCCGCCCAGTTGTACCCCGTCGCCTAGGGCGGGTCGTTGCAAGTAGGCAGGGACAGAGTGGCGGGTAGATTAGGGCTCACTTGTCCGTTTCCCTACCCCTGTCATTACATAATCACAAGCCCATATACCTAGTCTACCCTGGTCCCTGACACTACTATGGACCCCCTTGAGACCCTGGCTCAGCAAATGCAGGGTCTCTCCCTACAGGTCCAGGCCCTGGCTCAGAAGGTCAACCAGCCTGAGGCTACCTTGGTGGTTCCCCTCACCTCAACTCCTGAACCCCACCTCAAGTTGCCCGACCGGTTCTCAGGGGACCGGAGGGCTTTTCTCTCCTTTCGGGAGAGTTGCAGGCTTTACTTTCGCTTAAAGCCCCACTCGTCAGGTTCTGAGAGCCAGCGAGTGGGTATAATTATGTCCCGGCTCCAGGACGGGCCCCAAGAATGGGCCTTCTCCTTGGCTCCTGACGCCCCTGAACTTTCCTCCGTTGATCTTATCTTTTCTGCTCTCGGACTCATTTATGACGAGACTGACAAGACTGCCTTTGCCGAGAGTCAGCTGGTGACCTTACGTCAGGGTAAGAGACCTGTTGAGGAGTATTGTTCTGACTTTAGGAAGTGGTGCGTAGCTTCTCGGTGGAATGACCCTGCCTTAAGGTGCCAGTTTAGGTTGGGTCTGTCGAATGCCCTGAAAGACCTGCTAGTTAGCTATCCCTCTTCTGACTCCCTAGACCAGGTTATGGCTTTAGCGGTACGACTTGACCGACGTCTCAGGGAACGACAACGCGAACGTTTATGTGTTTTCTCCTCCGACTCCCCCATGATGCCTCCCGAGGTTCCGTTGCTTCGTTCTTCCCCGGAAGACTCAGAGGTACCTATGCAACTCGGTGCCTTCGTGTCCCCCCAACAACGTAGAGATTTCCGCAGGAAGAATGGTCTCTGCTTCTACTGTGGGGATGACAAGCATCAAGTGAACAACTGTCCTAAGCGTAAGAATGCAGCCGGAGAACTTCCGCGCCTAAGTGATCATTGGGGAGGTCACTTGGGCGCACAGGTATTTCCCGTAAATATGAAACGTAATAAGATCTTGCTTCCCTTTCAGGTCTCTTTTGGTGGTAGGTCTGCTACCGGCAGCGCCTTCGTGGATTCAGGGTCCTCTGCTAATATCATGTCTGTGGAATTTGCTATGTCTCTTGCTATGCCGTTGATTGATTTGCCAAAACCTGTCCCGGTAGTGGGTATCGACTCCACTCCTCTTGCTAATGGTTATTTTACACAGCATACCCCTGTTTTTGAACTCCTTGTTGGCTCCATGCATTTGGAGCAGTGCTCTGTACTGTTGATGCAGGGATTATCGTCCGATTTGGTTTTAGGCCTTCCCTGGTTGCAGTTGCATAATCCCCCGTTTGACTGGAATACTGGGGAGCTTACCAAATGGGGTAATGAATGTTTGAGGTCATGTTTTTCTGTTAATTCTATTTCTCCCCCTGAGGAGGTGAACACGCTACCTGAGTTTGTTCGGGACTTCGCTGATGTTTTCTCTAAGGAGGCCTCCGAAGTGTTACCTCCTCATAGAGCATACGATTGCGCTATCGAATTGGTACCAAGAGCTAAGCTTCCTAAGGGTAGGATATTTAATCTTTTTTGTCCCGAACGTGAAGCCATGAGAGAGTATATCCAGGAATGCCTGGCCAAGGGTTACATACGCCCCTCTACTTCTCCAGTAGGTGCTGGCTTCTTCTTCGTAGGGAAGAAGGATGGTGGTCTTAGGCCATGCATTGACTACCTTAACCTGAATAAGGTCACTGTAAGGAACCAGTATCCCCTTCCTTTGATTCCTGATCTCTTTAATCAGGTTCAGGGGGACCAATGGTTCTCTAAGTTTGATCTACGGGGGGCGTATAACCTTATCCGCATCAAAGAGGGGGATGAGTGGAAGACTGCGTTTAACACGCCCGAAGGTCATTTCGAATACCTCGTCATGCCCTTTGGGTTGTGTAATGCGCCGGCGGTCTTCCAGAATTTCATAAATGAGATTTTGAGAGATTACCTGGGGATATTTCTTGTAGTGTACCTTGATGACATACTGGTGTTTTCCAAGGACTGGCCCTCCCACATTGGGCATGTCAGGAAGGTGCTCCAGGTCCTTTGGGAAAACAAACTGTTTGCAAAAACTGAAAAATGTGTGTTTGGGGTACAGGAGATACCATTTTTGGGTCAAATCCTCACTCCTCATGAATTCCGCATGGACCCCGCCAAGGTTCAGGCTGTGGCAGAATGGGTCCAACCTGCCTCCCTGAAGGCGTTACAGTGTTTTTTGGGGTTCGCTTATTATTACAGGAGATTCATTGCTAACTTCTCGGTCATCGCTAAGCCTCTTACGGACCTCACTCGCAAAGGTGCTGATCTCCTCCACTGGTCTCCAGAGGCTGTCCAGGCTTTTGAGGTCCTTAAGAAGTGCTTTATCTCGGCCCCGATGCTGGTTCAGCCCAACCAAATGGAGCCATTTATCGTGGAAGTTGACGCATCCGAGGTGGGAGTGGGGGCTGTCTTGTCCCAGGGTACCAGGTCCCTCACCCATCTCCGCCCCTGTGCCTACTTCTCCAGGAAGTTTTCGCCCACTGAGAGTAACTATGATATTGGCAACCGCGAACTCTTAGCCATTAAATGGGCATTTGAAGAGTGGCGCCACTTCCTGGAGGGGGCTAGGCACCAGGTAACAGTCCTTACCAACCACAAGAATCTGGTTTTCCTAGAATCTGCCCGGAGGCTAAACCCGAGACAAGCTCGATGGGCGCTATTTTTTACCAGATTCAACTTTTTGGTTACCTATAGGGCTGGGTCTAAAAATATTAAGGCCGATGCACTGTCGCGTAGCTTCATGGCCAGCCCTCCTTCGGAGGAAGATCCTGCTTGTATTTTGCCTCCCGGTATAATAATTTCTTCTATTGATTCTGATTTAGTCTCTCAAATTGCAGCTGATCAAGGTTCAGCCCCCCGGGAACCTTCCTGAGGACAAGCTGTTTGTTCCCCTGCAATACCGGCTAAGGGTACTTAGGGAAAATCATGACTCCGCACTATCTGGTCATCCAGGCATCCTGGGTACCAAACACCTCATTGCCAGAAACTATTGGTGGCCTGGCTTGCCTAAAGACGTTAAGGCCTACGTCGGCGCTTGTGAGGTTTGTGCTAGGTCCAAGACTCCCAGGTCCCGACCAGCGGGCTTACTACGTTCGTTGTCCATTCCCCAGAGACCTTGGACACATATCTCCATGGATTTTATCACCGATTTGCCTCCATCCCAAGGCAAGTCGGTGGTGTGGGTGGTAGTAGACCGCTTCAGTAAGATGTGCCACTTTGTGCCCCTCAAGAAACTACCCAACGCCAAGACGTTAGCTACCTTGTTTGTCAAACACATCCTGCGTCTCCATGGGGTCCCTGTCAATATTGTTTCGGACAGAGGGGTACAATTTGTTTCTTTGTTTTGGAGAGCCTTCTGTAAGAAGTTGGAGATTGATCTGTCCTTCTCCTCTGCCTTCCATCCTGAAACCAATGGCCAAACTGAGAGGACTAATCAATCTCTAGATCAATATTTAAGGTGTTTTATCTCTGACTGTCAATATGATTGGGTCTCATTCATTCCCCTCGCTGAATTTTCCCTTAATAACCGGGTCAGTAACTCGTCAGGGGTCTCCCCTTTTTCTGTAATTTTGGGTTTAATCCACGGTTCTCCTCCGTTTCACCTGGTAGTTCCAACAATCCCGAGGTAGAGGTCGTTCATCGGGAACTGTGCACAGTCTGGGCCCAGGTTCAGAAGAACCTAGAGGTGTCCCAGAGCGTACAAAAAACTCAGGCTGATAGAAAACGTTCTGCTAACCCCTTGTTTATGGTCGGGGATCTGGTGTGGTTATCATCGAGGAACTTGCGTCTTAAGGTCCCGTCCAAGAAGTTTGCTCCCCGGTTTATTGGGCCGTATAAGGTCATTGAAGTCCTCAATCCTGTCTCCTTCCGGCTGGAGTTACCCCCATCTTTTCGTATACACGACGTGTTTCATGCCTCCCTCCTTAAACGCTGCTCCCCGTCCTTGGCTCCCTCGAGGAAACCTCCTGTTCCCGTTCTCACCCCTGAGGGGGTGGAATTCGAGGTGGCCAAGATTGTGGACAGCAAGATGGTCCAAGGCTCCCTCCAGTACCTGGTCCATTGGAGAGGATACGGGCCTGAGGAGAGGACTTGGGTACCCGCCCGGGATGTTCACGCTGGGGTATTGGTCAGGAAGTTCCACCTTCGTTTCCCCAGTAAACCAGGTCCGCTTAGAAAGGGTCCGGTGGCCCCTCATAAAAGGGGGGGTACTGTAAATGATCTGCCAGGCACAGCTTCAGGGTTAACTTCCTTAGGTAATCAGTCTTCACCTGAGTCTATCTCTCTGAGACTGACTCCAGCTTCCACCACTCAGGCTGGCAGGCTTAGGAGTGGGAGAGCCTATCGCAGCCTGGCCAGACTCAGCTAGCTCCCGCCCTCTGTCTATTTATACCTGCCTTTCCTTTTCCTCCTTGCTTGTGATTCTTTCCGTGTGGTTTCCTGGCCCAGCTACAGCTCCTAACAATTTGATCCTGCTCCATTCTGACCCTGGCTTTCTGACTACTCTTCTGCTCTGCGTTTGGTACCTCGTGCTCTCCTGGTTTGACTTGGCTCGTTCACCACTCTGTTGCTCACGGTGTTGCCGTGGGCAACTGCCCCTTTCCCTTTGCTTTATATTCCCTTGTATGTTTTGTCTCGTGCACTTACTGAGCGTAGGGACCGCCGCCCCGTTGTACCCCGTCGCCTAGGGCGGGTCGTTGCAAGTAGGCAGGGACAGAGTTGCGGGTAGATTAGGGCTCACTTGTCCGTTTCCCTACCCCTATCATTACAATAGGTTTAGAAAGTATAGTTTGTAATTGGATTGAGAATTGGCTCAAGGACCGTATCCAGAGAGTTGTGGTCAATGATTCCTACTCTGAATGGTCCCCGGTTATAAGTGGTGTACCCCAGGGTTCATTGCTGGGACAACTATTATGCAACTTATTTATTAATGATATAGAGGATGGGATTAATAGCACTATTTCTATTTTTGCAGATGACACCAAGCTATGTAATATAGTTCAGTCTATGGAATATGTTTGTAAGTTACAATCTGATTTGGACACTGAGTGTTTTGGCATCTACTTGGCATACATAATTTAATGTGGACAAAAGTAACGTTATGCATCTGGGTACCAACAATCTGCATGCATCATATGTCTTAGAGGGAGCTACACTGGGAGAGTCACTTGCTGAGAAGGATCTGGATGTACTTGTAAATCATAGACTAAATAACAGCATGCAATGTCAATCAGCTGCTTCAAAGGCCAGCAAGATATTGTCGTGTATTAAAAGAGGCATGGACTCGCGGGATAGGGATGTAATATTACCCCTTTCCAAAGCATTTGTGAGGCCTCATCTAGAATATGCAGTTCAGGTCTGGGCTCCAGTTCATAGAAAGGATGCCCTGGAGTTGGAAAAAATACAAAGAACTGCAACTAATCTAATAAGGGGCATGGAGAATCTAAGTTATGAGGAAAGAATTAAACATATTTAGCCTTAACAAAAGACGACTAAGGGGGGACATGTGTCACGGACACAGGGTATGTGGACCCACTAGGCCGCTCCGCCGTAGCGGGGAGGCAGCTGACCAGGTCACAGTCTATACAGAAGTCAATGGCAGACAGTAATGCTTGGGTACCTGAAACAGTCCGGGCGGTGGCTGTGGCTCCAGCACGGACGGAGACTGGTGCGGCAGGTGGTGCCAGACGGGGCGGGCAGTATCCGATGAAGCAGAAGACACTTGACGTGGCAGAAGACACTTGACGTGGCAGAAGACACTTGATGTGGCAGACGACACTTGACGTGGCAGACGACACTGGACGTGGCAGAAGACACTTGACGTGGCAGACGACACTGGACGTGGCAGATGAAACTTGACGTGGCAGACGAAACTGGACGTGGCAGAAGACACTTGACGTGGCAGACTACACTGGACGTGGCAGAAGACACTATTCCAATGCTGGTAGGCACAGGAACTGGAACAATACGGAATACAGGAACGGTAACAGGGCACGGGTAACGGCTGGAAAGGGAGACACTAAGGGACCATTGCGAGACAGACTGGGAAAGACTAACCACGCTCAGGCATCGAACTAGGGGGCTGGACCCCTCTTATAGCCCAGGGTACTCACGGGTCAAAGGTCGTTCAAGATGTCCGGTGCGTGTGCTGCCCCTTTAAGAGCGGGGACGAGCGTGCGCGTGCACCCTGCGGGCTCCGGCGGAGGTGAGTGGATGCAAGCACTGGCGTCTCCTGAGGAGGAGGCTGGGGCCAGCGCTTGCCGACTCGTGGCTGCGGCTGTCATCGGGAGGCTGGAGCTGACAGCCCGCAGCCACGGACATTACAACATGATTAACTTATATACATATATGAATGGCCCATGCAAGAAATATAGTGAATACCTGTTCCATGTAAAACCCCCTCAAACGACAAGGGGGCATGTTATGATCTGCGGGTATGTGGACAGACTGGGCCATACCGCCATAGCAGGATAGCAGGTGGCCAAACAGTGTACCAAGTCAATGTATAGTTATATTCTAAGCACAAGGGTACCTGTAGTTGTTCAGACAGTAATGGAGGCTCGGCACAGACGGGACCTTGGCAGCAGACACCAGGCGTGGTGTAACACAACAGGCGTGACTGGGGACACAACACGACTCCAACTTTCTAAGGCACAGGAACAAAGATAGCACAGAATACAGGATACAGGTAGCAGGACAGGGGAACACTGGGAACAGGATAACTCTAAGGGACCATTTGCAAGACTAACACGGGTAAACACAACAATGCTCAGGCAATGAATGAAAGGACAGAGCCCTTTTTATAGTCCAGGGAGATCATGGGCTAATTACAGATTTCACTCATGTTTGTGCACTGGCCCTTTAAGGCTGGGTGTGTGTGCACGCTACAGGAACCACGCTTGTCCATGGCCGCGGCCGTCGGGGGGCAGGTAAGCACGACAGTCCGCAGCTGTGGACATTACAGTAATCCCGACTTTACGCCCCCTCTTCTTGGGACCAGAGCGAGAGAGGAATTTCTTAATGAGGGCAGGGGCATTGAGGTTCCCTTCTGGCTGGCAGGACCTCCCCTGTGGACCAAACCCCTTCCAATCCACCAAATAAAAAGTCCTTCCTCCTACCCTCTTGAGGTCCAGAATCTCCTTTACCTCGAACACATCGGAAGGACCGCTGTGAGCAACTGCGGGGCTAGGAGTTTTAGTGTAGCGGTTCAGGACCACAGGCTTCAGGAGGGACACATGAAAGAGTTGGGGATTTTGAGGGTAGGAGGCAGCAGAAGTTTATAGGAGACAGGGTTAATCTGTTGTAGGATCTCAAAAGGTCCGAGGAACCTGGGGGTTTTGTATGAAGGCACCTTCAGACGGATATTCCTAGAGAACAGCCAGACTTTGGTATCCGGAAGATACTGAGGCGGCTCTCTCCTTCTTATATCCGCCTTTCGCTTCATGCGATCGACTGCCAGCAGAATAGCGGACCGGGTCTGTTGCCAGATTTGCAGAAAGTCCCCAAATGCAGAGTCAGCTGCGGGTACCTGAGATGTAGCCGACACAGGAAGAAGGATTCATGGATTCGTGGATGTTGACAGTACACAATGAAGAATGGTGTGGAAGCAGTGGACTCACTTGTGTGGTAGTTGTATGAGAACTCGGTCCAAGGAAGAAGCTGTACCCAGTCATAATGCCACGTGGAGATGAAGTGGCAAAGATAATTCTCCATGATTTCGTTAATCTTCTCGACTTGGCCATTGGACTGGGGATGGTAGGCTGAAGAAAAGTTCAACTTCACGTCTAGAAGTTTATGGAGGGCTCTCCAGAATTTTGAGGTGAACTGAACCCCCCGATCAGACACGAACAAACGGAAGATGTGTTGGATGAAGAGCTTTGCCAGTTGAGGAGCAGACGGTAGGCCGGTCAACTGGATAAAAAGTGCCATCTTTGAGAACCGGTCCTCCACCACCCAGACCGTATTGCATCCTGTTGAGGAAGGAAGGTCTGGGACAAAGTCCTTTGCTATATGCTGCCAGGAAGCGTTGGCACAGGCAGAGGCTGGAGCAGGCTGGCAGGCTTGGAGTGAGCAACTTTGTTGGAAGCACACACCGCGCAGGAAGCGAAAAAAATCGAGCGCCGCATCTGAGTGGTTTTGGAGAGAGGGAGGGAGCTCCCTCTCTCACCCCACCGGCACCCTGAGTAAGATCGCAGGGTGTCGGTGGTTTGTATGGCAGCCGGGGGCCTAATAAAGGCCCCAAGGTCTACCATTATTTACGCCTGCTAGTTTTACACGGACAGGCAGTAATACACTACAATACAGAAATATTGCAGTGTATTATAACAGCGATCGGAGCAGGGCTGGACTGGGACTTAAAATCAGCCCTGGCATTTTTAGGCACACAGGCCCACTGCAGGCCATACGCAGCCGCCAGTGTTGGGCTGGAGTACATGGCACCACCTTTCAGCTATACAAGACATGGGGAGATTTATTAAAACAGGTGTAAATGCAAAGAGGAATAGTTCCTGATAGCCCCAACTCCAACGGATCCACTGCTTTTCCACGAGAATAATGCACACCGTGTTCCAAATTATTATGCACATTGGATTTAAGTGTCATAAACATTTAATTATTCGGTTTTCAATTAAACTCATGGATGGTATTGTGTCTTAGGGCTCTTTGGATCATTGTAATCAATCTCAGACACTTGTGATAATTAGTTTGCCAGGTGTGCCCAATCAAAGGAAAACTACTTAAGAAGGACATTCCACATTATTAAGCAGGCCACAGGTTTCAAGCAATATGGGAAAGAAAAAGGATCTCTCTGCTGCCGAAAAGCGTGAAATAGTGCAATACCATGGACAAGGTATGAAAACATTGGATATTTCAAGAAAACTTAAGCGTGATCATCGTACTGGGAAAAGATTTGTGGCTGATTCAGAGCACAGATGGGTTCGTTCAGATAAAGGCATAATGAGGAAGGTTTCTGCCAGACAAATTAATAGGATTAGGAGAGCAGCTGCTAAAATGCCGTTGCAAAGCAGCAAACAGGTATTTGAAGCCACTGGTGCCTCTAGAGTCCCACGAACCTCAAGGTGTAGGAACCTCCAGAGGTTTGCAAGTGTGCATAAAGCTATTATTCGGCCACCACTAAACAATGCTCACAAGCAGAAACGGTTGCAGTGGGCTCAGAAATACATTAAGACTAATTTTCGGACCGTGTTGTTTACTGATGAGTGCCGTGCAACCCTGGATGGTCCAGATGGATGGAATAGATGATTGTTGGTGAATGGCCACCATGTCCCAACAAGGCTGCGACGTCAGCACGGAGGTGGCGGAGTCATGTTTTGGGCTGGAATCATGGGGAGAGAGCTGGTAGACCCCTTTAGGGTCCCTGACGGTGTGAAAATCACCTCTGCAAAGTACTTAGAGTTTATGACTGACCACTTTCTTCCGTGGTACAGAAAGAAGAACCGTGCCTTCCGTAGCAAAATTATCTTCATGCATGACAATGAACCATCTCATGCTGCAAAGAATACCTCTGTGTCATTGGCTGCTATGGGCATAAAAGGAGAGAAACTCATGGTGTGGCCCCTATGTTCCCCTGACCTCAACCCTATTGAGAACCTTTGGAGCATCCTCAAGCAAAATATCTATGAGGGTGGGAGGCAGTTCACATCAAAACAGAAGCTCTGGGAGGCTATTCTGACATCCTGCAAAGATATTCAAGCAGAAACTGTCCAAATACTCACAAATTCAATGGATGCAAGAATTGTGAAGGTGATATCAAAGAAGGGGTCCTATGTTAACATGTAACTTGGCCTGTTAAGTTCTTTTTTAGTGAAAGAGCTTTTGATTTCTGTAAATATGACCTCCTGATGCCCCAAATTCAACAAATTACCATTTTAGTTCTCTTTACAACCTTTAAAATGTTTTGATCTCTGTTGTGCATAATAATTTGAAACAGTGCATTTTGAGTTTTTTTACTTCTAAAAAAAAATCTGTTATCATTAGATTTGTTCAATAAAATTTGCATTATACTCCAACGGTTGATGGCTTGAAGATTATACTGACTGTCATTTGCATCGACTATTTAGGAAAATCAGCGAAAAATAACATTTGCATAATAATTTGGAATGCGGTGTACATGCTCGTTATTCTAGAGGATTTTTTTTTAATATAGTGCCCCACATATAGGCCCCCTGTAGATGTGCCCCACATATAGCCCCCCTGTATATGGTGTGCCACATATGGCCCCCCTGTAGATAGTGCCTCACATATAGCCTCTCCTGTAGATTGTGGGCCACATATAGCTCCCCTGTATATAGTTCCCTACATATAGCTCCCCCCGTAGATAATGTCACCCACACTTTTAAGTGGAAAATAAGACCAAAAAAAACGTTACATACCTCGATCCCGTTCCCACGTAATCCTAGGTCAATGCAGGTCTGCTCTATTCTGGGGCTGAACGATGGCACTGATTGGCGGGTCAGAATGACTTGCTCCGTCAATCAGCGCCTTTCAACAACAGAAGCGGTGCGATGACGTCATCGCGCCGCTAGCATCGTTGAAAGGCGCTGATTGGCGGGGCAAGTCTTTCTGTTGAAAGGCGCTGATTGACGGGGCAAGTCTTTCTGCCCTTCCAATCAGCTTCACTGTACGGCAGGTACAATTAGTGCATGAGGGGTTGGCGGCAGCTGGTTTCAGTGGCGCTGCCGCCCAGGGCCAATTCTAGCTTTTCTGCTGCCTGAGGCGAAAATTGAAATGGTGCCCCCAGACCTTGATTGGCATCTCCCTGGCTGTTCTACATTACTACCAGCCTTCTCCTTTGCCCTGTACTGCCCTGGCATGCGCGGTGCAGTGATGAAACCGGGCAGAGTACAACTCGCTAAACGGTGCGTGTTCATGGAGTACAAGGCAATGGTGCATCCAAGAAAGTTGGAGGAGACTGGTAGTGATGTATAACAGCCAGGGGGATGTCAACCAAGCATGGAATGGTGGGTTTGCAGTTAGGACTGTGTGACTCTACAGGATAGCGGCACCGAACCATGACCCTTTATAGAGTAATTACCATATAGCGTGCCCTATTTTAAAAGTTGATTTTAAAGATTTTGCTGCATCTGAATGAAACTTACAGGGGAATGTTTGAAAATATTGTCAGGTCATGTATTACTGCATGGTGGTGGTTCAAGAGGATAAAACTGCAAGACAGATTCTGATTAAATATACAATGAATTGCAACAATGCCATCTGCTCTACACCAAAACCAAGCTTAGTACATATATACAATACCAGAACCAAGCTCAGTACATATATACAGCACCAGAACAAAGATCATTAGATATATACAACACCAGAACCAAGCTCAGTACATATTTACAGCACCAGAACAAAGCTCAGTACATATATACAACACCAGATCAAAGCTCAGTACATCTATACAGCACCAAAACCAAGCTCAGTACATATATACAGCACCAGAACTAACCTCAGTACATATATATTCAGTTTTTTTGGCGGAATCAATAGAGTAGTCGACTGTATCCACCTGTAATCTATCACATATAACTTAGATGGGATCTATTATAGGTGGATCCTGCGTGTCAGAGACACACAGGACACGCTAACACTGAACCCATCAGTCCCACGCACCTGATGTGTTCAAGATTCAACGTAAGATACAGCTCCTGTATACAGGATACAGAGCAGCTGTATCTCAAAAAGTAAAAACATTTTTTAATAAAAACTAATTATAAAGTTGCACAAAACACACTGACTGACATTTAAAAATAAAAATAAATCCCCTTCAAAGGTGTACATAGCCTTTAATAAAAACAATCAGATCGTAACAACAACCATTGTCCAGTACAACACGCAGCACAAACGGTGCGGTTTTCAAATGATTGTTATGGTTTGCAAAAAACTGCATGGACATTAACAATCATTTGAAAACTGCGCTGATTTGTGGGAATGCAGCATGTTGACGTGGTTTGCAGCTGTATCGTTGTAAGACAGCAGCTACTCTATGTATATACTGTACGGGTATGTTCACACAGGACGGATACGTTGTGTAAAAGAATACAGGGTATACGCCCTGTGCACCGCAGGGAATTCCGGATGAAAAACCACACCAGATTGTGGTGCAGTTTTTCGGCCAGGAATGGCCGCTGTGGAAAACTGAGCAGAAAAAATGGAAACTTACCATAGAGACGCTTCCCTCCTACATCCTGCAGCCCTGGGATGATGTTTCATCCCATGTGACCGCTGCAGCCTGCGATTGGCTGCAGCGGTCACATGGATAAAACGTTATCCCAGGAGGCCGGCCCAGACAAAAAAAACGGAATTCTTGGTAAGTATAAGATTGAAATTTGAGTTGCGATTTTTTGCAGCAGAATCGCTGCATTTCTGCCGCAAAAAAATACAACATTTACTATTTGTTGCGGGTTTTACCTCCCATTGAATTAAATGGGGAAAACCCGAAACAAATAAGCAGCATTTATGCAAATACAATTGACATGCTGCAGATTAAAAAAACTAACCGCAGGTCAATTTCTGAGCCTTTTTTCCACTCATCGCGTGGGTGAGATTTGTTCAAATTTCACCTACTCTGTTGCTACAGCATTAGGGCTTGTCCACACGTAACGGAATTGCTGCGTATTTTCCATCTGGAATTGCGGATGGAAAATACGCAGAATACAGTAGCAGCAAAGTGGGGGAGATTTATCAAATCCTATCCCCACGCTGCGTAAAGTTTATGAGCAAGAAATTGACCCGCGGTGCGTATTTTTCGCACATGTCACTTGCTGCGGAGAGTTGACTGAATTGCTGCATTTTTCAGAGATGTCACCATCCCCCAACATTGAGAAAAACGCAGCAAAATACGCACCATTTTCTGCAGCAATTCCAATACGTGTGGAGAAGCCCTTATGCTGAGGTTTTAGGGCTTGTCCACACACAACGGAATTGCTGCAGAAAATTTCTGCAGCAATTCGGTTTGAATGTCTAAGGCTTTCCGCTGTCGCAAAAACGCACCATAGCCTGCGGTGTTTGCGACAGAAAATGGTGCGTAAATTGCTGCGTTTTTCTCAATGTTGGGAGATGGAGACGTCTCCTATGAAAATCGCAGCAATTCTGCACACTTTCTGTAGCGGGAATTGACATGCTGCAGTCTGTAAATTACGCACCGCAGGTGAATTTCAGCTCTGAAATTTTACGCAGCATGTGGATGAGATTTGTTAAATGTCCCTCACTATGCTGCTACTATATTCTGCTCCGTTTTTTCCAGCCAAATTTCCGGATGGAAAAGCCGCAGCAATTCAGGAGCGTGTGGACGAGCCCTTACCACAACTAAATCTATTGGTAAAATCTGCAGTATTTAAACTACAAGTGAAAAAAATACAACAGCTATAGTGGTCTCCACTTTATATATATATATATATATATATATATATATATATATATATATATATATATATACACATTACCGTGCAAAAGTTTAGGGTCACTTAGAAATTTCCTTATTTTTGAAAGAAAAGCACAGTTTTTTTCAATGAAGATAACATTAAATTAACCAGAAATACACTCTATACATTGTTAATGTGCTAAATGACTATTCTAGCTGCAAACGTCTGGTTTTTAATGCAATATCTACATAGGTGTATAGAGGCCCATTTCCAGCAACCATCACTCCAGTGTTCTAATGGTACATTGTGTTTGTTAACTGTGTTAGAAGTGTAATAGATGATTAGAAAACACTTGAAAACCCTTGTGCAATTATGTTAGCACCGCTGTAAACAGTTTTGCTGTTTAGAGGAGCTATAAAACTGACCTTCCTTTGAGCTAGTTGAGAATCTGGAGCATTACATTTGTGGGTTCGATTAAACTCTCAAAATGGCTAGAAAAAGAGAGCTTTCATGTGAAACTCGACAGTCTATTCTTGTTCTTAGAAATGAAGGCTATTCAATGCGAGAAATTGCCAAGAAACTGAAGATTTCCTACAACGATGTGTACTACACCCTTCAGAGGAAAGCACAAACAGGCTCTAACCGGGGTAGAAAGAGAAGTGGGAGGTCCCGCTGCACAACTGAGCAACAAGACAAGTACATTAGAGTCTCTAGTTTGAGAAATAGATGCCTCACAGGTCCTCAACTGGCAGCTTCATTAAATAGTACCCGCAAAACGCCAGTGTCAACGTCTACAGTGAAGAGGCGACTCCGGGATGCTGGCCTTCAGGGCAGAGTGGCAAAGAAAAAGCCATATCTGAGACTGGCTAATAAAAGGAAAAGAATAATATGGGCAAAAGCACACAGACATTGGACAGAGGAAGATTGGAAAAAAGTGTTATGGACAGACAAATCGAAGTTTGAGGTGTTTGGATCACACAGAAGAACATTTGTGAGACGCAGAACAACTGAAGAGATGCTGGAAGAGTGCCTGACGCCATCTGTCAAGCATGGTGGAGGTAATGTGATGGTCTGGGGTTGCTTTGGTGCTGGTAAAGTGGGAGATTTGTACAAGGTAAAAGGCATTTTGAATAAGGAAGGCTATCACTCCATTTTGCAACGCCATGCCATATCCTGTGGACAGCGCTTGATTGGAGCCAATTTCATCCTACAACAGGACAATGACCCAAAGCACACCTCCAAATTATGCAAGAACTATTTAGAGAAGAAGCAGGCAGCTGGTATTCTATCTGTAATGGAGTGGCCAGCGCAGTCACCAGATCTCAACCCCATAGAGCTGTTGTGGGAGCAGCTTGACCGTATGGTACACAAGAAGTGCCCATCAAGCCAATCCAACTTGTGGGAGGGGCTTCTGGAAGCATGGGTTGAAATTTCTCCCGATTACCTCAGCAAATTAACAGCTAGAATGCCAAAGGTCTGCAATGCTGTAATTGCTGCAAATGGAGCATTCTTTGACGAAAGCAAAGTTTGAAGGAGAAAATTATTATTTCAAATAAAAATCATTATTTCTAACCTTGTCAATGTCTTGACTATATTTTCTAGTCATTTTGCAACTCATTTGATAAATATAAGTGTGAGTTTTCATGGAAAACACAAAATTGTCTGGGTGACCCCAAACTTTTGAACGGTAGTGTATATATATATATATATATATATATGTGTGTATATATATATATATATATATATATATATATATATATATATATGTATATATATGCACACACACACACACTATATCTATATATATATATACACATATACACATCACATACTATATATACACACATGTACACATCACATACACTATATATACACATCACATACACTATATATACACACATGTACACATCACATACACTATATATACACATCATATATACAAACATGAACACATCACACACTATATATAAACACATGAACACATAACACACTATATATACATACATGAACACATCACATACTATATATACACACATGTACACATAACATACACTATATATATACACATACATGTACACATCACATACACTATATATACACACATATACACATCACATACACTATATATACACACATGTACACATCACA
This sequence comes from Rhinoderma darwinii, assembly GCF_050947455.1. NCBI lineage: Eukaryota > Metazoa > Chordata > Amphibia > Anura > Rhinodermatidae > Rhinoderma > Rhinoderma darwinii. The sequence continues at coordinate 361,932,180 of NC_134690.1, read as the reverse complement.
TACACTATATATACATCACCACACACTATATATACACACATCAACACATCACACACTATATATACACATGTGCACATCACATACGCTATATATACTCACATGTAAACATCACAGACAAACAAATATGCACATTACATGCACACATTATACACATATAAGTACACATTGTAAACACACACACATGCACTTCCTTTTATGTAGGATAATTGTGAAGGGAGTTCAGCAGGTTGATGGGGTGAGATTCTTCACTCTAGCACTTCTCCTGCTCACAGCCCAACACAGAGCCCACCGACAGTCTCCCCTCCCCCTCTCTCATGTCCTGACTGGTAACAGCAGCAGGAGGAGTAGAGGTTGTGTGAAGAGTAGGGAAGGAGGACCGGAGGGGGAGATTTTACACAGGGAGATTTAGTAATAGCAGCACAGACCACGGCTGCTATTACTGTCGAACGGCAGTTGTTAGCTGCTGTGCCGGCCGCTCCCTTACTAATGCTGTACCCTGCTGCCTGAAACACGGATCGTTTGGGCTGCCAGCAGGCGGCCCACTGTTCAGCGGCCAATCTGGCATTTGCCAGAACTGCCAGATGGCCAGTCCGGCCCTGGATCAGAGGGTCGAATAGTGAAGTCCCCTGGTGGGGCTGGTAAAAAAAAGCTTAATAAAGTTAATAACAAAAAATAAGTAAAAAAAATGAAAACCCCACTATTTCCCCTTACAAAATGCTTATTATTAAAAAAAAACTAAAACAGTAAAAAAGTTACACATATTTGGTATTGCGGCATCCGTAACGACCCAACTATAAAGTTATTACATTATTTAACCCGCATGGTAAACGCCGTAAAAAAAAAAAAAACTGTAAAAATTGCTGTTTTCTGTGAAACCTGCCTTTAAATTAAATGTGATAAAAAGAGATCAAAAAGTTGCATCTACTCCAAAATGGTACCAATAAAAACTACAAGTCGTCCCGCAAAAAAAAGCCCTCATACAATTGCATCGGTGGAAAAATAAAAAAGTTATGGCTCTTGAAATTTGGAGACACAAAAACAAATAATTTTTTTTAAAAAGTGTTTTTACTGTATGAAAGTAGTAAAACATACAAAATCTGTATAAATTTGGTATAGTTGCAATTGTAACAACCCTCTGAATAAAGTGCTATTTATACCACACTGTAAACGGCGTAAATGTAGGATGCAAAAAAGTGTTGCGAAATTGCTGCTTTTTTCTATTCCTCCCCCAAAATAAGTTAATAAAAGTTAATCAATAAATTCTATGTACCCCAAAATGGTGTTATTAAAAAATACATCTTGTCCCACAAAAAACAAGACCTTATACAGCTATGTCGACGAAAAAATAAAAAAGTTATAGCTCTTTGAATGAGACGATGGAAAAACGTAAAAAATAGCTTGGTCAAGGGGTTAAATGTGATTTGGCATCAGGCAGTTATTGTATCTATTTAATGTTTCCAGTTTCAAAGTGTGAGCACAGGCTCTTTGTATACCCTGTAATGATGCTTTATGTCCACTAGAGGCTGCACTCGTAGTAGAGGATAACGCGCATCTGTGACCTGCGCATTAAAGTACTAGTTTTGATCGACTACTCTGATTTTGACATGCTCTGTCTCTTTTGGAAACTAACAATTGACATTTGTGGTCTTAACTTCCGGACGCCAGGTGCCGCTGCCACCCCTGCCATCCTACCTGCCACAGAGCAGTAAAAGTAAAACAGAATTAATTAGACACATGTGTAATATATATATATACATAGTGATCATCACACTATCCGGTTACCCTTGAGGAAGCTGACCTTTCTAATCGATTGCTCTTTTCTTTTTGCATTTTTTTTCTATTATTTAGATAATTTTCTCTCCCTGTTATTTGGGTATGTTTATAGTTCCCCTCCTTGTATTGTTTTAAGTCACATTTTTTACTTGTGTCTTGGTGATGTGCATTTATCTATTTTTAGGGTCTAATATTTTGTCAACAAACAGTTTGTTTCTAAAGTAATAGAGTAAGTTTTTAATGAAAATCTTTTTCCCAGATCAAAAAGGGAGACATTTAGGGTATGTTCACACAGGGCAGATATGCTGCATAAAAGTACACAGCGTATCCGTCCTGGTCCCTGCAGGGAATTTCGGTACTGTCCACAGCGGAAAACTGCAAGTTAAAAAAAAAGTTTCATACTTACCCGTAGCCATCGTAACGCGCCCTGTGATTGGCTGCAGTGGTCACATGGGATGAAACGCCATCCCAGGAGGCCGGCCTGGACGAAGAAGCACTCAATTCTGGGTAAGTATACGATTTTTATTTTTTTGTGGCGAAAAATTTGTTGCTGGTTTTACTTGAATTCAGTGGGCAAAACCCTCAACAAAAAAACAGCAATTACGCAAATACAATTGACATGCTGTAGATTAAAAAAAACACAGGTAAATTTCTGAGCATTTTTTCGGCTTATCATTTATGCAGCGTGTGGATGATATTTGTTCAAATCTCATCCACTCTGCTGCTAGTGTATTATGCTGGGGATTTTCGACAATTAAATTCGTAGCGGAAAATCCACAGTATTTACACTACGTGTGAACCCGGCCTTAAGGCGCAGAAAGAGACAGAGGAACTTGGGTCTAAAAAGGGGGACCGTCCATCCAAAGAGGGACAATTGGGAAATATGTATTAGGCGAAATTCACACGAACGTGTGCGTTTTGCACACGGAAAAACGCATCCGTGTGTCATCAGTGTTTGGTGCGTGGCTGTGTGATTTTCGCGCATATGGCCTCCTTATGACGCGCGGTTTTGAGGTTTAGAAAATGAAATGAAGGATGTGGTTTTATTTTTCCCTTCATTTCTCGAACAACTGTTGCGAGAATCACGTGCAGCACACAGAAGTGAATCCGTGTGCTGTGCGTGATTTTCACGCACCCATTGACTTCAATGGGTGCGTGATGTGCGAAAAACGCTAAAGTATAGGATATGCTGTGAGTTTCACGCAGTGGACACGCTGCGTGAAAAACACAGAATGTCTGAACGGCCCCATTGACTAGCATAGGTCCGTGCGACGCACGTGATTTTTACGCGTGTTTCGACGTGAAGTACGCTCGTGTAAATAAGGCCTTATACAGAACGAACAATAATATTTTATTAAAACTTGGTGCTAAGTTTTCTCAAACGTTTGTCATGTTTCATGCATTTGTTAGTGTGAATTTTTTTTTATCTCTGAAGAAAGATCATGCAGCTAGCACAGTTTTTTTTTTTACAAAACAGCAAAGCTATTTATATTAGGGTGTTTTGCCTCAGCTGGGACACCGTAGACGCCATCTTTGAATAGGGCAATGTTTGTGGTATTCACTTCCTGGTGTGTTTTGCATTTCTCAGCCACAGGAAGCTCTGATAACAGGTAAGGGAGCAGCTCGTGCAGCTTGGACTCGCTTTATTCTTATTTTTATTAGTGTTTTGCACGCTGTGAGTGCCTGTTTTGCTTGTTGTTGCTTTCTGTAGCTGGTGGTACTTTCATCTGTAACTTCACTGGAATACCTGCATTTCTCTATAGATAAAGCTGAATCCAGCCTGTGAATTGCTAGCATGGAATTGAAAGGCTGTGTAATATATGTATCATATGAATATGCTGGGTCTGTTGATAAAGACATAACAGAAGGGGGATTATTAGCATTTACGTCTGTAATTAGTTTTATGTGCTTTTATCGTGGCTACTTCCCTGCAATTGTTAATATTGCAGTACATTGTATCCTTAAAGAGCCTCTGTCACCACATTATAAGTGCCCTATCTCCTATATAAGGAGATTGGCGCTGTAATGTCGTTGACAGTAATGCTTTTTATTTAGAAAAACTATTTAAAACAACTTTTATGAGCGATTTTTAGCTATATGCTAATGAGTTTCTTAATGCCCAAGTGGGCGTGTTTTACTTTAGACCAAGTGGGCGTTGTACAGAGGAGTGTATGACGCTGACCAATCAGCGTCATGCACTTCTCTCCATTCATTTACACTGCACTAGCAATATAGTTATATCGTTATGTGCAGCTTCATACACAAACACTAACATTACTGCAGTGTCCTGATAATGAATATACATCACTACCAGCCTGGACGTGATGTTTATTCAGAATCCTGACACTTCTGAATCTTTTCTGTGAGATTCCAGCAAGGCAAGCGTAATCTCACGAGATTATTATGTAACCTGTCATTTCAAACGAGAGTACGCTTGCCTTGCTGGAATCTCACAGAAAAGATTCAGAAGTGTCAGGATTCTGAATAAACATCACGGACCCTGACCTATCAGCTATTGATGGACTATCCTGAGGATAGGCCGTCAATGTTTAGGGACTGGACAACCCCTTAAAGCCTACAATGTAGCAGGCTTAGAGGGCCCATGAGACAAGATCACAGCTTGTGTGATGCTGTCTGCTGGGCCCTGTATCCTTGCCAATCACATGATAGCCTTAGATACAGGGCCCATGTGTGATTCTGTCTGATGGGCCCTGTATATAAGCCCACCACACGGTAGGCTTATATATATGGCCCCAGCAGACAGTAATCTTATACTGTATAAGATTACTCTCTGCTGGGGCCCTGTATCTAAGCATCTTGCGTAACCACATGTTAAGCTTAGATACAGGGCCCATATGTGATACTGTCTGTTGGACCCTGTATTTAAGCCTACCACATGGTAGGCTTAGATACAAGGCTCCAGCAGAAAGAAATCTTATACTTTTTATAAGAGTACTGTTGTCTGGACCCTGTATCTAGTGGTATCTTCTTAGATACAGGGTCCAACAGACAGTATCACACACGGGCCCTGTATCTAAGCCTACCACATATGTTACTAATCGTTTTTTTGTTTTTTTCTTTTTTTACAGGTTCGGTCGTTAAACTACGTTGGATTCGAGGACTACTTCGATGACTGCTTTTTTTATTATCAATAAAATGGTTGAGGGTTGTGTGGGGGTTTTTTTATTTCAATAAAATATTTTTTCTGTGTCTGTGGTTTTTTTAAACTTTATTTGTACCGCCTTAGTAGAGGCTGCCGGCTGATTGACAGCGTCCCTTACTAAGGCGGGGCCTAGTGTTAGCGGGTGCAGAGGCTAACACTAACCCCTATTATTACCCTGGTACCCACAGCCACCAGGGATACCATGAAGAGCCGGGTACGATCCAGTACTTGACCATCTGTAGTGATGGTCGGATACTGGGGCGTCCGCGGGCTGGTATTTTTCAGGCTGGGTAAGGCTGGAAACAGTGCCCCCACCCCCCGTAATGCTAGCCTGCTGCTGCTTTATTGTATCTGGCTGGTTATGAAAAACCCACATCATTTAAAAAAATAATAATATTTGGAAGGAATGATGTGGGGGCCCCCCCCCCCCCCCCAATTTTCATAACCAGCCAGAAACTACAGAGCTGCAGCAGCCTAGCATTACCAGGGTGGGAAGGGCCACTGTTTTTTGGCCTTCCCCAGCCTAATACTACCAGCCTGCGGCCGTCCCAGTACCCGACCATCACTACAGATGGTCGGGTACTGGTTCGTAGCCGGCTCTTCCCAGTACCCCTGGTGGTGGTGTGTATCGGGGTAATAATGGGGGTTAGTGTTAGCTTCTGCACCGGCATAACATTAAGCCCCGCCTTAGTAATGGATGCTGTCAATCAGCCGGCAGCTATTACTAAGGTGGTAATAATAAAGTTTAAAGAGGCTCTGTCACCACATTATAAGTGCCCTATCTTGTACATAATGTGATCGGCAGTGTAATGTAGGTAACAGCAGTGTTTTTTTATTTAGAAAAACTATCATTTTTGACGGAGTTATGACCTATATTAGCTTTAATTAGAATGACTTTCTTAAAGAGGCTCTGTCACCAGATTATTAAATCCCTATCTCCTATTGATTGTGATCGGCGCTGCAATGTAGATAACAGCAAAGTTTTTTTTTGTTTTTTTTAAAACGATCATTTTTGCCCAAGTTATGAGCAATTTTATATTTATGCAAATGAGCTTTTCAATGGACAACTGGTCGTGTTTTCTCGTTTTACCCACTGGGCGTGTATTGTGTTTTTACCAACTGGCCATTGTGAATAGAAGTGTATGACGCTGACAAATCACCCAATGGTGCTTCAACCTTGGCGTCGGACAGAGAAGATACATCGGCTCCAGGCGTCCGAAATGGTAATATGCTCGTCTCTAGGGAGTTTGCTATGCTTGCCTGCACACGGTGATGCTGCTGAAGATTCAACTGTACTCTCTCGGACGCCTTGAGCCGATGTGTCTTCTCTCTTCCGATGCCAAGGTTGAAGGACCTGTGGGTGACATCACGCTGTGTGTCTGCAGTGAAAGAAGCTGGGTGGGAACGATGAGAAGTGTATGACGCTAATTTGTCAGCGTCATACACTTCTATTCACAACGCCCAGTTGGTAAAACCATTAAAACACGCCCAGTTGGTAAAAATACAATACACGCCCAGTTGGTAAAATGAGAAAACACGCCCAGTTGTCAATTGAAAGCTAATTTGCATAAATATAAAACTGCTCATAACTTGGGCAAAAATGATAGTTTTAAAAAAAACAAAAAAAAACAACTTTGCTGTTATCTACATTGCAGCGCCGATCACATTCAATAGGGATTTTATAATCTGGTGACAGAGCCTCTTTAATGGGCAACTAGGCGTGTTTTACTTTTTGACCAAGTGGGCATTGTGGAGACAAGTGTATGACTGACCAATCAGCGTCATACACTTCTCTCCATTCATTTACACAGTACATAGTGTTCTTAACAGATCACTACACACACACACACAGACGTTACATAACAGTGTGTGTGTATCTGCACATAGTGATCTGTTAAAGAGGCTCTTTCACCAGATTTTGCAACCCCTATCTCCTATTGCAGCAGATCGGCGCTGCAATGTGGATAAGAGCAACGTTTTTTGTTTTTTTTTAAAACAAGCATTTTTGGCCAAGTTATGACCATTTTTATATTTATGCAAATGAGGCTTTCTAAAGTACAACTGGGCGTGTATTGTGTATGTACATCTGGGCGTTTTTACTTCTTTTACTAGCTGGGCGTTGTGAATAGAAGTGTATGATGCTGACGAATCGGCATCATCCACTTCTCTTCGTTACCACCCAGCTTCTGGCAGTGCACAGACACACAGCGCGTTCTCGAGAGATCACGCTGTGACGTCACTCACTTCCTGCCCCAGGTCCTGCATCGTGTCGGACGAGCGAGGACACATCGGCACCAGAGGCTACATTTGATTCTGCAGCAGCATCGGCGTTTGCAGGTAAGTCGATGTAGCTATTTACCTGCAAACGCTGATGCCGCTGCAGAATCAACTGTAGCCTCTGGTGCCGATGTGTCCTCGCTCGTCCGACACGATGCAGGACCTGGGGCAGGAAGTGACGTCACAGCGTGATCTCTTGAGAACACGCTGTGTGTCTGTGCACTGCCAGAAGCTGGGTGGTAACGAAGAGAAGTGGATGATGCTGATTCGTCAGCATCATACACTTCTATTCACAACACCCAGATGTACATACACAATACACGCCCACTTGTACTTTAACTTTAAACACGCCCAGTTGTACTTTAGAAAGCCTCATTTGCATAAATATAAAAATTGGGACTTGGGCAAAAATGCTCGTACAAAAAAAAACGTTACTCTTAGGCTGGGTTCACACGACCACTTTAACGTCCGTAATCGACGGACGTATTTCGGGCGGAAGTCCCGGACCGAACTCAGTGCAGGGAGCCGGGCTCCTAGCATCATAGTTATATACGATGCTAGAAGTCCCTGCCTCTCTGCAGGACAACTGTCCCGTACTGTAATCATGTTTTCAGTACGGGACAGTAGTTCCACGGAGAGGCAGGGACTCCTAGCATCGTACATAAGTATGATGCTAGTAGCCCGGCTCCCTGCACTGTGTTCGGTCCACTACTTGCGGCCGAAATACGTCCGTCAATTACGGACGTAATTAGTGTGTGTGCACATACCCTTATCTACATTGCAGCGCCGATCTGCTGCAATAGGGGTTGCAAAATCTGGTGACAGAGCCTCTTTAAGAACACTATGTACTGTGTAAATGAATGGAGAGAAGTGTATGACGCTGATGTGGTGACAGAGCCTCTTTAAAAAAATACAAGGACATAGAATTTTTTTTTTTATTGAAATAAAAAAACCCACACAACCCGCATTAACCAATTTATTGAGAATAAAAAAAATGCTGTCATTGAAGTAGTGCTCGAATCCGAAGTAGTCCAACAACCGAACTTGTAAAATAACAAAAACGCACAAAAATAATTAGTAACACATAAATAAGCAAAACAATTCTTCTTACCTTGCCTTGGTCTAGCGCTGGAGCCGCAATGTCAGGCAGCTTGGCCCTATATCTAATCTTATCATGTGTGGTACTGTCTGCTGAGCCATTGTATTTAATCCTATCCATAGTTTATAGGGTCGTAGTGCTATAGATATGCTGTCTCCTATACACACATATACATACATACATACATACACACATTTTCTTGGACGTATGTATTGGGGCCTTTAAGACCTTAGTAACGCCCCTGACTGATAATGCTGCATTGTTGGGTCACTTAGGAGACCCAGTGATGCAACTGAAAGCTGCGGGCTGTCGGACATGAGAATTTTGCAGGGGGGGGGCAATAAGAACTTTTGCATCGGGTCCATGAGTCTTTAGCTACGCCCCTGATTCCTTATAAAGGCCGTTGAAAACTGATCCATTCACTTCTATGGGAGCTGTCTGGCCGTGTAAGCGGCCAAGTATGGGACACTATGTTTTAACAGCCATTTTTTAACGGGCTGTTTAACAAAAAAACGGCCATGTGAATACACCTATAGAACTTCACTATTCTGAAAATGGCCATGCTGCCACCACCACGCTTTGATGTAGGTATCGTATTGGGCAGGTGATGAGCAGTGCCTGGTTTCCTCCAGAAATGATGATGAGAATTGAATCTTGTTTCTCACAGTCTGAGAGTCCTTTAGGTGCTTTCTTTTTTTGCAAACAGTGGGCTCTTATGTGTCTTTTACTGCGACGAGGCTTCTTTCTGGCTATTCTGCCATAAAGCCTGTATTGGTGGAGTGCTACATTGATATTTGACCTTCTGGAAGTTTCTCCCAACTGCACATGGGATCTTTAGAGCTCAGCCAGAGTGACCATTGGGTTCTTGGTCACCTCTCTTACTGAGGCACTTCTCCCCCGGTTACTTAGTTTGGTGGGGCAGCCAGCTCTAGAAAGAGTCCTGGTTTTTCCAAACTTCTTTCATTTAAGAATTATGGAGGGCACAGTGGTGTTAGGAACTTTCAGTGCAGCAGAAGTTTTTGCGTAGCCTTCTCCAGATCTGTGCCGCCATACGATCCTGTCTCTGAGCTCTACAGGCAGCTCTTTCCTCCTCATGGCTTGGTTTTTGCTCTGATACGCATTGTCAGCTGTGAGACCTTATATAGACAGGGGTGTGTCTTTCCAAAACATGTCCAATCACATGAATTTACCACAGACTCCAATCAAGGTATATAAACATTTAAATGATGATCCAGAGAAATTGGAGGCCCCCAGAGCTAAATTTCAAGTGTCCGAGTAGAGATTCTGAATACTTATGTCCATCCGTAATTAGAGTTTTTTTTATTTTTAATACATTTGCAAAAATGTCTAAAATTCTGCTTTGCCATTATGGGGCATCGAGTGCAGAATGATGGGCAAAAACGTGATATTTTTTATTTTAGTACAAGCCCCCAACATAACAAAATTAGAAAAAAGTGAAAGGGTCTGAAGACTTTCTGAATGCTCTTTATTTTTAACGCCTCATTCGTTCAGCTATTCTCACAGCCCTTTTTAATATACACAGTATATTTTAATATTGTTCTTATGGGTACCATATTCTTCCTTAGGCTATGTTCACACAGAGTTTCTTGACGAGTTTTTGGACGCGGAAAGCGCGCCGCAAAAGTCGTCAAAAACGGCCCTAAAATTCCTCCCATTGATTTAATGGGAGGCGTGGGCGGTTTTCTCCCGCGAGCGGTAAAAAGAAGCAGCATGCCCTATCTTCGGGCGTTTACGCCTCTAACCTCCCATTGACATCAATGGGAGGCAGAGAAAGCGTATTTCGCCGCATTTTATCCCCGGCGGGCCTGCAGGAAGAGGAAAATCTGCCTCAAGCTTCCAAACGGAATTTTGAGGCAGAAATTCCGCCTGCAAAAAACTCTGTGTGAACAAAGCCTTAGAAGTCTATGGAACCTTATTGCATCAATATTTGGATGTTTATCGGTTGTAGCAATGCGGTGACCTCTACGCTGTAAAACATTTAGTTTAACATTTGGTAATATTTGGTAACATTCGTAGTGTACCTCAGTGCAGACGGTGGATGGTTATTCTCCCATCTAGTGGCGTTTCTGGGTAGTCCAGCCACCAAAAGCTAAAATGCAGCTGTTAGTAACATTGGCTTAGTATTAAACAGCTGTAAACCTTTCCAGGAAAGCAAAAGCTTGAGATGACGGTAAATGATGATGGGTAATATTTATTACTAAAATGATCGGTTGATTTTGAAGGATGTTTTTTCAATTTGGATTTCTTCACGCTGCTGTATTATGGATCCGCGTTGTACGTATCTGTATAGGGTGTGTGTGTATATGTATGTATATATATACACATATATATAGTCGGTTGCATCAGCATCGTTCTATTTTTTTTTGTCTCAAGTGATTATAACTGATGCAAAAATGTATCAGTTGCCATCAGGCTTTTTCACAATTTTTACTACAAAACCATCTGTTGTCGTTAGTTTTCAGCTTTTACCATCTGATTTTAACATCAGTTTTTATCACAATGGTCCACCAAAAAGGTTGTTTAGGGTCTGAAAAGATGCCAATTTTATCAGAGTGGTGCATAGAGTTTGTGATATGGGTGGCACTAAATTACGCTCCTGGGCCAGAGTGTCGGCAATGCTCTGGCCAGGGTTTACCACGCCAGGTGCTACAGGAAGGTGGATGCGGCAGTACCCGGCGTTGATCTAGGGAGCAACACATTAAATCGGAAGCTTGTTACAGGTAACGTTTTTGGATCCGACTCCTGCACAGGTCCGGCGCCACAACTTATGTCCCATGTGCCAGAACATATCCCATAGAAAGCTATGGGATCTGTACTAGCATCAGTTTCCCTCCGGCTTTTCTGCAACACGCCTATGTCAACGGCCCCTTAAAAATCTATGGGTCCATACTCCGTGTGCCTCTGATTTTATATGGGGAAATACAGACGTTTTTTTCCCTTTTGGATTCATATGGCATCAGTGATACACACAAATTGTGGCATGTTCCACTGCATGCTATATTAAAGAGGTATTCCCTTCTCGATTTTGAAACATACAGGGTTGTGTAGACTTTTTATATCTGCTGTAGGTGTGGGGATTTGGCAGTAGTGAGTCTGGGCGCTGTTATTTTGTGATTGGTCTGGCTTGACATCTGTGCGCCAGTTAAAGTCCGAATATTTGCATCCCTTTTTGAGATATACTTTTAAGAGAGAAACAAAGAGAAAACGCAAACTTAGGCTTTATTCAGACGAACGTAAAATACGCGCGTGCAACGCGCGTGATTTTAACGTGCGTTGCCCGTAGCTATATTTGTCAATGGGGCCGTGCAGACATGGCAGCGTTTTTTGCGCAGGGTTGCTCCGTTGCCAAAAACTCACGACATGTCCGTTGATTCAGCGTTTTCAACGCATCACGCACCCATTGAAGTCAATGGGTGCGTGAAAACCACGCATGTCGCACGGAAGCACTTCCGTGCGAACTGCGTGTTTGCGCAACAGCTGTCAAAAGGATGAATGTAAACAGAAAAGCACCACGTGCTTTTCTGTTTCCGAACATCCAAACGGAGTGTCTTTGCGATTAGCGAACCCCGACAACCGAAGCTAACTTCACCGGGTTCGGCCAAACTCGGCAAAAAAATTTCCGGTCCGCGACGTCGGGAGACATTCACTGTGCATGGTGCTGAAAGATTTAAACTGTTTCAGCACCATGGACAGTGACTTGCGATCCCAAAATACATGAACCTGTAAAAAAAACCGAAGTTCTAACTTACCGATTACTCCTGTCTCCTTCCTGCAGTCCGACCTCCCGGGGTGACACTTCAGTTCAAGTGACAGCTCCAGCCAATCACAGGCCAAGCACAGGCTGCAGCCAATCACAGGCTGCAGCGGTCACTTGGACTGCCGCGTCATCCAGGGAGGTGGGGCCCGATGTCAAGAGAGGCGCGTCACCAAGGACGCGTCACCAAGGCAACGGCCGGGAAGTTCTCGGTAAGTAGGAACTTTATCTTTTTTTTTTACAGGTTTTTCGCTGTTGTGTTCGGCATTCACTGTCGAGGGTGCTGAAAGATTTAGCTCTTTCAGCACCTTGGACAGTGACGGGCGTCGACAAGCCTCATCTCTATGATGCCGGCTGCGCGAAAAATCACGCAGCCGCGCATCAGACACGGATGACACACGCAGCTGTCAAATGGTTTTTGCGCGCGCAAAACGCCACGTTGTTTGCGCGCGCAAAAACGCAACGCTCGTGTGAATCCAGCCTTATAGGCAAATTTACAAAGCCCTGCCCAATTACAACACGTTTGCAGGACAATCCTGTGAAAAAAACGGGGCGGTATGATTAGGATTCTGCCTGGGTAAGTCACGTTCTTGTATTTTGTTATGTACCTTGTTTTGTGCATTGGGCATTTAATATGCTGAGACATATAATGGTGTTCCTCAAATGGTGGCCACATTGTCAGTATTTTCTATCACTTGAAGTAGAGCCTAGCCAAAATTATGAAAATCAGACCCAGACTATTATTCCCCCTCCCCCTAAACTTCATATTGGGCTGTTCACATTCAGGCTGTGCGTATTCGCCTTGTATCCGGTGTATCCAGAGTGTGGTTCCTCACTCTAGAGAACGCCACCATAAATGACACCTGACGCTTGTATAGCTGTTTGTGTGAATTCATGCTCCTTTTAGTAATTGATAAAGGTGAAATCCATACTTAGAAAATACAAGCTGAATAGAATTTTTAACAAATGAAGGCTCTGTTCACATCTGTGTCGAAGTCTCCGTTACGGGGCACCGTCGCAGTTCCGGCAGGTTTTACCAGAGACAATAGCGTAGCATGCTGCGCTATTGTGTCCAGTAAAATCACGGACAGCCCTACGGAACCTAAAAGTCAATTGGTTCCGTTGTGCGACGGAACAGTTGGTTCCATTATTCCCGTTTTATGCTCCTCTTACGGAGCAGAACAACGGAATGGTGTGAACCCAGCCTTACAGAACAGGACAACTCAGAAGTTTTATATTTACTGGTAATTTGTTTTAGGTGTAACTATTCCTAAAAGGGAAGATCCACATTTATAACAAGTTTTTTTTTTTTTTTTGTGTTCCAATGCATCTAAAAGGAAGTATGAAAAGTTTTTGAAATAGTCTTAATTAAAGGGGTTTTCCAGTCATAAGAAATTAATATATGATCATTGGGGATCGAGGCTGCGGCGCTCATACGAGCGCTGGTTCCCCTTCATTACGTTCACCGCTCATACTAAGAAACACTGACAGACGTGTAGCGGCGCTTCACAGTATTACTTGAATGGGAGAAAACTGACTGTAATACTGCAAACCGCCGGTACAAGTGTGTCGGCATTGTACAATGCTGAGCTGGGTAAGAAATTATGAAATGAAGCCACTTCCAACAGCTGCCGAGGGTCGGATTGTCACTGATCAGATATTGATGGCCATTTATAAAGGAAAGATGGTTGTCATGTCCGTGGCTGCGGGCCGTCAGGTTTACTCTCCCTCTGACGGCCGTAGCCATGGGTCGGCGAGCGCTGGCCCCAGTCTCGTCAGGAGACGCCAGCGCTCACTTCCACTCACCTTGGTCAGATCCCGTAGTGTACGCGCGAACGCTCGTGCCCGCTCTTAAATGGGCAGTGCGCGCATCGGACTTTAATGAAGTATCAGCCCATGAGTGCCCTGGACTATAGGAGGGGTTCAGCCCCTTGCTTCTATGCCTGAACGTTGTTGTCGTACCCTAAGTTTGTCTATGCGATGGTCTCCTAGTGTGTTCCTGTTCCTGTTACCTGTATCCCGTGCTATCCTGGCCGTGTGCCGTGCTGAGCAAGAGTCGTGCTGTATACCAAGCCTGTCCTGCTTCACCATGCCTGACGTCTGCCTGCTGCCTAGTCCCAGCCGAGCCTGCCTTGCTACTGTCCGAACTGCCACAGGTACCCTATACGAACTATAAACTTTAACCTGCTCCCTGTTGGCCAGCTGCCATACCGCCAAGGCGGTATGGCCCAGTGGGTCCACGAACCCTACGTGAGAGTACGCTCAGGCCATGGACCCCACTGGTAGAATGAAGACCATGATGACGTCACATGAGATGCGGGCGGATATGCTAGACCTCCGGTCTCAACAGGACAAACTCCTCCAGGCGTTGAACATTCTCGCACGTCGGCAGGAGGCACAAGCTGCCGGTTGTTGACCCACGTTTTTCTTTGCCGCTTCCTGACTGCTATGATGGAGACGCGGGTACCTGTCATGGTTTTTTGAACTAGTGCCAGATCCACTTCAGCCTGTATACTAGGACATTGTCATCTGATGGCGCAAGGGTCGCTTTCATCATCTCTCTCCTCACTGGCAAGGCCCCTGCATGGGCGAACCCTATCTAGGAGAGACAAGGACCAGAGACCCGTGACTTCTAGGGCTTCCTCCGGACTTTTCGCATGGTGCTCGAGACCTGCCATCTGCACTGGATGGCCTCATTCTTCTGGCCGCTCGGATTGATAAGCGGATCCGAGAACGCCTCCAAGAGGTTCGTCGGGAGGGAGGCCTTCCTAGTCTGGTCCCTACTTTGCAGCAACCCCTGCTGTCCTCAGATGTCGATCCTCCTAAGGAGTCTGTGAGGATGGACCAGTGTAAGCTATCCACCCAGGAGAGACAACGCAGATGCACATCTGGACTCTGTCTTTATTGCGGCCTCGGTTGCCATCTTGTGCATCTGTGTCCCCAAAAATCCCAAAGCCTAGGGTTGCTAGGAGAGACAACCTTGGGTAAGAAAGGACTTCCTTCTAATTTGTCCATACCAGTGACCATAGTGTCCGGAGAGAGAACTAATCACGTCTCTGCGTATCTGGACTCTGGATCCGCTGCTAATTTCATCCGTAGAGACCTGGTGGATCTTCAATTACCCACCACCCCCTGGAGAGCCCGTTCACGGTTGCATCTGTAAATGGACTACCTCTGCCAGACCCAGTTATAGCTGTAATTGAAATGGAAGAAAATGTATGGATATACTGGAGAGCGCAATGGCAGATTGCGCAATGGTAGATTCCTTGATTTATTTGATATTGGCCTATATCAAATAAATCAAGGAATCTACCATTGATAATTGTTTACTTACCAGTAGCGCTCTCCTGTATATCCATAAATTTTCTTCCATTTCAATTATCAAATTGCAGTACTACGTTTCACGTTACCGGCATCTGGATTGGGGAGCTGCAGCTGTTTTGAAATCTTTACATGTTTACATCAGTGTTGTACCTGACTTGTACAACCCGTAAAGGTAAGCCCAATAACCTTTCCTTACATTTTTCTACCTTATCCACCATGTTTATCTTGCACCATGTGGCGCTATGTACTCTTTTTTTTTTCCCCTTAGGTTTTACAGTTATAGCTGTGACCGAACCGCTAAGGCTCCAAGTTGGAGCTCTTCACTCCGAACTTCTGTCGTTCTATGTCCTATCCAAAGCTGTTAACCCTGTGTTTCTGGGCCTGTCTTGGCTCCGACTACATGCCCCAGTCCTGGACTGGAATTCTGGAGAGGTCCTCCAGTGGGACCCTGAGTGTCAAAGCCAATGCCTGGTGCTGATTCGTTCAGCTCAGCCTTCGCTTCCTCGGTGACTGGCAGGATTGCCGGGTCATTATGCTGCATTTTCGGACGTCTTCAGCAAGAGGGAGGCGGAGACATTGCCTCCACACCGGGCATATGACTGCCCTATCGAGCTGATTCCTGGTGCATCCCTTCCCCGTGGTAGGGTATATCCTCTCTCCTTGCCAGAGTCTCCGTCCATGTCCGCCTATGTGAAAGAGAACTTGGAGAGGGGCTTCACACGGAAGTCTTCCTCCCCGGCAAGAGCGGGTTCTTCTTCGTCAAAAAGACGGATGGTTCTCTTCATCCTTGTATTGACTACCGAGGTCTCAACCAGATTACGGTGAAAAAGAAATATCCGTTGCCACTGATCTCAGAACTGTTTGATCGTATACGTGGTGCCAAGATTTTTTCCAAACTAGACCTGCGTGGGGCTTACAACCTAGTCCGGATTCGCCAGGGTGACTAATGGAAGACTGCATTTAACACCCGTGATGGACACTATGAATATCTAGTTATGCCCTTCGGCCTGTGTAATGCTCCCGCGGTCTTCCAGGAGTTTGTTAATGACATCTTCCGTGACCTCCTCTATGTTTGTGTTGTGGTCTATCTTGATGACATCTTGATTTTTTTCTCCAGATCCTATGACGCATCAGAGAAATGTCCGTCAAGTTTTACTGTGGTTAAGGGAGAATTATCTGTATGCTAAGTTGGAGAAGTACGTGTTTGATAAAGATGCTCTACCCTTTCTGGGCTACATCGTCTTGAATCGAGGTCTCAAGATGGATACTGAAAAGGTAAAGTCTGTCCTGGAATGGCCACGCCCTCAAGGCTTGAGGGCCAAAGAGCGCTTTCTAAGATTCACCAATTTCTACAGACAGTTTATTCCAAACTTCTCCTCACTGACTTCTCCTATCTCTAACCTCACTAAGAAGGGCATAAACGCCAAGGTGTGGACTCCTGAGTCAGAGTCCGCATTCAATAGCCTGAAGAGTGCCTTCACCTCAGCCTCTATCCTTCATCATCCAGATGTTTCTCTATAGTGCTCGATGGAGGTGGATGCATCCTCTGTTGGTGCTGGTGCACTCCTGTTCAAGAGAAGCTCCAAGGGCAAGTCAATGGTATGTGGATATTTTTCTAAGCTCTTCTCTTCTGCAGAATGCAACTACTCGATTGGGGATCGGGAGTTACTGGCCATCAAATTGGAGTGGAGTCATCTACTAGAGGGCGCAGCTCATCCCACCCTGATTTTTACGGACCATAAGAACCTCACCTATCTTCAGATGGCCCAACGGCTGAACCCTCGTCAGGCCAGGTGGTCACCGTTCTTTACCAGGTTCCAGTTTGAGCTCCATTATCGCCCGGCCAACAAGAATGTGAGGGCCAATGCCTTGTCTAGGTCTTTCGAGACAGAAGATGCCATGGAGATTCCACAGAACATTATTGATCCATCTTGCATTGTCTCTGTCAATCCCCTGCAAGTTGGGGACATTCCTCTAGGGAGGACTTTTGTGCGCCTGGCTGACCGTGGAAGAATCCTCCGCTGGGGGCACTCCTCTAGACTGGCAGGTCACGCGGGGACCCGTAAGACCCGGGATCTGATTGCTAGTCATTTCTGGTGGCCCACACTTCCCAGGGACGTTATGGACTTTGTTTCTTCCTGTTCAGTATGTGCAGCCAACAAGGTCGCTCACTTCAGACCTGCTGGTCTGCTCCAGCCATTGCCTGTGCCCGATACTCCCTGGCAGCATATAGCTATGGACTTTATTACTGACCTCCTCTCTCTGCCGGATGCAGTACTGTCTGGGTGGTGGTGGATCGATTTTCTGAGATGGCTCACTTCGTTCCTCTGACCGGTCTTTCTTCTGCTCCTCTGCTGGCCAAGCTGTTCATCCAACACATCTTCCGCCTGCACAACTTGCCGCAGCATATTGTGTCTGATCGTGGGGTTCAGTTCACCTCGAAGATCTGGAGAGCCCTCTGCGGACTCCTAGGTATAAAGTTGGACTTTTTCTCAGCCTACCATCCTCCGTCCAATCGTCAGGTCGAGAGGATCAATCAGATCTTGGAGAACTACCTACGCCACTTAATCTCCAAGCAGCATGATGACTGGGTGCAGTTGCTTCTGTGGGCGGAGTTCTCTTACAATAATCACACCAGCGAGTCCACACAGAAGACACCATTCTTTATTGTCTATGGCCAACACCCAGAAATTCTTCTCCCGGTCCCTGTTACGTCCGAGGTGCCAGCTTATGACATGGCTTTTGGGGACTTTCTGCAGATCGGGCAGAACCTTAATGCCCCCACTTTTATGCAGAAGTTTCTCTCTCGCTCTGGTCCCAAGAAGAGGGGGCGTAAGAGGGGGGATACTGTCATGTCCGTGGCTTTGGGCAGTCAGGTTCACGATCCCCCTGACGGCCGCAGCCATGGGTTGGCGAGTGCTGGCCCCAGACTCCTCCTCAGGAGACGCCAGCGCTCACTTCCACTCACCTCAGGCCAGACTTTAATGAAGTATCAGCCCATGAGTGCCCTGGACTATAGGAGGGGTTCAGCCCCTTGCTTCTATGCCTGAGCGTAGTTGTCGTACCCTAAGTTTGTCTATGCGATGGTCTCCTAGTGTTTCCTGTTCTCTGTATCCCATGCTATCCGTGCCATGCTGAGCCAGAGTCGTGCTATGCTGTATACCACGCCTGTCCTGCTTCACCACGCCTGATGACTGCCTGCTGCCTAGTCCCAGCCGAGCCTGCCTTGCTACTGTCCGAGCTGCCACAGGTACCCTATACGAACTATACACTTTAACCTGCTCCCTGTTGGCCAGCTGCCATACCGCCAAGGCGGCATGGCCCAGTGGGTCCACGAACCCTAAGTGACAATGGTGGAGCTCCTGTCTTTAATATACGCTCTGCAACAGTGTAGCTAGTGCCCAAACAAGTTTGTGTTTCTGTCTAGCATCAAGCAGAGATTACCATATTGGACCTGCATGTTGTTTTGGTCCCAAGAAGTTTGTGTTTTTTTTATATTTTGTTATTTAAATAAATGTTGTAGGTATGGTGGCAGGCAATAAAGGCTCTTTTACACTGGGCAATTATCGGGCAGACAAACGTTTGTATTATTTTAAAAATCTGAAATATTATCTTTGTCGGCAGCACATCTCTGTGTAAACAGAGAGACGCGCTGCCGACATGATGATAATGTATGGGGACGAGAGATCGGAGTAAAGAACGCTCATTCCCATACTAGCTCCTTGCGACAGGAGCAGACGAGCGCCGGTCAACGAGCTGTCTCGTTGATCGGTGCTCGTTGCATCTGCCAAAATTAGCCGGTGTAATAGGGTATTTACTCTTTGCCATGTGTTTTCTTACAACTTTTTCTGCTGATTCCTTTAGACTGCAGTCTGGATAGAATTAGGGTCTATTAATCCTTGATTACAAAGCACTATCTCATTCCTAACCTCAGCTCTACGTACAGTACAATGCTCCCTAGTTATATTATTCCATTTAGTTTTATTACTGCTATTAATTCTCAGTTTCTGTCAAGATCATTAGAGTTGACACATTTACCTTTCCAGTATCAATAACTATGATATTGGTTTTAAAAAGCTGGGGACGTATTTTGCAAATACAATTTTTAGTAGTGCTAATGATAATGAAATAAGCAGACTCACCAATTTTTATGATATTAAATAAGCTTTCACAAGAATTGGTTTGCAGGCAGGGCAGTAGTGCAGTGTCGTCAGGTTTATTCATTTTAATCTGCCAGTAATAGGAAATCATTGTGACATAATATAGGCATGTTGTCCAATTATATCACTGAGGACTCGTTTTTAAAATCATATTATAGCTCTGTACAAGTTCTGAGTATGGAGCCGTAATCCAGAACCATAGAAATCTATGGGTCCATACTGTAACTCTGAATGCCTCTGATTTCATCCAAGGTTCTGCCATGTGCATAAATAAGCCCTTAGGCTCATTTAGGTTGGCACCGAAAGTGCAGACACTTCATAATGTGTATATGATTATACAGAAATTTCAGTTACCACAGTGAGATCTCGTGGTCCTCACTGTATGGACCTGCTGTTTTTGTTTTTTCCTTACACCTGTGGTTTTTTTTTTAATTCTAGTCCTCAGGAACCTCAACAAGTCATGTTATCATGTGAATAGGTAGTGGGATTTGAAATTGGCCATTTAAATGGGTTGTCTGGGGAAATCAAATTTATGGCCTACCCTAAAGTCCCTATTACAAGGTCCAATGATCAGGCAACTGAGCATTCATATGAACGCTTGTTCCCAATCATTGCCCTGTGTAATAAGGGCAACGATCAGCCAATGAATGAGCAAACGCTCGTTCATTTGCTGATCTGCTCTTTTTATGCAGCATTAAAAATCATCGTTGTCGGCAGCACATCTCCCCGTGTAATCAGGGAGATGATCTGCCAACATGATGATAATGTATGAGGACGATCAATCGGAGTAATATGTATTACTCGCTGTCTCGTTGATCGGCACTCGTTTACACGGCCCTCATCGGGCCCTATTATAGGGCCCTTAGTATCAGCCATCAATATCTGATCAGTGGGGAACAGACCCTTGACAGCTGTTGGGTTTCATTTCATAATTTCTTACACACATCAGTAAAACGCTGATACATTCGTAGCAGCGGTGCACAGTGTTACAGCTTCCTCCCGTTCAAGTGAATGGGAGGAAGCTGCAATACTGACAGAATGTGATGTGTGGCACTTTGATGGACTCAGGGACTGCATTATGCCAGCTTTACCACCACTGACAATTCTATTCCATTCTAAGCCGACCAACGTCAGATGTAGCCAGTTAGTGTTAGTGTGTTTTTTATGCGTTGCCACAGCCCGAAATATCTGGAGGAAATCTATGCAAGTATGTAGAGATCATACAAAGTCCACGTAGATCGGGAGTTGCTAATGGTGTAATGCACTGTCCTCAATGTACAGACAAGTAATGATAATACAATAATTAGAGATCAGAAAATCTGAAAATTTTGCCTCTGCATTGTTTTGCTGACAGGCGAATTATCCATTACAGAACCATATTTCCTGGGGAAGACTGGTGGCTGGTTACCAGCACAGAATATCCCCTTTTAAATTAAAATTGATCATGAGCAGGCCCAAAGGCTCCTTTGCCACGTAAGACACTAGTGTTCTAAATCATAAATGGTAGGAGAGGGCCCTGGTACAGATTTTGCATTGGGATCCAAGATCTTCAAATTATGTTTCATGTTACGCTTCTGCACCCCTGTATATTTACAAGTGCTGTTATATAAGCTTGGTCTGGGTATGTTTGGCCCATCAACAGATGGAGCGGGCTGCACAGGCGGGTACTGTAGTGGTAATGGGAGATTTTAATTTCCGGGATATTAATTGGTGTCATGGTTCAGCTTCAACTGCAAAGGGGAGACATTTCCTCAACCTGTTGCAGGAAAATTTTATGGGCCAGTTTGTGGAAGACCCGACTAGAGGTGAAGCTCTGTTGGATCTGGTCATTTCTAATATTGCAGATCTTGTTGGGAATGTCAATGTTCGTAAAAACCTCGGTAACAGTGATCATAATATAGTTACATTTTACCTATACTGTAAAAAACAAACGCAGGCTGGGAGGGCAAAAACATTTAATTTTAAGAAAGCCAATTTCCCCAGGATGAGGGCTGCAATTCAGGATATGGACTGGGTAGAACTAATGTCAAATAATGGAACAAATGATAAATGGTAGATTTTCACATCTACTTTGAGTTATTATAGTGCAAAATTTATTCCTATAGGTAACAAGTATAAACGACTCAAATTAAACCCCACATGGCTTACACCTTCTGTGAAAGGGGCAATACACGACAAAAAACGGGCATTTAAAAAATACAAATCTGAGGGTACAGCTGTAGCCTTTGTAAAATATAAAGAGCTTAATAAAATCTGTAAAAATGTAATAAAATTAGCAAAAATACAAAATGAAAGGCAGGTGGCCAAGGATCGTAAAACAAATCCCAAAAAATTCTTCAAGTATATAAATGCTAAAAAGCCAAGGTCTGAACATGTAGGACCCCTAGATAATGGTAATGGGGAGTTGATCACAGGGGATCAAGAGAAGGCAGAGTTACTAAATGGGTTCTTTAGCTCTGTATATACAACAGAAGAAAGAGCAGCTGATGTAGCCGCTGTCAGTGCTGTTAATATATCAGTTGATATACTGAATTGGATGAATGTAGATATGGTCCAAGCTAAATTAAATAAAATAAATGTGCACAAGGCCCCGGGACCAGATGGGTTACACCCTAGAGTCCTTAAGGAGCTTAGTTCAGTTATTTCTGTCCCCCTTTTCATAATATTCAGAGAATCTCTAGTGACTGGTATAGTGCCAAGGGACTGGCGCAGCGCAAATGTGGTGCCTATTTTCAAAAAGGGCTCTAGGTCTTCCCCAGGTAATTATAGACCAGTAAGCTTAACATCCATCGTGGGGAAAATGTTTGAGGGGCTATTGAGGGACTATATACAGGATTATGTGACAATAAATAGCATTATAAGTGACAGCCAGCACGGTTTTACTAAGGACAGAAGTTGTCAAACTAACCTAATCTGTTTTTATGAAGAGGTGAGCAGAAGTCTAGACAGAGGGGCCGCTGTGGATTTAGTGTTTTTGGACTTTGCAAAGGCATTTGACACTGTCCCCCATAGACGCCTAATGGGTAAATTAAGGACTATAGGTTTAGAAAATATAGTTTGTAATTGGATTGAGAATTGGCTCAAGGACCGTATCCAGAGAGTTGTGGTCAATGATTCCTACTCTGAATGGTCCACGGTAATAAGTGGTGTACCCCAGGGTTCAGTGCTGGGACCACTATTATTCAACTTATTTATTAATGATATAGAAGATGGGATTAATAGCACTATTTCTATTTTTGAAGATGACACCAAGCTATGTAATATAGTTCAGTCTATGGAAGATGTTCATGAATTGCAGGCAGATTTAAACAAACTAAGTGTTTGGTCGTCCACTTGGCAGATGAAGTTTAATGTAGCTAAATGTAAAGTTATGCATCTGGGTACCAACAACCTGCATGCATCATATGTCCTAGGGGGAGCTACACTAGCGGATTCACTTGTTGAGAAGGATCTGGGTGTACTTGTAAATCATAAACTCAATAACAGCATGCAATGTCAATCAGCTGCTTCAAAGGCCAGCAGGATATTGTCGTGTATTAAAAGAGGCATGGACTCGCAGGACAGGGATGTAATATTACCACTTTACAAAGCATTAGTGAGGCCTCATCTAGAATATGCAGTTCAGTTCTGGGCTCCAGTTCATAGAAAGGATGCCCTGGAGTTGGAAAAAATACAAAGAAGAGCAACGAAGCTAATTAGGGGCATGGAGAATTTAAGTTATGAGGAAAGATTGAAAGAATTAAACCTATTTAGCCTTGAAAAAAGACGACTAAGGGGGGACATGATTAACTTATATAAATATATTAATGGCACATACAAAAAATATGGTGAAATCCTGTTCCTTGTAAAACCCCCTCAAAAAACAAGGGGGCACTCCCTCCGTCTGGAGAAAAAAAGGTTCAAGCTGCAGAGGCGACAAGGCTTCTTTACAGTGAGAACTGTGAATCTATGGAATAGCCTACCGCAGGAGCTGGTCACAGCAGGGACAGTAGATGGCTTTAAAAAAGGGTTAGATAATTTCCTAGAACAAAAAAATATAAGCTCCTATGTGTAGAAATTTTTCCTTCCCTTTTCCCTTCCCTTGGTTGAACTTGATGGACATGTGTCTTTTTTCAGCCATACTAACTATGTAACTATGTAACTGTCCCACGAGTGACCCTGCTGGATCTCCATGCTCCTTTTTGCTTGTAGTGAGACTTAATCTACCGCATAATTGCTGATGGGAGTACTTGATTTAGTATTACTTTGAATTTTTATAACCGATGAATCCAAAAACTGTCAGATTCAAATTATAAGACCAATTTGAAATAAAATAAAATAACATTCGTATTTATCAAACGTCATGTTGTAGGAGGTGTGGTAAATCTTCATTCATTTATTTTTTGTGCTAAAAAATTGCTTGGTATTTCGGATATACTAAGAGAATGTGCTCACTTTAATTCTTCTGCCCGTTTATTTCAATGGGAAGTGAATTTTTTTTTTGTTTTCTTTTGTTTCCATTGGTATATGTTAACATCTATAGAAGACACATCGTATTGTTGTTCTGATCAATATACCACATGATCCGTTTGGGTTTTTCCATTCCATTTTATTTACAATCCTCAGGAAATACGCTTTACAGAATCATTTAGCCGGAAGCAAAATTGTGGGCAATTTGGAAATAACAATTAAGCAGACGGACATAGTAGAACAGATGTATAGGAAACGAATGATGAATTAAAAATTACTCCTTTTTGATCACCAACCTAGTACAGATATTAAATTTAAAAAAAAATCCTAATCCTGAGAAAAAATAGAACACATGCATTAACTAAACCTTTTATGCCTTTTTGTTTTTCAGTCCTCTTGGCAGTACCAGTAAGACAGACAGAGGAATGAATTCACCAGGCAGAGCGACCAGCCAGACATCTGAAAGCAGCAGTGTTGTGGATCTCTCCTGTACATATAATCTATCACAGACTGTCTTGCTACAAGAGCCTTCACCTAGATCATGGGAAGAGGATTTCTGCTCTTCATTGACTTCTAATTCCTCATTTACTTCACTGAGAAATACAGGTCAGGTTGTAATCTTCTACTCCACGTATGAATGTGATTTTCTGAAATCCTGGTCACTTACAGATGTAGCCAAGTTTATCTTGACTCTGATAACTTGCTGGAGCATGATATTGCACAACAAAAGCCATTGAAAAGTCATTGAAAAAGTCAAGTTAAAGGGAGTCTGTCACCAGAAATTCAAATCAAAGCAGCAGCACGGTTATATAGTGTAGCCTCACCTGAATCATTTTTCAGCTGAGTTGCTCTGTTGCAGCGATAATAACTTCATCCCTTATCTGCAAATGAGCTCTGCCGGCCCTCCCTCTCCTTCTTTGATTTACAGGGCCAGGCAGTGTAGAAGACGTGATCACGCATGGCTCCGTATCCTCCATGAGCGCAGTCACGCCTCTGCTTCCGAATCGGCACATGCGCAGTACATGTCTGAAGTTTTACTGGTCTAATCGGCTGTACTGCGCATGCGCTGATTGCGTCACGCTATACCCGGGTTTTAAATCCAGATGCTGGAAATCTCATTTTATTGCCACTACCGCCTGCTATGGTCTTTTTAGTAAAAACTACTAGTATGATGTGCACGTCTAGTCTCCAGTACAGTGTGTCAGATTTGCGCCAGATGACTGTTAAAAATACATTCATAAATTTGTCCCGGGTTGTCCTGAAAACTGTGGTTTTTGCATCTGCATTGTTTGAATGGGAATTTCTATTCATTACTGTCACTTCTGGCCGCTACAATAAATGACTACAGTAGACAAAAAAATAAATAAAGGAATATGTGAACGAGCCTCAAAGGGTTTTCTTTTGAGGTTTATAAAGCGTATATTGAGGCATATTTTCGAAGTGTCATTGAGAAATGGGAAAAATCTGCTTGTAAAACTCTTTAAGAAGTGACATGTCACTTTTTTTTTATGAAGCATGTTTTTACGTGATGTTTTTTCAGCTACGCTGTTTTCACCTTCATGGTCGGAAATCAGTCGACACACACAGAGGTAGAACGGGTTTGGGACCTGCATCTATTTGACACTTATGACATATCCTGTGGATATGTTATAAATGTCCCTGGTGGGAAAACCCCTTTAACTCACCTTTTATGTTTTTGCCGTATACATTAACTCACTAATATGTTTTTGTTATGGACTCTATGACTTGGGGCATCTTTCCATAGTGCTGAAAAAAACAAAACTTAAAAAGCAGATAATTTACCAGTGAAACCATCATCCAGTGCAGGGTCGCTTTCAACACCTTCTACTCGCCAGCATCTGGATGTGGCATCTCGCTGGATCTACGAGAGGGCATCCAGACGTAGTTGTCTCCCTGTGTTTGTATTGCTGGCTACTAAACAACTCTGAACGTATTCAGTAAACCGCACGATGACGGAATTATCCATTATAGAATAATTACGATGTGAAACGTTTATTTTTTCTACTACTGGAGTTCCTTTTAATTAAGATGCTGACACGAAGGGTCTGTGGACCCACTGGGCCGTACCGCCTTGGCGGTAAGCTAGCTGGCCAACAGGGAGCAGGTGAAAGTCTATAGTTCGTATAGGTACCTGTGGCAGCTCAGACAGCAGCAGGGCTTGGCTTGGACTAGGCAGCAGGTAGACGTCAGGCGAGGTGAAGCAGGTCAGACTTGGATACAGCACGAAACGACTTTGGCACTGCACAGTGCTCGACCAGGATGGAATGGAAATGCAAGGAACAGGAACTGGAACAGGTACAGGAAGAGGAAACAAACTAGGAGGCCATCACATAGACAAACTAGGGAACACCACAATGCTCAGGCATAGAACTAGGGGGCTGGACCCCTCTTATAGTCCAGGGTACTCACGGGTCAAAGTTCATCAACAAAGTCCGGTGCACGCGCTGCCCCTTTAAGAGCGGGCACGAGCCTGCGCGCACACCCTACGCACCCTGCTGAGTGGACGCGAGCGCTGGCATCTCCTGAGGAGGAGGCTGGGGCCAGCGCTTGCCGACTCGTGGCTGCGGCTATCAGGAGGGGAGCGGAGCTGGCAGCCACGGACATTACAGATGCAGGCTACGGACTGTCTTAAAACATCATATACTCTGCTAATACACAGCTGGCTGCTCTATCTTTAGATCTTTCCCTCAGCTTGCTGAAAAGTTTCCATTAATAACAATAAATTAGGAAGTGCTTTTTATATAATTCCCTAATTGCTATATGTAAACAGCAGCTTCTCATTAATGATCGAGTTAGATAGCAAGCCTGCACAGCGAGACAAAGATTGATCTTGCAAAACTTGTTTCCCCAGATGCAAGGAAATGTGCTGGGATGACCTGTAAGCACAGAGAAGTTTTGCCATATGCACATTTTCCACTCTGATTTATTGTAGACCATATTTTATTTGTTTCTATACTTCTGCTGAATGACTTGGCATTACGCTGTAAATGTAGCAGCCGTGTCTATTGTCTCAAATGACTCCACATGTAGCTTGATAGTAAAACTGTGATTATCAATTTTAACCAAGCGGCGCTGCATATTCATGGCCGTGTTGAGGAGAGGAATTCTCTGAGCAGCACTTGGATTGCCAGAAATCGCAATAGATGAATTTCCTGATAAAGAATATATTCCATGTCTGCGGGCTGTATCTAAGAGGATTATCCCCATTATAAAGCAGAAAGTCACTGGAGGGATTGATACTGTATGCTCTTTATTGATTTAAAGGGTTATTCCCAAATTGAGTCTTTTTTTAAATGCTAAACCTAAATAAAATTCTAAATCTAGTGTTATAAAAATTTGTAAAAAGTTCCTCCCCTAACTACCTTTTTTTCCAACTAGATAACGCAGCTAGTGCTGGTTATCTTTTCTAAAAGGGGGTGTGAGCAGCTCGATGTCAATCAAGCCGCTCTGTTAGTGCGCGCTCCTGACGTTGCCAGATAATCTAGTTCTAGCAGCATTGGGAGAACGATCGTCTCAACCAGGCGTGGTTGAGATGACCCCCCCCTCACTCCCTTTTATATAGTTTTATAGTGCCAATTTGTATTTCACTGCAGCCCAGCCACTCAACCCTGCCACCCTTCATGGTAACCTACTTACCCCCCTCGTGGAAAACCACTATCCCCCCCTCCATTTGCGGCACCAACGCCCCCCTCGCAATAAGCTATACCCCCCCCCCCCCCCGTGTGAGAAGACCTAACTAGTAGTCAGGACCTGGAGCCGACCGCTGATGCATCCACCCGAGAGGTGGCCGGGCCGGCATCTAATGCGCGTTCACGAGTACACTGTCATCCTCTCCTAAGTACGGAGAGGATATCATTGCGCAGGAAAAGTACATAATTTAGAAAAATAAAGGTAATTACAAAAATGTATATCTTTACATGGTTGAGCAAAATAAATAGATTTTTAAAGATGGGAATAACCCTTTAAATGAGTACATTTGGATGCAGGACCTAGGTAGTGTAATCTATTCTAGCAGCGATCAGAGCTGCAGGTCAAGAAAATAAAGTGTCAAAAGTAAAAAAAAAGTTAATAAAAATGTTTTATAAAAGTGTAAAAATAAAAGTTTTTGTTTTCCTATAATAAGTCATTTATTATAGGGGAAAAAATGAAAACGTTAAAAAAAAAGCACACATATTTGTTATCACCGTGTTTGTAACGACCCAAACTATGAAACTATAATGTTAATTTTTCCGCACGGTGAACGCCGCAAACAAAATAAACGTAAAACTGTCAGCATCGCTATTTTTTGGTCACCACCCCTCCCAAGATATAGAATAAAAAGGGATCAAAAAGTCGCATTTACCCCAAAACAGTACCAATTAAAACTACAACCTGTCCCGCAAAAAACAAGACCTCCCACAGCTTTTTTGACTAAAAAATAAAGTTACGGCTCAGAATATGGTGTCTCAGAAAATAAATTATTTTATAGAAACGTAATTTTATTGTGCAAACGCTGCAAAACTTAAAAAAAACTATACACATATGGTATCACTGTAATCGTACCGACCCACAGAATAAAGTAAAATGTAAGTTATTGCGCACGGTGAACGCTGTAAGAAATAAAGAATTTAAAGCGCCAAAATCACTGTTTTTTGGTCACCTTAGCTCTAAAAAAGATCCTGTGGGGTCAAAATGCTCACTATAACCCTAGAAAAATTCCTTGAGGTGTGTAGTTTCCAAAATGGGGTCACTTTTGGGGGGTTTCTACTGTTTTGGTCCCTCTGGGGCATTGCAAACCCGACATGGCACTGAAAACCAATCCAGCAAAATCTGCGCTCCAAAATCCAAAAGGCGCTCCTTCCCTCCTGAGCCCTGCTGTGGGTCCAAACATCAGTTTATGACCACATACACTACCGTTCAAAAGTTTGGGGTCACCCAGACAATTTTGTGTTTTCCATGAAAACTCAGACTTATATTTATCAAATGAGTTGCAAAATGACTAGAAAATATAGTCAAGACATTGACAAGGTTAGAAATAATGATTTTTATTTGAAATAATAATTTTCTCCTTCAAACTTTGCTTTCGTCAAAGAATGCTCCATTTGCAGCAATTACAGCATTGCAGACCTTTGGCATTCTAGCTGTTAATTTGCTGAGGTAATCGGGAGAAATTTCACCCCATGCTTGCAGAAGCCCCTCCCACAAGTTGGATTGGCTTGATGGGCACTTCTTGCGTACCATACGGTCAAGCTGCTCCCACAACTGCTCTATGGGGTTGAGATCTGGTAACTGCGCTGGCCACTCCATTACAGATAGAATACTAGCTGCCTGCTTCTTCCCTAAATAGTTCTTGCATAATTTGGAGGTGTGCTTTGGGTCATTGTCCTGTTGTAGGATGAAATTGGCTCCAATCAAGCGCCGGCCACAGGGTATGGCATGGCGTTGCAAAATGGAGTGATAGCCTTCCTTATTCAAAATCCCTTTTACCTTGTACAAATCTCCCACTTTACCAGCACCAAAGCAACCCAAGACCATCACATTACCTCCACCATGCTTGACAGATGGCGTCAGGCACTCTTCCAGCATCTTTTCAGTTGTTCTGCGTCTCATAAATGTTCCTCTGTGTGATCCAAACACCTCAAACTTCGATTCATCTGTCCATAACACTTTTTTCCAATCTTCCTCTGTCCAATGTCTGTGTGCTTTTGCTCATATTAATCTTTTCCTTTTATTAGCCAGTCTCAGATATGGCTTTTTCTTTGCCACTCTGCCCTGAAGGCCAGCATCCCGGAGTCGCCTCTTCACTGTAGACGTTGACACTGGCGTTTTGCGGGTACTATTTAATGAAGCTGCCAGTTGAGGACCTGTGAGGCATCTATTTCTCAAACTAGAGACTCTAATGTACTTGTCTTGTTGCTCAGTTGTGCAGCGGGGCCTCCCACTTCTCTTTCTACTCTGGTTAGAGCCGGTGTGTGCTGTCCTCTGAAGGGAGTAGTACACACCGTTGTAGGAAATCTTCAGTTTCTTGGCAATTTCTTGCATGGAATAGCCTTCATTTCTAAGAACAAGAATAGACTGTCAAGTTTCACATGAAAGCTCTCTTTTTCTAGCCATTTTGAGAGTTTAATCGAACCCACAAATGTAATGCTCCAGATTCTCAACTAGCTTAAAGGAAGGTCAGTTTTATAGCTCCTCTAAACAGCAAAACTTTTTACAGCGGTGCTAACATAATTGCACAAGGGTTTTCAAGTGTTTTCTAATCATCCATTAGCTTTCTAACACAGTTAGCAAACACAATGTACCATTAGAACACTGGAGTGATGGTTGCTGGAAATGGTCCTCTATACACCTATGTAGATATTGCATTAAAAACTAGACGTTTGCAGCTAGAATAGTCATTTAGCACATTAACAATGTATAGAGTGTATTTCTGATTAATTTAATGTTATCTTCATTGAAAAAGCTGTGCTTTTCTTTCAAAAATAAGGAAATTTCTAAGTGACTCTAAACTTTTGCACGGTAGTGTATGGGGTATTGCCGTAATCGGGAGAAATTGCTTTACAAATGTTGGGGTGCTTTTTCTCCTTTATTCCTTGTAAAATTGAAAAAATTCTATGTTTCCACAGAAAAAAAGGTGTTTTTCATCTTCACAGACTAATTCCACTAAATTCTGCAAAAAAACTGTGGGGTGAAAATGTTAACTATACCCCTAGAAAAATGCCTTGAGGGGTGTAGTTTCCAAGATTGGGTCACTTTTGGGGGGTTTCGACTGTTTATGTACCACAAGACCTCTTCAAACCTGACATGGTGCCTAAAATATATTCCTAAAAAAAGGAGGCCCCAAAATCCACTAGGTGCTCCTTTGCTTCGGAGGCCGGTGTTTCAGTCCATTAGGACACTAGGGCCACATGTGAGATATTTCTAAAAACTGCAGAATCTGGGCAATAAATATTGAGTTGCATTTCTTTGGTAAAACCTTCTGTGTTACAGATTTTTTTTTTTTATTACAAATGAATTTCGGCAAAAAAAATTAAATTTGTAAATTTCACTTCTACTTTGTCTTAATTCCTGCCTAAAGGGTTCAAATACTTTCTGAATGTGGTTTTGACTACCTTGAGGGGTGCAGTTTTCAAAATGGGGTGATTTATGGGGACTTTCTAATATATAAGGCCCTCAAAGCCACTTCAGAACTGAACTGGTCCCTGAAAAAATGGCCTATTGAAATTTTCTTAAAATATGAGAAATTGCTGCTAAAGTTCTAAGCCTTGTAATTTCCTAGAAAAATAAAAGTACGTGATAAAAAATGATGCAAACATAAAGTAGACATATGGGGGATGTTAACTAGTAACTATTTTGTGTGGTATTACTATCTGTTTTACAAGCAAATACATTTACATTTAGAAAAATGCTAATTTCTGCACATTTTTTGTAAAATTTGCCGTTTTCCACAAATAAATATTGAATTTATCGACCACATTTTTTCACTAACATAAAGTACAATATGTCACGAGAAAACAATCTCAGAATCTGGAGTTATTACCACATAAAGTGACACATGTCAGATTTGAAAAAATTATCTGTGTCCACAAGGCCAAAACAGGCTGTGTCCTAAAGGGGTTAAAATGTAGTCCTTTTTAGTAAATATTAAGATTGGATAGACACAATATTTAGAGGAACAATTTAAAAGTTGCAGTTTCTAGTTGGATTAGTCATTTGATAAATTTGCTCACATAGTAAATTGTTTACTGCTGAACATTCATGCATGAATTGGATATTTGATCCAATGCAGCTGGGAAAAGATAAAATCCATATATAATTTTAGTAGAGCTACATGCAGGGGACCATAGGTTTCAGTAATACAAGTTAAATGGTTGATACCATCACAGAAAGTCCTAGTATATTGCTAGAATACACCATCGCTTTCTGATGGGTGGGAATTCGACTGCTGGGACCCCCCACTAGACCTGTGAATGAAACACCTGGCAGTGAAAGGGTTAATACACCAGAACACCATGGTTGCAGTTAAGTCGCTTGACTCGCCTAGACCACTAGGTGTATTACCATCGACCCGTCACCCTTATAGACCACCAGGGAAGCTGTTATCACTTTCAAGGGCTGGAAAAGGTGTGAAATCTGGTAATGGAAAAGGCAGAAATGTAGCGGAGTATTGAATGTGGAGCAAAGGGAAGCCATGATTGGAGGAAAAGAGTCTCAATAATAATCCTTTTTATTTCTTAAACTAGTGTGTCCCCCTTTTTTCCGTTTTGTCATGGGGGCCCCATGGTAACATTTTACACCACCGCTTATTCCCATGTAAAATGAGCAGTCTCCCTTTTATATTTTGTCTGTTCTGTACTTGCTGCGCTGAAGCTCCTGTTTTCTAGCGTAATTGCGTTGACAAGATACAGCGTTCGGCATAAATGTCATATTTATCAAGTGCCCTCCACTTTTTCTGACCTATGACTCAGTCGGATTCTAGTATTAGAAATTTTCCTCGTCGTGACAGCAGCTGATTCTAGTGAATAGAGGTCTATAGCATTATATATTCTAATCGTATATGAGGAATATAGTGGAGAGTGGAAGCAATGCAGGGACCAGAGCATCGCATCTGTGTACAGCAGAAACAGGATCATAGAAAAGTCAAGTATGTGGCAGGCCGTAGTATCTCCTGATGTAAATCTGGTACCACAGCATGATGGATCTATATGTGTGCAGATTTTATAGTGCCTGCTATTAAAATAGTATTTCATTTTCAAACGCTGCTGTATGATTGTAACCTTGAGGTCTTCAATGTTCCCAAACTCCTCTAACGAACGTTTTGCCGTCCAATGTATTTCCTGCATTTTTTTTTTTTTGCGTTTTAGGTACATTTTGCAGTAAAAATCATTTGAAATAGGAAAGCTGTCTTCAGGTATGTTCTGCTCTTTAGCACAGTGTGTGGGAGAGCCACATTAATGAATGTACTTGTATTATGCTCCAGTGAGCAGGTGAATGCGGTTATGGCTTGTGTTCAATTCTCAAAGTACAAATCCCATGAAGAATGTTTAGAAAAAGATGAGCTGGTTTCTGTAAAAAGTACAGTAACGAAAAAGAAAATGATACTTCTAATACACGTAGTCTCGCAATGAATCACATATTGACTTTGTCTTTATTGAAGTGAATGAACGAACGAACGAACGAACGCGATTTTACCAAGTGAACACTTTGGATCTCGGTATTTTAAGCATCAATAAAAATGTCCTATTAACGTTAGACGAATGGATGCAATTGTGTCCGCTATATGGCTCCATGAAGTACTATTATAGGGAATAGAATGCAACGAATGGGGAGATTGTTCACCTATCCATGAGCTCACCATATCATTCACCAACTTAGACAGCTCCGTTAACAAATTCAATTGCCTATCAATCCTTTGAAGCTGTCATTTCACACTTAGGCCCTGTTCACACAGGGTTTTTTTGCCACGGAAACTGCGGCAAAAAACATCCAAAATCGCTTCCCATTGAATTCAATGGGAGGCAGAGGAGTTTTTTTTTCCAGTGGGCAAAAAAAACACCCGCGGGAAAAAGAAGCGACATGCCCTTTCTTCAGATGTTTCCATCTCTGACCTCTCATTGATATCAATGGGAGGTAGAGAAAGCGTTTTTCACTTTTTTTTTTGCCCGATGCGCTCAATTGCTGCAGCCGAAAAAATGCCGTGAAAAACGTGGCAAACTGTCTGCAGGCAGGTCAACATCTGACTCAAAATTCCTGCAGATTTTTCTGCCTGCAAAAAACTGTGTGAACAAGGCTGTAATCATTCAAACTAGTTTTCATACAGAAGAAAGAAAGAGCGGTTTATCTAGAGCCTCCTATAGATTTGCACCCTGTATGCAATGTCCGACTCCATAAGCCCTTCCCACCGTAGCGATTTTTTTTATTTAATGTATTATATAATGTACTGAAACTTTAAAAAATTATTTTGCGGGGTGAAATGAAAAAATTGGAGGATTCGATTTTTGGGTTTCGGTCTTATGATGTTCACTGAACAAAATGGTTTGAATATTACTTTTTTGTGTTTTTCTCCTTTTTTCTATGTTTAGACCTTGTGAGTGACTGTCCTTTTACAATGTAAGGTACTCACACTCTAAAGTTTTTGTGCTAAGCAAAGAGAGAGATTTTCTTATACGTAATATATCCAGGCTGTAAGAAATGAAAGGTCTCTGCAACCATCCAGCTGTCTAATAAAAATAAAAAATCTTCTGATACATGGTGTACCTCCAATTTATATCTGTCAACGTCTGCAGCTGCAAATGATCAGAGGAATCTGCTCAACCCTTTTTAGTTCTGTTTGGATGTTCCATAATATTATGACAGTGAAAAAAAAAATCATACGGAAAATAATTTTATGCATATGTTTTTTGAGGTTATTTTTGTGCAGGTCTTGTGTTTCATGTTGTAAGATTTCAGTCCTGCTTTTGTGATAGTTTTAGCTGAACATATCCCTTTCTGGACGCTATTGACCGTGGCATTTAACGAGTTAAACGTGCGGGATCGCGCTCAAGCGCAATGCCGCTCGTTACTCTGAAGTGTCGGCTGTAACAAACAGCCGACACCGGCATCGTATGGAGCAGGTTAACTCCGTGAGCCCCTTCCATACTACCCCTACCCGACTTTGGCGTATGGATACGTCAAATGTCGGGAAGGGATTAAAGCAGGAGCCGGGCAGTCATCAGACAACTGAGCACCTGCTCCTACCGACACAAGACTCTTGTGACGGCTTTATTCTGAAGCGCCGTACAAGGACTAAGGCATCAGAATAAGGACCATTAATGACTGCCGTGAAAAGACGTATTTGCGGTCACTAAGGGGTTAAATCATGCTCCCACTGCAACTGCTTGGATTGTAGAAAAAATATGATTTTGACAGTTAACCCCTTAAGTGCTGTGATCAAACATGTATGAACCCCTTTGCAACAGTGATCAATAGTCCCAATGGCTTAATTACCGAGCCGTTGTCACCATATTCCCGAGGGCTGTCTCTTTTATATGCCTATTCGTGTATACTTGTAGTCATCCATAGCATTTCTTCAAACCCGAGCATTTAAAAATGTACGATAATCCACCGCTCTATTGTACCAATGAAACTGTAATATCTATTTGTTAAACATACCAAACACAAAAGCACAAACGTTGTGCAGATTGGTAATGTGATACATTAGGGTTACAATTATTAAGTAACCCAAATTTTGCTTATTGAGCCATTAATTGATGCTGTCTTTAAATAATGTTTTTTGCATAAATTGCTCAATTTCTTGCCACTTATAGCTGTCTGAGTACCTTGCCAACAGTAATGCATCAACCTACTACAGCGTGCCCACGAGATTAAGAAAAGCAGTGTGGCAGTCAATCATTGCTGCTCTCAAACTTTGGCGTTGAAAATTAGAGAAACCTCTGGTCTCCCTCGTTTAACCCCATGTATGCTGCAATTAGGGAAAACTAAGTGGTAAGCGTCACATGAATGCTCTGTTTATAAACTTAGATGTGATTGGTAGCAGGACACTGAACCCGTCAGTCCCGCTGACCTGACGGATTCAGGTCTTCGCACTAGATACCGCTGCTTTGTATACAGAATACAAAGCAATAGTATCGGAAAAAGTAAAAATAATTTTTAATAAAAAGTATTTAGAAAGTTGCACCAAACACATTGATACACATTTTTATAAAAAAAACATCCAAAATATTTTGAAGGTGTACATAGCCTTTAAATTACTGCTTCCCCTGGTGTATGAGTGTTGTGGAGGGGTTAATGTCTGACATCCAGTGGCTTACGCATTTCTTTAGACCAGCTACTTGTCCTGTCTCTCTGAAAGGAAGCTGATCTTGATTCTCATCATGTTCAGATTCACTGTTCCCTGGATTTCTTTCATATAAAAATAATGCTAACAACCTTGCACTAAACAAGCTGACACTTTATATCAATCCCCAATAGGGTGAACGGGCAAATAAAGGCCATGTACACCTTTTTGAGGGACATTTTTTTAAATAAATGGTTCAGTCAGTGTGTTTGGTGTAACTTTATAATTAGTTTTATTAAAAAGTTGCTTTACTTTACGAGATACAGCTAATCACTCTACAGAGCAGCTGTATCTTTTGTTTTGACCTGAATTCGTCAGTCCTGTGGACCTGACTGGTTCTGTGACGGCGTATCATGCAGGATCCACCTGTAATCTATCGCATCTAACTTATGAACTGTCACACGCAGGACCCGCTGTCGCTGAACCCGTCAGTCCCGCGGACCTGACAGGAACAGGATTTAGCGCTACATACAGCTGTTCTGTATAGAGAATACAGAGCAGCTGTATCTAAAAAAAAGTAAAACAAATTTTTGATAAAGACTAATTAAAAAGTTACACCAAAAACACTGACTGACCGGTTTATTAAGAAAAAAAATGCCCATCAAAGGTTTACATAGCCTTTAAGTACTTCTGTGATGTCTGACAGCATATTCTATATACTATACCCTTTAAAGATTTTATATAGCCTTTGCCTGCAGATGTTGTTCATTTCTAACCTTCTACTGCCATCACCCGTCGTATACGATCTGGTCTTCCTCTGCTTTTTTACTATAGTTATCTAAATGAACCTGTAAAGTATAATTGTCAGGAAAATGTCGACACAGGTCTACAGGACTGGTATTGGTATTTTACTGCATGTTACGAAGGGGAAATTACATTTTTGAATGCATATATGCATGTCTCACTTGAGTCCTGTTGGTACATAGATTGGCTAAGTGGACTTAGTCTAGTTTATTTTTTATATAATAGCTGTAAAAGGTCAGTACTCGGATGGGGCATAGTTTGAAGCAGATGCCCGCGCTAAGTTCATTTGGTTCAGATGACCTAAAATTAAAGGGGCTCCTTTTTATGTCTGAGTAACCACACCTAAGAGTCTGGTGGACAATTTATTTTCTCTCCTGGAAGAATACTGTTGGCATCAAGTGATCTGAACTGATAGTGATATACAGTGTCTCTTTCCAGAGCGCGTCCTGCCAGATATGAATGAAATGGTTTTGTTTTGCAAGGAATAGGACCCCAGGGATTCTGCAAGGTTTTAGAGTTAACATGGACTTTTTTTATTTATTTTTCCCTGTAGGATCACTGGAGTAATATCAGGACTTCTGACCACCATAAATATCATCATTATCATGCAGGCTCAATCTTTAATTGTTTTACTGCTCTCCGCTCCAGTAGGAACGGGCAATACCGGGTATGATGTTCTCCCACACTCAGGAGCACTGCACCCTGTCCCCCGACAATGATTCTGTGCCTGTGTCTAATAAACTGCCAGAGGGTTCTGATCAGCATTCTGGATGAGCTTCCTATGTTCTATGCCTCAATACTATGATCATTCCTCTTTTTTCACATTCCTCTTTTTGAAAACAATGGTGATGTAAACGGAAACCTACGATTTCTGTTTGTTACAGTCAGGGTCCCGTCCTGATGGGAAGCTCCGATGGAACGTCAGAACGGAACCCTGACGCAGATGTGAACGAAGCCTAAGATAGTCGAATACTTACTAGAAATGTTCAGTAGGAGAACTTGGTGTTTTTAGGCTCCCTCCGTCTTCCATAGCATCTTTGCAGCTCTGCTGTGTGTAATATGTTCACCAAGGGTCAGTTCACACGTTGCGTAAATACTACGGATTTTCCGCAACAGAATTAGTTGTGGAAAATCCGCAGCATAATACAGTAGCAGTAGAGTGGATGAGAGAGAACAAATCTC
Source organism: Rhinoderma darwinii (assembly GCF_050947455.1). NCBI lineage: Eukaryota > Metazoa > Chordata > Amphibia > Anura > Rhinodermatidae > Rhinoderma > Rhinoderma darwinii. The sequence goes on along the minus strand of NC_134690.1, from coordinate 361,894,398 downwards.
ATCCAGACACTGCGTAAATACGGAGTTGAAATATCGCTCAGAAATTGACATGCAGTGCGGAATTTTATTCCGCAGCATGTCAAATGTATTTGCGTAAACGCTGCTGATCTGTTGCGGGTTTTCCACATTGAATTCAATAGGGAGGTAAAACCCAGAACAAATTGCAATTGTTGCGTGTTTTGCGGCAAAATTGCAGCTGTTTTCCACAGCGGACATTTCGGACGAAAAACTGCACCACAGTTTGAAGTTTTGTGCCTGGAATTCTTTGCGGATACGCTGTTTAACTTTATGCAGCGTTTCTGCCCGGTGTGAACAAAGCCCAAGTGAGACCAAAGACTTTCATGCCTTTATAGATTACATTGTTGTTCAGGGAGTGCAGAGATTCTGAATTAAAGACTTTTCAATAGCCAGACAGAGGAAGAAAGATGCATCTAATAAGTGGGTTATGAGCCATTTTTCTTTTAACAAGATATATTACGATCGCTAATAACCTACTGAATTATGGGAAAAAAAGTTCAAAAGGAAAGTACACTTTTAATACAAAAGGAAATTTCTTCCTTTAGGCTTCTAAATATTTTAGAAGTTTATTGTTACTGGAGTGATCCCTGATCCTTAGCTTGACTATGTTTTGAAAATATTATTTAAATGGGAATGACCAGGCTGATGAACATAGTTTTTGTTGTGTTTTTTTTCCATTGAATATCATTATAGCTCATAATCTTAATAATAACAAAAACAACTTGAAAGCTGCAGAATTTTATAATGACTTTACATTCTCTGTATGCACTGGGAATGAATAAATCTGAAGAACTGTTTGATGTTGTGAGAATTTACATATCTGCTGTTTTCCTGCTCCGCTCTGGGACACGGTGTTCCCACTGTGCTAGGAAGTTAACATGCATCAAATGAGTTTTCCATGTTCTATCAAATCGCTCCTAGTCCCAATCTAAGAGTGACGATGTCAGGCCCTTGGAAAGTTTAAAGGGAATGTCTGGGCACGGACAACTGATGACTTATCCATAAGATAGGTCATCAGTAGACGATCGCGCCGATCAGCTGCTCCGGCTGCTGGATGTTATGCAGGGTTCGGAGCCGGAAGCAGATTGCTCCGTACTGCATAGCGGCCGTGCTCCAGAACAACAACTCTGCTCCTGTTCACTTGAATAGGAGCAGAGCTGCACTATTGCAGCTCGGCCGCTTTTCTGGACCAGAGCAATCTGCTTCAAACATGGACATCCAGAGGCAGCCGGAGTAGCTGATCTTTGCGGGATCTGAGTTTCGGACCCCACCGATCATATCCTGATGACCTATCCTGTGGATAGGTCATCCGTTGTCCCTGCCCGGACAACCCCTTTAAATGCAACAGACATAATGTCATAGAGAATATGATGGAGGGTAATTTCACCTGGACAGCAATTCTCTCTTTTGGAGGGACCAGAAAATGTTAAAATGTGAAATTCTCTTAGATATGCATGAGAAAATGACAGTTACATTGGTATTGCTACAGTTCACTCATGTAACAATAGTGGAGCTTTACCCTACAAGATTTTTCCTAACTCCTCATGCACACTTCCGTCACCGTTTTCATGGATCCATGTGTCCGTTATGGTATCCGTGTGTACTCCCTGTCCGTTCCGTGTTTCCGTTTTAAACGGACGTTGTGCTTCCGTTTATCACAGATCCGTTACAAAAACGGAAGGTATTAAACTTCATTTGAACTTGTCTCGTTTCTCAGGAAACACCCATGGTGATCATGCACCATGCTTTTGAGTCTCTCAACATCCATCTTCAGGAATGAATGTGTACTGTAGTCTGTGAACTTTGGCATGCCCTACCATTGCTAGGGCAACAGATCCGTCAAAAACGGACGGCACACTTCTATGGGCCCCACGGTCAGGGAATCACTGACAAAAGTAGGACATGCTCTATTTTTGACGGAACGGAACAACGGATCCATGAAAATAACGGAAGTGTGCATGGGCCCATTGAAATGAATGGGTCAGGATGCTATCAGTGAAAAAAAAAACGGATAGCACCTTGAAGGAAAAAACTGAAGTGGGCATGAGGCCTATGAAAATGATTCCTGCAGATTCCAACTTATTTTTGTCAACAGGGCCTTAAAGTCTGCTTGAGACCCCTTCTATTAGCTAGAGTGGAAAGCACCATGGGCTCCATGTAATATTATACAACATTTCTGCAACAATGTAATGTGTAATAGATTATCAGGGAGAATTTTCTTCTTCCTGGCAGGCAGCATCATGTGGTGGCCTAGTGAAGTTTTTGTAGCATCACTGCACCTTGTACACTATTGATGGTGTTCTATACAATTACAACTACTTGGAGAAAGTATTGTCTGAAAGGACATGATTATACTTCATTCTCGAATGCAATGTTTCGGCTCTAAAGAGTCTTTATCAAGCCAAAACATTGCACTCCTGATTGATATTTGTCCCATTTTAGGCCGGGTTCCCACGTACTGTAAACGCAGCGGAATTTCCGCAATGGAATTCTGTGTGGAAACTCCTCAGCATTTACAGAAGCAGCAAAGTGGATGAGATTTAGAAAATCTCATGCCCACGCTGCGGAAAAAAAGCGCAGCGTAAACTTTAATAAATTGAGCTGCAGTGCGGAATTTAATTCTGCAGCATGTCAATTTATGCTGCGTTTTAGTTGATTTTCCGTTGCGGGTTTTCCCCATTGAATTCAATTGGGATGCAAAACCCTCAACCGAAAGCACAGCGTTGCGACATTTGTGACGTATTTTCAGCAATTACGCCACAAAAATCGCTACTACGGAAAAAAAAAAAAAATCAAACTTACTCATAATGCCCTCCTGCTTTCTGCAGTCCAGTCCCCTGGGGTGACGTTGCATCCCATGTGACTGCTGCAGCGGTAGTCACATGGGATGATACATCATCCCAGGAGGCCGGCCTGGATGACGTCAGAGGCCGGCCCCCTTGAATGACGTTACATCCCATGTGACCGCCGCTGCATCCAATCACAGGCTGCAGCAGTCACATGGCTGCAGCATCATCCATGGAGGCCGGACCGGACTGCGATGGAGGAACGCATCGCCATAACAACGACCTACATAAGTATAAGCGTTTTTTTCCATAACGGAAATTCAGTCCGAAAAATGCACTACATTATGGTGCTGTTTTCGTCCGGAATGTACTGTGCGAGTTCCAGGTCGGATACACTGTGTGGTTTTTACGCAGCGTATCTGTCCCGTGGGAACCTGGCCTTACACGATCTCTCCGATTTTCCTCCACTTGGGCTTATATGTATTCATTGGTTTGGATTGTACTGCTCAGCAGCATTGCATCGAGATCCTTAATGCTGCTACCTGAGTTTTTATGACCAAGTGTTGAATACACCTTCACTGTGCTCAAGCCTCTGATGTGAACGGTTTAAAGAAGACCTAGAAGTGGTTAATGTTTTTTATTTTTGGACCATATTTTGATTTGTTGAATATTTCCAGATATTTAAAATTTGTGTTCCCCCAACTTGCGGCTCTAGAGCCACTAATATATTTCAGTCCCCCCCCCCCCCCCATGTAGCTTTTAGCAGCTGGAGATACTGATATGCACTAGTACACCAGAAATATAATACCATTAATAGAACTTAGTGCAAGGGTCAAAATTAAATTACTGACAGTAAACCCTAGATGTCTTTTTACATGGGCCAATGACTGGGCGAGTGATCGTTCATACGAATGCCCATTCCTGATCATTGCCCTAAACAGGGCAGCAGTCAGCCAATAAACGAGCAAGCGCTTGTTTGTCAGGTGATCAGATCTTTTATGCAATCTAAAAATGTCCGCTTGTCGGCAGCGCCTCTCCCAGAGTAAACGGGGGATGTCCTGCCGACAAGATGCAAATGTATTTGGACGAATGATTGTACTATTGTCCCCATACATTCGATCATTGCTCCGTTCAAATGGAGCAAACGAGGGCCGATGGACATTGTAGCACCATTATATTTCTTGATTTGGCACTTGTTAAGAGGCGGATAATCTTAAATAGACTTTTTCCCTTTTAATATTGTGGGGTACAGCTCCATATGTCGTATTTGAAAGCGTCTCGCGACCTGCAAAAGGTTGGGGACCTCTGTTATAAATAACAGGTCATGCTCTGTATCCAGCGCAATTCCAGTTCCTTGAAACCCATTTAGATGTGATTCCAGGGCTTTTCAATAGTTTCCCAATCGACCCCTGGAATTACCTATGTTGAAAACCAGTATAAATAAGGAGCAGTGTAATTCCTCTGCACCACACAGCTTCAGTCTTCCATCTTTGAGATCTGTGCTTTTCTCGGTGTGATATTCCACCTCTTATCACATATAAGAAAGGATTTCTAATGCACTGTACACGGGTGAAGACTTACGTTTTTCTACGCCTCGACAACCCCTTTAATAACAGTTGTCTGCTTTATTCAAAAAACAGTGCCATACCTGTCCACGGACTTAGTGTGGTATTGCAGCTCCGCACCATTTACTTCAATGGAGCTGAGCTGCAATACTCGACACGAACCACGGACCGGTATAGCGCTGTTTCTGGGAGAAAGTAGCCAAGTTTTTTTGTTTTTTGTTAGTTTTTTTTCCATCCTTGACAACCCCTTTTAAGGCATAATAATAAAAAACGACATTTCGGCTTTGCAGCGCTTTTTTCGAGCCAATGTCAGTCACTTGAAAAAGGCCCTGCATGGCTAAGAACGTTGCCTTTTATAAAGGTTACGTCTTAATCCATATCCGGTGCCTTGGAAACCTATTTTTTTTTTCTTTGTGAATGTCAGTATAGATAGATATCCAGATTATCAGGTTTCCAATTTAATGGTGTTTTTAAATAATTAATATCCTTTTTATAAAGTCATTTTTGGAAAATCTTTTTGAATTGATTGTCATCTTTTTGGATTAATACGTAGATGTAATTGTAAGTCTTATAAATACATGTAACACAAGTGCTAGTTAATAGTCATCATAAGATTTCCATGTGGTAATTTGGGTCCTTTCAATTCTGCGTCCAGCCTAGGGTAAAGCTTCTGGTACTAGGTGAAGACATAACATTAGCTGAAGAGAAATTTTATTACAAGCTCAAGCTGTTCGAAAAAGGACTTTTGGCTACGATAAACTGCGCCATAAATCACATTACAGTCACCGTTTAATCACCCACTTGTACAATTATAGAAAAGGGAAAACATTGGAGCTTTGCTGGAAAAAAAAAGGTAAAATAAGAAAAAGACAATTAGTGTTCAGCAGATGTACGAGCAGCATCAACACGGCTCCGAGATACAGCCACAGATTTTATCACTTCACGTTTTACAAAGACCATCTGCACACATTTACTTTCAGGTCTGAGGTCTTCAGACATACTCTGTTCAACCAGGGGACAGTGCGGAATCTAATTAACTTTTTAATATCAATATCCTGTTTTCTCCACGTACAGCGTATGTCGGCCGTCCTTTTACCATCCACATGTGAGGTTTAATTTCCTCTCATAAAAGTTTTGATCAGAATATTAAAGATTGGAAAGCTAGATATATATGTAATACAAAGAGATGACAATATTATTACTGCAGATGCAGTCCGGTATATAACGGTGAGTCATAGACTATTGTGATTTTAAATATCATAAGAAAAGATTGGTGGATTGTGGTGGTTGATGTGTCCAACTTGAACAGTATATGGGGAAACTACACCATATTATTAGATTTAGATGAGACCAATAAAAAAATAAAACAAAAATACACCATTGTGGCGGTGTCCCACCGGTCGTCTACTATTGCCAGTGCTGTCTGTGCCATGAGATTCTCTGAAATTCTTGAAATTTTTTTTTATAGGGGTCTTCCATGACCCTTTTTTTTTTTTTTTTACTCTCCCTCCCCCGCCCCTTTGCAGCAATACACAGCTGTAGTTACGTCTGACTCATCTATACATCCTCCATTGGGTCTAATGCTATATACATGTATTCTTCTTTGCTGTAAGCTTTCTCTGTCTGCAGAACCACAAAGCTTCTTGTATTAATCACATTGTAGTAACATTACAATCTCTGATCACCCACCTCAACGTGATTAGTGTGGGGCAGTATCCTGGCAGTTGTACAGTTGCATTGAATTGCTCCTATCTCATTTCCATGGACATCCAGGCCAAACGACATATTATAAGATGGATTAAAAAAAAATTTTTTTTATAAATTCTCAAAACCCCAGTAAATTGCTATAAACAGTATATTACAAGTTTTCCATCACGTACATCTATTTCCGGATCTTTAAATTGCAACATCATTACTTTTCCACATAACCATGCAATGTATGAAGGTCTTCGATCAGTGTAGCGCTTCAGCAGGCGGATCCTTTCTTGATCATGTTGAACTTTGCTTTATGCTCTTTGTAAACCTAGGTACCAATAAGCTTGAGAAAATATTTCATTTCCTGAAGCAGGATCTCTTTATTACTTACAACCAATAGCACATGGTATGTCGTCTCTGTTTACACGACCCTTATGTTGTTTTTTTTCTGCCTGGTACGTTTCTTGTAGTACAATGATGATCAATATTTTAGGTTATTTTAATTGTCTAGAATTCATGTTTTATAACAAATTAAAAAAATAAATCAATGTGCACACAGGATTTACACTGTTCAATGATATTAAATTATACGTGCGATTATCAGAAGTTTTACTTGTGTACCAAATGACAAAATACTATAAGTTTTACTACAGTACAGTGTGTGGGATACAAAAAAAAAAAAAAGCTTCTAAAACTTCATCTAGAAAGGTGAGGGCCGATTACAACTATGAGAAGTTATCGTTGAGCATATTGCTGTAGAGGCACAAATGCAGGTCTGCAGCACGAGAAAGTCTGCAGACTGTGCAGTGTGCAGCAGCATGCGTGTCACAGGCAGTATGCAGACTCCAGACCACTGGATGGGAGGGGCAGAGATGTTTGCTAGGCAAAAACCGTTAATTTACAGGATATCTGGAGGAAATTCACTGACAACAGCAGAATACACCGGGCTAAGATTTGCAGTGGTCATCCTGTGATTTCTTGAATTGTTGCTTATTCAATGGCCCAGGCACATTCTGCCTGGTATTTTATTCATCAGAAACTTGTTTTTGTTGCGCCGCTGTCAGGGTTTTTACATAATGCAAATGTTTAAATATGACTATTCTGCACAATCTGTTCTCCCTCTGTGATCACTTCTTTTCACTTAACCCTTTTCCCTCTTGCTTTTCACAGTATGAACGATAGATATGAACATTTCATTACAAATTACAATATACATGTAAAGCATTTCAAGAGAAAAGCAGATTGTTTCTAGTCTTTTTCCTTGGTTGATTTGCTTTTATTGTGTGTAAACGCTTGATACATTTTATTATGGGATGACATTGCCTCCGCTCAAAACTGTCAACCGCAATATTTAGAGTGTTGAAATATGCTTATCTGGCTCTTCAGCAGCTCATCAGGCGCAGACAATACCAAGATTTGCAAAACGATCCAATGACTTTACGATGTTGTTTGTTCCTGACAATTCCAATTCTCTATAGATCTCGAGCAAAGTGACATCTGAAGATTTCAAAAACATTTTACAAAAAACTCAAAAATTAAACAAAGAAGCAGAATTAACAACGTGCAGAGATGAGAAATTGGCTGAGCTAGAGTTTCACCATTGGCTTTTAATTTTAACACTTTCTTGGCTTGAAGCACTATGTTTGATACTGGGTTGTAGGGGGGGGGGGGTGACTTGCTTTTGGGGTGGTCTACTGGCTGATTGCTAGGGAACTGTAACTGGCCCCAGTGTTAGCCAATCTGGAAGGCAATAATTGGAGTTGTAGACTTTTTTTTAAGAAGCGCTTTATGTTCATAAAGGCATTGTTTTTTTTCTATTAATGATTTAGAATATGAAAAAGCACAAAGGATTTCTGTGGCCTGTAAATGCATAATTCCCAGATGCCATTTCTGCTAAATCTTTTCTGCCCTGGGCAGAGCTTAGTTTTCATGACTGTATGCACCTAACTGACACCTGTGTTGGAAAAGATAATTCTATTCCACTGACATTTGTTTCTGGGAGGGAAAATTATGTCGGAGATATTACGAGTTTCTACACTGTAGAAACTATACTGTAACAGGTAATGCAAGCGGCATTCTTGCTGCTGCTTTTTACTTATCCCCTCCCCAAAAAAATAAAATAATATGCTCATTAGTTTTGTCATTGGCATGATGCAGATGTATCGCAGTTTATCCTCCTATATATCCTAATGAAATGAAGAGACCATCTGTCTGGCAGTAAAAGGCTAGTATACAATAAAAGTTTTGCTTTTAGGGCAGCCGACAGTTACCAGTTAAAGGGAATGTGTGGCTAGAAAAATATATATTTTTTTTAGTTAAACTGTTAGTCAATAAATGATTACACATTGTTCTAATTTTTTAAATTTTTTCACAAGTCAGGAAATATTATAAATTAGATTCTAATTTATAACATTTCCATGTGCTGGTGACTAGAGGGAGCAATTCCCAAAATTGCAGCATTGGCATGTGGTAAAGCAACCTCATTGCTTTATGCTGCAAATTTGGTGTAGACACACACGCTCTAGTGTGCTCACACAATGCCCCATCCTTTATCCTGGCTAGTGCCAGGAGAAAGGAGGGGGTTGAATGTTCAAACCTCCTACACGGTGTGCCGCCATTTTTTGAGCGAATGCACAGTGTAGGAGGATTAGATACAGTGTAATCACACAGTATAACACGAACATACACAAACATAACTTACCTTCTCCTGCCGCTGCCTCCGCTCCGTCCGCTCCCTCCGCTTCTAGTCCTTGCTACAGAGCATATGGACCGAAGCCGCGACCGGAAGTAGTCATCTTACTGTCCGACCGCGGCTTCCGGTCCACATGAAAATGGCGCCGGATGTCGCTCGGCCGAAGACCTTCCTTTTGGACTGTGTGGGTGCGGCGCATGTATGAGCGGGGATGTATGTGCCGTATTCCATCTCTGTATGTGTCGTTAATCGACACATACAGAGATGAAAAATAAAATGGCAGCCCCCATAGAGAAGTAAAAGAAAGAAAAAAGTAAAACACAAATAAATAAAATGTATTATAATAACATACTAAAAGCAAAAACATATAAAATTATTTTTTTTCGTGACACCTTCCCTTTAAAAGAAATGGGGTGTAAACTAGGGAAAAATAAATGTGTTCTAGTAATCTGGTGGAATAGGTCTCTGCATGGTCACTTTAACTCTCATGCCCCAGTCCTATATTAATATATGTGTTTTACAGAAGAATTCATTGTCGCAATTGGCTGGCGCAGGACCTACCATTCCTGGATGAGTAAGAGAATACCACTCCTATTCATGTGGAGCTCATTTCACATGAAATGCTGTTTTCTAAAAGAAATTTGATTTTTCTTTTTTTAATCTGAAAGGGGGACTTGATACCAGAAAACTGTCATGCTGACACGAACTGAGATTCTGTGTTTTTGCCCAATCATTGGCCTGTGTAAAAGGGCTTTTAGAGTGGCTCTCTTGGGGGCTGAACTGTGTAGGTGGGCAGGAACTGTTCACATAGGTGACTCTCTGCTTTTGATGCTTTAGAATACATCTGTCATGGGACAGAAAAACTTTAAAGGCTACGGACACCTTTTGTGCTCAAAACTTTTTTCCATGAAATACATTTGTGGTGATAAAAAAAAATCACTTTTATAACGGATTTTGATATTAATAAAAGAAAAAGCAGATCAGCTGTGACTTGATCAGAATTGAGCTTAGAAGACTGCCCAGGAGCACACAGTAGCCGCCGCAGACCGTGCCTTCAGAGCAGCTCACTGACTCTGCTTAGATTGGCCTTCTGCTCCTTCTATGTGCTGTGATACTTAGACACTGCTGAAGGGAAACAGTGTTTTTTTTTTTTTTTAAATAAAGGTAATTACAAAAGTTATTTTTAATCACTAAATGCATTTCATGAGGGGCGTGGATTGGACATAGGGCTAGACGGACACTTTTTTTGCTGTGGCTCCCATCCCAGCAATATTATTCCCGGCAATCCTCTTGTATATGGGGTCCCAGCACTCGTCTGAGAGGTGAACGCCAACCAACGGAGGCTGGTGTGCCTTTCTGGACCAGTATTGGGGTCCCTGCTTCCCTTTTACGGCTGCGGCCTACTGACCGGCCTGAAGCCGCAAGTTCGAGTAGCGGCGGGCGGCCGGAAACCTGAGTGACCGTGCTCAAGGGGGCGGCTGCATCTCCTCCTCCGTGGACTCCCCATGCAGTGTGACGGTCTCCTAGGGTGATAACCCTTTTTCATCCGGGGTTCTGTGGCCTGAGGCTCCTAGGCCTGGTCTGGGGCTGCATCCCTGGAGTGACTGAAGTGGCCGGACGCAGGCTACTTCCGGCCTGACTGGAACCCTACAGCTCCTCTGGAACACTGCAGACCCTAGGACCACCAGCACAGGATTGTGGGATCGTTGTGCCTGGTGAGGCTTACTTGCCGGCCTCAAGGAGAGCTCGGTCGGCCATCACACAGCGGCTCACTCTGGTCACGGCTGCCATTTTGGATTAATCTCCGAGGTCCTCCCCTGCATCATCTATAGCTGGACATTCCTGTATATCGCCAACTGGTGAGTCCCCTCCTCGGAGGCAACCCCCCTGCATACAAGCTTTGTAGCCATCTGGGCTCACTGGGTAGGGTCTCTCCAACCCTGCAGGCCCTCACCTCTAACATAGGTGATTCACAAGCTTACTGCCTCGTTGTGCCTAGAAGTTTACTGGAACTGTGCCGCAGACCCCTGCCTTTCTGATATTGATTTGATGGTCTGATACATCCTGTGGTCTTATCTACACGTACTTCTCCTGTGCTGTTGATCTGACCGTTGCTTTGTTGCCAAGAAACCGCGCCAACCTTGTTTGTGAGTCACCTGCAAACGCACTGTTTTTTGCTGACCTATCCAAAGGGCCCCCCTGCCTGATGAAGACCACCTAGGGTCCCTATACCGTATTCACTTCTGTGTGATGTAACACTCTAACATTGTCTGGGTGCTAAATACCCTACCAGTGGTCTAAATACACATTGGTGCTCCATACACCTGTACTCGCAGCTACTTAATTCCCAGTCATGGCACCCACAAAATCGCAAACAAAATTAACTGCTAAGCTGGACCAGTTTCGCAGAGCGGACTGCTTGGCATCTTCACCTTCCTCACCGATTGCTGACCAAACTCTGGTGTATGCAGATCAGCCAGCTTCTGCTGTATCTGACTCTAATCTTGACACTTTGAATGTACTGGCGGCCATTCATACATGTCAAACCACCCTCGGCACACGTATTGAGGAGATTAAGGTTGATAACTTTCTTCTACGCCAAGATGCACAGCACACCAAGAAAGGGTGACGGAGGTGGAAAATAGTAAGTACTCCGGAGGATCAAGCCACGCCACTCACTAGACGTCTTGGTGACATTGAACAGGGCCTCACCAGACTACATCAGCATCTGGACGATCAGGAGAACAGAGACTGAGGCGCTGTAACCTTCGCTTTATTGGCTTGCTGGAGGGTTCGAAAGGCTCCTCTCCCGAATCCTTTTTGGAAAATCTGCTGACTACCACCATCAGCAGGGAGAAATTCTCTGTTATGTTTGCAGTGGAAAGGGCGCACCATATTATGTCCAAACCTCCACCTCCGGGAGCTCCGCCTCGCACGTTTATTGCTAAACTTTTCAACTGCCGGGACAGGGACACTATCCTTAACCCCTTAAGGATGCAGCCTACTTTGGGCCCTAAGGCTCAGAGCCCATTTTTCAAATTTGACATATTTCACTTTATGTGATAATAACTTCAGAATTCTTAAACCTTTCCAAGCGATTCTGAGATTTGTTTTCTCGTGAGACATTGGGCTTTGTTAGTGGTAAAATTTGGTCGATATATTTAGTGTTTAAATTGTGAAAAATAGCAAAATTTAGAGAAAATTTGGAAAAAATAGAATTTTTCTGAATTTAAATGCATCTGCTTTTAAGACCAAGGGTTATACCACCCAAAATAGTTACTAGTTCACATTTCACATATGTCTACTATATGTTGGCATCATTTTTTTGAACATTCTTTATTTTCTAGGACGTTACTTAGAACTTAGAACATTATCAGCAATTTCTCATATTTTGAATAAAATTTTAAAAGCCACTTTTTTTATGTACAAGTTAAATTCTGAAGTGGCTTTGAGGGCCTTATATATTAAAAACCCCCATAAAACACCCCATTTTAGAAACTAGACCCCTTAAAGTATTCCAAACCACTTTTAGAAAGTTTATTAACCCTTTAGGTGTTTCACAGGAATTTAAAGCAGAGTAGAGGTGAAATTTACAAATTGCATTTTTTTTGTCAGAAAATTCTTTTTATTAATTTTTTTCTGTAAAACAGAAGGGTTTACCAGAGAAACGCAACTCAATACTTATTTCCCAGATTCTTCCGTTTTTAGAAATATCCCACATGTGGCCCTAGTGTGCTAATGGACTGAAACACAGGCCTCCGAAGCAAAGGAGCATCTACAGGATTTTGAGGCCTCCTTTTTGTTAGATTATATATTAGGCACCATGTCTGGTTTGAAGAGGTCTTGTGGTGCCGAAACGGTGGAAACCCCCAAAAGTGAACCCATTTGGCAAACTACACCCCTCAAGGAATTTATCGAGGGATATAGTGGGCATTTAGACCATACGATTGTTTTGCTGCATTTTGAGGAATTGGGCTGTGAATTTGGAAATCACATATTTTTCCGATATAAAAGTTAAACATTTTTACATTTTTACAAGGAATGCAGGAAAAAAACCACCCCAACATTTGAAAAGCAATTTCTCCAGATTACGACAATATCCCACATGTGATAATAAACTGCTGGTTGGACAAACGGCAGGGCTCAGAATGGCAAGATCGCTATTTGGCATGTAGATTTTGCTGGATTGGTTTCTAGGCGACATGTCGCATTTTCAGAGCTTCTAAGGTACCGATACAGGGGAAACTCCTTAAAAGTGACCCCATTTTGGAAACTAGACCCCTTTAGCAATTCATTGTAGTTTTCGTAGGGTGCATGCAACCTTTTGATGAGCATTTTATTCTATTTTTTTTTGAGGCGTGGTGACTCACCAACAGCAATTCAATTCTACTATGGTTTTTTAATTCCTTTTTTTTTCTTTTACAGCGTTCGCCGTGCGCTATAAATGACATATTCACTTTATTCTGCAGGGTGATACGATTACAGAGATACCATTTGTTTATACTTTCTTTTTTTTTTTTTGGTCTTGCTGTATTTGCACAATAAAATACTTTTTATAAAAAATCATTCTAAAAGCCATAACTTTTTAATTTTTCCATCAAGAAAGCTGTGTGTGGGCTTGTTTTTTGCATAACGAACTGTAGTTTCGATCAGTACCATTTTTAGGTACATGCGACTTTTTATTCCATTTGTTGGAAGGTCAAGTGACCTAAAAATTGTGATTCTGTTATGGTTTATTTATTTTTTACGCCGTTCGCCGTGCGTTATAAATAATGAAATACTTTTGTAGTTCAGGTTGCTACGCGATACCAATTATGTATAGTTTACTTATTTTATTTATATTTTATAATAAAAAGGGACTGCTAAAGGAAAAGGGGGATTTCTACTTTTATTACTTTAAGGCCCCATGCACACGAACGTGCTTTTGCGGCCGCAATTCCCCCGCAATTCCCCCAAAAATCCATGGGAGAATTGCGGCCCCATTCATTCCTATGGGGCCATGCACACGACCGTGGTTTCCACAGTCCATGCATGGCCCAGGAGCCCGCACCACAGAAAGAACGGGCAAGCCGTATTACGGCCATGTTCTGCGGTCTGGGCTCATTGAAAATAATGGCCGCGGCCATGTGCATGGCCCGCAATTTGCGGACGGCTCACGGCTGACAAATCATGCCTGAAACGTTTTTATATTTTTATACAACTTATTTTTACTTTTTTACTTTGTCCCACTAGGTGACTTGAGGGCAGTAAGCCCTCACCACAATTCTAATACACTGCACTGCGTAGTGCAGTGTATTAGAGCTGTCAGCTACTCGCTTTTGTCAGGACCCACTAGGCTTCCGTAGAGGGCATGGCCGGGGGCCATTGTTAGGCCTCCGGATGCCGTAGCAACCATCGCCGCCCGCGATCATGTCGCGCCACGTCAATGGTGCTTTAACCCCTAAGAAGCCGCGATCGCTATTGAACGCGGCTTCTAAGGGGTTAATCGGCGGGGACAACGCCATCGGTCCCTGCTGAAGGAGCTGAGGCAACTGCTGTACGAGACAGCAGTTGTCACAGCTCATAAAAGTGCCGGGGGGTGGGGCAGAAGAGCGGTTATTCCCATGACCTACTATTAGGTCACGGAGTGAGAACGCTCTACTTAGCGTGACTTAATAGTAGGTCATGGAGCGTTAACGGGTTAAACTCACAAGGGAAAAAAGGATCAATTCCGTATGCCAACTCTCAGGTCTCCGTTTACCCTGATTTCATTATTGAGGTCCAGAAGAAGAGAGCTTTGTTCCTTACTGCCAAGAAAAAGCTCAAGGAAGTTGATCTCAAATACGCAATGTTGTACCCTGCACGGTTGAAAGTTCTGGTGGATGGCCGATCACATTTTTTCACCACTCCCTAAGAAGTCCTCGACTGATTGGAGACTCGTCCTTGGGGTCAAGCCAGGTTCTCCTCGTTGTCTGGATGTTTAACTGCTGACATTTGTAGCTGTGTATTTCTACTGTTTCGCGGTTCCAAGCCTGTAGAACACTTTTAGTCTCTGATATCCTATGATGGAACTGTGGATCATTTGTTCACCATATGGATACCTTCATTCTTCAGTATCCTTCTTCTACTGGGGTGTTGCACCCATGCACCCTCTTTCTCATGCTCTTTGATAACTACTGTTTGTAATTTGTACTACTGTTGTTACGACTACTTTTAGTTAAGGGATCCAAGACTTCATGCCTGCATGCATGACAGTAGGGGAAGGAATTGGTTTCCCCCTGTTTTTCTTACATGTTTGTTTCCACAATGCATATCAGACTTCTAATTTTTACAGGTCTCAGGTATATTATGCTGCTCATGTACTGGTATGTCCTGAGTGGTCGGGCCCAGATTTGTACTTTTGCCTTATACTATGTCTTCTGACTTTGTGTCCATTTTAACGTGGAATGTTAGAGGTCTTAACGACCGCATTAAGAGAGCCCTTGTGTTTCGGTATTTACAAAAGCATGACTGTGATAATATATGCCTTCAGGAGACCCACATTACAGATTCCCGGCTCCGTCTCCTAAATAGACCCTGGATTGGTTGGTCATACCATTCCATATTCACTAATTTGGCCAGGGGTGTCTCACTATTGATAAAACGCTCTGTCCATTTTCACCTGGCAGATATGTCTTCGGACCCGAGTGGTAAATTTGTTCTGATACACTGCCTCCTTTATCATAAGCCATTTCTCCTGATAGGGGTTTATGTCCCCCTCCCTTTTCCCCTGTCACTATTAATGAAGTTTATAACCAGTCACCCGTCTGTGCCTAGTATCTGGCTGGGTAATTTTAACTCTACCTGGGATAAACAAGTTCCTCAGTCCTGGCGAAGACCCTGTAGCTCCGGCTCCCTCCTCCCATCCAGTCTCTCCTTTTAGAGTTCAATATTACGGATGCCTGGAGAACTATAAACCCTCTTACCCGGGAATATTCTTGCTATACTCCTCAATTTGAGGCTTTATCCCGTATTGACTTAATTTTAGTACACACTTGCCACCTGACGGCTGTGGATTCTGCGGAATAACTATCCAGGTCTGTCTCTGATCACTCCCTTGGCCGTTTACGTATTAGACTCCCAAATATACCCCTAAAAATTAGATAGCGATTGAATCCCTTTTGGCTGAAAATTCTTCCCTCACCTGACTATTTCCAGGCTAAGTGGCATCAGTTTTTTCTTGACAATGACGGCAGCGCTTCTCCTTTAGTTGTGTGGGACTCCTTCAAGGCGTATGCACGTGGGGCACTCTCTGTGGCAATTAATGACTTGAAAAGAGGTTTGGCGCATAACTAACAAATGGCTAATGATGACTTAGCGGCCGAACTCCAGTATATCAATGATCTGACTGGGGATCATAAGTCGGAATGGCTTTGCAAGGTCCGTTTGTATTACACCTCTTTGCATAATAAGGCTCAGAAAAAAGCCTTTTTTTCCAAGCAATCCTATTACGAACACTATGAAAGATGTGGTAAACTTTTAGCCTGTATAGCCGAGGGTGATGGCGAACCCCCTGTGATATCACTGCTCGAGACTCCAGATGGTACCCAGTCTTCTGACCCACGTATAATTTTATCCACCTTTCACTAACATTATATTCCTCACATATCTCTGCATCCTCCACAGAAATAGCAGAGTATCTAGAGCAGATAACACTCCCTTCGCTATCGCCTGCCCACAGGGATTATTTAGATGGCCCCATTACTGTACAGGAGATTCTGGAGTCCATGGCCTCCTTCCAGACGTCGAAATCACCCGGTAGTGACGGTCTGCCTATTGAATTTTACAGGGCTCATGCTGATTTTTTTGGCTACACGTTTCTTGGATGTTTACCAGGCGGCTTTGGACTCTGGAGAACCGCCCAGTTCAATGAATGAGGGGGGCGACTATAGTAGTATTGCCTAAACCGGGTAAAAACCCTATATTCTGTGATTCCTACCATCTCACTCCTCCAGACTGACATTAAAATCCTGGTGAAACTTCTGGCTAGGTGACTCAATACGGTCATACTGTCTTTGATAAATCCGGATCAGACGGGCTTTATGCCTGGCAAAGCCAATGCCCTTAACCTTCACCGACTTTTCACTAATTTGCAGTCCACTCATGAGGATGTTGGTGCCCGTGTTGTAGTCTCCCTGGATTACGTTAAAGCCTTTGACTCAATAGAATGGGATTTCCTTTTCTTAACACTTGCAAAATTTGGTTTCGGCCCAGAATTTATAAAATGGGTTAAATTATTATACTCTGCCCCATCCTCACGGGTGGCAGTAAATGGATGGACTTCGGACCTCTTCCCTTTATATAGAGGTGCCCGACAAGTTTGCCCTCTCTCTCCTCTATTTGGACTAGCAGTGGTACCTCTTGCTGTAATACTCAGACAGGAACCCTGCATTATAGGTTTTAACCTCCCCCTGTACAAGAAAAGGTTAGCATGTATGCTGATGATACCCTGTTATATCTTACTGACCCTGGGGTTTCCTTGCATATACTACTTTCTACAATGACACGTTTTGGCTCAATGTCTGGTTTAACCATTAATTGGTCTAAGTCCCATATTCTACCATTGGATATATCAGTCCCTGTGGCCTCTGCAATTTCTACCCCACTGCATATCTTGGTATAGAGATTTCCAGATCGGTTTTTGATTTCGAAGCCTTAAATATCGCCCCTTTTGGTTTCCTTCTTGCGTGTCAAGATTGCCAGATGGACCCAATTGCTCCTATCTACGGCAGCGAGGGTGAATTTAGTTAAGATGACCCTAATGCCTAAAATCCTGTATATTCTCAAGGAGTCTCCTGTATACCCTCCAGCCCGTTTACTGCAGCGTATTGAGAGTATACTCCCCTCCTTTTGTATGGAATAATGGTAGTTCTCAGGTAGCTATGCCCCATGGGATGAGGGTGGTGTATCTTTCTTTCCCCAGTGTTAAAGAGGCTCTGTCACCAGATTATAAGTGCCCTATATCCTACATAATCTGATCGGCGCTGTAATGTAAATAACAGTGGTTTTTATTTTGAATAACAATCATTTTTGAGCAAGTTATGAACAATTTTAGATTTATGCTAATTAGCTTCTTAATGCCCAACTGGGCGTTTTTAACTTTTGACCAAGTGGGCATTGTAAAGAGAAGTGTATGACGCTGACCAATCAGCGTCATACACTTCTCTCCGTTCATGTCCATTTGTATTCACAGCAGAAGCGTGATCTCGCAAGATCACGCTGTGCTGTCACATACACCCACGTTAACTTTACTGAAGTGTCTTGAGCGTGAATAGACATTGCCTCCGGGCAGGATGCGATTGTCTATTCAAACTCCCGACACTTCAGTAAAGTTTCTGTGGGACTTAATCACACAGCACGATCTCGCGAGATCAGGCTGTGCTGTCATTCCCACAGTAATGACGTCCTTGTGCCACCTTCGCAGATCCCGTGAAACTAGCGACCAGACCAGAAGACAGCTGTATCGGTGAGTATGTGTCATCGCGTCGCC
Organism: Rhinoderma darwinii; assembly: GCF_050947455.1. Taxonomy (NCBI): domain Eukaryota; kingdom Metazoa; phylum Chordata; class Amphibia; order Anura; family Rhinodermatidae; genus Rhinoderma; species Rhinoderma darwinii. The sequence goes on along the minus strand of NC_134690.1, from coordinate 361,876,134 downwards.
GCAGATCCCGTGAAGACGAGGAACCTTACCTAAAGAAGACAGCGCTGCATCGGTGGGTATGTAGGGCATTCATGTCGGCTTGTGTGGCATCATACACATCGGGGCTTGTGTGGCATCATATACAGGAGGGCTGTGTGGCATCTACAGTGAGGCTGTGTGGCATCTACAGTGAGGCTGTGTGGCATCTACAGGGAGGCTGTGTGGCATGTACAGGGAGGCTGTTTTGCATCATGTACGGGGAGGCTGTGTGGCATCATGTACAGGGAGGCTGTGTGGCATCATGTACAGGGCGGCTGTGTGGTATCATGTACAGGGAGGCTGTGTGGCATCATGTACAGGGGAGGCTGTGTGCCATCATGTACAGGGAGGCTGTGTGGCATCATGTACAGGAAGGCTGTGGTACAGAGGAGTGTGTGACCCAGCTTCTTCCACTGCACAATCACACTGTAACAATGGGCTGGAACAATGAGAAGTGTATGACGCTGATTGGTCACTGATTGGTCAGCGTCATACACTCCTCTGTACAACGCCCAGTTGGTAAAAAGTAAAAACACGCCCAGTAGGTCATTAAGAAACTAATTAGCATAAATCTAAAATTGCTCATAATTTGCTCGTAAATGATCGTTTTTCAAAATAAAAACCACTGTTGTTATCTACATTACAGCGCCGATCAGATTATGTAGCCGATCAGATTATGTAGGAGATAGGGCACTTATAATCTGGTGACAGAGCCTCTTTAAATATTTCCAGACTTACTGTGACATGGCTGTTGTTTGAACACTTGAAATAAAATGACTTAATATTTAATGTTTCACAAGTCACATAATTCAATGTTCCTTCTAAAAATCCCACTAGTCTGTCTATTTTTATCTAACCTAAAACTGTGTGTACTCATTACTCCCCATAGTGAACCGCACTTCGTCTATAGATAGAATGTTGTGACATGAAGATATTTCTAGTCTTCTCTTTTATTGGTTAGGAAACAAGACCGTGTTATCTCAATGGAAACCTGATGATTAAAAGAATTAACAGGAAAACAAGATATTCTTTTAATTTTCAGGATAAATTACTCAATATGCCACTTTAAAGAGGCTCTGTCACCACATTATAAGTGCCCTATATTGTACATGATGTGATCAGCGCTGTAATGTAGATTACAGCAGTGTTTTTTATTTAGAAAAACTATCATTTTTGACGGAGTTATGACCTATATTAGCTTTATGCTAATGAGTTTCTCAATGGACAACTGGGCGTGTATTACTATATGACCAAGTGGGCATTGGGGAGAGGAGTGTATGACGCTGACCAATCGGCGTCATACACTTCTCTCCATTCATTTACACTGCAGATAGCGATATAGCTATATCGCTATCTGCAGTCACATAAACACACTATAACGCTACTCATGTGTCCTGATAATGAATATGCATTACTTCCAGCCAGGACGTGATGTGTATTCATTCTCCTGACCACTTCTGTAGCGTCTCTGTGAGTTACAGCATAGCCAGCGTAGTCTCGCAAGATTACGCTGTAAACTGTCATTCACAGCGAGATCTCTGTAGTTACCATTACAACATAACTATTCTACATTCACAAAGTTGGTTTCTATTTGGGCAAAATAATAAAAATATATTTTGTGTTAAAATGTTATGAATAATGTTCCTATGGACCATAAAATATGGATACTTCTAATACTCTTGTACTATACGTGGTCCTGGACATTGTAGGTATAATTATGTATACGTTCTGTGGTGACGACCATCATTCTTTTCTCCAGCCAGAACTGTGTTAAATGGTGTAGTTTAATTAAAACTTGCATTTTACTATTCAGTGGAATCAGATTTATATGAGAAGGGAACACAGCAGGATGTGCATGAACATGAATTATAAGAGGACAGAACACCCATTTGGTCTGAATAATTAAACTAACCAATCTTTAGTATAATGCTCCATTTGCTCGTAATGCAAATAATAGATTTGATTTATTCTTACAAGCGATTAGCTAAGGGAAAACATAATTTTTACGATTTTAAAAGAATTGCTTGGGATTAAAAAAAAATTTGTACAACCATTTTAAATTACAAAACAACTGAAGTAGCAGCACTACTGGTTTAAGAGCACAAATTCTTGATAAAACGTGCTCTGATTGTTATCTATGTCACAACTATAGACCAACACAATGTAACTAAACTAATAAAACACAAACCGTTGTACTGTTCATGTCTTTTATTGAGCACATTGAGTAAACCTCCACAGTGCAGGGAGAAAAAGTATGTGAACCCTTAAATATACCTGTCGATCCTCATTGAGCAGCAATCACCTCCACCAAACCATTCCTTTAGCTGCAAATAAGATTTGCACAACATTGAGGAGGGATTTTGGACCATTCCTCATTGCAAATCTGTTTCAGTTAATCAGTATTTCTGGAATGCCCTGTGTGCACAGCCCTCTATAGTCGTGGTACAGCATCTCGATAGGGTTAAGGTCAGGACTTTTCAAAAATACAAATCTTTTGAACTGTAATTTCGTTTATTTACTTGTGTGCCTTGGGTCATGGTCATGTTTCATCACCTACCGTCTCTTCAGCTTGAGGTCATGGACTGCTGTCCTTACATTCTCCGGTAAAATGTTTTTTGATACACCTTTGAATTCATAATTCCCTCAATGATCACAAGGCGTTCAGGCCCATAGGCAGCAAAGCAGCCCCACACTATGATGCCCCCTCCACCATGCTTCACAATTGGGATGAGGTTTTGGTGTTGGCGTGAAGTGCTCTTTTTCCTCTAAACATAGCATTGTGCATTTGTGCTAAAAAAAAAAGTTCCACCTTTGTCTCATCTGCCCATACAACATTTTCACCAGAAGCATTGTGGAACATCCGGTTGGCAAACTTGAGATGGGCCGCAATGTTTATTTTTTTGACAGCAGATGATGTCTTCGTGATGTCTTTCTATGAATACCATTCTTGTTCAGTGTTTTTCTAATAGTGGAGACATGAACAAAGGTTTTGCCGTTTATAGTCTTCAGTAGGTCATTAGATGTTACCCTTGGGTTCTTACCTCTTTCAGCATTGCCCATTGTGCTCTTGGAGTGATCTTAACGGGACGCTCACTCTTAATTTTGTCCATTTGTAGACAATTTGTGTAATCATGGATTGATGTACTCCCAGGTCTGCAGCAATGCTTTTGTAGCCTTTTTCCAGCTTTATCCTTCTCTACAACACGTCTTCTGGAAGTTGTTTGCCTCAAGGCGTAGTTCACACCAACCAATCTTTCTTAAGAAGAACAGATTTGTCAGTAACCAGGCTTTGTGGGCCTTCTTTTAATGGGCAAAGCACCTGTGAAACCCACACTTCTAATCTCATCTCTTTTTTTGAAACACCTTTTGACAATTAGCTCTTGGAGACATCATTAACACAGAGGTTCACTTATAATAATCAGACCACATTTTTATTAGTATTCCATGCAGAAATCCTATTCATTCCATAATGATGACTAGGGCTTGGTTTTTAATAAATGTTTACATACTAAATCCCCTCGGCAGCCCATCTATATACTTTTGATGGATTTTAAATTTTGAAGGAGTAGATTAGAAACCATTGGCTTGAACCACAGCCTTTTTTGGATTACACATATCTCAACGTGCTGTCATCTTGACATTGAATTTTGAATGGTGGTAATTTTCCAATTGTTGGATGTTTTAGCAGAATTATTTTTTATTTTTTTTGTGTAGTTGTGAAGCCTGATAATGAGGGAATGTAGAATTGGAAGAATTGTCATTGACCTGGGATATAGATTACTGCGATGTGCATTATTTCCAAATGTTTTTAATAATTACTGTAAACCTTTAAATAATGTATTTGAATATTGTTTTCTTTCAGATCTGTCTGTTTTGGTATATACTACAGACAGGCTAAAACTAGAATTAACACATTTTCATTAAAATGGACAAATATGGTTTAAGTATTTCAGTGGTAGGGGTAAACTGAACATCACGGCAGTGCCTATCAGGAATGGGGGCGGGGGGCTTCAGTCCCTTGGCTAATTAGAGAACTCCTTAAAGTGACCATCCAGTCAAAATTTGACCTTACATGGCAAATGTAAAGTCAACATACCTGATGCCCTTCTCATGAACGATCCTGCCACCGTTTGTGCATTCCGGTCTCCCGTTTGCATCTTCACTTTCCTATGCAGAGTGTTTTTAGGAAGTCTGAAACACACCGCTCCCTCTACAAATGGCGGCAGGATCGTTCATGAGTAGGGCACCAGGTATGTGCGTAAACATTTGCCATGCATTGTACCATTTTAATTTTTGACTGGAGGGTCGTTTCAATATTTAATTATTATACAGCTATTTGGCTCACATACTCAGCCAGTTGATGACCTAATACAGTAATTCATTTCGATCTTATCTAACTAAGGTAGATGTTGATAATCACATTTAATATATACGTTAGTTGGTAAAAAGTGGCAAATGTAAAAAAAACATCTAATTTAAAGAGACACTCCAGCAATAGTAGGGCCGGCCATCTTCTTACCGGTCGCTTTGTTGCAATAATATCCCAGGTGCAGTTATGTCACATGACTGCACTGTGATCGGCCGATTCCTACAGCGCCTGCTGTGTGGACCGGAAGTCTTTCACTATGCATTCCTATGATTCGCTCAACACGAGTCTCATGGGAATGCATAGAGAAAGACTTGCGGCTACATGACCTAATTGCGGCCGGGATATTTCTGCAACAAAGCACCCGGTAAGCGGATAGCCAGCCCTATCTTTACCAGGTGTGCTGTGCTAATGGGGGCCACAATAATAAAAAAAAATTCTTGGAGTGTCTCTTTAACATACCATAATTTCATGAAATTTGGAATGGCGCCAGTCTAACCGAATTCAGAAGAAGAACCATGAGAAAAGCAAAACCCACATATAACAAACTCGTAAGAAACATATGGGCAATACATGGTAGATATTGTAAATGTAAGGCTGGGGCAGCACGATTAGGGTATGGTAAGGTTAGCCTAAGGGGTAAACCGGCATTTTTGTGCAAATGACTAGACTAGAAGGCATTAACTATAGCAAGTTGAAAAGAGATGGGGCCTTGAATTCGGTTCTAAATCTTGATTTTGGAATTGTATAAGAGTAACTATAGCCCTTAATATTCAGTGTAACAAATAGGTATGGGTATTTTTTCATTTTTGTGCTAATCCTGTAAATCTGATAACGCAACACTTATCATTTATGATCTCGTGACCTCATCAAGACATGATTTTAGTTTTTATTATGCCCCATCAAGTGATTACCACTCGTTGATTGTCTTTCTTCGTTTTTGTTTTTTTTATGAAGTCTTTGCCCTTCCCGATTAATCTGTTCGGCATATTCTTTTATTCTTTGCATAAATGCTGTTTCTTTGAGAAAAGAAGAAAATGTAAAAGTTATTGTTCGTGTCTGTATGAGGCTGCTGCCGTTTTAATTGTTGCTAGGGACAAGTGGTGATTTTCGCGCATGTGGCATCCTTATGACTCGCGGTTTTGAGGTTTAGAAAATGAAATGAAGGGGGTGGTTTTATTTTTCCCTTCATTTCTTGAACAACTGTTGCGCGAATCATGCGCAGCACACGGAAGTGCGTCCGTGTGCTACGCATGTTTTTCACTTACCCATTGACTTCAATGGGTGCGTGATGCGCAAAAAACGCTAAAGTATAGGACATGCGGTGAGTTTCACGCAGCGGACACACGCTGCGTGAAAAACACGGAATGCCTGAATGTCCCCATTGCCTTACATAGGTTCGTACGACGCACGTGATTTTCACGCGCATATCACGGATGTGAATTACGCTCGTGTAAATAAGGCCTAAGTGTCCTCATTCTCTGTAACAAAGAGATAGAAATGGAATATTCTGTTATATTGCAGAGTTTAATTGATCAGCATAGTCTATAAGTATTGTAGTATATGTATAAGTAGTGGGGAAATCCGGTGCTGCGCCATACATTGCCTATGAGGGGCACTCTATTGTTTGCTCGGATTGCCTATACCTAGTCTTCACAGTTTATTGATGATCACTGGTCACATGATTTGTCTGATTTCAATCCGCAGCATCATGGGATATTAAACATTGGAATGTTCAAGAATGGATAATGATGGCAGTAAATGTTGTTGTGCTTTCTATTAATAGCATTTCTCTGACACCACTTAACATAATTATGGAAACTATTTTAAAGAATTTTAGACGTGTGCGTGTGTGCGTGTGCGCGTGTGGCCTATATATAGCTTTTTTTTTTTTTTTTATGTTTGAATTGGAGGGACGTGGAGTTTAAGTCCTGAGGATTGCACCCTTGCCAGTGGCTGGAAACTTTTCCGCTGTATTCCATTTTTTATATATGTATGTGTGTGTATATACAGTATATGTATGTGTGTGTGTGTGTGTGTATGTATGTATATATATATATATATATATATATATATGACTCTCCATATACACGGAATCCCTACATAGCGATCAATCACAATGTAAAAGTATGTTTAAGGGTACCCGCGCATGACTGTATTACAACATTTTACAACCTGAGTTGTACAACGACGTAATAACGACGTGGTTGTTAGTAAGCTGAAGTCAAATTTGGTTTATAAGCCAATAATTAAAAATTCAAACAATTCCGCGTGTCAATGGCTGAAGAAAAATTAAAAGTTGACTATTGGCCTAGTCAAAGCCTTGATTGAACTCAAAACTGAAAGCAGTTTATGTACGAGAAACTACCAATGTGTTTGGATTAATGGCATTTTGCAAAGAGTAGGTTAAAGTTCTAGTGACAAATGTAAAAAAGAAAGCACAAAAAACAGATGACGGCACAACTAACCAGCAATACGATTTCAAGAAAATCTTGTGGTGCTCTGTACCCAATGAATACCAAATATACAAGAAACCACAGAACAGTACTTTAGGCAAATAAAGCTAAGCACTCGAACTGGGGTAATTTATACAAGATTTAGTATTTTTTACTTATTTAAAAATTCATGTTAAAAAATTAGTGGATGTATTTCCTACGTGTGCTATTATAGTGTTTGAATTTTTTAGGGCCGACTTTCTTAACTGTATTCACTCATTTTGCTATTGCAATGGTTATATTCAATGTATTTGATATTGTATTTATTGCGTGAATTTTGGATAATGAATTTATAGCAGGACTATCTATTGACAAATTTAGACGTTTCTTCATTGCATATAATGTGTATTCCATTTTAATAAGATTTATTTGATCATGTATATTCCATTTACTCGCCAGTGAATCTCTGTGGTGGGTTTGTGGGAATTATGTATGCATTTTTCTTCTTTTTTGAATATTATGGAATTTTTTGTCCTTTTTTTTTTTTTTTTATATGAATTTTGATAATAAAGCAAAACATATATAACTTTATATGAATTGAGTGCTCCGCTCTATTCGCCAAAGTACTGTTCTGTGGTTTCTTGTATATCTAGTGACACATGTTTGTATTAAGGCGTTGGGCAGGAGCTGGATTTTAAGAGCCAAGGATGCGACTGGAACCAATTCTATTGCGTCAGGAAAGCTTTTCCTAAAGTGAGGCTAATAATCCTCAACAAGTATGTAAAAAGCGAATGGGGTGATCTGTTCTGTAGGTAAAGAGGGACAGTTACTTTATAACAAGGGTGAAAAAGCTGTTGAATAACTTTTTTTTATTATTATTATTTAATTCGGTAAAGCTTTGTAATATGTTCTACAACATCACTTATTGTTCAAAGATTAGTAAGATATTTGTAATAACTGAAGACATTGTATTATGTAGAAGCTCAGGTTACAGGCAAAAATTTTGGCATAAATCCAGTCAGGATCACTGATTATTGGTCACATAAACTTTGGCAGAGAAACTACATTTAGAAGACCTTTTTACCCACTTTCTAAATCTTAAAGGCTATGTACACCTTTTGAAAGGCAAATTTGTTTTTTTTTTTATAATAAAAAGGTTTATCCGTGTGTTTGGTACAACTTTACAAATGTTTTTATTAAAAATTTGTTTTACTTTTTTAGATACAGCTGCTCTGTATTCTCTATACAGAGCAGCTGTATCTAGCGCAATTTACTGAATCCGTCAGTCCTGCGTTATGAACTTAGATGTGATACTTTACAGGTGGATCCTGCGTGTCAGGAACACGCAAGACCTGCTGCCACTGAACCCGTCAGGTCTGCGGGACTGACTAATTCAGAATACAGAACTAATAGAGAATACAGAGCAGCTGTATCTAAAAAAGTAAAACAAATTTTTAATAAAAAGGATTTGTAAAATTGCACCAAACACACTGACTGACCTCTTTAGTAAAAAAAAAAAAAAAAAATTGCCTTTCAAAGGTTTACATAGTTTTTAAGTGTGGAATTCAAACTGCTCCTGTCCTGGAACATCATTTTCATCAGCCAGAATCTCCATTTTACCATAAACTTCAAAGTGACGATCCATAACATGGTGCCCTTTAGTAATTTCACAGTGTATTTCTTGGGTATAGTTTGGGTTTTTGACTGGCACCATCATTTCTAAGATACATAGTTCTATTCTGTCACGTTTGGTGGATTAGTCCACTGTTCTATTCTTCCATTCAAGAAATAAACCGAAACCTGACAGCCCTGTTATAAGTCAATGGGAAGAATACCTATGTAATATGTCATGTGAGGCACACTGTCTGATATCTGCGACACAATGAGTTATTGTACGGGCCCAAAGCAGCCTATTGGCCCTGTATATTATGGATCCATAATATAGCCGTATGTATGAGGCTTAATACTGTTTAGGATTGCCACATTTCTAGAATCAAAGGAACAGTCCAGGAAATGTCTTTGCGAGTAGCAGGGTCTGGTAGGTGGTACACAACTCAAGATCCAAGGAATATAAAAAATAAGTCATGCACTGCCCCCTCAGGCCCTGTACTAGGAATAAAACATTGGTTTTTCCAGGAATGTTCCTTTAACCATCCATAAACCCATATTTTGTTTTTAATTCCCGCTGTAGTGAGATGTTTTGACTTAAGATTGTCTAATGTGTAGGTTTGGAGTAGGGTTATTCATTAGTGGTGCGTCAGTCGAAGGAACGTTTCCAGCAGTCTCATGCTGTGAAATAAATTGTCTTTTCTTCACATAACGTTACTTTATTCTTGAAAAATTAATCACAGGGGAGAGGTTATCAGCTCTTTATAGAAGCTGTCACTGGTTAGCTCTCGGTAAGAAGACCGCGTGAAGGTGCGATGTGCAAAATGAATGGATTTTATTCAGAGTCTGCAGAGCTTTTTCTTCATTGCTGCTTCATTGTGCTGAAATTTATTTGCATAGGTCGCCAGCTGCAAATCCAATACCAGCTCCTTAATTAAACATGACATTTGCACAATTCAGGATGGTGTCTAAGACGTTAATGTTTCTAATTAAATAACAATCATGTGCATGAAACCTTAGCCTGACCTTATTTATGTATGATGCTCACATTGAACAAGATGGAATATGCATTCTCAGTGTTAACTCCTCCATGGGACACCTAAGGAACAAATACCTAATATGTTGTCTACTTTGGACAGTGTTCCCCAACCAAATGTACTGTGGAACAGTAGTGGTTCCCCAGGAGAGTTTGGGAGTTACTAACGTTGGAAATAGAGGTCTTTCATAGCTGGTTTTGTAAACTACTACATCTAACAATATACAATGGCATTAGTATTGTAGAAAAGTTTTTACTCCTTTGCACCATATTTATTAAGGAATTATATGTGTGCCAACTGACAGCCCTGACATTTTAATTTTTCATTTAGAAACAGGAGTAACAAGGCACCTCCTAAGGAGTCCATGATGGTAAACCATTTCAATACAGGTGAAATTTTGTATAGATACTTCACACATGAGAAATAGTATAATGACTTGTTCAGTATTTCACTCATGGTGATGAATAAATTATATAATGTACGATATTCCAGTTTTCACACTAGCCACAGTAGCACACACAATTGGTTGACATTTACTTTATTCTACAGCTCACTTTTCAGCTGTGTAGACTGGGGCACAATCAGCAGAGTCATCTCATTATCATTACAGGGAGGGGGGATTTCTTGGCAGAATACAGCCCTATTGTACTGCTGTACGCCTATATAAGGCAGAACAACAACACTGAGAAGACGTTACAGATAAGTTTACTCACTATAACTATATGTATTTTGCTGCTGTAAGTTTACTTGGAGAGAGATATAAATAAATATAAATCTGTATACAACAGCCAGAGTCGTCGTCTGTTCCCATAGCAGCCAGGGTGCTCTTGCACCTTCCTCTGCTTTGCTAGTTATAATACAGCAGTTAGTTTCATTGGCATTAAAGGGGTTTGGTCATCAGTGTATGAACGTCGGGGTCTGACACCCAGACCCCACACTGATCAGCTGCTCCAGGCACTGGATGTCCATGCCGGAAACAGATGGCTCCGGTCACAGAATAGCAGCCGAGCTGCAGTACTGCAGCTCTGTTCCCATTCAAGTGAATAGGAGCAGAGTTGCAGTTCTGCAGCATGGCTGCAATCAGTGTATGGTGCCATCTGCTTCCAGCTCCGAACACTTCATACCCTGCATAACATCCAGCGCCCAGAGGCAGCCAGAGCTGCTGATTGGTGCAGGTGACCCCCATCGATCATATACTTATGATCCTGTGGATAGGTCATCAGTTGTCCGTGCCCGGACAATGCCTTTAAACACTAGACATGCTGCTGTCTATGCCTTAGCAAGTTACTACTCTATGTACTTTTGAAAAACAATTGGGGAGGGAAGAGTGTATACAGACAGATAGGGTTTTGTAGCTCCCCTACCACTCCCTGGTCTCAGGAGAAGCGGCAGTACTCCTTCTCTTTCTGGAGACTGTATTAGTCAGTAGACACATTTCTGACCATTAATTGCCATACTGCCAATGCAGAAATGAAGTTTGTGCCTCCAAAATAGGGGAACAGTACATATAATTGGGTTCTGGAATAGGATCTAAAATCCACATACATCTAAACCAAACCTTCTGCACTTCTGTTATCCTGTACTTTTATTGAATTGTTTTCCAGCCAATCAAGTAATTGTCATTTGACATTTCGGCCTTGTTCAGAATGGTCACTTAAAACACGTAGACACGAGCACAGTGTAGAAATTAGGAGTATCTGCTGTGTAGCGTACATGACTGTATTATAGCAGGGGTCTCAAACACGCATGCGGCCCCTGAGGCTATCATCGGAGTTTTTACTCCTTTGCACCATATTTATTAAGGAATTATATGTGTGCCAACTGACAGCCCTGACATTTTAATTTTTCATTTAGAAACAGGAGTAACAAGGCACCTCCTAAGGAGTCCATGATGGTAAACCATTTCAATACAGGTGAAATTTTGTATAGATACTTCACACATGAGAAATAGTATAATGACTTGTTCAGTATTTCACTCATGGTGATGAATAAATTATATAATGTACGATATTCCAGTTTTCACACTAGCCACAGTAGCACACACAATTGGTTGACATTTCCTTTATTCTACAGCTCACTTTTCAGCTGTGTAGACTGGGGCACAATCAGCAGAGTCATCTCATTATCATTACAGGGAGGGGGGATTTCTTGGCAGAATACAGCCCTATTGTACTGCTGTACGCCTATATAAGGCAGAACAACAACACTGAGAAGACGTTACAGATAAGTTTACTCACTATAACTATATGTATTTTGCTGCTGTAAGTTTACTTGGAGAGAGATATAAATAAATATAAATCTGTATACAACAGCCAGAGTCGTCGTCTGTTCCCATAGCAGCCAGGGTGCTCTTGCACCTTCCTCTGCTTTGCTAGTTATAATACAGCAGTTAGTTTCATTGGCATTAAAGGGGTTTGGTCATCAGTGTATGAACGTCGGGGTCTGACACCCAGACCCCACACTGATCAGCTGCTCCAGGCACTGGATGTCCATGCCGGAAACAGATGGCTCCGGTCACAGAATAGCAGCCGAGCTGCAGTACTGCAGCTCTGTTCCCATTCAAGTGAATAGGAGCAGAGTTGCAGTTCTGCAGCATGGCTGCAATCAGTGTATGGTGCCATCTGCTTCCAGCTCCGAACACTTCATACCCTGCATAACATCCAGCGCCCAGAGGCAGCCAGAGCTGCTGATTGGTGCAGGTGACCCCCATCGATCATATACTTATGATCCTGTGGATAGGTCATCAGTTGTCCGTGCCCGGACAATGCCTTTAAACACTAGACATGCTGCTGTCTATGCCTTAGCAAGTTACTACTCTATGTACTTTTGAAAAACAATTGGGGAGGGAAGAGTGTATACAGACAGATAGGGTTTTGTAGCTCCCCTACCACTCCCTGGTCTCAGGAGAAGCGGCAGTACTCCTTCTCTTTCTGGAGACTGTATTAGTCAGTAGACACATTTCTGACCATTAATTGCCATACTGCCAATGCAGAAATGAAGTTTGTGCCTCCAAAATAGGGGAACAGTACATATAATTGGGTTCTGGAATAGGATCTAAAATCCACATACATCTAAACCAAACCTTCTGCACTTCTGTTATCCTGTACTTTTATTGAATTGTTTTCCAGCCAATCAAGTAATTGTAATTTGACATTTCGGCCTTGTTCAGAATGGTCACTTAAAACACGTAGACACGAGCACAGTGTAGAAATTAGGAGTATCTGCTGTGTAGCGTATATGACTGTATTATAGCAGGGGTCTCAAACACGCATGCGGCCCCTGAGGCTATCATCGGAGGCCCGCGCAGCACCAAAGCTCCCTCGGGAGGAGAGAAGGAGCGAAGTCCCTTTCTCGCGCTGCTGGATCGTTGGTGGTAGATAGTTTATTCCCCACTGTAGATAGCGCACCACACACCCCACCCTGTTGACAGAGCTACACCCACACTCACTGCCGAAGCATGGGCCGGGGATTCCTCTGCTGGAGGAGTCCCTAAAGTCACTGTCCAAATTGCGCAGCGGCAATTTTTTTTCTTTTAAGTCACACATCTAATCCCTCCCAATCCCCACCCATACACACCCGGTTCAGCCCACACAGTATCATGCACCCATAGTGCCTCCCAAACAGTACAATGCCAAATAGCTGCCCCCAGACAGTATAATGCCCTCTAGCTGCCACCATAAATTATAATGCCCCCATAGATGCACCCATACAATATAAAGCCAACACAGATGCCCCCATACAGTATAATCCCCACACAGATGTCCCATGCAGTATAATGCCCAAACAAATTCTCCCATACAGCATAAGGCAGCTGTGGGGACCTCATACAGTATAATGCTCCCATACAGTATATTGCCCACACAGATGCCCCCATATAGTATAATTCCCCATAGCTGCCCCCATACAACATAATGCCCACATAGCTGCCCCCATACAGCATAATGCTCACATAGCTGCCCCATACAGCATAATCACCACATAGCTGCCCCATACAGCATAATGCCTCCCTAGCTGCCATTATACCGTAGAATGTCCCAAAGCCGCCCCTGGTGCCGGTACCCACATATAATGTGCCAGTGCCCTTGTAGATAGTGCCACAGTGCCCATGTAGATAGTGCCCCTATATAGTGCCACAGTGACCATGTGGATAGTGCTACACCCCCCTCTGCCAACCTCTAGGAGCGGAATCCCTAGCCAGAGCATAGGCCGGGGATTCTGCTTCTAGAGGGAAGCCCTGATGTCACTGTCCATATATGGACAGTGACATCAGTGGCTACTCCTTGAGCAGAATCCCTGTTGCCGACTCTGGCCGGGGATTCAGCTCCAAGAGGAGCCCCTGACATCAATGTCCATATATGGACAGTGACTTCAGGGGTTTCCTCTAGGGGTGGAATCCCTGGCCAGATCATCAACAACAGGGATTCCGCTTAATCAGTAGCCACTGACGTCACAGTCCATATATGGACAGGGACATCAAGAGCTTCCCGAGCACATCGCTTAAAGCGAGCGGAGGAGCTCCCTCTGCTCCTCCGCTCTGAACGAATTCTGAAGCAGGAAGCTGATGGTTCCCTGCTTCAGCGTTGAGATCAACTGTATCTGCGTCCTGAGGATGCAGATGCAGTTGACAGCGGGACATACCCCGGGACAGTAGGAAAAAACCACCTCCGCCTCCTATTGAAATCAAAGGGAGGCAATTTTCCCATTTTATTGCCGCGGATTCCAATGCAGTTTTTGCATCAAAATTGGCGTAAAAAAACCTGTGTAAACTATAGTTCTACTTTTATTTCGTTCTTCCAGTATTATTGCTACTCTAAATAATAAGACTACACCGGAACTGGCTTAAAAAGGATCAATAATGTATGTGGGACTGACACAGGCTTTTGATCCACTGAAAATTGCTTGCATGTCATGCAGTTTTCTTTTTTTTTCATAGTCTTCTTATTTAAAGTTGAGATATTGCATATTTTTAAAGCTGAAAGGAAAAACTGTGACTTAACCAAATCATTTTAATTGGCAGTTACACTTTGTGTTTCCATCTGCTATAATGTGTGTTTTATCCTTATTCAGCTCCCTGTAATTTGCACATACTGAGAAGTTTTTTGACTGAATGCAGTGATAAACAAGCACGGGCCGTCAATAATGAAGCAGATGTTTACATGACTATATAATTTTGGCTATCTGATATGATTCAAGCTGTGCAGTTAAGGAAGATAATGTATTCTAAAAAGATTGGATCTTGTATCTATCTCTTTACCTGTTGTAGGACTTTCTTTTTTTATTTAAAAAAAAAAAAAAAAGAAGCTATATTTGTGGCTGGTCTAACATCCATATATTTTATTTAGCTAAAATAAGGTCTGCATTTCTCCCAACCCTCCTGGATCCAGCAGGACAGTACGGGATTCCGGTCAGTGTCCCGCTGAAGCTTGTGGTCCTGGATTCAACTGCATTTGCTCAGGACGTAGATACAGTTGAATTCAATGGTGGAGCAGGGAGCCATCCGCTCCCGGCTCCAACATTTACTGTGTAACGCCAGCCGTGAACGTCTTTGCGCAGACAGGTGCGATGCAGTGACGTCATTAAACCTTTCTATGCTGAACCACACATAGCCCCGGTTCCCACAGCAAATGGAGGAGATCCCTCAGGTCTTCCCTGGTCCATGCTAAGTGAGTATTTTAATATTTTTATTAGGCACTATGGGGGCATTATACGGAGTGTGGGGGACCACTATTGGGCCATAATACTGTGTGTGGGGAGGCACTGAGGGGACAGGATACTGTATGCTGGGCCACTATTGGGGCATTGTACTGTTTGGGGGCCACTATTTGGGAATTATACTGGGTGGGGGGCTACTATGGGGGCATTACACTGTGTGGGGGGCACTATTGGGCATTATACTGGGTGTGTGGGGGCACTATGGGGGCATTATAGTGTGTGGGGGCTACTATGAGAGCATCCTACTGTCAGGCCACTATGGAGGCATTATATTATGTGAGGCGGCACTATGAGTCCATGATACTGTGTGGGGCCACTATGAGGACAGTATTATACTGTGTGGACTAAACTGGCTGTGAATGGGTGAGGATTGCACAGGGTCAAAGGCGTGGCTCAACTGTAAAATGTTAAAAGGGGAGGAGATATTCCTCTTGGCAGCAGTTGAAAGTTGGGTGGTATGGGTTTGGACAGTTTCTGGCAAAATACATATGGCGGGAACACATACCATAGACATAAAAAAAATAAAAAAATAAGGAAAATGTAACATACACGCATCACAATTTTTAAGGTTCGGAAAGCTCAAATTGTGCCTCCATAACAGGATAAAACAGAGTAGCTCTTCCATTTGGTATGGTTGGGAAGGAGACTCGGCATAGAGGAGCACTCATAACTGATCATTACCTGGGGAAGGCTGCTGCACCTTGAGAATATGCCATTCCTTGAGGGCCTTTCAGTTGGCCTTTTCTTAAATATTGCAGAACTTGTGTATATATATATATTTATTTATTTATTGTTAAATTATGTTCTGTTGCACTGAATGTAGATTGCGGTCACTAATATAATTCTCTTTACCAAATAGATGTGTATTTCATACATACACGCACTCATACAGCTGTCATGTAATAAGTAAACAAGCGAGCTTCTCAAGACTTTTTGGTGAATACAGTTATCTTCTCCCACAAACTGGGGTTTCTTGGGCCCAGCAGAGGGAATTATTTAAGGGCCTATCCTCCATCTGTAAAGAAAATGTGCATGTCCCCTTTTAATTGCATTATTACCTTTTTATTAACATTTTAGTCTTTATGGATATATCTTGTGTGTGAAATGCTGTTTGCGAATTAACCAATAAGAAATAGACCGTAGTGGCAAGGGATTGTCTTCAAATGGACATATGGGGGCTATTATGTCAGAGCCTGAGACCACCAGACTTTGCTGCCCAGACATCTTTGGCTCCTCACTTCTTCATACCCTTTCCACCTATTCTTCAGCCTCTACACAAATGTCTTGTCCTGCCTCCCCTTTAACAGTACCACCTTGCTGCTTCCCCCATTACTGTGCCTACTGCTACCCCAGGTGCCCACATTACTGTACATGCTGTCTAGTTTAGAGCCCCCAAATACTTTGCTGAGTGGGAAACTATTACCCTCTGGGGCACTATGAAACCATTATTTCGGAAGTAATGTGCCCAACGTTGGGCCTCACACAGTAATAGTGGCCCCTTAGCTGACTTTCACAGTAATAATGCTCCCTTACTTCTCTTACACAGTAATAGTGCCTTTTACGGTTTCTACATTTATTAATGCCACCTTACTACCCCTACACAGTAATAGTTCCCCCCTACTTAGAAGTGCCCTCCACATGGTAATAGTACCACCTAATTAGTAAAGTGCCTTCTTAGTACCCTCTACAAATTAATAGTTCTCCTTAGTGCCCCCCACATAGTAACAGTGCCTTAAGTAAGCCCTTAATAAAGTAATAAAATTAATACTTCCGTTAAGCTTTACTCCCATCTTTTGCTCTGCTCATTTAACAGTGCGGGTCAGGGTCAGAGAGTGTGGTGCCATGGGGCGCTGGGGGAAGGTCATGCATGAGAGGGCTTGGTTCTCAACCTGGAGAAGCATAAGGGAGGTGGGGAGTCACAGCCCGAAAAAGGGACCATCAGAGGGGAGCACAGGTAGAGCGGCAGCACACACAGAACAGGTTGTCAGAGAGACTAACTGGCACTTTTCTATTATTCTCCCTGACAGTCTGCTCTCTTGCACTGCTGCTCTGCAGCGTGCTGTCGGCAGCGCCCCTTCTAAGTATATTAGTGATGCGTCCTGTGCGGCCACACAGGTCGCACTCCCCAAAGGCATCTAGTGATAACGCAAACAAAACTACATGGTTGAGTATTTTAGACCAACCCAGTAGCCTTGATCAGTAAACAAATGTTTTATTTGTTTCCTCCTGCAGGTTCCATAAAAAGTTCTTGTGAGGAAAATAAGGAACAGCAGTTGGAAGAAAAGGAAAAACCTCAAATTATGCCACAAAGTAGTGACTCATTTATAGTTACACAGCAAAGTGCTGCTACCTTGAACCCTTTACACCGACTGAAGACAACACAAAGCCTCAATGATGCACAGATACGTGAGAGCTTGGATACATTTTATGAACAAAGCTCTTGGAGAGGAAAAAATTATACTTTGTCTCACCAACTTTCAGAGAAAATATCAGACTTGAGCAAGAAGAAGCATTTGTACGCTTTACGGAGCTTTCAATTGGGCAAGATTGTGTTAAATCAAGAGGGGGAGAAAATATTACAGAACTGTTCCGGCAACGACCTCTTCTCTCGAGAAGAGACCAAGAATGTGGAACCTGTACCCGGACTTTCTAAAGATGTGGTTACATTCATCATGGACCAAAAAAAGCCCCACAACTAACCATTTAAATTGTTTATTAAATATCCTGTTTTAATTCTATATAATTTTTTGTACATTTATTCATATGTATTGAAGGGGTCTTAAATGTGCATCCTCTGCTATAATCAATAGTGTAGAGGTGAGGATGATGTGTCTAAAGCTTAGGTTTGCCTTTTTCACAAGAAATATATAGACTTGGAACCATGAACATGGCTGTATAAATCTTCCTTATATGTTTACTAAACTTTTAACAAACTTTGCATAAATCAATAGTACAAGTCAATATAAACAACTTTGAAATATATCTTATAAGAGAAATATGCCCCTTTCTCCACTTATCAGGCACCTCCCCCTCCTGCACTGATCATTCACTCAACTCATTGTGAGTTTAGCAGTGAATTATCAGCTCACTGAAGAATCAGGTTACAGCTGAGGGAGGAGGGAGCAGATGCAGAGAGACACACAGTAAGGGTATGTGCATACAACCTCTTTTCAGTCGTAATGGAGGCGTTTTACGCCTCTAATTACGCCTGAAAAGACAGCTCCAATACGTCTGCAAACATCTGCCCATTGCTTGCAATGGGTTTTACGATGTTCTGTGCAGACTAGGTGTAATTTTACGTGTCGCTGGCAAGAGACGGCGCGTAAAATTACGCCCGCGTCAAAGAAGTGCAGGACACTTCTTGGGACGTTTTTGGAGTCGTTTTCTCATAGACTCTATTGTAAACAGCTCCAAAAACGGCCGTAAAAAACGCAGCGAAAAACGCGAGTTGCTAAAAAAACTTCTGAAAATCAGGAGCTGTTTTCCCTTGAAAACAGCTCCGTATTTTTAGACGTATTTTGTTAATCGTGTGAACATTACCCTAACACTGCTGCAGCTGCTAGTAAGTGTTCTATCTCACCCCAGTACTGTATTCACAGCTACACTGCTAATTACTGCAGTATAATGTCCTCCATAAGGGTATGTGCACACACAAAATCAAAAACAGCTCCTGATTTTCATACGTTTTTTAAGCCACTCGCTATTTTCGCAGCGTTTTTTATGGACGTTTTTGGAGCTGTTTTTCTATAGTCAATGATAAAAACTCCAAAAACGTCCCAAGTAGTGAAATGCACTTCTTTTTCATGGGCGTCTTTTTTTTACGTGGCGTTTTTTGAAAACGAGGCGTAAAAAACCGCCCTGTCGGAACAGAACGCCGTATTTCTTATTGAAATCAATGGGCAGATGTTTGGAGGCGTTCTGCTTCAGTTTTTTTCTGGTGTATTTCAAGGCGTAAACGCCCCGAAATTCGCCTGAAAACACTCCGTGTGAACAAATCCTAAGACTATGGCTTCTGCGGGTGTTCTAGGAGAGCAGGATGTTCTCTTCTCTATATGTGCTGTGTATGGCAGACATTATAGCAGTTCGCCTTCACCCAGTAGCTCAGTGAAAACTAAGAACTAGAGAGGCTGCAGAAGGGAAAAATGTAAAGTCATATAATGGTCAGAAATCGTATTATTCTTCATTTACACACGTATGACAGTTTATTCTTATCACCTGCTGACATGCAAACTCGGGGCCAAATGACCAGCGGGGCTCATGTACAGGAACAGAACCATGACATTTACTTATTTTCCATCCCCCAAAGGAGTTTGTCAATTGGGTTGTAGCATTTAAGACCGCTTACTATACAATGAAAAATATTTTACAAATATTTAAAATCACCAATTACGAAGAATAGCGCAAGGAACACTATCCGAATGTCCTCGTTTTATCCATTTTCCCTATCAATGGGCTCATGCGGTTCAAGAACAGATTCCAGGCTGTAGTTTGACAACATCGAGAAACGCTTCAAGACGTTGCGCTCCTAGTACACCACCAGCAGGTTAGCACGACCCCTCTCAAAATGTGTGTGTGCCATGCATTTTTTATTTTTTATTTATTTTTTTAATAGCAATTTCTCATAGGATCGGCATTATTAATTGACATCATGCCATCAGTGTTTTAGTTTAGTAGTATTTCTATGTTTTTGTTTTTTGGGAGGGAGGATAGAACGCTGTAGTCAGATGTTTGTTGGGAGTCTAAAGTAAAATATGAGTGTCTACATACACATTTGGTTTTGTTGCCTATTTGGGGTCCGTGGCATTCTTAATAAACAGACCTTGCTGATGGTATTCAGATTTTTTTTTCTAGACATTTTTCTCCATAGGGACATGGCTACAAAAAGCCTGCAGAAAAAACGACTGTACAAGTCGTCATAATTTAAAAAGTGCCACTTAAAAGGCATGTAAAAAAAATACTTTAAAGAGAACCATTCACTAAACCAGACATGTGCAGCTGAATACGCCATGTTACAAGCATACCTCCCAACTTTTGAATTCGGAAAAGAGGGACATTTTTAAGCCACGCCCAATATCCCGCATAAGCACATGAAATCACGGCCAGATCCTTCTTCAAATAACAAGATCATATTCTCAAAGCGGATTTCTAGATTTACAAAAAAAACTAAATATTGATATCACCAATTTTATCGATCCAGTTATATCGTCTTTGTGTTACTGCTCCTAACTTGAGTATAACATTTGCTCATCACGGCGGCAGCTGCAGGACAAACCAAAAGGCTGAGGACAATGAAAGTCAAGAGGGAGACCCTGTGGTGGATGACTTTTCAATTGACAGGTAGCAGAGTTACATGATGGGGAATTGTTTTTTTAGTTGTGTAACTCTGCTACCGATCATGGGAAAAATCATCTGCCAGAGGGAAAAATGTTTCCCCATGGCGGAGTACCACAAAGAAACACCCAGGAATCAGACATGATGGGGAAACATTTTTCCCTGTGGTGGATGACGTTTCAGCTGACAGGTAGCAGAGTTACAAGTAGGGGGATTATTTTTCATTGATGTCTAGTTTCTATTGCCGCGCAGGGAAGAAGACAGAAGTCGCTGGAGGTGAGAAGTTTTTTTATTCTTCATATTACTAACTTAATTTTTTTTTTGCAGGTTCCGCTAGACTGTTTGGGCTATGTCGTAGATTCGTTGGACTGCTGCGATGTTCTACGGTTTTTGTTTAAATAAAATGGTTAGCGAGGATTGTGTGGGGGAGTTTTTATTTCAATAAAAAATATTTTCTTATGAATATTTTCTTATTGAAAAAAAACGTAGATCATCGACGTAGTCCAACGAATCTACGACGTAGTCCAAAAAGTCCAGCGGAACCTGCAAAACAAAAAAATAAAGTTAGTAATATTTACAAGGGGGGCTGTGTGTAGATAGCGCCAGACACAGCCCCCCTGTAGGTCGCTCCACACCCAGCCCCCCATGTAAATAGCGCCACACAGCCCCCTGTAGATAGCTCCACACAACCCCCCTTGTAAATAGCACCACACAGCCCCCCTTGTAAATAGTGCCACACAGCCCCCCTTGTAAATAGCCCCACACAGCCCCCCTTGTAGATAGTGCCACAGACAGCCCCCCTTGTAAATAGCGCCACACACACCCTGTGTAGATAGCCGCACACAGCCCCCCTTGTAGATAGTGCCACAGACAGCCCCGCTTGTAAATAGCGCCACACACACCCTGTGTAGATAGCGCCACACAAAGCCCCCCTTGTAAATGGTGGAACACAACCCCCTCTCCCCTTGTACATAGTGCCACACAACCCCCCTCCCCTGTTGTACATAGTGCCACACAATCCCCCCTCCCCCTTGTACATAGTGCCACATAACCTCCCCCTTGTACTTTGTGCCAATCTGCTGCCAGAGCTGTAGAGGTAGCCTACTGCTACCACTCTCCGCTCTGCCTGACGTCACTCACTGTTAGGAGAAGGCAGGAGGTCAGATGTCCAGTCCAGTCACCTGACCGATGAGGTCAGATGACAGGTCAGGTGACTGGACTGGACCACTCTCGGGCCGGAATCGACCCCAGTCAGAACGCCACTGCAAGACCTCCTGACGCTGATCGCTGATGCTAGTCCAGCGTTCAGGGCCCCTATCATCAGCGTTAGCTGCTCTGCGCCCCCTCTCTTCTCTACCTCCGAGTTGTGCCCGGGGCACCGCGGTGCCCAGCGGGACATTTTTAAGACAGCGGTGAGATTCCGGGAGTGTCCCGCCGGATTCGGGACGGTTGGCAGCTATGTATAAGCGGTGCTGCACAGACCCTGTGGCACTTTGAATTACCTGTCTAGTCTTCGCCGTTCTGGAGATATCGATGCCGTTATTATTGGCGCCCGATATTTTAATTAGACCCTGTACAGTCAGTGGAGTGTTCTTGGACATGGAAAGGGCAGGGGGCGTGAGAGTTAGCGGTCTGACACTGTCCAATCAGCTGCGGAGAGTATCAGACCAGGTTTTGCTGTGTGATCTCTCTCCCAAGATCAAACTATCTTCTCAATGATAATCTGACCCTGGTCACAGGAGGATCTCTGGGCAACTGGACCCACCCCTACGTACGCCTCAGACCAGCATTACTGCACATCCTTCATCTGTTAGGGAATGCTAATAGATGTATTTTCACAACAGCTGGAGAGCCACAGGTTGGAGACCACTGCCCTAATCTTTAGAGAAGAAATCTTCAGAATTTCCCTTTAGATTTTCCTTTAGACTATTTTGTTGAGCCAATAAGTCTGCCTTATTTTAGAAACAATCCGGCATAATTCAGCCTCATAGCCATCGATTATTACAAGGTTTAATTAGTAACTAAAAATACAGCCACTTAACATGGAACTAAGTGATTAGTGAGGTTCTATGCCGTATATAGACCGAGCAATAGTAAGGCTGCCAATTATGAGAATCCGCACTCTATGCAGCTGTCTGGATGTACCACATGTAGAGCTCTTCTACTCAGTCTTTCTTTTTACTCAGTCATACAATGCTATTTGTATTGTATTCATATAGACTTTCCATCCGGTGCGATTATAAGAAGCTTTTGCTGTCATTTTATCCACACCGGCAACAAAAGGCCAATATGTGTTGTCATCAGGTTGAAGGAAAAGGAATGGCTCTGTCTGTGGCAGATGATTGAAGCTCTGTATGACTCAGCTGACTGACAACAGATGGAAACACACAGGTTTCCCTAAATGATTAATGGACCTGCTCCTGCCATCAAGAAAATGTATTTTACCAAAGTAATTTTCATTTGTTAGACTGTGTGACTAACACCCCCTCCCCCGTCACATCACAAGACACCTTATAAAAATAGCGCACTAAACCATTATACAGTATAAGTGAAAACGCACTGTAAACAATATAGGAGGATTATATTAATGCACTGATGGAGCTGCCAGAATTACAGTGCTCTTGGCAGGCACCCGCTGTATTTCATTTGCACAGTATTTTGCAAAGATGTTCTTCAGCAAATCATTTTAGGTGGTTTATGAGCCTTTTGTATAAATAAAAAAAAAAGCAGTTTATGTTAAAATGACAAACCTCTTGCTTAGATGCTTTTTATTAGAAATGTAGCAGAGCAGAGTTTGTCATTGGCACATTACGTTCCATAGAACTACAGCTAAACCTGCTGAGTTATACAGTTGCCAAAATACGGACTTTAGCTCTGCTACATCTACACCGCGTTCCAAATTATTATGCAAATGTTATTTTTCTCTGATTTTCCTAAATAGTCAATGCAAATGACAGTCAGTATAATCTTCAAGGCATCAACCGTTGGAGTATAATGCAAATTTTATTGAGCAAATCTCCTAATGATAACAGATTTTTTTTTAGAAGTAAAAAACTCAAAATGCACTGTTTCAAATTATTATGCACAACAGAGATCAAAACCTTTTAAAGGTTGTAAAGAGAACTAAAATGGTAATTTGTTGAATTTGCAGCATCAGGAGGTCATATTTACAGAAATCAAAAGCTCTTTCAATCAAAAAAAAATTAACAGGCCAAGTTACATGTTAACATAGGACCCTTTCTTTGATATCACCTTCACAATTCTTGCATCCATTGAATTTGTGAGTATTTGGACAGTTTCTGCTTGAATATCTTTGCAGGATGTCAGAATAGCCTCCCAGAGCTTCTGTTTTGATGTGAACTGCCTCCCACCTTCATAGATATTTTGCTTGAGGATGCTCCAAAGGTTCTCAATAGCTTTGAGGTCAGGGGAACATGGGGGCCACACCATGAGTTTCTCTCCTTTTATGCCCATAGCAGCAAATGACACAGAGGTATTCTTTGCAGCATGAGATGGTGCATTGTCATGCATGAAGATAATTTTGCTACGGAAGACACAGTTCTTCTTTTTGTACCACGGAAGAAAGTGGTCAGTCATAAACGCTACGTACTTTGCAGAGGTCATTTTCACACTGTCAGGGACCCTAAAGGGGCCTACCAGCTCTCTCCCCATGATTCCAGCCCAAAACATGACTCCGCCACCTCCTTGCTGACGTCGCAGCCTTGTTGGGACATGGTGGCCATTCACCAACCATCCACTACTCCATCCATCTGGACCATCCAGGGTTGCACGGCACTCATCAGTAAACAACACGGTTTGAAAATTAGTCTTCATGTATTTCTGAGCCCACTGCAACCGTTTCTGCTTGTGAGCATTGTTTAGGGGTGGCCGAATAATAGCTTTATGCACACTTGCAAACCTCTGGAGGATCCTACACCTTGAGGTTCGCGGGACTCCAGAGGCACCAGCGGCTTCAAATACCTGTTTGCTGCTTTGCAATGGCATTTTAGCAGCTGCTCTCCTAATCCTATTAATTTGTCTCGCAGAAACCTTCCTCATTATGCCTTTATCTGAACGAACCCGTCTGTGCTCTGAATCAGCCACAAATCTTTTCACAGTACGATGATCACGCTTACGTTTTCTTGAAATATCCAATGTTTCCATACCTTGTCCAAGGTATTGCACTATTTCACGCTTTTCGGCAGCAGAGAGAACCTTTTTCTTTCCCATATTGCTTGAAATCTGTGGCCTGCTTAATAATGTGGAATGTCCTTCTTAAGTAGTTTTCCTTTGATTGGGCACACCTGTCAAACTAATTATCACAGGTGTCTGAGATTGATTGCAATGATCCAAAGAGCCCTAAGGCACAATACCATCCATGAGTTTAATTGAAAAACGAATAATTAAATGTTTATGACACTTAAATCCAATGTGCATAACAATTTGGAACACGGTGTATATATAGTGTTACTAGATCAATTATTGTAATCTAAATGTGAAATACATGTTTGACAGAATGCATGCAGTCCATAGGCATCCAGTTTTTGCAACGCAGAATATAATTTAAACGATAGCAGCCAAGCAGGCCTGGCATTGGTTCTGAATTCATATGGATCATGCAGCAGTTTACTATGTGCCCAATTATAAATGTCCCTTTATATGTCTGTTTTTATGGTCCATGTTTTTACCAATACCATTTTAGGCACGAAAATATGGCCCAAAAATACTGCCATGTTGATGCACCCTAATCTCTACTTATTGAATTAATATATTAAAGCTGGTGCGTGCCACAGAATACTGAGCAGCAGTGCCACGATGACAAGTCTGAAGTCCTTACCTCATCTCTTTTCTCATTACCAATAAACCGTATGAAGATGAAGAAATCAAAAATCATTACAACCAAACCGTAGGAAAACCTTCAACATGTTAAAGGCTGGCTTAACAAAATCTTGGACCTAAGCAGGGACGTCCACTTAAATCCGAGAGCTCCATAGCAAAATAAAAAAATGAGTCTACTCCCCTATGTGAGCCACGGTGAATGTACTACATCTTTTTAAAAGCTAATTTTTACTATTCTGTTCACTCCAAAATCCTGTGATTCATTTAGTTATTTATCTGTATAGGGGAGCTCTGTTTTTCTTATGATAGATCATATAATTCTGGTTGAATGCAGCCACCACTAGGGGCATGAACTGCATATGGATTTATACAGATCGTTTAGTATTCAATGGGAGCCATATAGATCAGTATGCAGTAAGCGCCCCCTAATGGTAGCTGCAGGTAGCCGCTATGACCGTGTCATGGTAAGCACACGTTTTCCCACATTACATGTGAATGCCCTGTCTCTATAATAAGTGCCAATGACGTATTCTTTAGGTTTCTTTCTTGAAGAGATCATTGACATGCTACAGTATATAACTGAACATAATGCCGACCACCATTTTGGAAATTTGAAAGAATAATGATAAATGATTAAATAGGCACTGTCATTTCAACAATCTCAGCTCACATACATACACATGACTATGGAAGTCTATGGAGAGGGGAGTGGGGAAGAGTAAGCAGGAAGTGCAGGAGATAAGAGCAGAACAAAAGACATAGAAACTTTCTATCACAACCAAAGCACTTTATTCACATCAGTACAGCTCTGTACTTCTCTATATATGTCCTGCATGATCCTGGGGCTGTTTCTGAGTGAGAGAGAAGGTTATGGAGCATATTCTCCTCTTCGTACTGTGTGTAGTGTATGGCTGCCAGTCTCCACCCCCAGCTCAGAGAGAAATGCAAACTACAGATATACTGTAGCATGCAAAGGGGAAAATTGCTAAATCAAAGTCATATAATGGGCAGAAATAGTGCTGCTCCTCATGTACACACACATGGTAGCCTATCCTGAAAAGTCAAATTAAACGACAGGTACCCTTTGAGCAAAAAAAAAACAAAACAACAAGGTGTATCTCTAAGCAACATATGTGGGAAGCTGCTATAGGTTGTTGTTTTTTTTAAACTTTACAGCATCTTCAAATATGTGGTAAGTTTCCTATTCTCAAAACAAATATACATTTGTCTCGAACAGAGACTTTCTTGAAAATATCATAAGTACACCACTATTTCCGACTGGGCAGTTGGTTTCCTGGAGGCGTTATTTCCCCAGAGTCTGCACCGTATATTGAAGTGTTGCTATGCCATATAATGTAATTGCCTCTACTGTTCTTTGGTGAACATATTAATTAATAAGGGGTTCTGTAGAATTTCGTATAGAAAATAAATATTACTGCCCCTGTTATTACCTAAATGAGTGCTTCAATTTACGTGACTCCTTTAATGCTGTTTTGTATTCGGACCCCCTGTATGTGCGGATTTGCTAAATAGTTAATTATTGCAGGGCAAAGCCACCACTAGGAGGAGCAATCTGAATAAAAAAAAGAAAAAATTTTTACAGGCTCATTTAGTTTAACCGGAGACACTCACAGCAGAAAATGCAGAAGAAAGGACTAAAATGTGTGGTCGTGGAAACTTGTGCCCAGGCATAACTTGAAGCTCCTGGTCCCCAATAAAAAATCTGTAACATGGCCCCCTCCCCACCATGTTCAATTTATAATACTGGTGTCTTTTTTACTGGTGGCAAAGGGCCCCTTGGTCTCCCACATGTACCGATGCCCGGATATGACTTTTCTCTCTGTACCTTCTGCTTGTGCCTTATACCAAGCGTAAGTTATTATATGACAATGGCTCTCATGAACCTTGCTCCTGCCCTGATCCCAATATGATGTCCATCCAGACCCCTATTTTCTTTATTACTATCTCTGGTTATTCATGTTTCATTTGAAAGCCTCGTGATTGTGAATAGCAATTCACTGTACTTCGCATATACTGCCAGCTTACAATGCATTAAAGAGTTATCCGTGAAAGATGTGAGCTGAGATAACCTTGCAATATAAGTTGTCTCCTTAGAGCACCCCGTCTCTGAGAAACTGCCAGCTGCAGGGAGATGACGATGCAAGTCAGGGGTTTGTGTATGCTTTTACAAAAGTATTTAATAATCCATATAATACATTATTTTCTCTCAAACATTATACAATAAAAAACTCTGGATTATCAAAGAAAATAAAGAAAAATATAACCTTAAAGAATAGAAGTTGGAATACTGGGAGCTCCTAGTCATTTGTAATATTGGGACATAGTTGTGTACGTAGACATTGTCCCTCGTATACTGGAGAGATGGATGTTGCTGCGGAAACACATTATGAAAGAAAAATAGAGCAATATATGCCTTTAATATCCCAAATACAGCACACAACCCCAATAGACTGACATCTTGCCCAAACTAACAACAATCTGGCTCAGATCTCTATAATGGCATCTGGTTATGTCCCCAAGCACAATCCTTTTAGGCTTCGTTCACATCTGCGTCGGGGCTCCATACGTGGGTTCCATCGGAACTTTCCATCAGGGGAACCCATGAATGGAACCCTGACTAAAACGAACAGAAACCATAGGTTTCCGTTTGCAACACCATTTAAATGGTGACAGATCCGGTGCAAATGGTTTCCGTTTGTCAACGTTGTTTAAGGATTCCGTCATTTTGATGGGATCAATACCGTAGTCGACTGCGCTATTCGTTCCGTCAAAACGTCAGAACCCTTAAACAGTGGTGATAAACGGAAACCATTTGCACTGGATCCGTCACCATTGAAATCAATGGTGATGCAAACGGAAACCTATGGTTTGCATTTGTTTTAGTTAGTGTTCCGTTCATGGGTTCCCCTGACAGAAAGCTCAGACGGAACCCATGAATAGAGTCCCGACACATCACAAAGCCTTAGAAAAAGGTATTATCTTATATAGGATGTGGATGGCGCCACTCTAATTAGACCCTTTACTGCTTATCTTCAACTCAGTTGCCCCTCAAGGCCAGACAGCTCAAGATAGAGCGAAATTACCTGCATTGACTTACATCACTTTATTAATAGCTAAGAGAAGTCTACTAAACAAGTGGATACATAATCGCATCCCATCGATGTCTGAGATTACTACCCAGCTAAAACCTTATATTAGGCAAAGAGAGCCTGAGCCATTGTGTAGTGTATATAGGTTTTAAAGGTGCAGTATAGAAATGCTGCACTCACATGAGGTGAAATGTGATCCACAGTTGTTGGACCTTAGATTGTCCACCCCGTCTGCGGTCTGTAAATAGTCCTGTTGTAGTCGTGCTGTCGTGCTGGTAAAGTGATCGTTTAGATCAGTCGGGCTTTGTATGTCCGTTAAAAAGTTACAGACCTGGCCTCAATTTTGGGTCAAAAAGTTACTTTTTCTTTTTTTTAATTTAAAATGAGCAGGATAAACATTAAAAGTTTTAGTCAAAAGATGTGAAATAAATAAAAAAAACAATAAATAGAACCAGGAGATCAACGTTTCGCAGGTTACCCCTGTTTCATCAGGAATGAGAGCACGGAAATACGTTGGCACACCTTTACCAAACTATGATAACATTTTATAGGTTTGTAGACAAAGTAGAAACAGAAAGGCTTGAAAAATAAATAAAAAACACCATTCACTTCCATTGAACGCAGACACCTTTCCGTATTGCTACGGATGAGTGCCCGTTCCGCAGAATTGTGCCGGGAATTAGGCCTCGTGCACACTTCCGACACCGTTTTCACTGCCGTTTTTGACGGATCCGTGTGCTCGGTTTAGTGGCCGTGTGCACTCCCGTGTGCACTCCGTGTTTCCGTTTCTGAGCGCCGAGCATGGTACTGTCCAGGTTGCTGAAAGAGTTAATGGGCTGCACTGATCGGCGGTAACTCTTTCAGCGGTCCGGGCTCATTTGCGTGCGGCTCGCGGCTGACAGCCCGCAGCCGGCCGACCCAAAAATCACGGCCGTGCACATGGCTACGGTCGCGTGCATGAGGCTTTAGGCCCCATGCACACGACCGTGCCCGCAATCACGGCCGCCGACTGCCACCCGCATTTTCGGGCCGTGCTCCCATACAAAGTATAGGAGCACGGTCCGTAAAATACGAAAAATAGGACATGCTCCATAATTCCCAGCACTGTTCTACGGCACGGACACCCATCCGTAGCGCTACGGAAAGGTATCCGCGTTCAATGAAAGTGAATGGGTCTATTTTTGCGGCCCGCAATTGCGGTCCGAAAAAACTGAGGTTTTTTACGGTCGTGTGCATGGGGCTTTACTCCTCTCTTTCCACAAGAAATCAAAGAAATGATGTCATAAATTCAACATAGAACCTGGTAGCATACAGAAAACTTAAAGTGAACTTTAGGGATTTTGAAACACTCTGAATAATCTTTAGAGGGAGGTGATAGGTTATAGGCTTAATGTGCCTAACTTGCTCTTCAGATTTAACATCTGCAATACATGGGGACAGGGCCGGCTCCAGGTTTATGTGGCCCCTTGGGCGACATAGACTTAGTAGTCTCCATTGCGGGGGAACTCACGGCGGCAGTAAAATGGCATTAAACGTCACTTTGTGCCCTCATATATACGTTAGGCCCTGTTTATGCCCCCATATAGAAGTTAGGCCCCCAGTTTGTACCCTCATAACTTTAGTGCTTTCTGCAGATAGTGCCACACAGCCCCCCTCCCAGATAGTGCCACACAGCCCTCCCAGGTAGTGCCACACAACCCCCCTCCCTGGAGGTGGCGCTGTGGGAGTGGAATTCCCAGCCAGAGCATTGCTGATGCTCTGGCTAAGGATTCCGCTTCAGGAGAAGCCCCTGACGTCACTGTCCATATATAGACAGTGTTGTCAGGGGCAACCCCAGATAAGTAGTCCCGGGCAGAGCACTACTAGCACTCTGCCTGGGACTACTGCTCTGTTCCTGACTTCACTGTCCATATATGGACAATGATGCGAGGGGCTTCCCCAGAGATGGAGTCCCGGAGCAGAGCCGCTTCTAGCGCTTTGCCTGGGACTCCTTCTACCTTCCTGACATCACTATCCATACATGGACAGTGATGTCTGGGGCTTCCCCAGAGACGGAGTCCCGGAGCAGAGCCGCTTCTAGCGCTCTGCCTGGGACTCTTTCTCTCCTCCTGACATCACCGTCCATATATGGATAGTGATGTCTGGGAGTTCCCCAGAGCCGGAGTCCCGGGCAGAACGTTATTAGCTACTAGAACTCTGCCTGGGAGTCTGCAGTTTAGTAAATGGCAGAGAGGGGAGATACCTCCCTGCTCTTCCATAGCGTTCAATAGAATCGGCGTCCTAAGAATGCAAATACTATTGAATGTGGCGTCGCTACTGCTGCAGTAGCCGTAGCACCTGCTAGCGGGGCCACTGGGAATGGGGGGTGATGGCAGGCGGGCAGCACGGCACGCGTCCCCACATGCCGCGGGCCCTATGGCAGCCGCTATGGCTGCTACAACGGTAGTTACACCGCCTCCTAGACAGGGGCTCGCTCTAGAAGCAGAATCCCTGGCAAGAGTCCGGTCGGGGATTCCACTCCTGCAGGAACCTTCACGGAAGCATCAGCACCCGGCGGCCGAGTGGGCCCCCCCCAAGGCTAGTGGGCCTCGGCACTTGCCCGGGTTTGCCGGGTGCTTCCGCCGGCCCTGCATGGAGATACGTGCTACTTAACATACTCTGCAACGCTGTAGATAGAATGTAACACTTGCATAGTTCCAGTACCCAATAGGTTCTACAATCGATTCAACTGTTCCTAGAAGAGCTTAATATTAATTTTAACTGAATAATCTGGTCAAGGCTGACTGTATTATGCCAAATGCAGGGCCTGAGGGGTGGGTGGCATGACACAAGGATTCTTTAATGTGTTGGGCCCTTCACTCTGATACAGTGTATCAGTTTTGCCTGAAGTGTTCCTTTTAAAGAGCATTTCCTCCTAGAATAAAAAAAAATACATATTCTTCTAAATATGTCACTGATCTGGCACACTGGCTGACCTTCCCAAAGTGCATTATGGTGCCATTTTTGTCCCAGGTAAGCAACGCACGCAGATGTCCACATGATGTAAAAGAAAACATGATTCATCAGGCCAGGCCACCTTCTTCCATTGCTCCAGGGTCCAGTTCTGATGCTGACATTCCCATTGTTGCCACTTTCGGCAGTGGATGGGTCAACGTGTGCACTCTAACCAGTATGTGGCTAAACAGCACCAAACGCAGCAAGTTGCGATGCACTGTGTGTTTTATACACAGGCTAGGGCATAAGTATCAACTTGGTGGCGGTCCGGCCGCTGGGACTCCCATTGATTCCAAGAAAGGGATTCCAGAGTGCCCAATGTCAATGGGGTGAGACTGCGCATGCTTGGCTACCACTCTATTCACTTTCTATGGGGCTGCTAGAGAGAGCCAGCATTCATATCTTTTTTTTTTTTTTCATTGATGTGGCTATATGAGGCCTTGTTTTATGCGGGAGAAATAGTATTTTTTTCCTGTGCAGTTTGGGGGTGAAAATAAATTACTGCATAAATTACACTACCGTTCAAAAGTTTAGGGTCACTTAGAAATTTCCTTATTTTTGAAAGAAAAGCACAGCTTTTTCAATGAAGATAACATTAAATTAATCAGAAATACACTCTATACATTGTTAATGTGCTAAATGACTATTCTAGCTGCAAACGTCTGGTTTTTAATGCAATATCTACATAGGTGTATAGAGGCCCATTTCCAGCAACCATCACTCCAGTGTTCTAATGGTACATTGTGTTTGCTAACTGTGTTAGAAGGCTAATGGATGATTAGAAAACACTTAAAAACCTTTGTGCAATTATGTTAGCACCGCTGTAAACAGTTTTGCTGTTTAGAGGAGCTATAAAACTGACCTTCCTTTGAGCTAGTTGAGAATCTGGAGCATTACATTTGTGGGTTCGATTAAACTCTCAAAATGGCTAGAAAAAGTGAGCTTTCATGTGAAACTCAACAGTCTATTCTTGTTCTTAGAAATGAAGGCTATTCCATGCGAGAAATTGCCAAGAAACTGAAGATTTCCTACAACGGTGTGTACTACTCCCTTCAGAGGACAGCACACACAGGCTCTAACCAGAGTAGAAAGAGAAGTGGGATGCCCCGCTGCACAACTGAGCAACAAGACAAGTACATTAGAGTCTCTAGTTTGAGAAATAGACGCCTCACAGGTCCTCAACTGGCAGCTTCATTAAATAGTACCCGCAAAACACCAGTGTCAACGTCTACAATGAAGAGGCGACTCCGGGATGCTGGCCTTCAGGGCAGAGTGGCAAAAAAAAAGCCATATCTGAGACTGGCTAATAAAAGGAAAAGATTAATATGGGCAAAAGCACACAGACATTGGACAGAGAAAGATTGGAAAAAAGTGTTATGGACAGACGAATCGAAATTTGAGGTGTTTGGATCACACAGAAGAACATTTGTGAGACGCAGAACAACTGAAAAAATGCTGGAAGAGTGCCTGACGCCATATGTCAAGCATGGTGGAGGTAATGTGATGGTCTGGGGTTGCTTTGGTGCTGGTAAAGTGGGAGATTTGTACAAGGTAAAAGGGATTTTGAATAAGGAAGGCAATGCCATGCCATACCCTGTGGACAGCGCTTGATTGGAGCCAATTTCATCCTACAACAGGACAATGACCCAAAGCACACCTCCAAATTATGCAAGAACTATTTAGGGAAGAAGCAGGCAGCTGGTATTCTATCTGTAATGGAGTAGCCAGCGCAGTCACCACATCTCAACCCCATAGAGCTGTTGTGGGAACAGTTTGACCGTATGGTACGCAAGAAGAGCCCATCAAGCCAATCCAACTTGTGGGAGGGGCTTCTGGAAGCATGGGGTGAAATTTCAAATAAAAATCATTATTTCTAACCTTGTCAATGTCTTGACTATATTTTCTAGTCATTTTGCAACTCATTTGATAAATATAAGTGTGAGTTTTCATGGAAAACACAAAATTGTCTGGGTGACCCAAAAAAATTTAACGGTAGTGTGTATATATGTATATATATATATATATATATATATATATATATATATATATATATATATATATATATATATATATATATATGTATATATATATATGTATATATATATATATATAGAACCAAAACTAGGCTTAGTACATATATATATAGCACCAGAACAAGGCTGAGTACATAAATACAGCACCAGAACCAAGCTCAGTACATAAATACAGCACCAGAACAAAACCCATTACATAAATACAGCTCCAGAACCAAACTCAGTACATATATACAGCACAAGAACTAAGCTTATTACATAAATATAGTACTAGAACCAAGTTCAGTACATAAATACAGCACAGAACCAAGCTTAATACATAAATACAGCACCAGAACAAAGCTCAGTACATATATGCAGCACCAGAACAAAGCTCAGTACATAAATACAGCACCAGAACAAAGCTCAGAACATAAATACAGCACCAGAACAAAACTCAGTACATAAATACAGCTCCAGAGCCAAGATTACGACATAAATACAGCACCAGAACAAAGCTCAGTACATATATACAGCACCACAACCAAACTCAATACATATATACAGCATTAGAACTAAGCTCAGTACCTACATACAGCACCAGAACAAAGCTCTGTACATACAGTTAGGGCCAGAATTATTTGGACAGTGACATAAGTTTTGTCATTTTAGCTGTTTACCAAAACATATTGAATATACAGTTATATAATTAATATTGGCCTAATGTGCAGACTCACATCCTAATTTGAGGAAGGTTTTAGGAATTACAGCTCTTTAATATGTAGCTGCCTCTTTATCAAGGGACCAAAGGTAATTGGACAATTATCGCAAAAGCTATTTAATGGGTTGCATGGGCTATTTCCTCATTAATCCATCATCAATTAAGCAGGTAAAAGGTCTGGAGTTCATTCCAGGTGTGGCATTTGCATTTGGAAGCTGTTGCTGTGAACCCACAACATAAGGTCAATGGAGCTCTCAATACATGTGTAATTTCTGGGTAGGGAGACAGACAGGTGAGCCCTAATCTACCCGCCACTCAGTCCCTGCCTACTTGCACGGCCCGTCCTAGGCGACGGCATACAACTGGGCGCCGGTCCCTACGCTCAATAAGTGCACGACAGACAAACAGACGAGGGTACACAGAAGCTAAGGGAAATGGAGCAGTTGCCCACGGCAACACCGTGAGCAACAGAGTAGTGAATCAGCCGAGTCAAACCAGGAGTGTACGAGGTACCAAATGCAGAGCAGGAGAGTAGTCAGTAAAGCCAGGGTCAAATTGAAGCAGGGGTCAAATTGAAGCAGAGGTCAATAGTACAAGCAGGAACAGCAGAGCCAGGAAACAGGACAGAATCACAGGCAAGGAAAACCAGGAAATGAAGGTATAAATAGACCGAGGGCGGGAGCTAGCTCCGTCTGGCCAGGCTGTGATAGGTTCTCCCTCTCCTCAGTCTACCAGCCTGATTGGTAGCAGATTGAGTCACTCTATCAGACCTAGGAGCAGGTGCAGACTGATTAATCACGGGCGTCGACACAGAAGCTGTGTCTGGTAAATCCTTTACAACATGTGAAACAGACAATCGTTAGGCTGAAAGAAATGAAAAAATCCATCAGAGAGAGAGAGAGCACAAATGTTAGGAGTGGCCAAATCAACAGTTTGGTACATTTATTTGGGGAAAAAAGCGCACCGGTGATCTTGTGAACTCCAAAAGGCCTGGATGTCTACAGAAGACAACTGTGGTGGATGATCGCAGAATCCTTTCCATAGTGAAGAAAAGCCCCTTCACAACATCTACCTAAGTGAAGAACACTCTCCTGGAAGTAGGTGTATCAGTATCTAAGTCTGCCATAAAGAGAAGACTTCATGAGAGGAAATACAGAGGGTTCACCACAAGGTGCAAACCATTAATCAGCCTCAAAAATAGAAAGGCCAGATTAGCTTTGCTAAACAACATCTAAACAAGCCAGTCCAGTTCTATGGGGAGATGAAACTAAGGTCAACCTGTACCAGAATGATGGGAGGATCAAAGTATGGAGAAGGCTTGGAACGACTCATGATCACACCACTTGCTCTGTAAAACATGATGGAGGCAGTGTGATGGCATGGGCATGCATGGCTGCCAAAGGCACTGGGTCACTAGTGTTTATTGATGATGTGACTGAAGTGTTCAGGGATATACTTTCTGCTCAGATCCAACCAAATGCATCAAGGTTGATTGGACGTTGCTTCACAGTACAGATGGACAATGACCCAAAACATACTGCAAAAGCAACCCAGGAGTTTTTTAAGGCAAAGAAGTGGAATATTAAGTAATGGCCAAATCAATCACCAGATCTCAACCCGATCGGTCA
Source organism: Rhinoderma darwinii (assembly GCF_050947455.1). NCBI lineage: Eukaryota > Metazoa > Chordata > Amphibia > Anura > Rhinodermatidae > Rhinoderma > Rhinoderma darwinii. Next base: position 361,840,323 of record NC_134690.1, on the reverse strand, counting down.
CTGTCCAAATAATTCTGGCCCTAACTGTATATGCAGCACCAGAACAAAGCTCACTACATACACACAGCACCAGAACAAAGCTCAGGTTTTCTTTAATATAGAATAATTACATTAATGGTCCACATTTGCTATTAATTGCTTATTTTACATCAAAGTGAAGAGGGTAGTTGGCAACACAATTTGTTATATGGGCCCTGCGTGTATCACCCCATTTCTTTCATTTAATAGATAGGATGCTGCGCTAATGGCTATTCTAAAATTTAAACTTAATCCTGGATAACCCGTCTAATATTTACTGGTAACTTTCTTTTATTTTAGAGGATATATCACTATATTTTGATTTCACACAATCATAATTCGGATGCAAATCCAAGCCTGACTGAGCGTCTAATGACCCAAACTAAAAGCATTATACAGCCCTAAGATGCAGTGCAGATCATTAGATCTGCGATCAAAACAGGACTTGCGGCCTTAATACGGGTTCAAAAATGTGCCCGTACTACTCCCGAGTGAAACTGGCCTTAATGTACCTTAGTGCAACACTACATCCATAAATATGCCCTGTAACTTTTAGCTGTGTATATGTTGCCAGTGTTGTAATGGTTAAATAATTGATTCCTTTTTTATATATTTTTTTAAAGAAATTAAACATAGCACAGTGATCATATTGTGAGGTTATGTCTAAACAATCCCAGCCAGTTTCTCTTAGAGGTTACACAGCAACTATTCACATGAGAGTTGTGTGAGTATAATGATTTTCTTTAGCACTTCCGCATGAAACTATTTCATGTAAAATATGAAACGGCCATTGTGGATATATTAGTATGACTGGCGGCGATGGATGAATAATTCACCAGGTCACTTCTGTAGAATAGACTTTTGTTCAATGAAATAATTATACAGCTGTTGCTACTGTACATAACAAGAATTGTTCTAGATTTATTTCACGGAACCTTTTCAATGTCGATGCATTTAACAGATAGCAGGTTTAATGTCAGTGGGACAGATTTATTAATACTGTCTGTTAGTCAAAACAACACTAGACCAGACAGGCAGAAACTGCACCAAAATGATCAAAATGGCACACGTGGTATGATAAATTTGGCGCAATTTGCTAAACATGTTCTTCATTTTTCTCCTCCTTACACCACCTCTTGGATGGCATACTTAAAGTGTAGATAATCGTTCGATAAACTTCTGACATGTCATAGTGACATGTCGGAAGTTTGGATTGGTGGGGGTCCGAGCACGGCACCCCCACCAATCGCTAGACCGAAGCAGCTGAAGCACTCGTGCGAGCGCTCAGCTGCTTCGTGTCTGTTCGGCTTTTTCCGGAAATAAATGTATCGGTGTACGGACTCAATAGAAAGTCTATGAGCCCGTCCTCCAATACATCGGCTTTCCGGAAAAAGCCAAACAGAAACTAAGCAGCTGAACGCTCACACAGCTGCTTCGTTCTAGCGATTGGTGGGGGTCTTCGTGCTCGGACCCCCACCAATCCAAACTTCTGACATGTCACTATGACATGTCAGAAGTTTGTCAAACGTTTAGCTACACTTTAACATAATTATTTTGTGTCAAATAAATGGCACATGTTATTAATAAATTTGGTGCATGACTTCTCTTAGCCGCTCCTTTTTTCTAGACACTCTCAAAACTTGAGGGAATAAAAAGTGTCTAAAACATAATAAATTTGGCACACACCACGTACACCATTTTTGTGGGGCAATTTATGCCAGAATTCTGACATATTTTGCTTAGTAAATCTTCCCCAGTATCTTGTCAGACAGCTGCTGTAGAAACAAATAAACTTTGGAGTCCATGAACCAATCTAAAACAAGGATTGGATTTCTAAGGCGGTGTTCACATCATCGTTGTCTTTCCGTTGAGGGGTTTGTCTCATCTGAGGTTTTAGTCGGGGGAACCCCTCAACGGAAAGGCAAAGGGAAACCTTAGCTTCTGTTTGCATCACGATTGATCTCAGTTGTGACGGAAACTTTGCTAAAGGTTTCCGTTTGTCACCGTTGCGACAGGGTTCTGTTGTTTTGACGGAATCAATAGCGCAGTCGAAATTATATCAATGTAGATGTGGAGTAGAAAAGAAAGCTTCCTTTGGAGCCTATTTTTAAATACTCTATTAGGAAATTATGAGTTAGTGGTTGGGGATCCTTCATTCAGGACCTCAAACAATTAGCCAGAGTAGAAGGCAGCTTCAAAGAGTGTCTCTTACTCTGGAGGACCCAACATGTCCATGCATTATATGACCAGCCCATTGATCTCAATGGGAATTGTGAAACGGTCAGTTTCTCCTGTGGTGGCACTGCAGGGATATTGAACACTTACTACCAGGTTCTTGCACAGATTATAGCTGATCGCTGTGGTCAGTAAATTATTGGGGGACTATTCTAACAGAAAAGGATTGATTAAATCTAATGACCCCTTTAACGTCTCAGTAGGTATGGAAAGTGTGTATCTATGTAAATATCTTGTAATTGTAGCCCTGGAAATTAACATTTAACTTTCCATTTGGCAGAACTAATGTAAAATGTGTTTTTTCACAACACTTCTCAAGTATAAGGCTGCTCAAATCAACAGTAGCATTCCATAGCAACATTTCAATGATAAAGTTGTCACCATGAAATAGCAAAGATTAGAAAAAAGTTATAGTCAAGTTTATCTTCCTGGTAATGGGTTTGTTTGTTTGTTTGTTTGTTTGTTTGATTATTTGGATAGATATAGATATGTGTCTACAGAACAAAACATGAATTCTAGATTTTCTCAAAATTCCTTTTTAACTAGTCCCTGACCGCCGGCTATATATAAACGGCCAGCGGTCGAGGTCCTTAAAACCCACGCCATAGTGTATTTACAGTACGGGTTTCAGCTGACTGCCCAAGTAATTGGGCACCTGAATGTCTGTCAGTAACTGCCATGGACCCTGAAGAGACGATAGAATCAGCTTCCACTGCTTCTACAGTATCTTGTCTGATAACTTCTCTGATCTTCAATGAGCGCTATGCATAGAATTGGTCTCATGATCACCGGGATGCTCTTAGTGGGAGGTTGCTGCTGGGTCTAGGTATACCCAGCACAGCCCTATCAGTGACAATAGTCACTATAACACGGCTGATTTCCCTCAATGAATAAAGTCCCCCAAAGGTCTTTTCTGACCATAATAATAATAATAATAAAAAATATAAGTAAAATAAAGTGCAAATAAACAAAATAATAAATACAACACCATAAAATACCCACCAAAAAAAAACGTTCCCCCAGCCAGTCATTGTCGTAATTCTAGCCGTGACCCAATTACCCTAAAATAGATATGTAATATATCAAAATTTACGGTAGATAATGACTATCACAAATAAAAGATCTATTTACGGTAAAACTATATTATTACCAGAAAAAAAAATAGCTGAAATTTAAAAAAACATTTTTTTTAAATATTATTTTCAAACTATAAGCCTGAACATTCTAAAATAGCAAAAAGGATGTGTATAAAAACGATAAAAAAAAGAAGCCTGTATTGGCTACAAAAAAAACTTTGCAAAAACCACATCGCTAACAAATAAAAAAGTTATAGCCATTTAACTAACACGTGCTAAAAATGGCTAAACGGTGTCTGGTCCTGAAGGCTCAAAATAGCCCGGTCCTGAACTGGATAAACAGTTTGGTAACATGAAATAATCTACAACTTTACAGTACAATAGTATGAAGGAGTTATGTAGTACAGAACATTTGTAATATTGTTACTATGGCAACATTGTGATTTTTAGTGCATTCTAGGTTTCGTCAATTATGGGAATTATCATACAGGGCAAAATGACTTGCCCACCAGAGTGCCCCAAAGTTCCACAAAAGACAACCTCATTTGGAGGTGACTTTGATGCCTGGGACGTAGCTATAGAGGCTGCAGAGGTAGCGGTCGTACCCTGTGCACTGGAGAGGCACGAACGTCCTTCTGCCGCATAAGAAAACACCATTATTATAAATGCCACGTGGTAGGTGGGGGCTTTGGTACAAATGTTGCACTAGAGTCCAGTAGCTTCAAGTTGCGCCTCCGTTTGGAGCCAATCACTTGCAACTATGATCTATTTCTTATGGGATGATTCACAAATAACCTATTAGACCTTATTGATGATATATCCTGTTTGTTTAACAATAACAATAAAGTTTACAATGCTATTAAAAGTGGACATACACTTGTTCGGTATAGATGGAGGGTGGGCCCTCAAAATCATTTCCTCTGTTAGACCCAAGGAACCCCAGTCAGATACTGATCTCACTTGCTTTATCTAGAACAGGTATTGTTGCTGAGGGTGAGCCCAGTAATGGGATCATTCGTTTCTACAATATGTTAGGTCAACAAACGTACAAGCAGCACATTGTGGGTTGAAGACAATACATTTTTGTTAGTTTTTCCATTATTTGTTTTTCTCATTATACACAATGCCCATGAATGTAAATATTCCATAGGACAATGATGCCATGTGTGTAGATCAAGGATGAATGGAAAGGAAATGTATTGAAAACCTATAAATGCATACACACAAACAATACAATAATAGTCTTTTTTTTTTCATTATATCTTTATTTATCTCGTTTTTCCTCCTTTAAATTTATATTCTTTAATTCTATTACGTTGGAAACTGTTATCATAACATTTTAGAATTAAATGTCAAATAGTTTTTCACAGAAGGTTTATCCTATAGACTTTTCAGAGTAGAATGCTTGAACTGGTAATAGGGTTGGGAAGGCCCCAGGACTTTTGCCCCTTTGTCCATGCTATAATCTGGCCCAGGTACTCCTGTTATATTATTTATGGTGCCGGGCAGAGCAGTTACAACGAATTTGACTTTCATACCCTGATCTTACCTACTATGTTTTATTTGTTAAAAGATCTTAAAGGGTCTGAATATTTTTCTTTGTAGTACACTTTGTGCGCTTATGTGTCTTAACATGTTGTGACATTGTGCCAATGACTTCAAGTATTGTATACTCTTTTCCTTTTCTGTATGTTGAAAAACTGAATAAACAAAAAAAAATTCTTGGGTTATTGGATATCAAATCTTTTCTTTTTTTCATAAACAAAAAAATAAAGAGGGTCCGAATTATTATTACAGGTTATATATTAGATTATTGGACATGACGAGTTGGAGGGAAACAAACTTGCCAACTACACCTCATAGGGGAAGTTTACAATGGAGAAGTGGCAGAAAGAAGCAATCGCGCTCTTAGAGACTGGTGGGGGACTCTTACAAGGAGGGTATGGAGCCCACTTCTTCCTATAGGGCCTTGTTTTGCCTTTTTCTGAACCAACACGGCAGAACAATAGGTTTTACTAGATGGATTTATGTCTTTCTTCAACCTTTACTATATTATTATTGTTACATTTTTTTCTGCTTGTAAAAGGAGCAGTTCAGTTAATAAGTATAATATATATAAGGGATTAGGGAATTTTCTAATATATAAACAAAAGTGCGGCAGAGGTGGATTGTTATTTTAACGTGGGTAATAACTACTCTTTAAATTTTTAGTTTTTCATTATAGATGTAGATAGTCTTATCTCATCAGCAATTCTACATTTATACATAGGGATTGCAAAGTTGCTGTGGGGTAGATGTTCAATTACGCCAGCTCATTTCATTGTAGCATAAGTCCTGAAAAAAGGAAATTGCTGGATTTATGTTGCAATAGGGCAATGTACCTTCTCCCTGCAGTAAGTTCTGTTGGTCTAATTGATTCTGAGTACTTCAATTTTCTGTTGAATTGCACAAGAAACTAAGTTACAAATAAACATGCTTCCTCTAGGGCACAAATGTGGTTACCAGCTACCCAGCTACAAACCGAGTTTCTGTTCAGAACAGGTAGCCATAATGCAGTTAAAGTTAATTGTTTTTCAGCCTTCACCAAAACAGACATGTTAAACCTGTGATATGAATCTCATTTTGTTATCCAAAGCTTAAACTGACAGCACAAAATGAAACATTAAAGTCATTAACAAAGTCGTCTTTTATATCTGCTCTCTATCTAGGATTGTAAATGGTTCATATTGCTGATTAACTTTTATCTTATTTTTCTAAAATTTTGCATAAAAATGATAAAGTAAACACAGCACTCCTAGTTCCAGCCAACACGATATTCATTGGTTTTGGGCTCTATTAGCCTTAAAGTGGTTTTCCCCACTTTTAGTCATCTTCTTACTAACAGGATGTTCTGAGAAGCTCCATTAGTTCATAGAATGAAGAGTCTGGCTAAAAATGTCCATAACACAGAATATCAAATCTAGTCCACCTTGGGAGAACTATTTGAGGGTGGTCTAAAACATTAATAATAAGGTCCATTCAAATTAGCTGAGATTTACAGTGTTAGAAATTCCACATTCTAGAAAACTCAGGACGGAGTCAATAATTAAGTGCTCTGCCATTTTTTTCTGGAGATCAGTTGAGATCCCAGCTCTGGAACCTACAGCAAAGTTATCTACTGACTTGTGTATATGACATAACAATAAGTAGAACACCTTCAAGGCCAATAAAGACCTAAAACCAATGAATACAGCAAGAGTGGCTGGCTAACGTCCTTCTAAGAGCCACAAATAATGGTTAGTTCCACTTCAGGAGACTCAATCATGGAAATATCTCTATCAACATCTCTATCTAGCTCTGTCACAGCTCTACCCCTTATAATCCTGGGCGCAACAAGCATTTTAATCATAAGACAATACTGGGTTCTTTGTCTGCCCAGACCTAGTGATGCCAATGACGCTCTTGATTTGTTTCAAATTGTTTCTCTTACTACAGTCTGCCTTTACACAAGGTCTACATAGGTGCCAGTTTTCAGATACTCCCCACTAGCACCAGCACAGTAATAACATCCACACCTTTCCATACCATTGTATCCACCTCACAGAATTGTCCATACAGTTCTGCCAGCCACTTAGCAGTATTGACAGAGTAGAAACTGCTATGATAGTGCCTGGTAAATTGTGCCAGCCAATGTGCAATATGTTTTTTGAAAGACAAATAGTCAATATAGATTACCAGAGCCAGTGTTTTGGTGTATGTGACAATGTCAATAAGACAAGGTAAGAGAGTAATGTCCCAGACAACACGCATGTGCAGCATTGTAGATAATTAATAATGAAGGGCAACATGGAAACTCCCAAGGAAACGGCATAATGACCCAAAGGGAGAAGAGAAGGATTAAAAAAGGAGGAGAGGACAAGAAGGGGCACTGGGGAAGGATCCTTAGACTAGAGATATATGATCCATCCTTACCACCTAAACCTGGGCTGCTGAGAAGACGACAAACTTGGCATCTGTATCATATACTCACTTGATCTGCTCAATTACCATACACGGGGAACTTTTTTTTGCCGTTTTAGAAGTTTGATGCAGGACCACCATACCAGCTCGTTGTTCCTAGGGCATCTAAAGGATTATTTAGATTAATAGGGGGCTTTCCTGGTAACAAACTCCCTTTAAAGAGGATCTGTCACATCTCCAAATATATAAAACTGCCTATATACCTGAATTCCTACCTGACTCCTGACTCCACTTTCTCTTTCTTGAAAGTACCCCCATTCCTCCGCTATGATCCCCGTTAGTTTTGATGACCAGTATGTAAATCAATGAGTAAATTGACAACTAGGTGGACTTTATAGCCAAGTGTCAAAGGAGCACGTACCTCAACCACTCACTGGGGACAATGTCAGAGCGGCTCCAGCAGCGTGATCTCACAAGATCACGCTACCTTCTGATAGCACATTCTGTACCTTTGAGATATGTGACCCCTCTATGCTGCTTTCTGATAGCAGCGCAGAAAGGATCAAGGAACCAGGACAGGTGTGTCAAGCAAAAGCAGCACTGCAGATGGGATACAGGTTGTGAAGACCACCCAGTAGTCATTTTATTCATTTATTTACATACCAGCCCCAAAACCTACGGGCATCATAACGAAGAAACAGGGGAACTTTCAAGGGAAAGAAATTATGTGCTTTCAGGGTTATGATAGAAATTAAGGTACGCTGACAGTTTTATATACACTACATGGACAAAAGTATTGGGAAACATCTCTTAATAATTTAATTCAGGTGTTTAATTCAGTCCCATTGCTACAGGTGTATAAACTCCAGCACCTACCCATGCAGTCGTCTTTATAAATATTTGTTAAAGAATGGGTCGTTCTAAATAGATCACTGAATTCCAGCGTGGTACAGTAATAGGGTGCCACCATTACAACAAGTCAGTTCGTGAAATGTCTTCCCTCCTAGATATTCCACTATGAACTGTAACTGTTATTATTGTAAAGTGGAAGCGTTTAGGAACCTCAGAAACTCAGGCACGAAGTGACAGACCACGTAAAGTTACAGAGCAAGGTCGCCGAGTGCTGAGCAGCATAGTGCATAAAAGTCGTCAATGCTCTGCTGACTCAATAACTGCAGAGTCCGAAACTGCCTCTGGCATTAACATCTGCACAAAAACTGCCCCGGGAGCTCCATGGCATGGGTTTCCATGGTCGAGCAGCTGCATGCAAGTCTTACATCGCCAAGTGTCGGATGGAGTGGTGTAAAGCACGCCGCCACTGGACTCTGGAGCAATGAATACGTATTCTGTGCAGTGACTAATCACGCTTCTCTATTTGGCAGTCTGATGGAGGAGTCTGGGTTTGGCGAATGCCAGGAGAACGTTACCTGCCTGTCTACATTGTGCCAACTGTAAAGTTTGTTGGAGGAGAATTAATGCTATGGGGTTGTTTTTGGGGTTGGCCTCGGCCTCTTAGTCCAGTGAAGGGAAATCTTAATACTTCAGCATACCAAGATATTTTGGACAATTGAATGTTTCCTACTTTGTGGGGACAGTTTGGCGAAGGCCCCTTTCTGTTCCAGCATGACTGTGCCCCAGTGTACAAGGTCAATAAAGATATGGTTGGGTTAGTTTGGTGTGGAAGAACTTGACTGGTCCGCACAGAGCCCTGACCTCAACCTCATCAAACACCTTTGGTATGAACTAGAACAGAGATTGCGAGTCAGGCCTCTCGTCCAACATCAGTATCTGACATCACAAATGTTCTTCTGGATGAATGGGCAACAATTCCCACAGACACTGCAAAATCTTGTAGAAAGCCTTCCCAGAAGAGTGGTAGCTGTTTTAGCTGCAATGAGGGGACATTGACGGATAATTAACTTCATATCAACGCTATGGATTTAGAATGGGATGTCATAAAAGCTTCTCTAGGTGTAATGTGTAGGTGTCCCAAAACTTTTGTCCATATAGTGTATTTGGAGAAATGACAAGTCCTCCTTAAGTGTGTGTGATCAGTTCTTTCAAGCCTTACTTTACTACATACAGATCATGCTGTAGAAGAGATCATGTAAATATACGTGCACCACATGTAGGTGAAGGTGTAATGTAATAGATAAAGGTAAGTTATATGGAAGCAATACTAATGTATCTATCATCATGTGTTCTATCATCTATCTATCTATCTCTCTCTCTCTCTCTCTCTCTCTCTCTATCTATCATCTATCTATCTATCTATCTATCATCTATCTATCTATCTATCTATCTATCTATCTATCTATCTATTTCTATAATAGTATTGATTGATTTATTATACCTTTTTACTAAATAGTGACATTCTATTATTATTATAATGGTTTTATTTTTCACCCTCATAGCGTTATAATCTCCAGCACAAAACATGGAAATGATCAATAATTCATCAGATGAACATTTCAGCATATTAGACTCTTTGGGGATCGTGGTGACGCACATTCCTGGAAGGAAATAGGGGATAGCTTGCTGGGCTGTTTAAAATGCAGGCGACTAGCCCAGCCCCCCACGCCTGCACCTTGTCTTTATATAGAGCCGAGCTCACCAGCGGCTGTTATTGAGAGCGCAGGATCCAGCCCGGAACACCACAGCCGCCCAGCACTGTACAGGGGGAGACCCGTGTAATAGCCTGAGAGCCGTTACTACAAGGAGGAGAACACCCGCATCTGCAACTAAACCGTCCAGGGAAGGGGCGGGGGATTGTAACAAGGAGATGCCGCCCGTCATGGTCCTACTGAGCCTCTTGATAGGCACCCTAGAAGGTAAGTGACGATGATGATGATGATGATGATTGAGAAGGAAGAGTGAGGGCTACAGACATTCAACACCAAGGACAGCAGCACAGAGCACTTTAGGACCTTGGGCAGTAGTAGATACCGAGGCAGCAGTTCAGCACCATGGACAGCAGCACATACCGAGGCGGCAGCACTTCAGCATCACGGACATTGCACTAGTCAGCTCAGCTTCAGTCAGCTGGACCTAAAGCAGCCATTCCCCACTGACATTGTAATGTATTTTACTATATAACTAAGTTTATATGTAATAATACTAGTAATACAGTTATAATGTACTGTATTACCCTCTTACACTGTAAAATTATTTAACCCTAGAGTGGTTAAAAGAGCCCAGGAGGCTACAGCCCCTTGGGCTTGTTAATGAAGGTGCAAATAAGGTTGCTGCTTGTTCATAAGTTACACTAGGGGTTTTCTATGATGTTACCGCAGTCATTGGTCATAAAAAATTAAGAGGAGTCCATTTTCTGGCACTGATGAGTGTTTGCTACAAAACTCAAGGGAAAGAAAACTGTTCCAATTCCACTAGATGTGTATAATAAGAAGTCTGCCTGTGGCATGTAGCTCATTAAACGCTTCTATCTCTCTATGACTAAGGAAAGCACAGATAATGAAGTCATATGTTATATACATTGTTACATATATACATTTAGAAGTTAGTGTGTGTGTTACCAAGGCTAACACTCTTACACAAATTATTTTTTTTGATCGCAGTAAAATTCTAGACTTTAATATATGCCAAGGGAGCAATAACTAAATGGCTTAGCTAGGCACAGAATAAGCCTAGAGCTGTTATAGGAACTGTATATGAACGACATCTAGTGGCCAATGGCAAGTACTAGACGTCACACTTGTTTTAATATACCGTAGGCGAATTTCTGCTGTAGTTGCACAAGTAAAAAAATAACGAGAAGAAAATCCGGCAGTATTGAGCACATGCATTATGACTGGTCTTTGTACTGTAGGAGTTGTCCCATATTTACGAATTACCTGTCCACCTGTTGCAGGATTCCCCTTGTTGTTTCATAATTTTAGGAGGAGCAATAGCATTGTATGTTTGCTAGCTACTATTTTGCATAATATTATATATAGGGAGAATGAGAACATGGGCTAAATCAATCTAAAGATATGTGAAATACCCAAAAGCCATCAGTATTCTCTCCTAATAAAGGATTAGATCGTGTAGTGTTTGAAGAGAATTTTCATTTTGCCTGGATGTCATACTATTAATCCCTCTTATTGATTCTGAAATAGTGATCATTTTAATAAAATGAATCAATAAAAATCAAAACAAACACATTTCCTTCATTTGTACAAAACGGTCATTTTTTTTTAGCAAATGTGAAAAATTTGGACTGCATAAACCTGATAATACTTTTAAAAAATCATTACTTTTTATAATTTTTTTCAAATTTATTTAGCCAACTATCTGTAACATTAAATATGGGAATTTTCGACTCTAATTTAGGGCGGGTTCACACATGGCGGATTTTCACTTAAATTCCGCTGCGGACACTCCGCAGCGTTAATCCGCAGCGGAGCCGTTTCTCCATTGACTTTCACTTTAATTTCGCAGTGTTCGTTTACACGATGCGTACAATTCCGCTGCGGAGCATAGGCTGCGGAGCGGAATGTGGTGTCCGCAGCATGCTCTGTCTGTTGCGGAGCAGTGGCGGACTGGTTGCGGACTCATGGCGGAATTTCTCCATTGACTTCAATGGAGATTCTAAGTTCCGCAATGAAGTCCGCAGCTGTCATGCACATGTTATGTGTGGTGCGGAGCGTATTGGTTTTTTAACATGACATTTCTTCATTCTGGCTGGACCTATGTATTTCTAGGTCTACAGCCAGACTGAGGAAGTCAATGGGGCTCCCGTAATGACGGGAGCGTTGCTAGGAGACGTCAGTAAATAGTCACTGTCCAGGGTGCTGAAAGAGTTAAGCGATCGGCAGTAACTGTTTCTGCACCCGGGACAGTGACTACCGATCCCAATATACATGTATCTGTAAAAAAACATATAAGTTCATACTTACCGAGAACTCCCTGTTTCTGTCTCCAGTCCGGCCTCCCAGGATGACGTTTCAGTGGAAGTGACGGCTGCAGCCAATCACAGGCCAAGCACAGGCTGCAGCGGTCACATGGACTGGCGCGTCATCCAGGGAGGTCGGGCTGGATGCCGAAGGAGGGACGCGTCATCAAGACAACGGGCGGTAAGTATGAATTTCTTTTACTTTCACTAGGGAAAGTGCTGTCCCTTCTCTCTATCCTGCACTGATAGGGAGAAGGGAAGCACTTTTCCTGCAGTCCGCAGCGGCCAGTCCGCATCAATTTTCTGCACATTTTGTGCAGATCCGCAGCCGTAATCCGCAACCCGGATTAGGTGCGGCATTGATGCGGACAGTTGCGGAGGAATTCCGCCATGTGTGGTCATGCCCTTATACTTACACTATTACCACTTCCACCCTCAAGACTTTTTTCCTCTTTCTACAGTCTAGCGCAACACTTATGTATTAGTGGTTAGCAAGGATGATATCTGCATGGAGTTTGTATGTTCTCCTTATGTTTGCGTGGAGTCTACGTGCTCCAGTTTCCTCTTATACTTCGAAAAACATAGTGGCCCTAGAGGAATTGGATTGTGAGTCCTATAGAGAACAAGGACTGATATGATTGATTACAAAACAGACTGTGTACCGCGCTGCTGTATAAGAAGCACCATATGAGAAATGGGAAATAAATAATACACCATGGAGCTACTCCTTGGTATGATCTTACACAATAAACTCATGTTCATTAAAAACCTTTACATTTCCAATGGTTTAAAAGATGTTCATCAGAAAAGTCCAATAATAGCTACTGAGATTCTGGATCTGAGATGTCTATAATTAGATAGAAATGTAATATCTCTATGAGGTAAAGGTGGCAGCATCAGTTTTAGGGGGGATTCACACGAGCTTGTATTCGGTCCGTGCGGGCCGCGTGGTTTTCACGCGCCACGCATCGACCAATACAAGTCTATGGGGCAGTACAGACAGTCCGTGCTTTTTGCGCAGCGTTTGTTCGCTGCATACAAAACGCGACAGGTTCAATAACTCTGCGTATTTCGCGCATCACGCACCCATTGAAGTCAATGGGTGCGTGAAAACCACGCAGGTTGCACGGAAGCACTTCCGTGCGAACCGACTGAAACAGCGCACCAGCTGTCAAAAGGATGAATGTAAACAGAAAAACACCACGTGCTTTTCTGTTTCCGAACATCCAAACGGAGTGTCTTTGAGATGAGCGAACCCGGACAAGCGAACCGAACTTCACCGGTTTCGGCCGAACTCGTTTTGGCCGAACCCGGCAAAAAAATGTCTGGTACGCAACGTCAGGACATAGTCACTGTCCAGGGTGCTGAAAGAGTTAAACTGTTTCAGCACCATGGACAGTGACTACCGATCCCAATAAACATGAACCTGTAAAAAAAACGAAGTTCTGACTTACCGATAACTCCCGGCTTCTTCCTCCAGTCTGACCTCCCGGGATGACAATTCAGTCCAAGTGACAGCTGCAGCCAATCACAGGCCAAGCACAGGCTGCAGCGGTCACATGGACTGCCGCGTCATCCAGGGAGGTGGGGCCCGATGTCAAGAGAGGCGCGTCACCAAGGACGCGTCACCAAGGCAACGGCCGGGAGGGCAGATCTCGGTAAGTACGAACTTTTTCTTTTTTTTTAACAGGTTTCTCGATATTGTGTTCGGCATTCACTGTCGAGGGTGCTGAAAGAGTTACTGCCGATCAGTTAGCTCTTTCAGCACCTTGGACAGTGACGGGCGTCGACTAGCCTCATCTCTATGATGGCGGCTGCGCGAAAATCACACAGCCGCGCATCATACACGGATGACACACGCAGCTGTCAAATGTTTTTTGCGCGCGCAAAATGCCGCGTTGTTTGCGCGCGCAAAAACGCAACGTCCGTCTGTATCTGCCCTTAGTACTAGGAATCGATTACATGTAAAGTTACCCCATGCAATATCAACTGTATACCCAAGAGCAGAATTCAAGAGGCTTCAACATCAATAAGCCATAGCAAAATTGTCTATATCCTGAAATTCAGCATCGTATAAAATAAAAATATATGGTATTCCACTTTTGTTAGCACAACTGTCTCATACCTCAGCCCCAAAGATCTTGGTTATAAAGATTAAACAACATAAAGAAGGCACTTTATTAGGGCTGGCATTTCATACATCAGTCTAAATAGATAGAAAAATTGGAGTAAAATGCGACCCATTTATTAAGAGGCAAAAAAGAGGCAAAAGCCTCTTAATAAATGTGTCGCATCTTTCAGACGAGCTGTGTGCCACAATTGTGGCAGAACAACCGCCGCTATGTGCCATACATTCCCCCACCCATCACCCATAAAATAAAAACACATACTCACCTAAGCGCTCCTCTTCTCTCCTCTGGCTCCATTATCCTTCTAGCTATTACCATATATCTTGATACCGAGCAGCGCCAGGGCCTCATATGCGACGCAGCACTTCGTCATCAGTTCTGCATCGCATACAACGTCCTGATGCTGCCTGGCGTCATAACCTTGTATCAGCCGCGCTGGAACGATGAGATTGCTGAAGGAAAGGAGAGGTGAGTAGTATTTGAGTATCATTTTTTTACATTTTTATTATTTATTTATTTAACTGTCCAATGCGGGGGGGATTAGTGTGATCGGTGGGGGGCAAGATTTGAGACCCAGTGCTTGCCTCTACCTTGTTACGGCCCATGGAGTGATATCTAGGAGCTGGCGTAAATTATTCTGGTGTAAATTATAATAAATTTGTTGGACCCTTTCCTCGAGCTCTCACACCCTCTCTGCAAAAAGGCCAAGCGTTTTAAGCCCTTTTGCAGCTTTTCTACACCAGAAAACTGGCATAAAAAGGTCGATAAATTACCCCCGTAGTGCCCGGGTTTACATGTGTTTTCCATGTTTGTATGGCTAATCTCTGGGTGGTTGGTAGTCCCTAGTATCTGTATGTTTTTCCCTCAGTAGGAGATTGCGCTGAGTTGATTTAAGTAATGCAGATAACATTGGTAGACAAATAATAGATGATAATGATTGATTAATATTAATGAAAATAACGATTTAACGGCATCAGAGGTCACAAAGCAAGTTATTATATTACACTCTAAAATAATAAGGTAGCACTACAGAACTTGAGGTCCTAAACGTATAAAGCCCCCTGAAATCATCCCTGCCTGAGTAGTAAGGACAATCTGTGGAACAGAAAAAGTCTGGTGTCAGTTTGTGATGCAGTTTAACCCTTCCCTCCCCATGTACTTTAATACTGTCGCTTCCTTTGAATGATTTTTTTTTTTTTTTTTTTTAACAATGACTAAAAGGTGCTGCATAACAACAGCTCATGTGGCAGCATCTCTTTGTTTAGGGGTCAGTGTGATGTGCTGGTCATATCAATGAGGGGAACAGTGCTTCTTTTTGCCTGCAAAATAGGTAGAATTGACTCCCTGTCTCTCCTAGTTTTGCTGCAACCTCTTTTATTCATTCACACAGCACTAAGAGCGGCTATCAGCAATGAATGCCGGGACTTTATGATAGAAAAGCCAGAGAGGAACATCATAGCGTCCTGGCTGCTGTCCTAATGTCTAAATGTATTCAGAAAGAAACATTTTTAAAGTTCAAAAAGACAGAACTGAATTTAATAGTAAACCACTGGGACTCAAGAAACCATAGAAAGAATCTATGAAACTTTAAAAAACAAGGAAGGCATTCCACAGCCGTACCCACGAGGAAGTTGAGATCTGTAGGGTCTGATGAAGGGGTATCTCATAGCAAAACCACTCACACAATGTTATTGAATGTATTTCTTCAGTTTTCACAAAGCATCTAATCTAGAAAATGGCCACTAGATAGGGTTAACGTTGTCAGAGACTACTAAAAAAGCACATTGTAGCTCAGGCCATTAATTTGAACAAGGATGAGCTGCAATACCAGAAACAGCCCATGAACAAAAGTGGCGCTATTTCTGTAAAAAAAAATCAAACCTTTTTTTCTAATCTCATACAAATCCTTTAAGTCAAACTGACTTAAAGTTGAGTCAACCGCCTCTACCAGCAACATCCATCAATACTTTCCATTACAGGATTCGTTGGATTCGTTAGCGTAGCTAGATATCACTTAGCAAATCTCCCAGCTATTTTGTGGCTTACTTTAGTGCCAACACATGTACTATACTAAGCTTCCATTTGACAACATCTTTCAGGTCAATTTTACAATAATCCAAATTAATGTTTGGAAACCTGGCCAGAGTATAGACAAGGAGGGCAAAGCTGCCACAGACTTAGGCCTCATTTACACGAGCGTGTGCGTTTTGCGCACGCAAAAAAACGCTGCGTTTTGCGTGCGCAAAAGGCAATTGACAGCTCCGTGTGTCATCCGTGTATGATGCGCGGCTGCGTGATTTTCGCGCAGCCGCCATCATAGAGATGAGGTAGTCGACGCCCGTCACTGTCCAAGGTGCTGAAAGAGCTAACTGATCGGCAGTAACTCTTTCAGCACCCTCGACAGTGAATGCCGATCACAATCTACACCAACCTGTGAATAAAAAAAGACGTTCACACTTACCATGAACTGCCTGCTTCCTCCAGTCCGGTCTCCCGGCCGTTGCCTTGGTGACGCGTCCCTCTCTTGTCATCCGGCCCCACCTCCCAGGATGACGCGGCAGGCCATGAGACCGCTGCAGCCTGTGATTGGCTGCAGCCTGTGCTTGGCCTGTGATTGGCTGCAGCTGTCACTTGGCCTGAATTGTCATCCCGGGAGGTCGGACTGGAGGAAGAAGCCGGGAGTTATCGGTAAGTCAGAACTTCTTCTTTTTTTTTACACGTATATGTATATTGTGATCGAAAGTCACTGTCCATGGTGCTGAAACAGTTTAAGTCTTTCAGCACCGTGGGCAGTGACTGTCTCCTGACGTCGCGTACCCGAACATTTTTTGCCGGGTTCGGTTAAAACGAGTTCGGCCGAACCCGGTGAAGTTCTGTGCGCTCATCTCTAATTTGACACTCCGTTTGGATGTTTGTAACCAGAAAAGCACGTGGTGCAAAATTTTCTGTTTACATTCATCCTTTTGACAGCTCTTGCGTGATTTTCGCGCATGCAACGCAGGACCGTCAGTGTGGCATGCGTTGTTTTCACGCACCCATTGAAGTCAATGGGTGCGTGTTGCGTGAAAAACGCAAGAATATAGAACATGTCGTGAGTTTTACGCAACGCACTCACGCTGCGCAAAATTCACGCATCGTCTAAACAGCCCCATAGACTATTATAGGTGCGTACGGCACGCGTGAAAAGCACGCGCGTCGCACGCGCGTATAATACGCTCGTGTAAATGAGGCCTTAGACGGTATATAAAATATATCTCAGATAAATGCTAAACTTTCCTCAAGTACTTGCTTTTCCAATTGTGCGCCATTTCTCCTCTACCCTTGTTTACTGCAGTGAGGTTACTATGGACAACACGTCACTGTGGTGGGCCATGATTGTCCGCCTCATCACATGATGTGTGTTTAGGTTCAGATAGCACCAGATACGTGGAAGGGTGAGGTTTTGCACGAATAGGGGCCCAACCCAAACATAAATATAAAAGAGTATCCGGCACACCAATTTTGAAACAAAGGTATTTTTTTATTTTGTTTTTGTTTTTAATGCCAGTGGCAGAGTGCGACGTTTCGGTCTTGGTGACCTTCATCAGGCACTGAGCCGTGCTGGGAAACTGAATAGACGAGTGCTAGTGGTGCTGATAGCGGCTGGCTATTCCGTTTCCCAGCACCTAGACCGAAACGTTGCACTCTGCCACTGGCATTAAAAACAAAAACAACATAAAAAAATACCTTTGTTTCAAAATTGGTGTGCCGGATACTCTTTTATATTCATCACATGATGCGTCGTCCCTACGGACAATGCTCCCTACTGTATTAAAATATGTGTATGTTAATGGAGAAGTCAAGGGTAATATCTATTGACTGGCAGCTATGTGATGTCCGTGGTCAACATGAATTGCTTGAAACTATGTTTCAAATACTATTGCTGTATCATCTTTGTCTGGAAATAGATTTCAGTTTGTATGTATGTCATTGCATAAGTTGTGCACATATGTGCAAAGCCATATAGCAGCTTATTTACCTTCGGGTATGTTCACACGGCTTATCTTCAGATGTTTTTCGGGCCGTAAACGCCCCGAAAAACAGCTAAAAATACGGAGGCTTAACGCCTTCAAACATCTGCCCATTGATTTCGATGGGAAAAACTGTGTTTCATTCCCACAGGGCGGTTTCTTTTATGCGGCCATTTGTAAAATCGGCACGTAAAAACACGCCCCGTAAAAAAAAAGTGCATGTCACTTCTTGAGCCGTTTTTGGAGCTGTTTTTCATTATCTCAATAAAAAAACAGCTCCAAAAACGGCTGTAAAAAACGCATTAAAAAAAACAAAAAACGGCTGAAAAACAGAGGCTGTTTTGCCTTGAAAAGAGATCTGTATTTTACAGCCGTTTTTCATTTGCCGTGTTAACATACCCTAAGATATATGGTCTATTAAATAGGTGTTTATCTATATATACACATGATAATGAAACATTGGATGGTAATATTTATTATATAACAAACCTCTAGCTGTGACTGTGAACTGATCAGTTCCCTACACAAAAGCTGGAAGCAGCAGATCATTTTAATGCATTTCTATTAGATCTTTGACCGCACATTAATTGTGTATGCGGGTCGGAAAACGAAGTCATTATTATCAAAGTGTTCAATGTTGGATCGAGACGCTCATTTATTTTTAATCTAGATAAATTGATAGTACATGGGCTTGAGGAACACGTCTGAACGTATATCTATACTGTGATTTTATAATAGAAAATACGTATAGAGGGGTCAGAAAATCTAGAATTAACAGAAGTATAGAAATTGGAGTTTATTGGCAATAGCGGACTATAGCAATGACCTATTTTCAATGTATTCATGCAGGCTGACTATCAAGTAAGGCTTCAAATTGCTGGGATGAAAAGCATTATAAATCTTTAAACTCTTTATTAAAGATTGTCAGTGTAGAAAAAATAATTTTGGTACCTGGAAACTGTAAACAAGTAGGCTAGCTGTAGCTGATATATCTTCTTGTGTTTTATTATGGGTTTAGTTTCGACTCGAACATGGTGAAAACCAAGGGCATCTCGATTGAACTTTTTACTGCTCCTATGTAGTTCAAATTAAAAAAAAGGCAAATAGTCTTGATTAAAAGAATTCTACCGTTTTGTGCCTACAGCTCTTATGCAAACCTATCCTACTGTCACGTGTAAGGCTATGTTCACACGCTAAACAAAAAACGGCTGTAAAATACGGAGCTGTTTTCAAGTCTCAAGCGTTTTTTAATGCGTTTTTTGCGGCTGTTTTTGGAGCTATTCTTTTTTTGACCCAGTGAAAAACGGCTCCAAATACGGCTCAAGAAGTGACATGCACTTTTTTTTAGGCGCTGTTTTTTCAAACAGCCGCGTAAAAAACGCCCCGTCGGAACGAAATGCCGTTTTTCCTATGGAAATCAATGGGCAGATGTTTGGAGGCATTCAGTTTCCGTATTTTCAGCTTTTTTTCGGGGCGTTTACGCCAAGAAAAACGTCTGAAAATAAGCCGTGTGAACATACCCTAAGGGCTTGTCCACATGTAACGGAATTGCTGCAGAAAATGTCTGCAGCAATTCCGCAGAAACTAACAGGATTTCCACTCCCGAATAACCGCACCATTTCTTGAATTTTTTACTGAACAAAATGGTGCGTATTTTGCTGCGTTTTCTGAATGTTTGCAGATGGTGACATCTCCTCTGAAAAACGCAAAAATTCAGTCCACTTTCTGCAGCAGGAATGGACATGCTGCGCTATGAAAAATACGTACCGCAGGTTAATTTCTGGTCGGAAATTTTACGCAGCGTGTGGATGAGATTTGTAAAATCTCTCCCACTTTGCTGCTACTGTATTCTGCTGCATATTTTCCGTCCACAATTCTGGACGGAAAATTCGCAGCAATTCCGCTATGTGTGGATAAGCCCAAAGAAGTCTACTCTGGAAAGGACAGTCAGGCTTCCTTCACACACAGAAAATTTCTGCCGTTTTATACTGAATCAAAAAACGCTAGCTTTATTAGACTGAAAAATGTGAGCTTTTTTTTTAGTTTTTGTTATTTTGTACGTGCTTTTTTATGGTGTTTTTGAAGTCCTATAAAGAAGCCTATGGTAAAAACGCCTGAAAAAACACCATACCCAGAGCAGTTGTGTGTAGTGCATTTGATATTTTACTATAGACTTTAATATAACATCTGGCCACACTAAAAAACGCATAAAAAAGCCATTGAAAACGCCATGAAAAATGCACAAAAGTGCAGCAAAACGGAGTTGTATACAGTGTGTTTGATATTTTACTATAGACTTTAGTGTAACATCTCGCCGCACTAAAAAAAAGCATAAAAAAGTCATTAAAAACGCTACAAAAACACTTAGAAATGCCCAAAAGGGGCTGTATCTCTCTTCAGGGTTTGGAATGTTTAACTCTAAGGCTGTATTCACACGAGCACATTACGTCCGTGCACCGTGTACGGTTCGGGACTTGCGGCCGAAATACGTTCCGTCCTTTATGGGCCGAACATGCTCGTGTGAATCCAGCCTTATTTCCAGAGTTCACAGCCTAGAGGCAGCAGTAGTTACTCCTTTTCTTTAGTCCTTTCACACAAACTTTTTTCAGCGTTTTAAAATGGATGTAAAACCGCCATGCGTTGGAAGCACTTTTAATGATGTTTTGTACATGTGTTTTTGGACACATTCTTAATTAGGTGACATTTGGTACAGGCATTTTTTCTGGCGTTTTTGAAGTTCTATAGAAAATATTCCAGAAAAAAACACCATACCTAGTGAATGATGACACCAAAAATACTACAAAAATGGCATAAACCAAAATTCTGTGTATGTAGGCTTTCTCATATTTTGTTATAAACTTTAAAGTAACATCTGTCCACAGCGTTTTTTCTACAAAAAAAAACCACGCAAAATAAATGCTAAAAGATGCATCAGTCTTTTCTTAATACATTTCCTTAGTTTTGGATCCACTTGTGGCTTTAGCTTAAAAATTGAGCCAAAAACTGCATGAAAACTGTGTGTGTGATCCTGACCTAAGGCTGGAATCACACATGCAGTTTTAATGCATCATTTAGGTAAACACGGAGGGAGTAGGTTGAGTGTAAATTTTAACAATTAGGCTAAAGCCCCACGTAGCGGAATTGCACTTGAATTCCGCTGCGGACACTCCGCAGTGTTAATCCGCAGCGGAGCCGTTTCTCCATTGACTTCCACTTTTATTTAGCAGTGTTCGTTTAGACGATGCGTAAAATTCCGCTGCGGAGCATAGGCTGCGGAGCGGAATTTGGTGTCCGCAGCATTCTCTGTCTGTTGCGGACCAGTGGCGGACTGGTTGCGGACTCATGGCGGAATTTCTCCATTGACTTCAATGGAGATTCTAAATTCCGCAATGAAGTCCGCAGCTGTCATGCACATGTTATGTGTGGTGCGGATGCGTCTTGCTTTTTTGACATGACATTTCTTCATTCTGGCTGGACCTATGTATTTCTAGGTCTACAGCCAGACTGAGGAAGTCAATGGGGCTCCCGTAATTACGGGAGCGTTGCTAGGAGACGTCAGTAAATAGTCACTGTCCAGGGTGCTGAAAGATTTAAGCGATCGGCAGTAACTGTTTCTGCACCCTGGACAGTGACTACCGATCCCAATATACAGCAACCTGTAAAAAAATAGAAGTTCATACTTACCGAGAACTCCCTGCTTCTGTCTCCAGTCCGGCTTCCCAGGATGACGTTTCAGTCTAAGTGACGGCTGCAGCCAATCACAGGCTGCAGCGGTCACATGGACTGCCGCGTCATCCAGGGAGGTCGGGCTGGATGCCGAAAGAGGGACGCGTCACCAAGACAACGGCCGGTAAGTATGAAATTAGTTTACTTTCACTAGGGAAAGTGCTTCCCTTCTCTCTATCCTGCACTGATAGAGAGAAGGGAAGCACTTTTCCCGCAGTCCGCAGCAGCTAGTCCGCATCAATTTACTGCACATTTTGGGCAGATCCGCCGCAGAATCTGCAACGCAGATTCTGTGCGGCATTGATGCGGACAGCTGCGGAGGAAATCCGCCACGTGGGGGCATGCCCTAAGGGTATGTTCACACGGTGCGGCCAAATCGTGCTATATTGCTATGATTATTGCAAAATTGTGGGAAAACTGCACGGTTTTGCCACAATTTCGCATAAAACGCAGAGTTAAATAGCAATTTAATTGCATCATGTGAATAAGCCCTCATTCAGTAGTCCATGTAAAAAAAAATGATGCCTTAGATTTGTCTAACAGGAAGAAGACAATTCAGAAAACTTCATGAAACATTCTGTGGAGTGCAGAGAAAATGGGGATAAAATCAGTATATGTTTGAAAACAGCTGCTGAGTTATATAACAAGACGTTGGTCGGATCTCAGGACAGGGCACTGATATTACCCGTGTGCTCATTAGAATTACATGACTAGTCTCAACAGAGTGTACAGATGTTGCTTGATGTACTGTGAATAATTACTGTCAGGCTAGAAAATACACAGTGGGGGAGGGGGTTTCATTCTAATAATGCTAGGGCATTATTCTTTTTTTCATTTATTTTGTTTAAATTGTTTAAACTCTTCTTATTAAACTAACATAAATATATGTTTCTTTTATTCATCTTTTATAATAAGAATAACTGATAGCAAAACGGGGGTTAAACAATTCTGAGGTAATAGAGGTGATTCCCCAGTTTAGAACCATCATCTATTAGCCAGAACACAAAGCGGCTAAAAAGAGTTTCTCTGGTTCTGGAGGACCCGGCACGTCATATATTACACAGACAGCCCATTTGGGTCAATGAGAACTGTGTAATGCTTCATTTGCCCTGTAGTGGTGCTGCAGGGAAACAGAACACTTGTAGATAGGTACCCCCATGCAGATAACAGCTGATCACTGGGGGTCCCAGCAGCAGGACACTCTTTTGATTGGGGTGCCCTTCTAACAAATAGGCATTGCCCAAATATTGTGTTCATTAAAGGTAAACATTTTGTTGGACTTAGTAATTAGATCATTAGTTTATTAGACCTGGTAACAATTCTGAAATAAAATTTAAGATCGACTGTATTCTTATGAATATTAATTTTAGCTAATGGCTGCAACAAGGTTGTGATGCATTAATCTCAACGTCATTGAGATAATCTGCTAGGATGTATAAGATATGTCATATTAATATTATATTAACACATTACGTTTCTTTTTACCCTAATACAGTTAATGCTGCTCCACTTGATAAAGGAATACGTCCGGAAGAAATGGTATGTAATTCACTGTTTGTATCTGTATTGCTGTGTTATGTATTTGTCTCCAAAGAGTTGTGGTTGGTACCTACAGGTCCGGCTCCAAAATTACATGGGCCCTTGGGCGATAGAGTCACAGTGGGCCCCCTTATGACTCAACTTTTTTCACCACCCAGTATAATATACATTAATAGTGTCACCAGTGTTGTTTTTGGCATGGTTTTTGCTGCATTTTTTTGTGTGTTTTTCTGTCAAAATTATATAAATATATTTTCCTGTAATTATTAAACAATTACCACTCTTGAACATAAGAGAAGGGCGGAAGCTGTATGCCACATAGTTTGAAGTGTAACGCTTTTACTACCGGAAAGTGGGTACTGTACTTATTCAGAAGAAGAATTTTTTGTTTTTACCATCCCACATTCATAGACATAACAGATACTGTATTACTTTTGTTGTGTTTTTTACGACAGTTGTATAGGCTCCTGTTTTTTGCTAGGCAAGCTGTTTTATTTTTAGGCGCCATTTTGCCATATACATAAGGAAGTTTCATTTATATTAACTTTTATTATGGGTTAAATGACGAAAAAAAGCAATGTATTGCACATGTTGTATATGTCTGTTATTTATTGTTTTGTGATGTTTATTTAATAAAGTTTATTTTTAAATTATTTTTTTGCGCTGTTATTTTTTTGTAACTTTACCCCAAAAATTTTACTTTCCACCTTTTTTTCTACATATAATTTCCTAGCATAGGGAGATATATATTTATATACCAGCACATTATGCCTGTGAAGTATACTATTGAGGTATTTAGGTAGAGAATATTCTCTCATTAGTAGCAGTGTAGCCTATGGCTAATAGGCCACCTTTACACGGCAGTGTTTTAATCAGAATTTTGCATCAGTATTTGGAATCCAAAGCTAGAAGTGGAACCTACCCAGAGAAAAAGCATAATGGAAAGATTTGTACTTCTTCCTTGATTTGGAGCCACTCCTGGTTTTGGCTACCAAATACTGTAGCAAAATACTGACCTAAATACTGCCGTGTAAAAGTGACCCTAGTGTTTCTGCCTCCCATACAGCAGCTGTTGAGTATAAGAACCGGCAGAGATCCGATAAAAGAAGTGGCTAGAGGCTGAATAAAAGTTCAATATATAGAGGCGTCCCTGAGTGCTCCCCTGCCAACTTCAAGTGTTGGAGAGTCTACACGGGACGTAGGATCATGGTAGCGTCCTGTGCAGTTTCGCCTACTGTTCTGTGTAAGAGAAACTACACAGGATGGAATAAAGGGCAAAGAGCAGCAGTGGGCCCACGCTCCTGCAGTGACCCTGGAATCTGCCCGACCTTGCTGGGTGCTGTCGCTGACCCTAGGTAACCATAAAGATAGTGCAAATTCTTATGTAGATTGCATGTATACATAGCACCTAGCAGGGGCACAGCTATAGGGGTCGCCACTGTGACCACAGGCCCCGTTCACCACACTGGGACTGAATCCCTGGCTACTATATCTCTAGGTTTCTTTTGTTAGGGAAAACATTTCCTCTAACAAAAGAGAACCACCAAGGTAGCTGAAAAGCATGAATGGCAGCGTGAAATAGGCATCACATGGGTAGATCGGATATAGGGAGAATTGGGTTGGTAAAGCCAACTTAGTTGGCCCGCCTACTATACTGCTGCCCAGCCAGCCGTCCTGTGTAGAGGTAGGAGGGGCAAGGCTACAGGACGAAGAACTCAGAGTCTACACTTCCCAATAGGCGTCCTGACTCGCGGTTTCGCCATCGCTGAGCTTGGCAAGGTGAATCCTGCTTGGAGCTCAGTGCAGACAGTCCTCCTGCTCAGGGGCGTAACTAGGAAAGACTGGGCCCCATAGCAAACTCTTGACTAGTTCCCCACCAGGTGGCACACACAGCCCGCCTTATAGATAGTGCCCCCTGTAGATTGTGCCATACAGCCCCCCTCTAGACAGTGCTATACAGGCCCGCCTGTAGACAGTGTCACACCCCACTTGTAGATAGCGTCCCCCACCTTCCCCTTGTAGTGTAGATATCGCCATAAAGCCCCCTATATAGCGCTATACAGCTCCCGCTTTATATAGGGCCACACAGTCCCTCTCCCTTGTATATAGTGCCACACAGCATCCCCTTAGTAGAAAGTGCCACACAGCCCCCCTTAGGAAGTAGTGCCACACACGGACCCCTGTAGATAGAACCACAGCCCTCACCATTGTAAATAGTGCCATACAGCCCCTCTAGTAGATAGTGCCACACAGCCCCCCCTTAGTGTCACACAGCCCTTGGTATATAGTGCCACACAGCTCCCCCATGTATATAGTGCCACACAGCTCCCCCTTGTGTATAGTGCCACACAGACCCCCTTGTGTATAGTGCCACACAGCCCCCCAAGTAGTACAAGGCAATGGCGCATCCGCGAGAAAGTTGTATCAGCCAGGAGCATGTCAATCAAACATGGAAAGGTGGGTTTGGAGGCAGGACTATGTGACTCTCAGAATGGCGGCACCGCCCCATGACCCATTAGGCCTGATTCACACAAACGTGTTAAACGTCCGTGGGACGGCCGTTGAAACAGCGGCCGTCCCACGGACCTATGTAATTCAATGTGGCCGTTCACATAGCCATTGTTTCAACGGACCGTGTGAAGGGTCCATGTGAAAATAGGACATGTCCTATCTTTTCACACATCACGCATCCCTCCATAGACTCTCAGCTATGGTGGATGCGTGACATCGCGTCCCGCAGCAATGAGCGCGGATGAACCTCGGACGTGAAAAACGGCAGTTTTTCATGTCCAAGATGCGCAGCGCTCTTGTGAATCAGGCCTTAATGAGTAATTAGCATATAGTGTGCTCTGTTTTAAAAGTTGATTTTAAAGATTTTGCTGCATCTGAAAAAAACATACATTTGGAAATATTGTCAGGTCATGCATTACCGCATGGTGGCGGTTCAAGGGGTTAAAACTACCAGACAGGTTCCCATGAAATATACAATGAATTGAAAACAATTCCATCTGCCCTGAAATTTTGTTATTATAAATATATCCCATATAACTACTTATCCAGAACCAAGCTCATACATATATACAGTACCACATCCAAGCTCAGTACATAAATACAGCACCAGAACAAATCTCAGTACATATATACAGTACCACAACCAAGCTCAGTACATATATACAGCCCCAGAACTAAGCTCTGACATATATACAGCACCAGAACAAAGCTCAGTATATAAATACAGCAATAGAACCAAGCTCATACATATATACAGCACCAGAACAAACCTCAGTACATAAATACAGCACTAGAACCAAGTTCGGTACTTATATACAATACCAGAAGAAAGATCAATACATACATACAGCACCAAAACAAAGCGCAGTACATATATACAGCACCAGAACAAAGCGCAGTACATATATACAGCACGAGAACAAAGCTCTGACATATATACAGCACCAGAACCAAGCTCTGACATATATACAGTACCATAACCGAGCTCAGTACATAAATAAGGCACTAGAACCAAGCTCTGACATATATACAGTACCACAACCAAGCTCATACATATATATGGCACAAGAGCCAAGCTCAATACATATCAACAGCACCAGAACCAACCTCAGTATATAAATACAGCACTAGAACAAAGCTCTGACATATATACAGCACCAGAATCAACCTCAGTACATAAATACAGCACTAGAACCAAGCTCAGTACATATATACAGTACAATAACCAAGCTCAGTACATATATACTTCCCCAGAACCAAGCTCAGTACATATATACACCCCCAGAACCAAGCTCAGTACATATATACAATGCCAGAACCAAGATCAGTATATAAATACAGCCCCAGAACCAAGCTCTGTACATAAATACAGCACCAGAACCAAGTTCAGTACATATATACATCCCCAGAACCAAGCTCAGTACATATATGCAGCAACAGAACCAAGCTCAGTACATATATGCAGCACCAGAACAAAGCTCAGTACATATATACAGCAACAGAACAAAGTTCAGTACATATATACATCCCCAGAACCAAGCTCAGTACATATATGCAGCACCAGAACAAAGCTCAGTACATATATACAGCACCAGAACAAAGCTCAGTACATCAATACAGCACCAGAACAAAATTCAATACATAAATACAGCCCCAGAACCATGCTCAGTACATATATACAGCACCAGAACCAAGCTCATACATATATACAGCACCAGAACAAAGCTCAGTACTTAAATACAGCATCAGAACCAAGATCAGTACATATATACAGCACCAGAACAAAGCTTAGTACATAAATACAGTATCAGAACCAAGCTCAGTACATATATACTACACCAGAACAAATACAGCTCAATTTAGTGCAACCCCTGCAGTATAGGTTTGTACAGCGTAAAGCTACAGATCCCAGCATGGCCCGAACAATGGTAAGGATATGCTGGGAGATATTGTTTCACCAAAAAAAAATCATACCACCCATCATCTCGCTGCAGATCATACAGTGACTACAGTACTGATTAGAGGCAGAATAAACATTTACATTAAGTGACTCACCGGTGACATCTCAGATTCTAGTTCTTTTCTTCTCCTTCCGGTCCAGAGCTCTATGATGGAATTCTCCTGGCCACGACCCATTTCTGCAGTTTTCCGCTCAGATGTCTCCAGTTTCTCACTTTTCAAACATTTCTGCACCTATAAACTAAGATAAAATTCTCAACACCTCTTAATATAATAAAGCACCATACACTGCACCTCTAACTATAATAGCGCCATACACTATGTCCCTGATTATAATAGTACCATACACTGTGTCCCACACACACACCGTGCCCCCTGTAGATAGTACCCCCATAACCCCCTGTAGATAGTGCCCCACATACAGCCCTCTGTAGATAGTGCCCACATATGGACTCCAGAGTTGCAAGGCAATAGTGCTAACCACTGAGCCACCGTGCTGCCCTACATATAGCTTCCTCTATAGATGGTGCTCCACATATAGCCCACCTCTATAGATAGTGCCTCACATATAGCCTACCCCTGTAGACAGTGCCCTACATATAGCCCCTCTTTAGATAGTGCCCCACAGGTAACCCACCACTGTATATAGTTTCCCACATATAGCCCACCCCTATAGATAGTGCCATACAAATAGCTCCCCCTATAGATAATGCTCCACATATAGCCCACCCATGTATATAGTGTCCCACATATAGCCCACATCTGTAGATAGATTCCCCACTGTAGATAATGCCACTCACAGTTTTATTAGAAAAAAAATAAAAATTGACATACTCACCATCATCCCATTCCCACGCCGTCCAGTGGCAATGCAGATCTGCTTTCTTGTGATCAGGTCTGCTGGAGCTGAACGACGCAAGCGGTGTGTCATTGAAAGGCACTGATTGGCAGGGCAGAATGGCTTGCCCTGTCATTCAGCGCCCTTCAAGCTCGGAAGTAGCACAATGACGTAATTGCGCCGCTAGCGTAGTTGAAAGGCGCTGATTGCTGGGCACGGAACACGTGCCTAGTCATTCAGTGCTAATGCATGTATTTGTACCTGCGTGCTACAGACGCAGGTACAGTTACTGCAAGAGGGGTTGGCTGTTAGTAGTACCGGGGCCCCCTCCGGTGCTAGCGACGCCACCGGGCATGAGAGGGCCCGTGCCGCCCCACCCATAAATGTTAAAGCTCGGGCGGCGCAGGCCCCGCAGTAGCGTCGCTACCGCTGTAGCAGCCATAATGTCTGCTAGCGGCACCACCGGGCATATGGGGGGCGTGTCGGTGGGCGGCACAGGCCCCCTCATGCCACGGGCCCCGTAGCAGCTGCTACGGCTGCTACAGTGGTAGTTACGCCACTGCTCCTGCTCCCTGAACCTAGCTGCCTGTAAGTAGAAAGCTAAGAGCTGCTAGTAACGCAACGGACACTCTGTGAGTGAAAACTCACGAATGTGTGAAAAGCCCCATTGTAATCAAGGGCGTCGTAAACAGGGAGATGTGCTGCCGACAAGATTGAAATGTATGGGGACGGGCAATTGTAGTAACGAGCGCTCGTCCCCATACTGGCTCCTTGTGACAGAAGCAAACGAGCACCGATTAACAAGCTGTCTCGCTGATCGGTACTCGTTTACACGGCCCAGGTCGGGCCGTGTGAAAGAACCCTAACTTAAAGTGTAATTACAATCACAATTACTTTTTAGGCAGCTGTAGATGTATATTAGATGTAGTAAAAGGTTGTGTTATTTTGGGTCTTTTTCCTTCCCTCTGCTGGGTTTTATAAATGTTCGTTTTCTTTCTTTATACTTGCTGAGTGGACGGACTATTCCTCGTGGGATGTAAAAGTTGTGCTATGAGCTTTAAAGTGTAACTATACTTTCATAAAACTTTTGACATCTCACCTGAGCGTTTCTGCTGCTTCATTTACGCAATCAGTGGGGGTATCATTGCTTGAACCCTCACTGATTAAAACTTCTGACATGAAACTATGACAAGTCGAAAGTTTTATTAAAGTTTAGTTACACTTTAAGCCAATCAGATGTCTCTGCTCTCTCCTCTACCTCTCATGCTGCTTCACTGGAACACTGAGTGAACTGCAGCTTCATCCCCCTCCTCGCCTTCTGTTTACTGCTTTGCGCTAGATTTTTTGAGGGACTGAGGAGGTTTCTTAACATTTATATAATATGCAGGCAGGGTAAGGGGGACTACAGGCTGCTAGAAGGTGAGAAAACGTCCACTTTTCCCATATAAGATATATTACAAAGGTTTATACATTCACATATACTACTGAATTATGGAAGAAAACTAAAAATTATTAAATATATAACAATAGGTACTATTTAAAGACAATGTGCAAAATCAGCAAACCAAATTCCTCTAAATATAAATTATTTATCCAGTAATCATGGTTCCCCAATTTCAAAAAGGACCCCACTCCACCATAAATTTAGAACATTAAAATCTTATGTTGTGATTACTTTGGTCCCCATTCTGTGCCATGTTTCTTTTTCCTATTGCACAAGGATAATGCTCACATTGATGACACAGTGTTGTACTCAACAAAGTTATAGCTCATTATTTATTCAGTGATCAACAGTAATGTCACAAGATACAGGGAGGATGCACAAAGTGATGTCACAGTATTGGAATAACGTGTCACAGTACAGAGATACTGCATATAGTGACACCTTAGCATAGAAATAATTCAAAAAGTGTTAGCGCATAATGTTCAAGGTGATATTACAGTGCAGGAACAGTCCTTTCCTTTGTCTAATAGTGATATACATTCAATATCCCATTCTCCTGTTCCATCATGGATAGTCATTACTATCTGCACCTCACTTCTGAATAGAAATGGGCCCCGTTACTCATAGCACCTTCTATGCCTGCTATTATGAACCCAAGGCTTGTAGCCTTTTTTGGATACTAAATAATATCCCCTTATTCATTTATTTTTTTATTTATTCATTCATTTATTTTTTTATTTATTTATAAAAGAAAAACTCTCACCACAGAAATAACCAGATCGGACATTTGATTTGATATATAACATCCTTCTGTAAATTTATGTTGTTGTTTGACTATAACAAGTTAATTTCTTTCTGTTCATTTGAGTCTTCCACAATTTCCACATCCGGCAGATTGTCCGCACAGACCTGGCATTACATGTGATTATTTGGATAGCACTAACAATGTATTATCTGTTCCACAGTAAGAACATTACAGTTATGACCTGAGCTTGTCAGATTAATGATGTGCAATATCCCTTGGCAACTAGAGTCAATACATAGTGTGTCAGGATGAAATATTGTGATTTATATTTAAACCATGAGTTACGTAAATCAGATACAAAAGTTGGATACCAAATTGGATATTTTTTCAATTGTGTCAATAAACATATAAGGGGGAGGGGGAGGTATGGTATGGAAAGGGAGGGAAAATCGTATGGTAAGTTATCCAGGGTACATCCATTTACTGCCAATGGTACAATAAATAGAGCAGTAAAATAATAGAAGACAATCAGAAGCTTAATGCCCTAATTGGATATTTACTTTGACTTGAAAGAATAGAACGTTACTTCATTTATATTACTCAAAAAAACATAACATCATCTAGGTGAAATATATTCTGTACAAATAAAAATTCTATTGAAAATGAAAAGATTAATGGAAACAAAATACAATTATTATGGATTGATGAATCAGATGATTTAGAAGAGGGGATATCTAGCAAATAATTTACAATTTATAGGCATTTTTTGTGGACAACAGGTAGAACTGGAGATGGTACACATTCATCACGTCATGCTATCATTTTAATGTGTGATTAATAAATAAATAAATATGTATATGGTAATTATATAATACATTTAATAAAGTGCTTTTATTTCTAAATGAGAGCTATGGAATTGTCTACATCTTATGGGTATATCCCTGCTCTAGGACTAGAGAAGTAAACAAGTGTCACCGCTACCATCAAAGTCATGGTTTAAAGCAGTGTTTCTGAAACTGTGGGTCGTGACCCCCTGGGGGGTTGTGTGAAGACCTCAGGGGGGTCGCGAGCCACTCACTGATGTCCCGATTCCAACTGTATTTGCGTCTTCAGGACGCAGATACAGTTGAATTCAATGCTGGAGCAAGGAGCTCTCAGGTCCTTGCTCCATTATTCATTATGCGGTGAGCCGTGAGTGGCTTGGCGCAGATTGGTGCGATGTAGTGACGTCTGCGCTGAGTCAGTCATAGCACAGACCAAAAGAGGAGAAGGATCTCCTCCACTCTTCGAGGGAACGGGGATAGGTAATTAATTATTTTATTATTTTTCTATTAGGCACTATGGGGGCATTATACTATGTATGGGGAGGGGGGCCGATATGGGCCAATATACTAAATGGGGGCAGATGTGGGGGCATTATGCTGTGTGGGGGTAGCTATATGAATATTATACTGTGTGGGGAGGCACTATAGGGGCAGTATCCTGTGTAGGGGCAGCTGTAGGGGCACTATACTGTGTAGGGGCAGCTATAAAGGCATACTGTGTGGGGCAGCTATGGGGTCATTATACTGTGTGGGGGCATTATACTGTGTCAGGACAGCTATGGGGGCATTGTACTGTGTGGGGCAGCTATTGGGGCATTCTACTATGTGGGGGCAGCTATAAGGGCATTATATTGTGTGCGTGCAGCTATAGGGGCATTATACTGTGTGGGGCCATTATACTGTGTGGGGGCATTATACTGTGTGGGGGAAGCTATGGGGGCATTATACTGTGTGGGGGCAGATATGGTGGCATTATACTGTGTGGGGGCAGCTTTAGTGGCATTATACTGTGTAGGGACAGCTTTAGCCGCACTATATTGTTTAGGGAGGCACTATAGGGGCCTTACACTGTGTAGGGGCAGCTACTGTGTAGAGAGGCACTATAGGAGCATTATACTGTGTGGTTGGACAGCTATGAGGTCATTATACTGTGTGGGGGAAGCTATAAGGGCATTATACTGTGTGGGGGAAGCTATAAGGGCATTATACTGTGTAGGGACCGCTAAGGGTCATTATACTGTTTGGGGAGCCCACTGAATTGTGGCCCACTCAGATGTTTTTCACCCCTCTGTGCTACACCTCTGATGGCCACTGATGCACGAGTCGGGTCACATGACCCACCATCGGACACCATAGTCGGGCCTCAGCAACACACTTCAGCAGAATAACTTGAGCCTGCCCCTTCCCTGGCCCGCGCAATTATCGTTGTTTTCAATGTTGCAGGGACTTATTTTTCAAATGGAGCCGTACTGGCATCTAGCTATGAATAATGTTGACATACGTCAGATGAAATCGGGCTAAGTATGGTAGTGGGGTGTCCCAAACAAAAGTCAAAATTTCGGTCCCCACCACTGGTTTAAAGGATCATCTCTTAGAGAATAAATCGTTCGCTGTTAAAAGATAAAAGCAGGTCCTGTGCTCCCTTATCTCAGCTATCTTTTTATTGCCCAGGTAAACCCCTTTAATGACACCGATGTGCATGAGCCAAGGAAGATGAAGCAAGTTCTAATAGTTTAAACCGTTACTACTACTATAAGCAGTAATAAATAAAATAAATAAATTACACTACAACAACTAATCAACCAATCCTGATTTCCTAGGAACACTGCTACATATGGAGGTCCAATGAGATAGAATTTATCTTTTTTGTGAATCGTACCAGTAAACCTAGCCATATGTGGACTTCAGGGTCATCAGAAAAGGATATTATATTTAAACTGGGTATTGTATTATATATCTTTTGTTTAGGCCTGAAATATTCCAGTTTTTACACTAGAGCAGTCACAAAAAGTCTGACACTATCACTTATCACTAATCTGTAGCTTACTGTTCAGCTTTGCCATGTAGATTGGGGCAAGGTCAGCAGTCATCTCATTATCATTCGTGGGGTGGGGGAATTTAATAACAGATAACACAGAATAGTAACACTATAAATTATACACAGATAATGCTCTGGAAAAAATAAACTATGATCCAGCGCTTGTGCATGAATAAAAGGAATTAAGGTTCCAATTTTATTGTATAACAAATTTTAAAATTATAAATCAAAATGCAAAAGGGTGAATCGCATTTGTATTTGGCCTACGTGTTTCAGACAAGTCATGATGAAGGACACTGCACGTGTCTGAAACGCGTAGGCGAAATACAAATGCGATTCACCGTTTTGCATTTTGATTTATAATTTTAAAATTTGTTATACAATAAAATTGGAACCTTAATTCCTTTTATTCATGCACAAGCGCTGGATCATAGTTTATTTTTTCCTGTTGTTGACCGCTGGCCGTGGGGAGATCCGAGTGCTATCCGAATAAGAGTCTACAAACGGTGAGCTGGAGGATTCCTCCCCCCTTTCCCCATATGGTTCTTTGCTTACAGATAATGCTTTGTATGCATACAATATGGCCGTCCCCAGGAAAGGTTTTAAAAATAAATACATAACATAAAAAAAATAAACATAATTCTAATCTACAGATTTAGGCCCCATGCACACGACCGTAATTTTCATCTGTAATTATGGATGAAATTGCGGACCCATTACCCCTTTCTGTATATATACGGATGTGTGCACGGGCCATAGAAATTACCTACAAATTATAGAAAATGTCCTATTCTTATAGACGGGTAAGGATGTGTATCCGTAGCCGCCAGATCCGTATTTGCGGACAGTAAAAACCTTTACGGTCATGTGCATGACACCTTACAGATATTTTATGAAACTAAAGTGAAACACATGATACGTCTCCTTAACACCTTTTTTTTTTAATGTTTCATTCAGGTATATACATGAAATAAATTGTATAGATCAGTAACTTTACACGTTATATAGCTTATCCAAGCTTCATATGCTCAACATGTATCATTGATTTTATTACTGCAAATCCACAAAATATTCAATTATAGGTGTCGTTTTATATCTATGGAGAGGAAAAAATAACATCTGTGAGGAATTTATATAGAATTGTACAATCTTACTGTATGTAGAAATCTTCACTTTACTCACCCGCGGCTGAAGTTAATTAAAATGTTGATGAAATATGTTCCCAATTACTGCCAGATAATTGTATTGTGTCTTTCTGAGGGTCACAAGTCACTAGGGCTGGATGAGTCATGATAAGGAGATAGAAACGCTTGAGAATTTATTACCAGGCTACTGTACTCCGTTAAATATAAACTGTCGGACTATAAAGTTATAATGTATGATCCAGATCTATTGTTAGTAATAACTATGGGAATGATATTACAGAGTTCCTTATCGAAGGCCTAAAACAAATAGAGCGGGACATTTGCTCCAGGAAATTGTAACGTGATTAACAATTTAACTGCTGACAATTTGGTCTTGACATTTTATAATGACTGCATGTTAACTAAAGGTTACGGTTGTCTTCTTATATTATAACTTCCTATTTACTGCAAAACCAACAAAATTGGAAAGCATGAAGGGTCCCCGGTGGTAAATACATCAAGGTAATTTCTTCTCAAAAATAAATTTAAAAGCAAGCCTGGGGTTAAATCAATGTTATTGTTGGTAGTGTAGTTGCCACTGGCTCTTCAGGTGAGGCATTGGTGCTGTAAAAAAGTTAATCTCTTCCATTTTGATACATGAGATCATCTGCCACTGAATACATCTAATTATATACCTGTCAATAGCAATAGATTGATAATTGGACATGTAGATTGGTATAAGCGCCATTTAGCTGCTTGTAGAACACAACACAAGCTTAGAGCCATGCCTGACTACCTATGGCTTTAAATATACTGTATATCATCTTTTTAATACAAAAGAGTTGGAGATACATGAGAATCAATGTCTAGTTTTAGGCCAGGTTTACACAGGGCATGATGCGTTTTTTGTTTTTTTTTGTCTCCTGATGTATAAATCAGGAAAATCTCCCAACGTACACGCTGAACGAATAGCCCCAGTGTATGCAGATACATACTGCATGTGCATACCATCCAAACTCTTTTGACAAACTTTTAGGTCCATTAAAGGCTATAGATAGGGTTGCCGTATATGCAGGGAGCGTATGTTTCTTATTTCCCTACTAATTTTTCGATTCAGTTTTGGCAAAAAAAAATTAGTAAAACAAACTTAAAATTGCACCAAAACTGCACCTATACTATGTGGCGTGAGTTTTAATCTCCCTCTTATATCATGGCTCTCCTCCACGAAGGACCAGTGGGCCACAACCTCAGCTGTTCAGAATGAATTACAATACCTTAAAGGGATTGTCCAGTCCCAAAAAATCTATGGCCTATCCTCACGATAGGCCATTAATATCTGATCAGCCAGGGTCCATCTCCAGACAACCCCACCGATCAGCTGTTTTGAAGGGGCCACAGTGTTTGTACGAGCGCTGCTTCCCTTCCCTTTCATTTGCTTTACTGCTCACACTGTGAATCAACACACTTGTAGCGGTGGTTCACAGCCATTGAAGTGAATGGGAGTAGGCTGTAATACTGTGAACTGCCGCATCAAGCGTGCGATTCACAGTGTAAGCAGTAAAGGAAATTAAGGGGAAGCAATGCTCGTACGAGCGCTGCGGCCCCTTCAAAACAGCTGATCGGCAGAGGGGTCGGGAGTCGAACCTAGACTGGTCACATATTGATGGCCTATCCTAAGGATAGTACATAAGTTTTTTGGGACTGGATAACCCCCATATTTTCCAATAAAGTCTTGTTTATTGCACAATAGAGATTTTTGTTCCCTTGTGTGTATATGTGTATATTAATTTCCAGGTTTAAATGAAAATTACAAGCTCCAGATTAAATTGGAATCCTAACCAGACAGCAGATGTTCACATTTCAAAATCAGCATAGAAAATGTTGCTTTAATTAAGATCATAAATGGTAGGAAGAAAGCATGAAATGTAAAAGCTACCAAGGAAAACGAGTCATATATATAAAAACTCTGCTTGATTCCTCATTGATTTGGTTCAATGATTACCTGCTCTGAGCAGGTAACACTCATTAAAGTGTAATTCTACACCCGCTGTGCCACCTGTAACTACCAGGGATACGGAATGTGCGCTATTATTCTGCTGAATATTCCACCCAAAGAGCATTTATTAATGGATGTGATAAGAATCCTTGTATAAAAACAGCAATAGGCCTCATTCATGAGCACATTGTACCAATGTTTAACAGGCTATATTCCAGATGGTTCTAATAAATGGGACTTACAGGTTTCAATGATGCTGTAGGTTCGCCGGCGGTCCAGGTGTTACACCAGGAATACGTACTGTTTGTTATATGCGTGTGTGACAGTCTAAATGAAATAGAGGAGAGAAAAAAACATAGCATGGCAGTATAGATGAGGAGGCTCATTCCTCTTAGCTTGTTAGAATTGTAAAGCTCTGTTTCCCAACAGCAGATATGAACCCTGCATGTGCCCGCTTACCGCTTAGCCTTTATTGTTTCATGGGATAAACCCTTTAAGTCTGCTTATCTCATGTTACCAAGCAATGACCATACTACTATTCTATAATGATTTATCATGCGTGTTCTATTTCTCACTATTAAAGTGGGACTGAAGGGTAATAGAAATACCCCAGGTGAAATCTATAGACTGTGTTATGCCCAGTTCAGGGCTTGAGGTGGTGGAGCTTGACACAGATATTTAAAGAATACCAAATAAAAAATACGTGTCATAAAACGCCCCCCTCAGGCCTTGCACCAGACATAACATGCCTAAACAAATTTGCTTGGAGTGTTTCTTTAAGGAAGCACTCCTGAAATTATCATTTGCACTCACCGGCAATATTATAGCAGTGTTATTTGTTTCTCATTCATGTATTTTGAACCCTTTCATTATGGGCAGCTGTGTCATGTGATTTCATTCTCACCACCAAAATAGACCATGCTCTTATGTATAGACAGGAGGTCACTCCGCTGTGTAGAGGACTTCTTGGGAACTACAGGATTACATCATCCCCTATCAAATTCCTCCTGGCAGCACTGAGATTCCCCCCCCCCCCCCGCCCACCCAGCTACACACTCCTTTTTCTGCTGTATGTCCCTCCATGCATATAGTGCCTCTGATAAGATAATTTCTCCCATATCTAAGGGAGCAGGAGTGCAGTGATATAATCGGTGAGTGAATACAATGATTAGTGGCAGAGTTCTAAACCTCCCCTGACTCACCCGGCCAGACCAGTGTATTTATATGAGATGCTGCTCCTCACTGTCTCCTGTGTAAAAACTGATATGGAGAAACCTATCACTAGCAGAAAGGCTGAAGCTGCATTACATAGGATACACTGAGACTCTGCAGTTAATGGACAGCAGATCTATATCACTGATCTATCACTTACTGCACTTAGATAGGACTCAGAACAGAGCAGTGCAGTGTGACGGCACTCTGCTGCCTCTGCCAAGCCAGAAGCATCATGGCAAATGTAGGCTGCATTAGTGGAACCATATCAGAGGGGAAGAAGTAACCAAGATGGCAGGCAACCCATAAATGGCACATCAACTAAAACAGGTATACTCAAGGCATACACAAAGCCTCTACATTATTCTATGCTGCACTAAATATGCAAAGAAAAATGCTGGAGTGCTTCTTTAACCATTTGGGAGGGCTAATTCAATATTCTCAAGAATGATATATAAATGTATCAGTGATGTATTTTGTATGTAGGGATCCATTTGTGAAGAGGTGGCTATGATTCTTTATGTGGGAAAAAAGGAAATAGACAAATTTGTTATGCAACATTTCATTATCTAACCATTACCACTCTTAAAAAAATGACGATGTATATGAACTACTACTACAGCTGACCATTTAGAGGAGCTCTTCAATTCATGTTGTGTTTTCCATAGCCATATTAGTAACTTTACAATAAAGATATTTCCCCATATTTAATCACTGTATATATTCTTCACTCATTCAAACATGATAACATATGTATTTATTTTCTACTTTTATCTAGGTAACGCGTTGTATCGTTGAAGTGCTTTCAAATGCTTTGGCCAAACCCAATGCTCCACCAATTGACCCAGAATGTAAAGAAATCCTGAAGAAAAGTAAGTAATAGAAATGGCATTGACATAATACCCTAAACTAGCAGCTCATATACAGTATGGTAGAAAATGTCATAGTAAAATATAATTAAATTTCTATTCCGAATACATTTATCCATTGTAATCTTCAGTGTGTTGCAAATCACACAGCTAAAGTACTCCAGATTCAGATAATTGATTATTACTGTGAAACAATTTGCATCTTGTAATGTTTTTGAAATGATTATTTAGAGTTTACAAAACTATTGTAGATTGTAAGTGGGATCAGGAGACAATATTGAAATAGTTGGAAGACCTTGAGCAGTTGTTATACAATAGGAGAACAACCTGCATTTTGCTGTGTCTCATCTAAATGCCAAAAAAAAAGCATTATGTGAATCACACAAAAAGTGAACAAGAATTCTGTCTATTGCAAACCCACTCAAAAAATAATAAAGGGCCCCCAAGTCCCTCTAAGCCAGAAGGCATTGCAAGGATCAGTGATTTCTGAAGCTCAGGTAGGTCCTTCTGTGTCCTGGTTTCTGTCTAGGCTGCTGCCCAAGCATTCCTCAGAGATCAAAGTCTAGGTGGGCGCCATGGATTGCAAGGGGAGGAGCCTATTGGCCACACACCCCAACCATCAGGACAGACGCCCTTAAAAAAAAGTCCTGAAAACACAGTGGACGTAAGAAAAATGTGCAGCCATATGACAGGAATTATGACATTTCTTTATCGATGCTAAAACAGAAGGCCTGGTTGATAAAAAGAGGTGAGTGCTCTCAAAAGTGAGAAAGTGAAGTGCGTACAAATGTGCTATCAATTAGTGGGCTTCTACTTATGATGGCTTCAGGCACCTTGTCCACACTTCTGGGAAACCTCTGCACCACTGGATTTTAAACTGCTCAGCCCATGGCTTTGATCTGGGGGCTGCTGATCGTCTTTGGGTGCACCTCTAAGCCCCCGTCGTACACCCATTACTTACAAACCTACCACCGTGTGTAGATCCATTTCACACAGCAGTCTTTCCACTACTGATAAGAACAAATACTACACTTGACCACAGATTACAGACTGGGAAGTAGACATCTTCAGTTCTTATTCTCCACGACGGGTGGAGGAGAATTTGTGGTACTTCAGATTTTATTATTTTTTGCTGTGTAAAGCTGGACAAAGACGTAAATTTTTTTTTCATACAATGAATAATAAGCCAATATCAATAATCAAATGAATATGTTGAGGTAAAAGGTTTTGAATCTTTAGGAACATTTATTGGACAAAAATTTGATCTAGATCTGAAAAATGTCTAAAAGGGGTGTCCCATTATAGTAAGAAATGACATATCGCTAACATCTGCCATCATTGACCGATCGATGAGAGTCCGACTGATGGGACCACCATCAATCCTTAGAATTAAGGGGCCACGGTTTAGCACTGCGGCTAATTCACAATGTTTTCCTACACCGCAATGCTCCCGGTCGCAAACTTGAATGGAGCTGTTTTGTAGTTTCCAGCACAGGGGGCGGCCGGGAGTTCTGCTGTGCATGAGTCCGGATCAATGGGAGTCCAAGAGGTTGGACCCTCACTGATGCAAAATATTTTGGCATATATTAGCGATGTGCCATAACATTATATCATGTAAACATCCCTTTAAACAAAATAATCCATTATGTTCTGTTTAAATCCAGTTATATTTATCTATGATATTGGATGATTTATGTTCTGTATGTGTTTATTAGAGGATTTTTGTCAATTGGATTACATGACATCTGCGCACTGATCTCTGAATTCTGGGGTTACTATTGCTTTAATATAATCTCTGCCTTTGTATCATATAAATTGTGACAAGTAAATAGCATTGTAAGCAAAGCCAAACAGAACTCCATTGAATAAGCAGCATTGCTGGAAAAGAATGCTTCCTATGATCGCACTGTTGACAATCCCGAGGGGTTGCATTTGCCATATGTCATTATGTCATTAGAGGCTGTAATGTTGGTTTTCAATATTGCAGCTGAAATACATTAACTCCGTACTGTAAAATAGTATTTGTCTAAAAAAAAAAATATATGATTTCAAAATGTAATGTAATGGCTGTGCTGTAATCTAAGGGAACAAAACTAATGAACGCAGCCAGCCGATATTAACCCAAGGCTAAACTTCACAGAAAGAAGCCGGACAGAATAATGACTGTATTTAGTAAGCGTTACATGATGGCATGTGCGAGACACCAAATTAAAGATAAGGGCAGTTAAGTGATCCCTCTTGATAGATGGCTGATGGGCTCAATAGTCTTGTCTGCATATAGTCTAAACTATATATGGGCCTGCCAATTAGGACTACAGGATGGTATGTTTTTTAGGTGCAATCAGGGCAGCTCCTCCATAATATATTCTGGAAACTAATCACAATACAATTTAAAAAAAATTATAGACATCAATCCTAACCCACTAACCTAACCCACTGACCCTAACCCACTAATCCAGGAGCGTAGCTAAAGGCTCATGGGCCCTGGTGCAAGAATTCAGCTTGCGCCCCCCTACACCTCCCCAACACCACCAGAACCCTGCACACGCCTATGCCCAGCCGCCTTGCCCGACAGACCCCATGAATGCCTTCATAGTATAATGCTCTCAATAGCTGCCTCCACAGTATAATGCCCCATAGCTGCCCCCACACAGTATAATGCCCCCCATAGCTGCCCCCACAGTATAATGCCACCATAGCTGCCCCCCACACAGTATAATGCCCCCATAGCGACCCCCACAGTATATTGCCAACCATAGCTGCCCCATACAGTATAATGCCCACCATACAGTATAATTCATCCCATACAATTTAATGCCCCCATACAATATAATGCCCCCCATAGCTGCCACATACATTATAATGCCCCCATAGCTGCCCCATACTCTATAATGCCCCATACAATATAATGCCCCCCATAACTGCCCCATACAGTATAATTCCCCCATACAGTATAATGCCCCTATAGCTGCCCCATACAGTATAATGCCTCATACATTATAGTGCCCCCCATAGCTGCCCCATACAGTATAATGCCCCCATGCAGTATAATGCCCTCCATAGCTGCCACATACAGTATAATGCCCCCCATAGCTGATCCATACAGTATAATGCCCCGCCATACAGTATAATGCTCCCTCAGCATCTACCATACGAGTCCCCCCCCCTCCTATACCGAGTATAATGCCCCCATATGTACGTACCTAATAGAAAAATAATAACATAATTACTTAACTATCCCCGTTCCCATGACGGGTGAAGGAGATCCGTCTCCTCCTCTGCACTGTGCTGTGAGTGACTCGGCGCAGACAGTTGCGATGACGTCACTACATCGCACCTGCCTTCGTCGAGCCTCTGGCGGCACATTGAATGCTTGAGCGAGGATCCAACATTGAACTGAACTGTATCTGCCTCCGTTGCGACCCTTATAGCTACGCCACTGCACTAATCCTAACTCTACTAACCCTAACCCATATTATAATACTGGTGTATTTTTATGTGGCAGAGAGACCACAGAGGTGACACACCTTTGCACCCCCTGTGTAGCTAAGCCCCCCATGGTTGACCAGCCAGTGGGGGGGGGTTAGATCATTTATTTTATTATATCTACTCTATAGTCTATAACATCCTTGTACAGCGTCCCAAGATGGTAGCTTGTTCTATTAATGTAATTCAATCTGGGGGTTGCGGTTTGGGAATGCAACCCATCTCCACACATTGCTAGTTAAACGTGAGGGGCATGAAGTAAAAAGAAAATTCACAGTTTTGTGATACTGCCATCTATGGCCATGGTTTTTTTTGGACCGTTTAAATTAGCTTTTCTCAGCTCCATGTTCTCAAAGATAGGATGGGATCCCAGCATGCTAGATTTCGTACACACCTAAAGATAAGATAAGATAGACTTTATTGATCTCCGGAGGGAGATGACTGTACATGTAAAGCTGCGTTCACATCTGCGTCAGGGCTCCATTCCGACATTCTGTTGAAATTTTCCGTTGGAACGCAGCCCTCACTGACACAAACGGAAACCAGAGGTTCAAAACGACAGAACCCTTGCACAATGGAGACAAACGGAAACCATTGGCACCGGATCCATCACCATTGAAATCAATGGTGATGGAAACGGAAACCTCTGGTTTCCGCTTGTGTCAGTCAGGGCTCCGTTTCGACGGAGTGTCAGAACGGAGCCCTGACACAGATGTGAACACAGCCTAAGTCGAGGACAATAGATCAATCTGAGATTGTATTTTAGTTTTACTCACATTTTAGTAATTTATTACATCACAGATTGTCAATAATAATCTTTGTGGTGTAAAAGTGAATCTCCGCTCTTTGGCAACTTCGCTAACAACAGAAAATTCTTGGCA
Organism: Rhinoderma darwinii; assembly: GCF_050947455.1. NCBI lineage: Eukaryota > Metazoa > Chordata > Amphibia > Anura > Rhinodermatidae > Rhinoderma > Rhinoderma darwinii. The sequence continues at coordinate 361,796,833 of NC_134690.1, read as the reverse complement.
TCCAAGGAATAACGGAGTTCCTGCTTATATGAGCAAGAAGAAAATGAGAAGTGGTCATTGTGTGATCCATCATTCTGGATATTTTCTACTTGTCCAGAAAACAGCGAAATGCAGGATTTCCTGGAACCTGAAGTGACACCCCACCAATGCTAAACTATAAAACTGGTGACAAGTAAAGTCATTACCTCCTTGGCTTGGCGTTACCTTTCTTGTTCATGCTTTATATACTGTAATCATCGAGAAGTGTAATAAAAGTTTGTGCCTCCCGGTTTTATTGTGTCAGTAATTTTCTAACCTATATTGTTATTTCATATACCTAATAAAGTAAGCAATTTTATTATATTTTGGCCTACATGCTACTTCTATTGTTTATAGGATATATATATTTTTCAGTTGCAACATTGTAATACATTCTGTGTTTTAATAGCTATCCATTTACAATATCTCTGTTTGCTATCAGTGAATGGAAACATCCCAGAGGCTGAAAACCTATTCATGTACCTCTCATACCTGACAGTTTGCTACAATTACATTCAGTGCAGGAAATCCTATATTACAATGTTGCATAAGGTTCTGTTTTAGATATTTTCCTGGCAGGTTTTCATTATTTTGTGATGGGCAGTATATTCTAGCATGCTACAGTATTAAATCCTGTAGTAAAGAAAAAATGAAAACCTGATGAGCCCAATATAAATCAAGAGATTATAACAGATTAAACTTGCATCCTGTGGAAAAAAAGGAAGCCTTGATGCCAGAGTGAACAGAGCGTAACGTTTCATATTCCAATGAAGACTTATATACAAAAAGAAACAAAGACCATTTTCTCCTGTTCATGACTGCCGAACCTTGATGCTGACAGAAAACATGTTGGTAAAAAGTAAATTTATGCTCCAGTAACAAACTGTATGTAATATTAAATCATGTTTCTATATCCATTTCCAGTGTTACATAAGAGTGACGCGTTTCGCTTTGCAGAAAATAACATTTTCTGGCTTTGTTTGATATGCCTTGTAATACAGCTCAGGGTAAAGATAGATAAATCTCATACTGTATCCAGGTTACGCTGCCGCCCCCATAATCAGACATAAAATTATCACCGATCTTTTTCTTTGGGCTAAAATATTCTATCTTATTCAGTCTGAAATAATAAGCTGCTATGAAGCAGAACAGAAATCACCGCTATCGCCAAGTGTAAGGGTTTGTAGATGTTTTTTAAACGAACAGCTACTATAAAGTACAGTTACTTGCAACATTCACTCTACAGCTAGAGCATATCTTTCCCTATAATCAGGAAAACTAATTTTGCAAGTTGTAGGGATGTAGGGAACTTATTTCTTCTTTTTAATACATGTGATAAATTCATCGCACCACATTTTTAGATCCTGTTAAGAGGTACTGTTTTTTTGTTGGCCAAATTTATAGTTATAACACAATGTAACAGAACACAAAAACGAGGCAGGCTCCTCTTTTCTGTCCTGTTTATGAACAGGATCCCGATGTATCCTGTTTTTTGTAAAACAGAAGTCAAGGGCAACAGTATGCAACTGGATAGGCATCCTGTTGCCTCCTGTTTCAAATGTACCTTTGTTTCTATTTTTTTTAAATAACAAAGTATCTTTCAACAGGATGCAAACAATGGTGTGAGCATGGCCCTAAATGGGTATTCTGGTTACAGCAAATAAAGTTTAATCTTTGTATAATAAAAAGTTATACCAAAAAAAAAAAGCTATTCCAATATACTTCTTGTATCAATTCTGTATCCCACAGTTTTCAAGAACCTTCGTTGTTTTGATCTGTCCTGATGATGTGATGATCACGCAGGCTCGTTATAGTAATCAGGGCTGTGCCCTGTAACGAGCTGTGGCCCTGTGTGACCATCACATGACCAGGGCACATTTTTGGTGGTCAACAATGAAGGATCCTATTGAAATTGCAATCAGAAATCTTGAAAACCATGAGGAATTGATACAGAAAGTATATTGGAAAATTGTATAACTTTTCGTTATACATAATACACAGTCGAGTCACATTATTATGACCACCTCCTACTTTCGACGTCGGCAGCATGTAGCCTATGAAGGAAGTGATGTGTCGTGGGCTGGCTTGGTGGGTGTATAAGTCGTCTGATAGGCTGTCTGAACACATATGACTTGTTGTTGCCATTGGTAAAAAAAAGGGTGAATTATCAGAGTTGCAAAAAGGGATGATTATTGGCTTTTGGGCCAAGAGTGGCAGTATCTCTGAAACAGCGTAGTTTATGAAATGTTTGCGTGTTGCTGTAGTGAAAGTGCATCGTGAGTGGACAAATGGCACCATTGGGAATAACCGACGTGGAAACTGCGGAGCACCACGTGCCATTGATGTGAGAGGTGAATGTCGGCTACGAAGGTGCCCGAGGGCCGAACAACACGCTACAGTGGAGCAGCTCACCATAAAAATCAAACAGGGGGCTACCAGACGTGTGTCTAAAACAACAGTTCAACGTGTATGGGGCTCCAAAGCAGACGGATGGTCACTACTCCTATGCTAAAAAAGGTGCATCGGAAAAAAAGGCTTCAATGTGCACGACAGTATCAGAAAGGGACCACCGATGATTGGCAAAGGGTTGCCTTCTCCAATGAGTCTCGTTTTCTGCTTCATTGAAAGAATGGGCGTTGCCGTGTCAGACGAGAAACATCAGAGAACAAACATCCTGGTGGCGGCAGCGTTATGGTATGAGGTGGCATTCTCTGGGCCACTCATCCAGTTTGGGTATGAATCCATCGTTGCAGATTGCGTCCACCCATACATGCTGTTTGTCTTCCCTGAGACAGATGGAATCTTCCAGCAAGATAATGTGACATGTCACACGGCTAGAAATGTCCGACACTGGTTGAAAGAGCACGACCAAGACTTCCAAGTACTTCCCTGGCCCCCTAATTTACCAGACTTGAACTCAATTGAGCGTCTGTGGGACCACCTTGATCGTCTTGTTCGCTCTATGGATCCTACTCCGCACACCCTCCAGCAAACGTGGGATGTACTGCAGTCAGCATGGCTCAAAATACCTGATACAACCTACCAGTACCCTATTGAGTCAATCCCAACCCAGTCTAGCTGCTGTCCCTGCTGCATACAGCGATTACAGTTGATCTTAGCTGGTGGTCATAAAAATGTGACTCGATTGTGTTTAACCATTATTTACCGAAGCTGTAATACTCTCTGGTTTGAAAAAAAATATTAAACTTTAGAATACAGCGTTCTGCCCACCAAGTCACATTAGTTTTTTAAATAATGAGAGTTTTCCTAACATGCAGAAAATATTAGTAGTAGTCTTAGAGCTTGGTAACACAGTTGTAGAGGCTCAGACTGCCCCCCCCCCCCCCCGGGTTACTTTGGTGGGCCCAGGTTCGGACACCATAAAGTGGCCAAGCGAGCATTTTTATCAGTTGTTTTCTTTTCTTTTTATAAAGAACAATTCATTCTTTGTTTATGATGTAACCTGTGTGCACAATTATAACGTAATCTTTACTTAGCATCTAAAAGTGGAAAAGTACCGGATATTTTTAGAGCAGGGTCCCTCAAAATGATTCCCTCTAGTGGGCCCAAACTACTGTACTATTTCTGCTCCATGGGCATAGATCCCAGCAGAGGAAAGTAGGAACAAATCTTTCATTTGGGACTGCAATTACAGCCATCGAATCACTAACCTATTCTGCATGCAGACTACAGCATAAATAGATATTTTTATTTTTGACCAGGGAGGAATAGAAGTATTTTCATTACAGTTAATAGCCCTTCTGTTTAGTGGATTGATACATACACTGATATTTTTCCGAATGTCTTATTATCACAGATGTACATGGTTGAGTCACTGGTCTATTATATTCTATTTATGAAGTGGTTTATTAACTTCCCATAATGCTTTGCAACACTTCATAGCCTTTACATCTGTAAGTCACTACAGGGGGGAACGCTCAAAACAAACATGCAGAAAAATAATTTTCACTCTTTATGTCTCAGTAGCAAAAATGTTATTTATTTGAATTAATTGTGGACTTTTCTGTATCTGTGTTGGATTGTAATAGGCTTTAATAAAAGTAATGATTTATATCTTAATTATCACTGTGAAAAAATACACTCAAATCATATTCTTATCAAGAACTTTCTTACTTGCTCATCCATTCTTAGATGTATTATTATTTGAAATATTCTGCAGGTTATCTTCTTAGAAATGACCACTGTTTTGTTTTACCAAATATCCATCATCTTAATTTACCACCAGGTTTGGACTGAATATAGATCAATTGTACTAGATTGTTGACATTTTTTGATTGTGACTACATGAGTTTACACTGGGTCCAGTATTAAGTGACACCCTTTTGGCATATTTATATCGGGTGAATGGGTGCCTATGAATACGTGCAGCATATACACTGGGAGCTTTCCCGGGGCATACGTTGAAAGTAGGGCTGTAACTTAATGTAAACACAGGCTGTTACTTTCTCTGGAAAAAGTCTATGATGTTAAAGCGACTCTCCGCTCTCAGAACAAAATTCTAAATGTAATTGGGTATATTGAGCAATAATATCTAATGGCCTCCAGTTGCTCCATATGCTATGGATCAGCCATTTTAGTGTCTCCCCTGTGTTGCCTTAAAATGGCCACGGCGCTTCTCAGACGGAGTCTGAGACACTCCCTCTGTTCGAGGATTGGACAGAACTGCTCACGTGCGGTGCTAAGGCCAATCCGAGAACATTGGGAGCGTCTCAGACTCATAGTCTAAGAAGCGCTGCAGCCTTTTTGGGACAGCACAGAGGAGACCTGTTGTTGCAGGACCGGAGGGTCGCATTAAGTTTGTAGACTCATTTAGAGAGGGATTTGAGCAATCAAATTCAGTGTGCCTCAACGGTGAAGGGGAAGCCATTGTGACGGCTAATGAGGGGTCATCATGATGAGCAGTGGTGGTCTAACTGATATATACTTTTACTCCATCAAAGGGCAACACATCACATCTAGCCAGGGCTGGATCATGGGCGTATGCACATAAGTATAGCTTTTTTTATATACAGCTGTATTTGTGGGCAGCATTTTCTTCATATATTTTATTTAGTTAAAAACAGGTTTGGAAAAAACTCTCAGAAATAAGTACACATGAAGGGAACAGCAAATAGGGTAAGGCGGCACTGTGAACACAGTTGGAGTTGTACTGTCAGTTCGGGTGCTCAGCTTCCAAGCGGTTGACTCCGATCCTATTCAATATGCAAACAAAAGAAGATGAAGTGGCACTCCAGAGTAAACAAAAAATGGTGTAGGCGTTACTCAACCATAGTACATGGATAATACATCATTGTATTATCATGTACCATGGATGATTAACGTCTACACCGTTTTTGGATTACTATGAAGGGAACAAATACCAAAGTTATATATAAAAAAAAAAAAAAAAGCCTATACATATAAGATACACACTACATCTTTTGGAAATGCCTCCATAAAATAAGAGAATACAGTACATTATGGCTGGGCTGGGCAGGGCACCTTGCATCCAGGAGTGTTCATGCCTGTTCATTGTCCTAGAGTTGGCAGATGCACCATCTGAATTTTCTGTACTCCTTTGTTTGGTATCAGCTTTTTTCACATATAGAGCAAAGTGCTGATTCCATAGTAGAGTTCCATAATATCAAACGTTGTATTATAGAGGTATTGAACACTGATACTAATTTAATTATTGTAAAACATCTATTCTAGGCAGTCAACACAGTTTGGATGAAAAAGAAGAAAAACAGAATGAAATAAGAAACATTAAAGATTTTATCAATTTAGATAAACACCGATATGAAACCAATGAAGAAGTAAAACAGAGTCCGGATTTACCAAAAGAAGAAAATGAAGAGAAACGACACCATGCAGAAGATAAAAGCAAAGAGGAAAAGGAAGAAGAAAAAACACGTATAGATGATAAAGGGGAGAGCACCGGACACTCCAAAGAAAGGGACTTTTTTGTTGATGATGAAGAAGATGGGGATGATGAGGAAAGAGGGGCTCACAAAAACCGTAATGAGAAAGAAGAAATTGAAAAAAAGGACAAACATCATCATGATGATTCACAAGAAGGAAAGCATGATATCTTTGACAAAAAAGTTCACCATACAGCTAAAAGTGTTGAAGATTTCTCAGAGGAAGATGAGGATCCAAGAAACTTAGAGGAAATCATGAAAAGACACCTCATAAGCAAAAGTTCAAAAGACCCAATTTTCCACTCAGACAAATACCTTTCGGCCCACTCTAATGAAATCTCTGAGGAATCTGATGAAAAGGAAGAAGAAAGAAAAAGAAGTTATGATGCAAAGCATGATAACTTTGCCCAAAGATTCTTTGATTATGACGAAAAGAGAAGTCATCAAGAAGGACAGAGGAATCACATTCCTTCAGAGGGAGATACATTTCACTACAGGGGACAAAACTCACACTATGGTCAAGACCCTTTTGGGAATCACCTGAAAAATAATTATGAGACGAAAACACACCATGAGAGAGAAACTTCTGAAGAGTCCAGAGAGAAGAGGCACCATCACCAAGACAGCGAAGAAGAAAAAGACCACCACGATACTGAGGAAAGCAATGAGAGGGAGTTGGGACATCATTATGAAGAGAAGAATCATCATTTAGAAATAAAGAGATGGCAAGGTCAGAAAAATGTTCAACCAAATTATGAACAAAGTAATGAAGACAGTGAAGAGGGCAAGGAAGATATTGAGAAACGTCATGAACATGATAGGCTAGAGCAACAAGAACTCTACAGGAAGCTGAAACATCATCTCCAGGACAGTGAAGAAGATGGATCACATAGACAAGAAAAGAAGCAAGAAGACAAGAGACACTATATAGGTGATGAAATAGTGGATGAAATGAAAAGATATTATCCAGACTTGTCTTACGAGAAAAATGTAAGACATTATAATGAAAAAAATACAGATGAATCAAATTACCCCGTCAATGACAAGTACAAAAGACGTCATTCTGAAGAAGAAACAAGGTCATTCAACAAATATGCAATTCCTGATGACCCTTTCAGGTGGAAGAACAGATATTTTGAGAACAATGAAAACAGCGAAGAAGAGAGAAAGAGAAGTTTGCAAACCAAAAACCTGTTCCAAGACTATGATGATTATGACTTATGGGGGAAAAAGCAGTTCCTTGATGACATAAATCATGAATATGGTGAGAAAGGGAATCCACCAAAAATCCCCAAGTTTGAAGAAAAAAGACAATATGACAGAATGGATGAACTGGCTCAGCTACTTAACTACAAGAAAAAGTCTGTTGAGTTTCCCGACTTCTATGATTCAGAAGAAATAAAAAAGCGCCATGTTAATGAACGGAGCAGACTGCACCAAAGGCCTTTAACACAAGAGGAGGTAAATAATGTACTACTTTAAAGAGGTTTTCAGCCTAAATGTATTTTTAAATTTATATAATAAATGTGACAGTAAGGGCCCTTGCATACAGCCCTTTTACATATTCGTGTTACACAGATCCATAATATGGCGCACATTGACCTACTGATTTCTGAAACATAAGGGCAAAAGTGCTCCGCTGAGCGTTGTGCGCCTTTGGTTGTGATAAGTTTTGCTAGGCTTTCCCAGAAGAGGCAAGCAGAGTAGTGTATGGAGTTTCTATGAGTCTGTACATCGCTTAACTACACGCTTCTGCGATTTGTTTAACCAATAATGGCGGTCTCAGGACCTAGACCCTCGTAGTTTAAAACCTCTGATATGTCACTGGTTACCCTTTAATGTCTTACTAAGCCTCCTTGGCAGTTCTGTTTGAGCTAAAGAACTAAACAACTTTAATCAGACTGGTTGCTATGGATGTGCTGCCTAAAAAAAGAATATGGTTGTTAAGCAGTGTATCCCTAGCAACTGCTCTAAACAAATCAACTGAATCATGTCTGGGAAACTGGAATTGGCACAATAGTGTCAAAATAATATGGTCAAAAGAACATAACAGCAGTTACACTACAATGGAAAACAGCATAAATGTAAATGAAAAATCTGGATATAAAACAGTAATTTCATTTTTTTTTATTGGCAATAGATTGTGGAAACAAAAAGTTTGAACAAACTTTATCCAAAAATTCACCTTCCAGTGGGCGGTCAGCGCAGCTGGGGAGTATAGGCACCAGGTTGCTTTCTGTTCTAAGCTCAGTGGCAGTCTGGCCTTACGCTGGGGAGAGTTGGCAATTGCCCTCCAAATTTTAAACACTAATTATGCAGAAAACCACACAAGGTGTACACCACCATTCAGTGAACAGTATAATGGAAGGGAAAGGGAAAAGCGTGTGGGTGTATAACAGTAAGTGTTATAATGTTAAAAAATCAACAATTGGTGTGAGTTTGGTGAATGCAGAGACCCCTATTTCTGCATTCTATAGGGACAGTTGGCCCTGTTGTCCTATATGTGCCTAACCGTGCTTGACTGTAGTCATCACCTTGGCATAAGTATAAATGCCTAGAATGATAGGTTATGAGTATGGCGCTTGTATTCACCTAAATTATAATGGAAAGACCTGTGCTGACACCTAACTATAAAAGGTGTGAGCTGTTGGCCCTAATGCTGATATCCCGTGAATATGGTATAGGATATGCTGATTGGGCAATGCTACATGGTATATGTTAATGGACCATGCAGTGTAGTAAAAATTACAATGCCTGACTGAAACCAAGCACCCACAACTAGTGCGGCCGTGTAAATCTGTGTAAATCTGCTGTCATTAGCCTTCTAGCTGTATGCCAGAGCGCCGTATGCCAGAGCTCACCAATACAAAGCTTCCTCCGCTTGTATACTGAACGGAGGAAGCGAGAGAGCAGTGAAAAGCGGCAGGCTGAATACAGGCTATGTGAAGCGCTGACTGCTGCTCCCCTGCTCAAAAGAGACTCCACTTGTGTGCAGAGCAAGGACGGCCTGGCGGCTTACTTGAAAGCCGGACCGGGACGAGAGGTGGGATGCACTGAAGGTTAGGTCCTAGCTAGGTTTAGGGCTATACACCAATGTTGATTGTTTCAAAAATTATTTCGCCCGACGCGCGTTTCGCCGGTATTTCTAGCTTCTTCTAGGGGCGGGGATCGCCGAGTTGACGGCCTTTTTATGTGCCAAAGAATGACTGACACCAAGATGGGCCAATGGAATTAATTTCAAAGTGTGATTATGTATCAATGTGCAACAACATAGCTTATTGGATACAAGGCTATGGCTATGGTCTGTATTTACAAATACTGGCTACTGAAATGGGTAAGAAGGTAACAATAACCCAATTACTAAGCGATTAACATTTTGACACTGAGGCATACATTACTCCTATTCTGGGAGATGGTAATATAATAATAAATGTGTGTATGTATACTCATTGGAAGTGAAAATACATATAGTAAAGTTGATAAGAAATAATAAGAATTAAATAGGATGTTAGGTAAAAATATGCTCTCCCCTTGTAGTAATTACCAGAACACAGTTAATATGACATTTTATTTAAACTATTTTAAGTGTGAATTATTTTTCTCAGCGTTCAGGCAGAACATCATTTTGGCAGAAAATCACGGAATGCCGCGCCAAGGTCCTTTAAGATAGGAGTAAGGTTACTGGGCTACGTCACTTCATGGGTTCCCCCATTGTAAGAAATGTTGTGGATCACTGCTTTAAGGACATCTTTCCCATGTCCATTGTTGAGGTGACAGATTCACTTTAGGATATATTGAACACCCGTTACATTTTTGCTTCTCTGTCTTGGGATTTCATTGATAGAACCTGCCTGTCACCATTATAGACAATTGGAGAAGGAATCCATCAAATGATTGAAATAATCAGATAGTAAGTGCAGACAGGGACGTCAGCTTGTCATATTAATGTATTTTCCATCTAGTAGCAACATTAATCCCACACGGTAGTTCAGACCATGCAGTATAAATGTAATGTGCCGTGTGGGCCTCTCCCAAGTGATTGGCGATGAGGAAAGAGACAACTGGTGCTCCAAGCACAAGCCCTCTCAAAATGGTTGTCACTTTGCTGCTCCGAATTGTAGGAAATGTTTGATTGTAACACAAATCATCACTCCGTTTTTATGTCACCCCCAAGGGCATATGCATAAGGCCGCATTACTGATCCGTGTTGTTCAGATCCATAATATGGCTCTCATAGACTGTTACGGGCCCATACTGTACTTCTGTGTGTCTCTGAGTTTATACGGCATCACACGGGTTCTTATAACGGGATATGTAAAAAAAAATGGTGGCAAGTTCTGTCATTTCGAACTGTAGGGATTTACCCTATATACCTATACAACTGTAGTTTCGACAGCCTACAATACCTGATGAAATCTATTGCTGCATGTTATTAGGTATACATTCTGTGTAATGTTCTATATTTCCTCTGTAGGAGAAGGAATTGGAGAATCTGGCCATTATGGATCTGGAGTTGCAGAAGATTGCCGAAAAGCTTAGCAATAACCGACAAGGCTGACACAAAATGAACAGCAATATCTGAAGATGAAAGCGATACTATATTTAGCTGAAAACATTCCTACATTCCTTGTCACTGCCTCTTAAAAAGAGAAAAAAAATATTTAGTCAAGACAAGCAAAATATAGTTTATTGTTCACAAATAGTATTTTACACTGTTGAAAATGTATGTTCTGATTTTTGCTGTTGATACAAAGATAAATGACATATATTCATACGTATATACGATCCATTTTACTATGCTTGTGGAATTGTTTTTGTGGAATTGTACTTTAATACATCTTTGTCTTGAGATTTGAAATAATAAAAGCAAACAGAATCTTGATTTGCAATTCTCGTTATTTTGCAAGCTCTCATAATTGTAATAGATAGCATGAAAATTCTCTACTTTACTTTTACTATAATAAAAAATTTTTTTACAATTTTTCAGTTTAATCAGGGAAAGAAAATTTTAATCATTTACAAAAAATGAAGGGAATCTATAAAGCCTTCTATGCCAAAAGAGCTGCAATTCGTTTTTTTGTGCAATAATGTTCCGACTTATATTTTTACACAACCTCTGGCACGTGGGCGTGGCTTATTGAGAGGGTGGGGCGGCCATCATTGGAGTAGATTTGATTTCCTGGCGCATGGACAGCCAGAGATGCGCTTAATTTATTAAGAGCCGTGCGCCTCTTAATATATGAGGTGCCTCTTACTCCAATTTTCTTTAGATTAAGACTGGCGTAAGAAACGCCAACCTTAATAAATTGCCCCCAATGTCTTCTAAACATAATTTTGTCTGAGAAAAAAAGCTTCAGCCTGAAGACATTTTTGTTTTCTCAAAAATGCTACAAAATATTGATATCTATAGAAAACACTGAGAACAAAGGAGTCATAAACTATTAAGGTAAATTTGCCAATGGCATAGAAAAATAAACTTTATTAGGACAGTACAGATTACATATAATTAAAATTAGACTACAAAATCCAAGACCTGTACACCTCCCAAGTGGCATAAATGAACATAGAGGAAATACCTCTTATAAATGCAGCTCCGGGAAGAAGGAGATCGTTGAATCAAACAAGCAAGGGCTCAAACAAACATATTGTCGGTTCAATGTAATTGAATATCAAATAAAGGCAAAAACGCCAGAATATAAGTGAAATTGGGTCATATATTCATCCAGACTCAGTAACATTATAGGTAAATGATTAAATGCTGGACTCAGAAAATGGCAAAAAAATGTTTACATAAGCCCACATCAAGCAAGATATATCTTCCCAGCAAGTGAAGCTACAAGAGGAAAAGTAAGTAGAAAAGGTATCAGGTAAAAACCTATAGTACTACTAACCCATATAGTTCCTGTGGTTCAGTGACTTCCCGAGTACGGAAGGACCCCGACGCGCGTTTCGCGTGGATGGCTTTTTCAGAGGGGTATACTATCTTCGATCAAGTCCTTCTACCTTAAATATATTGTTTAATCTAGTCAGCTGGTACGGGTTGGCCAATGAAATCAAATAAATGCGGCCGTGCCTGTCAGACCGAAACATCGCGAGACTCGCACACCTGCCAGCCGAGTCCCCACCACGCATGCGTGGCTCCGGAAACCACGCACGCGCAGAGAGGCACAAACGGCAGACAGTGTCAGAGCCAGCGATGACGCGTATGACAGGCGGGGCCGATATACAACATCATAGGATGAAGTCAAAGTAAGTTTAAAAACCGAATACTGATGCTACAAAGTTATATGCTGCAATAATTTAGTGCAGACATAAAAGCACATATCGATCCATAAAGGTTCTCACTAGAGATAGTCATAATAAGATCAGTATGAAAATCGACATAATAGAGCGGGATCGCAAAAAGTGTATAAAATAGCTAGTGAACACCCAGAGTGCTGTGATGAGTAAATAAATACAATAATAAAAAAGAAAGAAAAAGAAAACAGTTCATCAGTAAAAGCAAACCAATAAGAGATGAATATAAAAATAAATGAAATAAGTGCACAAAATACAATCCATGTTATAATGACATATATATATAATATTATCAGCATACTGATGCTGAATTTGAACAATAATGGGAAAAAACCCAAATTTAAGAGAGTCCCACTCGTTAAAGCGGAACACATTATGTGTTTGTTACACCTATATCCCAGACTGTCAACAAATAGACATAAAAGAATAACGAATATATAAATAATTCCAAAAAAATAGAATACAGTGAATTATCCCACGACGTGTGGAGATGATTTCAGGCAGATCCAAATAGTGAGAATCAGCGTCTCACAAGCAGTAGAACAGATGTTTCACAAAATATGTCGATCAATACGGCCGTGCCTGTCAGACCGAAACATCGCAAGACTCGCACACCTGCCAGCCGAGCCCCCACTACGCATGCGTGGCTCCGGAAACCACGCACGCGCAGAGAGGCACAAACGGCAGACAGGGTCAGAGCCGGCGATGACGCGTATGACAGGCAGGGCCAGTATACAAAATCATGGGATGAAAGCCAAAGTAAGTTTAAAGACCGAATTCTAATGCTGCAAAGTTATATACTGCAGTAAAAAATCTAGTGCAGATATAAAAGCACATATCGATCCATAAAGGTTCTCACTGGAAATAACCATAATAAAATCAGTATGAAAGTCGATATAATAAGACGGGATCGCAAAAATTGTATAAGATGGCTAGTGAGCACCCAGAGTGCTATTAATGACATATATATATTATATTAACAGCATACTAATGCTGAATTTAAACAATAATGAGAAAGACCCGAATTAAGAGAGTCCCACTCGTTAAAGCGGAACACATTATGTGTTTGTTACACCTATATCCCAGGCTGTCAACAAATAGACATAAAAGAATAACGAATATATAAATAATTACAAAGAATTATAAAATACAGTGAATTATCCCACGACGTGTAGAGATGATTTCAGGCAGATCCAAATAGTGAGAATCAACGTCTCACAGGCAATAGAACAGATGTTTCACAAATATGTCGATCATGGATCAATGTAAATATATTCAGATCAGAAAGAGGCCAAAGTAGAAGACTAGAAGGAGAAAATATAAAAATTAATAGACATACAGTTTAAAAACACAAACAAAATAAAAAATGGTAGAGGGATTACAAAAATGACGCAAAACTGAGTGTCTCATTCAAACCAACAGGGGCCATGGTTCCAAGCGTGATAATCCACTTGCACTCCCTCTGAGCTAGCAATTTCTTGGTATCCCCACCTCTAATGCCACATATCACCCTATCTATACCCCAAGCTTTGAAAGATCTTGGGTCGCATGCATGATACATTTTAAAATGTCTGGGGATTGTTTTCAGTAAAGTGAGATCATCAATTTCCCTAGCGGCGACTATGTCGCGCACATGTTCCCTAATTCGAATCCGTAATTGTCTTGATGTCAGACCGATATATACCTTTGAACAGCCACATGTGGCATAGTATATAACGTTCGTCGTACTACAAGATATGTAGTATCGGATTTTAAATTCTCTGTTGTCAATCATAGAGGAAAAATTTGATGTGCGGACCATATTTGTGCATGCCACACAGTCGCCGCATGGGTAGCAGCCAAGTCTGGGGTTTTTTGTTGCAAATAGGTTGCATTCTTTTGGCACATAGTGGCTTTTTACCAGCATGTCTTTCAAGTTCATGCTCCTACGTGCTGTCATTAATGGCTTTTTCGATAATTTATCAGCCAAGGTAGGTTCAGAGTGTAAAATTGGCCAATGTTTTTCCAAAGCAGATCTCATTGCCTGCCACTGATTGTTGTATGTCGCAATATATCGAATGCTAGTGTCATCACTTTTTTTAGTGGCGTTCGATTTTGGTGGGTGTAAGATTGAATTACGATCCGTAAACTTTGCCCTTCTATATCCCTTCTTTATGCTTCTATGACTGTATCCCCTATCACGGAACCTCTCCTCCAGGTCTCTTGATTGCCTCTCAAAATTACCATTTGATGAGCAAATACGCCTCATTCTTAGGAACTGACCAATAGGGACGGCCCCAATCGTGGACTGACTGTGGGCAGATGTAGCATGAAGCAAGGAGTTAACGGATGTCTTTTTCCGAAATACATCGGTCTGAAGACATCCTATGCTATCCACCTCAATGCTGATATCCAAAAACTCCACCTGGTGCTTGTCAAAAACATAGGTTAGTTTTATGTTCAGATCATTGGTGTTGAGACCCAGCATGAAGTGTGTGAGTTCAATCTCCGTCCCCTGCCAAATAAACAGAACATCATCTATATATCGCATCCAGCACTGCACATGGTCGGCGGCGTGCGCGCCGTCACCAAGGAAAACCTGCCTCTCCCAGAAGCCGAGAAACAGGTTCGCATATGACGGCGCACACGCCGCACCCATGGCAGTGCCCCGCTTCTGTAAATAAAAAATGTCCTTAAAAACAAAGAAGTTGTGCGTAAGAATATATTCTAATAATTCCACAATCAGTTCACAGGTAGGGCCGTCCCAATTGCTCATTCCCAAGAAGAGGCGTACAGCGGTGATCCCATCATCATGTCGGATGCTGGTGTACAGCGATTCGATATCAGCTGTCACCAGAAACGTATCAACGTCAAGGGTAACACCGTCTATCCTTCTCAAGACATCTGTTGTATCCCTAACGTGGGATGGTAAACATTCCACTAGGGGTTTGAGGTAGTGATCAATAAATCTGCAGATAGGGTCACACAGCCCCCCAATCCCTGATACTATAGGGCGTCCTGGGGGGTCTGTCATACTTTTGTGAACCTTCGGCAAGAAATAGAGCGTAGGTATCCTGGGGCATAGAACCATAAGACCAGTCAATATATTCTTGGGAATTAGACCTTTCTCAAAGGCCAGATTAAGAACCTTCGATAGCTCAGCTGAAAACTTGCCCACTGGATTATATGCCAATTTTTGATAAGTGTCTTTATCCCTCAGGTGCCTATACGCCTCCTTTTCATATTTATCGGTTGGCCATATCACAATGTTCCCACCTTTGTCCGCCGCCTTGTAAACAACATCCTCAAAACGCATGCGTAGTGGGGGCTCGGCTGGCAGGTGTGCGAGTCTTGCGATGTTTCGGTCTGACAGGCACGGCCGTATTGATCGACATATTTTGTGAAACATCTGTTCTACTGCTTGTGAGACGCTGATTCTCACTATTTGGATCTGCCTGAAATCATCTCCACACGTCGTGGGATAATTCACTGTATTCTATTTTTTTGGAATTATTTATATATTCGTTATTCTTTTATGTCTATTTGTTGACAGTCTGGGATATAGGTGTAACTAACACATAATGTGTTCCGCTTTAACGAGTGGGACTCTCTTAAATTTGGGTTTTTTCCCATTATTGTTCAAATTCAGCATCAGTATGCTGATAATATTATATATATATGTCATTATAACATGGATTGTATTTTGTGCACTTATTTCATTTATTTTTATATTCATCTCTTATTGGTTTGCTTTTACTGATGAACTGTTTTCTTTTTCTTTCTTTTTTATTATTGTATTTATTTACTCATCACAGCACTCTGGGTGTTCACTAGCTATTTTATACACTTTTTGCGATCCCGCTCTATTATGTCGATTTTCATACTGATCTTATTATGACTATCTCTAGTGAGAACCTTTATGGATCGATATGTGCTTTTATGTCTGCACTAAATTATTGCAGCATATAACTTTGTAGCATCAGTATTCGGTTTTTAAACTTACTTTGACTTCATCCTATGATGTTGTATATCGGCCCCGCCTGTCATACGCGTCATCGCTGGCTCTGACACTGTCTGCCGTTTGTGCCTCTCTGCGCGTGCGTGGTTTCCGGAGCCACGCATGCGTGGTGGGGACTCGGCTGGCAGGTGTGCGAGTCTCGCGATGTTTCGGTCTGACAGGCACGGCCGCATTTATTTGATTTCATTGGCCAACCCGTACCAGCTGACTAGATTAAACAATATATTTAAGGTAGAAGGACTTGATCGAAGATAGTATACCCCTCTGAAAAAGCCATCCACGCGAAACGCGCGTCGGGGTCCTTCCGTACTCGGGAAGTCACTGAACCACAGGAACTATATGGGTTAGTAGTACTATAGGTTTTTACCTGATACCTTTTCTACTTACTTTTCCTCTTGTAGCTTCACTTGCTGGGAAGATATATCTTGCTTGATGTGGGCTTATGTAAACATTTTTTTGCCATTTTCTGAGTCCAGCATTTAATCATTTACCTATAATGTTACTGAGTCTGGATGAATATATGACCCAATTTCACTTATATTCTGGCGTTTTTGCCTTTATTTGATATTCAATTACATTGAACCGACAATATGTTTGTTTGAGCCCTTGCTTGTTTGATTCAACGATCTCCTTCTTCCCGGAGCTGCATTTATAAGAGGTATTTCCTCTATGTTCATTTATGCCACTTGGGAGGTGTACAGGTCTTGGATTTTGTAGTCTAATTTTAATTATATGTAATCTGTACTGTCCTAATAAAGTTTATTTTTCTATGCCATTGGCAAATTTACCTTAATAGTTTATGACTCCTTTGTTCTCAGTGTTTTCTATAGTTAATTTGGAGTCTCTATTTCCACAGTAGGGAGGCCTGTATCCGTACTTGCTGGTGGTCTAACCCTGATTACCATTTTCCTGTTGAGACATATGTTGATATTATTGTATTTCTGTGTATCTTTCACAGCTGCTGGCTCCGGGCCTAAAATGGACTTCAGGACTCGAGATCAGTCCTGGATTTCACAATTAAACGAGGTTTTTAATGAAGACGCAAATCCAATTTTAAACACTAATGGTAGAAATATGAGGGATTGCATCAATAGGTTCAAAGAGCTACATAAAAAAAGAACCAAAATCTGGTGGAACAGGGCGTTCCTTGAAAAGTATCTATCTAAGGGACTAATACCTAGAGGCTTGAGAGTACAGGTCTTCCCCTCTTTCCCCATTGAGGATGAAACTTTTAAGTCCAAATGGGAGGGTTTAGCCTCTGAGTGTTCCAGGGGTTTTATGGGATTATTATCACAAGGAAACCAAACAACCCTGATAGATTTGGAAAAAGAAATAGAGGAGTTACAAATTACCTTGAAAAAAGACCTCTCAAACTTGGAATTGGAAAAGCTTAATATAGATCTGGATGGGGACTTTAAGAAATGGGAGCAAGAAATCCTCTCAGTCAAATCTTCCAAATTTCAAAGAGATAACAACGACTTTTTGGAGGGTAAAATGTACAAATGGCGCAAGCCTGGTCTAAGATCCACACCTAGATCAAGATCCACATCCTTCTCATCTGCAACATCTAGTGAGAACCCTTTGAGATCCAAACGTAATGAGGAAGGATTCAATTCCCATGAAATGAATTACCCCCGTAGGAATAGAGAGAGACAGGTGGCCAGACGTAAGGAGATCTCGTCTTACCAACAGGGGAAGAAACCCAAGAACGTTTTGCAGGTGATAAATCTATCTAAGCACTCCCTATCTGCAACACAATGTGACGTACTTAGTAGGGGATTAACGTTTTCCCCGAGTAATTCCTTTAACTTTTTTTCAGCCATGAAAGATCTTTACCTCTTTGCACGTAAGTTAGTCCTTAAAAAACTACACAGTAGACCGGGTGGAGATCTGGGACTTAATAGTGCAATGGAGAAGGAAGCTTTAAAGGCTCTTGAGGATCTCCTACAGGAACAAATTACCACTGACCAAGGTAGGTTCCCCAAATCGGTTGTGCCCAGATCGGCAAGGTTCCCACCTTTGTCCATATGTCCGCAAGTTGAGATCTTTACTAAAATGGTAATAAATGACTTTAAATGCATTTCTTCAAATAGAAGAAGTGACAACTTGTCTAAATGTCAACGTAATGCACTGAAGGAACTTCAAGGTTTTGAGGATGTTGTTTACAAGGCGGCGGACAAAGGTGGGAACATTGTGATATGGCCAACCGATAAATATGAAAAGGAGGCGTA
The DNA here is from genome assembly GCF_050947455.1 of Rhinoderma darwinii. Lineage (NCBI taxonomy): Eukaryota > Metazoa > Chordata > Amphibia > Anura > Rhinodermatidae > Rhinoderma > Rhinoderma darwinii. The sequence continues at coordinate 361,778,369 of NC_134690.1, read as the reverse complement.
TAGGCACCTGAGGGATAAAGACACTTATCAAAAATTGGCATATAATCCAGTGGGCAAGTTTTCAGCTGAGCTATCGAAGGTTCTTAATCTGGCCTTTGAGAAAGGTCTAATTCCCAAGAATATATTGACTGGTCTTATGGTTCTATGCCCCAGGATACCTACGCTCTATTTCTTGCCGAAGGTTCACAAAAGTATGACAGACCCCCCAGGACGCCCTATAGTATCAGGGATTGGGGGGCTGTGTGACCCTATCTGCAGATTTATTGATCACTACCTCAAACCCCTAGTGGAATGTTTACCATCCCACGTTAGGGATACAACAGATGTCTTGAGAAGGATAGACGGTGTTACCCTTGACGTTGATACGTTTCTGGTGACAGCTGATATCGAATCGCTGTACACCAGCATCCGACATGATGATGGGATCACCGCTGTACGCCTCTTCTTGGGAATGAGCAATTGGGACGGCCCTACCTGTGAACTGATTGTGGAATTATTAGAATATATTCTTACGCACAACTTCTTTGTTTTTAAGGACATTTTTTATTTACAGAAGCGGGGCACTGCCATGGGTGCGGCGTGTGCGCCGTCATATGCGAACCTGTTTCTCGGCTTCTGGGAGAGGCAGGTTTTCCTTGGTGACGGCGCGCACGCCGCCGACCATGTGCAGTGCTGGATGCGATATATAGATGATGTTCTGTTTATTTGGCAGGGGACGGAGATTGAACTCACACACTTCATGCTGGGTCTCAACACCAATGATCTGAACATAAAACTAACCTATGTTTTTGACAAGCACCAGGTGGAGTTTTTGGATATCAGCATTGAGGTGGATAGCATAGGATGTCTTCAGACCGATGTATTTCGGAAAAAGACATCCGTTAACTCCTTGCTTCATGCTACATCTGCCCACAGTCAGTCCACGATTGGGGCCGTCCCTATTGGTCAGTTCCTAAGAATGAGGCGTATTTGCTCATCAAATGGTAATTTTGAGAGGCAATCAAGAGACCTGGAGGAGAGGTTCCGTGATAGGGGATACAGTCATAGAAGCATAAAGAAGGGATATAGAAGGGCAAAGTTTACGGATCGTAATTCAATCTTACACCCACCAAAATCGAACGCCACTAAAAAAAGTGATGACACTAGCATTCGATATATTGCGACATACAACAATCAGTGGCAGGCAATGAGATCTGCTTTGGAAAAACATTGGCCAATTTTACACTCTGAACCTACCTTGGCTGATAAATTATCGAAAAAGCCATTAATGACAGCACGTAGGAGCATGAACTTGAAAGACATGCTGGTAAAAAGCCACTATGTGCCAAAAGAATGCAACCTATTTGCAACAAAAAACCCCAGACTTGGCTGCTACCCATGCGGCGACTGTGTGGCATGCACAAATATGGTCCGCACATCAAATTTTTCCTCTATGATTGACAACAGAGAATTTAAAATCCGATACTACATATCTTGTAGTACGACGAACGTTATATACTATGCCACATGTGGCTGTTCAAAGGTATATATCGGTCTGACATCAAGACAATTACGGATTCGAATTAGGGAACATGTGCGCGACATAGTCGCCGCTAGGGAAATTGATGATCTCACTTTACTGAAAACAATCCCCAGACATTTTAAAATGTATCATGCATGCGACCCAAGATCTTTCAAAGCTTGGGGTATAGATAGGGTGATATGTGGCATTAGAGGTGGGGATACCAAGAAATTGCTAGCTCAGAGGGAGTGCAAGTGGATTATCACGCTTGGAACCATGGCCCCTGTTGGTTTGAATGAGACACTCAGTTTTGCGTCATTTTTGTAATCCCTCTACCATTTTTTATTTTGTTTGTGTTTTTAAACTGTATGTCTATTAATTTTTATATTTTCTCCTTCTAGTCTTCTACTTTGGCCTCTTTCTGATCTGAATATATTTACATTGATCCATGATCGACATATTTGTGAAACATCTGTTCTATTGCCTGTGAGACGTTGATTCTCACTATTTGGATCTGCCTGAAATCATCTCTACACGTCGTGGGATAATTCACTGTATTTTATAATTCTTTGTAATTATTTATATATTCGTTATTCTTTTATGTCTATTTGTTGACAGCCTGGGATATAGGTGTAACAAACACATAATGTGTTCCGCTTTAACGAGTGGGACTCTCTTAATTCGGGTCTTTCTCATTATTGTTTAAATTCAGCATTAGTATGCTGTTAATATAATATATATATGTCATTAATAGCACTCTGGGTGCTCACTAGCCATCTTATACAATTTTTGCGATCCCGTCTTATTATATCGACTTTCATACTGATTTTATTATGGTTATTTCCAGTGAGAACCTTTATGGATCGATATGTGCTTTTATATCTGCACTAGATTTTTTACTGCAGTATATAACTTTGCAGCATTAGAATTCGGTCTTTAAACTTACTTTGGCTTTCATCCCATGATTTTGTATACTGGCCCTGCCTGTCATACGCGTCATCGCCGGCTCTGACCCTGTCTGCCGTTTGTGCCTCTCTGCGCGTGCGTGGTTTCCGGAGCCACGCATGCGTAGTGGGGGCTCGGCTGGCAGGTGTGCGAGTCTTGCGATGTTTCGGTCTGACAGGCACGGCCGTATTGATCGACATATTTTGTGAAACATCTGTTCTACTGCTTGTGAGACGCTGATTCTCACTATTTGGATCTGCCTGAAATCATCTCCACACGTCGTGGGATAATTCACTGTATTCTATTTTTTTGGAATTATTTATATATTCGTTATTCTTTTATGTCTATTTGTTGACAGTCTGGGATATAGGTGTAACTAACACATAATGTGTTCCGCTTTAACGAGTGGGACTCTCTTAAATTTGGGTTTTTTCCCATTATTGTTCAAATTCAGCATCAGTATGCTGATAATATTATATATATATGTCATTATAACATGGATTGTATTTTGTGCACTTATTTCATTTATTTTTATATTCATCTCTTATTGGTTTGCTTTTACTGATGAACTGTTTTCTTTTTCTTTCTTTTTTATTATTGTATTTATTTACTCATCACAGCACTCTGGGTGTTCACTAGCTATTTTATACACTTTTTGCGATCCCGCTCTATTATGTCGATTTTCATACTGATCTTATTATGACTATCTCTAGTGAGAACCTTTATGGATCGATATGTGCTTTTATGTCTGCACTAAATTATTGCAGCATATAACTTTGTAGCATCAGTATTCGGTTTTTAAACTTACTTTGACTTCATCCTATGATGTTGTATATCGGCCCCGCCTGTCATACGCGTCATCGCTGGCTCTGACACTGTCTGCCGTTTGTGCCTCTCTGCGCGTGCGTGGTTTCCGGAGCCACGCATGCGTGGTGGGGACTCGGCTGGCAGGTGTGCGAGTCTCGCGATGTTTCGGTCTGACAGGCACGGCCGCATTTATTTGATTTCATTGGCCAACCCGTACCAGCTGACTAGATTAAACAATATATTTAAGGTAGAAGGACTTGATCGAAGATAGTATACCCCTCTGAAAAAGCCATCCACGCGAAACGCGCGTCGGGGTCCTTCCGTACTCGGGAAGTCACTGAACCACAGGAACTATATGGGTTAGTAGTACTATAGGTTTTTACCTGATACCTTTTCTACTTACTTTTCCTCTTGTAGCTTCACTTGCTGGGAAGATATATCTTGCTTGATGTGGGCTTATGTAAACATTTTTTTGCCATTTTCTGAGTCCAGCATTTAATCATTTACCTATAATGTTACTGAGTCTGGATGAATATATGACCCAATTTCACTTATATTCTGGCGTTTTTGCCTTTATTTGATATTCAATTACATTGAACCGACAATATGTTTGTTTGAGCCCTTGCTTGTTTGATTCAACGATCTCCTTCTTCCCGGAGCTGCATTTATAAGAGGTATTTCCTCTATGTTCATTTATGCCACTTGGGAGGTGTACAGGTCTTGGATTTTGTAGTCTAATTTTAATTATATGTAATCTGTACTGTCCTAATAAAGTTTATTTTTCTATGCCATTGGCAAATTTACCTTAATAGTTTATGACTCCTTTGTTCTCAGTGTTTTCTATAGTTAATTTGGAGTCTCTATTTCCACAGTAGGGAGGCCTGTATCCGTACTTGCTGGTGGTCTAACCCTGATTACCATTTTCCTGTTGAGACATATGTTGATATTAAAATATTGATATCTGTTCACTGATCACTCAATTAGCAAACAGTTATTTATCTTAATGTAATCTGTCACAATTTCTTACATCCTCAAACTGATGTAATGGTTAGATCATTTTAGAGACGCTGAATACAAATATGTCGTTTTTAAACTTTCACTCACGCGCATTCCCCCGCAGTTTGCCCAAAAATGTTCTGCTTGCTCTATATAAATAAAGCCAAATCCACACCTACTCCTCCCTGCCCATCATTGTGAATATTCATAATCCTCCTTCTCTGGGCCCATACTACACACTGCTCAGAAAGTTGGGCTTGTGTCAAACAGAGGATGGGCAAAGATTGGCGCTGGCAGGGCCGCCATCAGGGGGGTATTACTGGTACTCCCGTCAGGGGCCCGGCCACATGGATGAAGAAAAGGGGCCCGCCGGGCTGCCGTTGCCCCCCCCTCGGACTTTTGCCCCCCCCACCGCAACGCTCACGGGCCCCCCCCTCGCAACGCTGGCGCCCCGCCCCTAGCAACACCCACGGCACCCCCCTTACAACGCCCGCGCCACCCCCCTAGCAACGCCCGCGGCACCCCCTGCATACCTGTTGTAGCTTCACTGGACGGGGAAGATGCAGCATGTGCTGAAGCTCCGTGTGAAGATCCCGCCCCCCAGCTCCTCTACACTGCTGAACGGACCTGCAGGCTGGTGAGTATTTTACCCTATCCATCCTGCTTCCCATCCCCCTGACCCCGTTTGTAGTATGTATAAAGTTGATTAAGATGTTTTTTTTTCGTTTTCCTAGCGGTTTTTTTTTGCGGCAAAAATGGCGCAGTTTTGGCGCGATTATATAAAAATCGCTGCAAAACCGCATGATTTGTGCTGCAATTACGAAAATTGCATAAAAAAAGTGCTGTTAGGCTATATTCTCACAGTGCGGTCAAATCATGTTTTTGCCGCGATTTTGCAAAAATTGTGTCAAAAAAATGGGATTTCACCGCACTGTGTAACTAGACTAAGGCCTTATTCAGACGGCCGCGTTCGGTCCGTGACATACGAAGCGTGTATCGGCCGTATTTCCCAGGCTGACCACAATTCATGGAGCCGGACTCCTAGCATCATAGTTATCAGTGTTGCTGGGAGTCCCTGCCTCTCCACGGGAATACTGTCCCATATTGTAATGATGCTTTCAGTACGGGACCGGGGACAGTATTCCGATGGGAAGGGAGGGACTATGATCATAGATGACTGTGATGCTAGAAACCCGGCTCCCTGAACTGTGGTCAGTCCGGGAAATATGGCCGATACACGCTCCGTATTTCACAAACCGAACATGGACGTCTGAATAAGGCCGCTTGCTTGCCTCCTATTTTTGGTGCTGATTGTGCACTGAAAATTCACTACAAATTACAATATAAGGCCTTATTCACACAAACGTGTTATACGTCCGTGCTACTAGCGTGATTTTCACGGGCGTTGCACAGACTTATGTTAGTGAATGGGGCCGTTCAGACTGTCAGTGAATTTCACGACGCGTGTGTCCGCTGTGTAAAACTCACGACATGTCCTATACTTTGCCCGTGTTTCGCGCAGCACGCACCCATTGAAGTCATTGGGTGCGTGCAAATCGCGCACGGCACACGGAAGCACTTCACGACACGCGTGATTCGCACTACAGTAGGTAAAGAAGAGAAGGGAAACCTAAAAGCCCCTCCTTCTTTACTGTGTTGTAACATCAAAACAGAGTGTCATAATGATGCCGGCTGCGCGAAAATCACGCAGCCACACACCATATGCTGCTGACACACCGAACTTTTGCTCGCGCAAAACGCAGCGTTTTTGCGCGTGCAAAACGGACACGTTCGTGTGAATAAGGCCTAAGGCGATATTCAGACCAACGTGTGTGAAATCAGACGTGAAGAACGGCCGATTTGCAGCCGTTCGGGACCCGTTTTCACAGACTTGAGTCTATTGAGGGATCCGTGAAAACGCACAAAAATAGGACATGTCCTATTTTTTTTACAGGCCCTTCACACGGTCTGTTAGAACAACGACCATGTGAATAACCCCATAGAAATACACGCAGCCGTGTGACGGCCATTAAAAATAACCTCCTTCACACGGACGATTAACACGTTAGTCTGAATAAGCCCCAACTCATGTGAATGGGGTTTGTCAAAACCTCATGCACGTGCAGCATTTCACCCCACAAATAATTTTTTTCAGCTTCCCAGTACATTATGCGGCACAATAAATGGTGCCATGAAAAACTACAACTTGCACCGCAAAAAACAAGCCCTCAAGTAAAAAAAATAATAGCTTTTCGAATGTGGAGAGGAAAAAACAAAAGTTAAAATCCAAAAAATGGCTGAGAAGGGAATGGGTTAAATAAACTGCATGCCTATTAGGCTATGTTCACATAATTAGCAAAAACAGTCTGAAAATACGGAGATATTCAAGCGAAAACCGCTCCTGATTTTCAGAAGTTTTTTAAGCAAACTCGTTTTTTTCGCTGTGTTTTTTACGGTCGTTTTTGGAGCTGTTTTTCTATAGAGTCAATGAAAAACGGCTCCAGAAACGTCTGAAGAAATGACCTGCACTTTTTCGCGGCCGTTTTTTTACGCAGCCGTTTTTTTCTCATTGAAATCAATGGGCAGATGTTTGGAGGTGTTCTGTTCTGATATATCAGACGATTACGGCCAGAAAAACGGCAGAAAATAAGCTGTGTGAACATAACCTAATGTTGCAGAATTGTAATGTATTTTCATCCTTTACAATGTAAAGGGTTAATTTGCGGTAAATCCCCAGCAAATTCTGTAACGCACACATTGAGGAATTTGGTGCACAAAATCCGTATCAAAACCGCAGGTAAAATCTGCACCTAATAGTGCGGTTTTTTTATACATTTTTAGGTGCGGTTTTTACTTTTTGATGCGGAAATAGGTGCAGGTTTTATGCTACAGATTTTTTATTTTTTTTTAAACTAGTCAGAAACAATTCGCAAGCGGAAACGCAAGATAAAGTGACATGTATCATATTTTCAAATACGCACCGCAGGTCAGTTTTTGTGCAGAAAATGCGACATGTAAATGAGATTTCTTGATCTCATTTACTTTGCTGGTCCTGTATTACACTGCAGATTTGCCGCACGAAAATACCCACGTGAGTGCCACAATTTCCGTTGCCCACCCCCGGTAATGGAGGGGGGCCCCAGACATCTTGGCTGTATGGGGCCCAGAAATTCCTGATGGCGGCCCTGGGCGCTGGAAATGTACATACCAAGGACTCGAAACCGGGTGCATATCATTGAGGACTCGTAGTGGCTTCAGCGCATGCGTAGATTGCGGGATTGCAGTGGAGGATAGCGTGTAGACAAAAGATATACATATTCTGAATCTGGGTCTGGACCCCTATATACTGGTTATAGTAGTTTAGGGTAGTTAAAGTTACAGATTCTATTGAACATGCTTGATCTTTTGTTCATGCGGGAGAGCCCAATTTTTCATTGAAATAAACATGCATGCTTGGCCCAGTCAAGCTTACGTTTATTTCAAAGTGGAGAGCGAAATCCCCACATAAATAAAAGATCAGGCATGTTGAAATCTAACAAGCCTGATTCCTCTTTCCCCCAACCAGGGACGTGACAAGCTGCAATGGAAAAACCACCATTCACATTAGATTATTGACCGGGTTGCAACAAAATTGGTAGGTTTGGCTGACTTTCGTCTATCTTATTCTTTAAAAAGCATATGTCAACGTTTTTTTTAAATTACTAGCAATGAACTAGTCAACGTCAAATTTCAGAATATCCATGGTGCTTTATTGGGCAGCGAATCGAAACAATACAGCACTGTCAACAAAGTGGTCTACTCGTTCTCTCTGCTATAATGGATAGTTGGTGATCGCTCTGAAAAAAGACTGAACAGTGCAGCAATATAATATCCGTCAGGTAGGAAGACCTTTTTTTTTTTTACCCTACTGGTTCTGGGACCACTATATCTTGATTGGTCTGGAGTGGAAGCCGGACCCCCAAAAGGGAAAGGGGTTGGACTTTGAAACATTTACAAATCTTTGTATTATGCAAGTCTGTCCTTTTGCCGGCTGATCGCCATACTATCCATTAGGGCAAGTCGTGAAAACAGGGAGACTATTAGCTGGACAATGCTATATTACTCCGGATAATCCGATTCCTAGCCTGAAAAAGCATCACATTCTGAAAATGTACATTACGTCGTCTACCTTTTGTTCTTTACACAAAATACAGTGATTGTGTTTTGTAGTCAGTAATGTGTCCTATCTATTGGCACTGGGTCTACGTTCTTTCACTCTCCTGTCAGAGATAGTTGTTTTTTTTATTACAATCAATGTCATGCTACAATATATTCTCATTGCAGTAAATCAATTAAATGTTATGAAATTCTATACATGAATGAGTCTAAGGGCCAGTTCACACAGAGTTTTTTGATGCGGAAACCGCGTCAGAAAACGCGCCAAAAAACGGCCGAAAATGCCTCCTATTGATTTCAATGGGAGGCGGAGGCGTTTTTTTCCCGCGAGCGGAAAAACCGGCTCGCTGGACAATTAAGGGACATGCCCTATCTTCTGGCGTTTATGCCTCTGACCTCCCAATGACATCAATGGGAGGCAGAAGAAGTATATTTCGCTGCGTTTTTTGCCCGCGGCGCTCAATGGCCGTGGGCGAGAAACACCGCAAAAATCAATGTGCAGGCAGAGCAAAAAACTCTGTGTGAACCCAGCCTAAAGAGTTTATCCATCTCTGAAAGATTCCCGAGGTTGGCCTTTGAGTGAAGTCTTGGACAAATCGTAAAAAGGGCTGTTCAGAGGCGGAGCCTTAATAAAATATAAATAAGCAGCAATTTTTTTTTATCAGGAGGATTACAAGGTAAGTTATAGTAACCCTTTAAGGACGCAGCAATTTTTTTTTTACGTTCTTCATCTCTGCATTCTGAAAACTATGACTTTTTTTTATTTTTAGTCGAGTTGTTTTTTTAATCAGACCAATTCGGTGTACATATAATGTATTGGAAGAAAATAAAGGGTGGAAAAAAATAAGCAAATTTGCCATTTTTGGGGGTTTTGTTTTTACAGCATTCACTGAGCTGATTGTCTTTATTCTTCTTTACAATTATGAAGATATCATTTATATAGTTTTATTTTTGTTTATCTATTTTTTTTTACAAATGAATTTGTTTTTGTGTCGCTACATTGAAAGACTCACATGTCGACTTATGTCGACTGAGTTTTATGATGGCTTGTTTTCTGCACGAAGACTATGCGTTTTCACCGGTACTATTTTGGCCTCATAAGACATTTTGATCAGTTTTTATCCCTTTTTTTAGTTGGTGAGTTGAACAAAAACAGCAATTTTGGCATTATTTTTTAGTTTTCCGTGTGAGATAAATAATATGTTCATTTTATCTTACAGGTCATTACATATAAGGTGATACCATTATGTATTGTTTTTTTATTTACATTATTCAAACAATAAAAGCTCTTTCAGACTTGTGATTCTCTGGTTGGTTCTATAATACATTTCAATAGTTCTGTATTGCAATGTATTATGCCTGTCAATGTTACACTGAAAAGCAGCCTATAAGGTCCAGCCTCAGGCAGGGCCAAATAGGCTTTACGTATATGGGGATAATTGTTATGTCCCTGGCTGTAATAGCAACTCATCAGCACACCACAATCGCATTGTGGGAGCACCGATGGGGTGACAGAGGGAGTCCTTTACTTCTGTCTAACCACTTGTTGCGGTCAGCATCATCCGCGGCCTCTAAGGCATAGTTGCCAACAGACACGAATTTGCCGGGACTGTCCTGAATTTACAGAGAGAGTCCTTGCAAATTACTGTTCCGGACGTGTCCCGGCAACTGCCATATTCAATTGTATCTGTGTCCTTAGGATTCAGATACAATTGAGTACTATGGCAGAAACTATCCGCTCCCTGCTCTACCATTCGCTCCTCCTGGAACGGAATCCCTGGCAAAAGCATTGCCAACGCTCTGTCCAGGGATTCTGCTCATAGAGGGAGCCCCTGTCATCACTGTCCATCAGGGGCGTAGCTAAAGGCTCATGGGCCCCGATGCAAAAGTTCTTATTTGGCCCCCCCCCCCCCGCGCAAACTTCTCATGGCCGACGGTCCGCAGCTTTCAGCTGCATCGCTGGGTCTCCTAAGTGACCCAACAATGCAGCACTAGCAGCCGGGGGCGTCACTAAGGACTTACAATGTCAGGGGAAATAGCCCCAATACATATGTGTCCGCCCAAAAAAAATGTATGTGTGTGTGTATGTACAGTGAAGGAAATAAGTATTTGATCCCTGGCTGATTTTGTAAATTTGCCCACTGTCTTAGTCATGAACAGTCTAGAATTTTTAGGCTAGGTTAATTTTACCAGTGAGAGATAGGTTATATTTAAAAAAAAACTGAAAATCACAAAGTCAAAATGATATATATTTATTTGCATTGTGCACAGAGAAATAAGTATTTGATCCCCTACCAACCATTAAGAGTTCAGCCTCCTTCAGACCAGTTACATGCTCCAAATCAACTCGGTGCCTGCATTAAAGACAGCTGTCTTAAATGGTCACCTGTATAAAAGACTCCTGTCCACAGACTCAATTAATCAGTCTGACTCTAACCTCTACAACATGGGCAAGACCAAAGAGCTTTCTAAGGATGTCAGGGACAAGATCATAGACCTGCACAAGGCTGGAATGGGCTACAAAACCATAAGTAAGACGCTGGGTGAGAAGGAGACAACTGTTGGTGCAATAGTAAGAAAATGGAAGACATACAAAATGACTGTCAATCAACATCGATCTGGGGCTCCATGCAAAATCTCACCTCATGGGGTATCCTTGATCCTGAGGAAGGTGAGAGCTCAGCCGAAAACTACACGGGGGGAACTTGTTAATGATCTCAAGGCAGCTGGGACCACAGTCACCAAGAAAACCATTGGTAACACATTACACCGTAATGGATTAAAATCCTGCAGTGCCCGCAAGGTCCCCCTGCTCAAGAAGGCACATGTACAGGCCCGTCTGAAGTTTGCAAATGAACATCTGGATGATTCTGAGAGTGATTGGGAGAAGGTGCTGTGGTCAGATGAGACTAAAATTGAGCTCTTTGGCATTAACTCAACTCGCCGTGTTAGGAGGAAGAGAAATGCTGCCTATGACCCAAAGAACACCGTCCCCACTGTCAAGCATGGAGGCGGAAACATTATGTTTTGGGGGTGTTTCTCTGCTAAGGGCACAGGACTACTTCACCGCATCAATGGGAGAATGAATGGAGCCATGTACCGTCAAATCCTGAGTGACAACCTCCTTCCCGCCACCAGGACATTAAAAATGGCTCGTGGCTGGGTCTTCCAGCACGACAATGACCCGAAACATACAGCCAAGGCAAAAAAGGAGTGGCTCAAAAAGAAGCACATTAAGGTCATGGAGTGGCCTAGCCAGTCTCCAGACCTTAATCCCATCGAAAACTTATGGAGGGAGCTGAAGATCCGAGTTGCCAATCGACAGCCTCGAAATCTTAATGATTTACAGATGATCTGCAAAGAGGAGTGGGCCAAAATTCCATCTAACATGTGTGCAAACCTCATCATCAACTACAAAAAAACGTCTGACTGCTGTGCTTGCCATCAAGGGTTTTGCCACCAAGTATTAAGTCTTGTTTGCCAAAGGGATCAAATACTTATTTCTCTGTGCACAATGCAAATAAATATGTATAATTTTGACTATGTGATTTTCTGTTTTTTTTTTTTTAGATAATCTATCTCTCACTGGTAAAATTAACCTAGCCTAAAAATTCTAGACTGTTTATGTCTTTGACAGTGGGCAAAGTTACAAAATCAGCAAGGGATCAAATACTTATTTCCTTCACTGTATAGGAGACAGCATAGCATATCTATAGCACTACGACCCTATAAGCTATGGATAGGATTAGATACATTGGCTCAGCAGACAATATCACACATGATAGGATTAGATACAGTGGCTGAGCAGACAGTATCACACATGATAGGATTAGATACAGTGGTTGAGCAGACAGTATCACACATGATAGGATTAGATACAGTGGCTCAGCAGACAGTATCACACATGATAGGATTAGATACAGTGGTTGAGCAGACAGTATCACACATGATAGGATTAGATACAATGACTCAGCAGACAGTATCACACATGATCCGATTAGAGATAGGGCCCAGCAGACAGTATCACACATGATAGGATTAGATACAGTGGCTCAGCAGACAGTATCACACATGATAGGATTAGATACAGTGGCTCAGGAGACAGTATCACTCATGATAGGATTAGATACAGTGGCTCAGAAGGCAGTATCACACATGATAGAATTAGATACAGTGGCTCAGCAGACAGTATCACACATGATAGGATTAGATACAGTGGCTCAGCAGACAGTATCACACATGATAGGATTAGATATAGGGCCCAGCAGACAGTATCACACATGATAGGATTAGATACAGGGCTCAGCAGACTGTATCACAGATGATTGGATTAGATACAGGGCTCAGCTCACTGACATTGCGGCTCCAGCGCTGGACCCAGGAAAGGTAAGAATAATAATTTTGCTTCTTTATGTGTTACTGATTATTTTTGTGTGTGTCTGTGTTTTTTACAGGTTCGGTTGTTGGACTTCGGATACGAGGACTTCAATGACGGCGTTTTTTTATTCTCAATAAAATGGTTAATGAGGGTTGTGTTTTTTTATTTCAATAAAATATTTTTTCTATGTGCTTGTATCTTTTTAAACTTTATTATCACCACCTTAGTAATGGCCGCTGGCGGATTGACAACCTCCATTACTAAGGTGGGGCTTAATGTTAGCAGGTGCAGAGGCCAACACTAACCCCCATTATTACCCCGGTACCCACCGCCACCTGGGGTACTGGGAAGAGCCGGGTACGAACCAGTACCCGACCATCTGTAGTGACGGGCAGGCACCGGGGTGACTGCAGGCTGGTAGTATTAGGCTGGGGAAGGCCAAAAACAGTGGCCCCTACCACCCTGGTAATGCTGCCAGCTGCTGCTGTGTTGTATCTGGCTGGTTATGAAAATTGGGGGGGGGGGGACCCCACATCGTTCTTTCCAATTATTATTTTATTTTTATTTTTTAAATGACGTGGGGTCCCCCCCATTTTTCATAACCAGCCAGATACAACACAGCAGCAGCAGGCAGCATTACCAGGGCCCATCAGACAGGATCACGCATGGGCCATGTATCTAAGCCTACCATGTGATTGGCTTAGATACAGGGCCCAGCAGACATGATCACACATGGGCCATGTATCTAAGCCTACCATGTGATTGGCTTAGATACAGGGCCCAGCAGACAGGATCACACAATCTGTGATCCTGTCTCATGGGCCCCCTAAGCCTGCTACATCGTAGGCTTAAAGGGGTTGTGCAGTCCCTAAACATTGATGGCCTATCCACAGGATAGGCCATCAATAGCTGATGTGTCTCCCGGGACCCGCAAATCAGCTGTTTTGAAGGGGCCGCAGCACTCGTACGAGAGCTGCTTCCCCTTCATTTCATTACTCCCTCACACTGTGAATCGCCGACACCGATTCACAGTGTGACCGGAATGAAGTGACCGGAATGAAGGGGAAGCAGCTCTCGTACGAGTGCTGCGGCCCCTTCAAAACAGCTGATTGGCGGGTCCAGGGAGTCGGACCCCGCCAGTCAGGGCTACTAATCTTACCTTTCTCTTCAGCCGCGGCGGAAGTCCTGTCCTCTTGATGTTGTGCGCGGCGCATAAGGCTGTGACGTCAGGACCCCCGCTGCGATCCGGAACCAGGAAGGTAAGTACAGTCTGTTACTATAGTAACAGGGGCCCGCGGCCCGAGTTACTATAGTAACTTTTTATTGATGTGGTGCGGGGGGCTGTGGGGCCCCCCTGGCTTCGGGGATCTGTCGCAATTGCGACCGCTGCGACCCCTATAGCTACGCCAGTGGGTGGTACTTATGGCATATACTGTAAATAGGAATACCTCTTTAAGAAAATAAAATACTTGTTGAATACAATTGCTGAGGAGAACTACAACTCATAGCAGGTCCTGAAAACCTACAGGTATCATGGCATGCTTGGAGTTATAGTTCCCCATGCAGGGGAAGGGCATAACAGACAGTAGTTTCTTTGCAAAGTACTGGGGACACTTTTTTCTCATAAGCTGCTGCAGTTGTAAAGGATCTGCCAGGCACTACGTCTGTGTATACTCCCAGGATTAATCAGTCGACACCTGAGGCCAGACCTCTTAGACTGACACCGGCTCCCACCAATCAGGGTGGCAGGCTCAGGAGTGGAAGAGCCTATCGCGGCCTGGTCAGTCGGAGTTAGCTCCGCCCCCTGTCGTTATACATGCCGTTTTCTCTTCCTCATTGCTTGTTATTCTTCTTGGATTCCTGGCCCCACTGCTGCCTTGCTCCAGCCTGCTTCTGCCGTGCTTCTGCCTTGCTTCAATTCCGCTTATCCTGCTTCGCTCTGCCCCTGGCTTGCTTCCTGCTCCGTGCTCTGCGTTTGTATACTCCACTACATCCTGATCCTGACTGGCTCGTTCACCACTCCGTTCCTCACGGTGTTCCGTGAGCTACTGCCCCTTCCCTTGCTTGTTCCCTGTTTGTATTCCCTTGCACGTAGTCAGCGTAGGGACCGCCGCCAAGTTGTACCCCGTCGCCTAGGGCGGGTCGTTGCAAGTAGGTAGGGACAGGGCAGTGGGTAGATTAGGGCTCACTTGTTCCCTTCACCTCCTTCCTGCCATAACATAATAACAAGCCCATACCTAGTCTACCATTTCTCCTACGCTGACGCTATCATGGACCCCCTTGAGACCCTGACCCAGCAGATGCAGGGCCTCTCCCTACAGGTCCAGGCCCTGGCTCAACCAGTCCGACCTCAAGTTACCTGACCGGTTCTCAGGGGACCGTAAGACTTTTCTCTCCTTCCGGGAGAGTTGCAGACTTTACTTCCGTCTAAAACCTCACTCCTCAGGTTCCGAGAACCAGCGGGTGGGTATCATTATATCCCGACTCCAGGAAGGGCCCCAAGAGTGGGCCTTCTCCTTGGCTCCTGACGCCCCTGAACTTTCCTCCGTTGATCGTTTTTTCTCTGCCCTCGGACTCCTTTACGACGAGACTGACAGGACTGCCTTAGCCGAGAGTCAGCTGGTGACCTTACGTCAGGGTAGGAGACCTGTTGAGGAATACTGTTCTGATTTTAGAAAGTGGTGCGTAGCTTCTCGGTGGAACGACCCGGCCCTAAGGTGCCAGTTTAGGTTAGGATTATCTGACGCCCTGAAGGATCTGCTGGTTAGCTACCCCTCTTCTGACTCCCTAGACCAGGTTATGGCCCTAGCAGTACGACTTGACCGACGTCTCAGGGAACGTCAGCTTGAACGTTTCAATGTTTTCCCCTCTGACTTCCCTGCGATTCCCCCAGAGGTCCCGTCTCCTTGCTCTTCCACGGAAGACTCGGAGGTACCTATGCAACTCGGGGCCTCCACGTCCCCTCGACAACGTAGAGAGTTCTGCAGGAAGAATGGTCTCTGCTTCTATTGTGGGGACGACAAGCATCTACTGAACACCTGTCCCAGGCGCAAGAATAAGCAGCCGGAAAACTTCCGCGCCTAAGTGATCATCGGGGAGGTCACTTGGGCGCACAGGTATTTCCCGTTAATATGAAACGCAATAAAATTTTGCTTCCCTTTCAGGTATCGTTTGCTGGCCGGTCTGCCACTGGCAGTGCCTTCGTGGATTCTGGCTCATCTGCTAATATCATGTCTGTGGAATTTGCTATGTCTCTAAAAATGCCTTTTATTGATTTGCCTTATCCTGTCCCGGTAGTGGGTATCGACTCCACTCCTCTTGCTAATGGTTATTTTACTCAGCATACTCCTGTTTTTGAACTCCTTGTTGGCTCCATGCATTTGGAGCAGTGCTCTGTACTGGTGATGCAGGGATTATCGTCCGATCTGGTATTAGGTCTTCCCTGGTTGCAGCTGCATAATCCCACGTTTGATTGGAATACTGGGGATCTCACCAAATGGGGTAGTGAATGCTTGACGTCATGTCTTTCGGTTAACTCTATTTCTCCCCGTGAGGAGGCTACCTGAGTTTGTTCAGGACTTCGCTGATGTGTTTTCTAAGGAGGCCTCCGAGGTGTTGCCCCCTCATAGAGATTACGATTGCGCCATCGATTTGGTACCTGGTGCTAAGCTTCCTAAGGGTAGGATATTTAATCTTTCCTGTCCTGAACGTGAAGCTATGAGGGAGTATATCCAAGAATGCCTGGCCAAGGGTTTCATTCGCCCCTCGACTTCTCCTGTAGGTGCTGGCTTCTTCTTCGTGGGGAAGAAGGATGGTGGTCTTAGGCCGTGCATTGATTATCGGAACTTAAATAAGGTCACAGTAAGGAACCAGTATCCCCTTCCTTTGATTCCGGATCTTTTTAATCAGGTTCAGGGGGCCCAATGGTTCTCTAAGAACGATTTACGGGGGGCATATAACCTTATCCGCATCAAAGAGGGGGATGAGTGGAAGACTGCGTTCAACACGCCCGAAGGTCATTTCGAATACCTGGTCATGCCCTTTGGGTTGTGTAATGCCCCTGCCGTCTTCCAGAATTTTATTAATGAAATTCTGAGAGATTACCTGGGACATTTTCTTGTAGTGTACCTTCATGACATACTGGTGTTTTTCCAAGGACTGGTCCTCCCACGTGGAGCATGTCAGGAAGGTCCTCCAGGGAAAATAATCTGTTTGCGAAAACCGAAAAATGTGTGTTTGGGGTACAGGAGATACCATTTTTGGGTCAAATCCTCACTCCTCATGAATTCCGCATGGACCCTGCCAAGGTTCAGGCTGTGGCGGAATGGGTCCAACCTGCCTCCCTGAAGGCGCTACAGTGTTTTTTGGGGTTCGCTAACTATTACAGGAGATTTATTGCCAACTTCTCGGTCGTCGCTAAGCCTCTTACGGACCTCACTCGCAAGGGTGCTGATGTCCTCCATTGGCTTCCTGAGGCCGTCCAGGCTTTTGAAACCCTCAAGAAGTGCTTTATCTCGGCCCCCTTGCTGGTTCAGCCCAACCAAAGGGAGCCATTTATTGTGGAGGTTGACGCGTCCGAGGTGGGAGTGGGGGCCGTCTTGTCCCAGGGTACCAGCTCCCTCACCCATCTCCGCCCCTGTGCTTACTTCTCTAGGAAGTTTTCGCCCACGGAGAGTAACTATGATATTGGCAACCGCAAACTTTTAGCCATTAAATGGGCTTTTGAAGAGTGGCGTCACTTCCTGGAGGGGGCCAGACACCAGGTAACGGTCCTTACTGACCACAAGAATCTGGTTTTCCTAGAATCTGCCCGGAGGCTTAATCCTAGACAAGCTCGATGGGCGCTATTCTTTACCAGATTTAACTTCTTGGTTACCTATAGGGCTGGGTCCAAAAATATTAAGGCTGATGCACTGTCACGTAGTGACATGGCCAATCCTCCTTCTGAGAAGGATCCTGCTTGTATTTTACCCCCTGGTATAATCGTTTCTGCCACTGATTCTGATTTAGCCTCTGACATTGCGGCTGATCAAGGTTCAGCTCCCGGGAACCTCCCTGGGGACAAGCTGTTTGTCCCCCTGCAATACCGTCTAAGGGTACTCAGGGAAAACCATGACTCCGCACTATCTGGTCATCCTGGCATCTTGGGTACCAAACACCTCATTACCAGAAACTATTGGTGGCCTGGGTTGCCTAAAGACGTTAGGGCTTACGTCGCCGCTTGTGAGGTTTGTGCTAGGTCCAAGACCCCTAGGTCCCGACCTGCGGGCTTACTACGTTCTTTGCCCATTCCCCAGAGACCTTGGACCCATATCTCCATGCATTTTATCACCGATTTGCCTCCATCTCAGGGCAAGTCGGTGGTGTGGGTGGTAGTAGACCGCTTCAGCAAGATGTGCCACTTTGTGCCCCTTAAGAAACTACTTAACGCCAAGACGTTAGCTTCTTTGTTTGCTAAACACATTCTGCGTCTCCATGGGGCCCCAGTCAATATCGTTTCTGACAGAGGGGTACAATTTGTTTCCTTATTTTGGAGAGCTTTTTGTAAAAAGTTGGAGATTGATCTGTCCTTCTCCTCCGCCTTCCATCCCGAAACTAATGGCCAAACGGAAAGGACTAATCAATCCCTGGAACAATATTTAAGGTGTTTCATCTCTGACTGTCAATTTGATTGGGTCTCATTTCTTCCCCTCGCCAAATTTTCCTTGAATAACTCGTCAGGGGTCTCCCCGTTTTTCTGTCATTTCGGGTTTAATCCAAGGTTCTCCTCCGTTTCTCCTGGTTGTTCCAATAATCCTGAGGTAGAGGACGTTCATCGGGAACTGTGCACAGTCTGGGCCCAGGTTCAGAAGAACCTAGAGGCGTCCCAGAGCGTACAAAAGATTCAGGCTGATAGAAGACGTTCTGCTAACCCCCGGTTTGTCGTCGGGGATCTGGTGTGGTTGTCGTCTAGGAACTTGCGCCTTAAGGTCCCGTCCAGGAAGTTTTCTCCCCGATTTATTGGGCCTTATAAGGTCATTGAAGTCCTCAACCCTGTATCCTTCCGTCTGGAGCTGCCCCCATCCTTTCGAATACACGACGTCTTTCATGCCTCATTCCTTAAACGCTGCTCCCCGTCCTGGTCCCCCTCGAGGAAACCTCCTGTTCCCGTTCTCACCCCCGAGGGGGTGGAATTCGAAGTGGCCAAGATTGTGGACAGTAGGATGATCCAGGGCTCCCTCCAGTACCTGGTCCATTGGAGAGGATACGGGCCGGAGGAGAGGACTTGGGTACCTGCTCGAGATGTTCACGCTGGGGTATTGATCAGGAGGTTCCACCTTCTCTTCCCCACTAAACCGGGTCCTCTTAGTAAGGGTCCGGTGGCCCCTCATAAAAGGGGGAGTACTGTAAAGGATCTGCCAGGCACTACGTCTGTGTATACTCCCAGGATTAATCAGTCGACACCTGAGGCCAGACCTCTTAGACTGACACCGGCTCCCACCAATCAGGGTGGCAGGCTCAGGAGTGAGAGAGCCTATCGCGGCCTGGTCAGTCGGAGTTAGCTCCGCCCCCTGTCCATTTATACCTGCCGTTTTCTCTTCCTCATTGCTTGTTATTCTTCTTGGATTCCTGGCCCCACTGCTGCCTTGCTCCAGCCTGCTTCTGCCGTGCTTCTGACTTGCTTCAATTCCGCTTATCCTGCTTCGCTCTGCCCCTGGCTTGCTTCCTGCTCCGTGCTCTGCGTTTGTATACTCCACTACATCCTGATCCTGACTGGCTCGTTCACCACTCCGTTTCCTCACGGTGTTCCGTGGGCTACTGCCCCTTCCCTTGCTTGTTCCCTGTTTGTATTCCCTTGCACGTAGTCAGCGTAGGGACCGCCGCCAAGTTGTACCCCGTCGCCTAGGGCGGGTCGTTGCAAGTAGGCAGGGACAGGGCGGTGGGTAGATTAGGGCTCACTTGTTCCCTTCACCTCCTTCCTGCCATAACAGCAGTGCTCCCTGGCTCTTACCTTGGAGTCTGACTATTTCTCTGCTCAGCTCTGTGAGCCGTGATGCAATATGATGGGACCGGGGGAGGGGGGGTTGAAAAGTTAAGTCCACCACGACTCATGAGGCACCTCCTGCTGCTAGGACCACGACAATTCCCCCCTATGCAGTGCACAGTCTACATGCTGGCCGCTGTAGTACACAGCCTAGTGCAGCCCAGCCAATCAGTATGACCCACACTAATTGGCTGGACTGCAGCAGGCTGCGTAGTATAGCGTCCAGCAAGTGGGCTGTGCGCTGCTCAGGGAGGGGAAATGTGTCACACTACAGAGCAGGGCCCGCCGCTGGGGATAAAGAGGTGGGCGGGCAGCAGCACACTACATACACCGGCATCTGCCATTTGCCAGATAGGCAGCCCGGCCCTGCAGTCAGCGTTAATGTGGCGAGGGGGGCCTGCGGGCCCCCCTGGCTTACGGGCCCGGTCGCAACTGCGACTGCTGTGACCCCTATAGCTACGCCACTGCTGTCCATATACGGACAGTGAAATCAGGGGCTCCTCCTGGTGAGGAATCCCCGGCAAGAGCGTTGCTGACACTCTGGCTGGGGATTCCGCTCCTGGAAGAGCCCCTTACATCAGTAACCATGTATGGACAGTGACGTCAGGGGCTCCTCCAGGAGCGGAATCCCCCACCAGAGAGTTGTCAATGCTCAGGCCGGGGATTCCGCACATAGAGGGAGTCCCTGTCTAGGAGTGAAATCCCTGGCCAGAATGTTGCCGACGCCCTGGCAGGGGATTCCACTCCTGGAGAAGCCTCTTGCATCACTATCCATATATGGAAAGTAAAGTCAGGGGCTCCTCCCGGAGCAGAATCCCCGGCCAGAGCGTAGGCAACGCTCTGGCTGGGAATTCCACTTCTAGAGGGAGCCCCAATGGCTATCTACATGGAGGGATGTGTACGGCTATCTACAGGGTGGAGTGTGCGTGGAGCTATCTACAGGGGGGTGTGGCACTATCTACAGACATCATTGTGGCATTATCTGCAGGGGGTGTGTGGCATGTACAGAGGACACTGCGGCATTATCTACAGGGGGTGTGGCACTATCTACAGAGGGCACTGTGGCATTATCTACAGAGGGCACTGTGGCACTATCTAAAAAGTGGGTGTGTGGCACTATCTACAAGGGGGCCATGTGGTATTATCTACAGGAAGCAATGTGTGGCACTATCTACATGGGGCACTGAGTGAGACACTATCTATGTTGGTTTTTATGCTACTAGTAGTGGTCAGCACATATTGCCTAGCCCTAGTGATAAAGTGAGACATCACCTGTCTGTATACAACCAGATAACCAAATAAGTACTGGCCACGATAGTAGTGGTCAGCCAAACATGTGCAGACATTTTTGTTTATTTACTTGTATGCAGAAATTATACGAAGAAAGCCATGCCACATTAGCCACACCCACCAGATAAGCCACATCCCACTAACACACACACCTACCAAAGAAGCCACACCCTAAGTGTCCATGGAAAAAAAACAACAAATGTTGGCAACTATGATCTAAGGGGTTAAATGGCCAGGATTAGAGTTATCTCCGAACGCGGCCATCCGAGTGATGTGTCAGCTGTATAATTTAGCCGACACCTGCAAGTGATGGGGCTAAAACACTACTCCTGTGCTTACGCAATCACGGTTATATATGTCAGTTTCCGGGAACTGTATAGTTCCTGCGACGTAATAGTATGTCACAGAGTGGTAAGGGGTTAAATAAAATATCTGTCACATATAAAAATATATGTAATATATTATTCTAAAGTTTTTGACAGGACGACATAAAAATAGTTGAAAATGTCATTATGTGAATGTTAAAATTATATCTTTCATTTCAAAGGTAGAACTACTTTATTTCCAACCGCTGAGAGAAGGTTTATACATGAGCCATATTGTGCAGCTCTAAAGATTTACAGCTTCATAAGTAAAATTTTATTTGTAAATTCCATTTTATTGAATATTTTGCAAATGCCAGCAAACAGTCAAAAGCAGAAAATATCAAATGCACGTCTTGTAAAATGACAGTACAGCAAATGTGTAGGAGAAGACCTTGAGAAAGTGCTTAGCAACACAGATCTATGAAAAACATCTACAACTGAAAATCAACATATGATATGTTGAAATATATGGATATGACAAAAAGTTGACAATTACTCTTGCCGGAAATTGGATTTTCCGTAAACCTCAACAACGGCACTCACAGGAGGATTCCCGCCTCTTGAGGGACAGGAAACATCATGGACACAGAAATAAAAGACCCCTCCTCCATACCTTATCCAGAAATAGCAAAGTACCTCTATTCAATGTTTCAATATTTAGGTATAAACTACCTAAGTAATTACAAATAACAAAAACATGGGAGGGAAAAGCCTGTGCAATTGTGGAGGTTTATGGAACATCCAATTACTAGTAAGAGTAATTTGTCATCTTTTCCTGGCACCTCCACAACGGCACTCACGGAAGGAATAACAGAGGATTTTGCATTAGGAGGGACAACTGCCGACAGGACTTTACGCCCAAAAGACAAATCCCTGTCTGACAAAACATCTAATTTATAATGTTTAAAGAAAGTCAAGGGCTTAGTTCAGGTAGCAGCCCAACAAATCTGGTCTATCGAAGTGGAAGCCCCTTTAGTCCATGATGTGGAAACTGCCCTAGTAGAATGTGCTTTTAACCCTACTGGGGGCGATAGATGTTTGTTTTGGTAACAAGTGAAAATGGACATTTTAATCCATCGGGCAATAGTGGATAAACTTGCTGCTAGTCCTTGGTTTTTACCTTGAAATTGGACACGGAGATGGTCGGTCTTTCTGAAGTCATCGACTCTCTCTAGGTAGCTAAAAGCACATCTTCTGACATACAGGTGATGGTGCTCCTGTTCTTTACTGGAAGACGGGTTGGGAAAAAAAGAAAGGTAATTAAATCTCCTGTTGACAGCGGAATTCCGGAAAAATCTTGCAATTCTCCAATTCTTCTGGCTGTTGTAATTGCTAGAAGAAAGATGGTGTTAAATGTTAGAAGCCTGAGAGAGATGTCAGACATGGGATCAAGGGGTGCACCTGAGAGTACTGACAGTACCAGGTTTAAGTCCCTGGGGGTACAGTAGAATGGACTACTGGATGTAGGCATCCAGAACCTTTTATGAACCTTTTGATAAAAGCATTCACAGCTAATTAACAGTCCAAAAAGGAATTCAGAGCCGATATGTACACCTTTAAAAGTGCTGGGTTTTAGGCCAGGCCTTTTGTAAAAAGTCCAGGATTAATGCAATGCTAGGCTGAGAAGATCTGTCCCATCTATGGTGAGAAAAGGAGATGAACTTCTTCCAGACTCTTAGATATATTTTAGAAGTGACTTTATTTCGGCTATGCTGAGAGAAGGTTTATACATGAGCCACATTGTGCAGCTCTAAAGATTTTCAGTTTCATAAGTAGAATTTTATTTGTAAATTCCATTTTATTGAACATTTTGTAAATGCCAGCAAACAGTCAAAAGCAGAAAATATCAAATGCAAGTCTTGTAAAATGACAGTACAGCAAATGTGTAGGTAGAAAACCTTGAGAAAGGGTTTAGCAACACAGATCTATGAAAAACATCTACAACTGAAAATCGACATATGACATGTTGAAATATATTTATATGACAAAAAGATTACAATTACTCTTACCGGTGATTGGATTTTCCATGAACCTCCACAACGGCACCCACAGGAGCATTCCCGCCTCTTGAGGGACAGGAAACAACATGGACACAGAAATAAAAGGCCCCTCTTCCATACCTTATCCAGAAAAGGAGATGAACTTCTTCTAGACTCTTAGATATATTTTAGAAGTGACTTTCTTTCGAGTATTCGAAATGGTTGAAATTACACCATTAGAAAACCCCATATTTCTTGGGATCATTCGTTGAATATCCAAGCCGTCAGCTGAAGTATAGGTGCAATCATAATTACTCTGGCATTCTCTACTTGGATTTTTGCTAGAACCCTTGGTATCAAGGAGATTGGAGGGAAGGCATAAAGAAGAGTTTTCTGCCAATTCTGGGACAGAGCATCTACCTTTACTAGATTGTCCCTGTGAGAAAGAGAATAAAAAGCTGGAACTTGATGGTTCTCTTTTGAGGCAAACAGGTCTAGATCTCGCACCTCCATTTCTGGGTGATTTGACAAAAAATGTAAGGACTTAAACGGGTTGTCAGGGAATAAATTTTATTTATATTTTAACTTAATTGGACATATTTAAGTACATTTCTAATATAATATCTGTTTACCTGTGGCAGTGTTACTGTGTTCTGATCTGCGGTCACGTGCCTGCACCGACAGTATTTTTTTCATTTCCCATGACGTTCCATGTCTTTGCTCCGCAGCACTTCTGGCGGAGACAGGAACGGGGCGTCATCAACTACATTTACAGGCAGTGGGCCAGCGGATGTTTCATGAGCTCTTCAGAGCTCCGCCTCCTTTGGTCCTGCCGCCTGTAAACATAGTTGATAACACGCCGTGTCTCTACACAGCAGGAAGTGCTGGCTGAGTAAAGATACGGAACGTCGTCTCTGCTTGTACACGCCCCCTCCTACTCTTATCTCAGAGTTCCTGCCTGTCTCCTCTCATCTCCGCCACCCCCCCATGGCCCCGCAGCCCCCACCTGCGCCCCCCCAAGGAGCCGCCCCCCGGCAGCAGCACCCCCCGATTGAAATAGTTATTACAGGGGTTATATACAGGAATGATGGGGCTATCATCCCTGAATATAACGCCCATCATCCCTGTGCATAACCCCCATCATCCCTGTGTATTACCCCCATCATCCCTGTATATAAGCCCCATCATCCCTGTGGATGATGAGGTAATACACAGGGATGATGGGGGTTATATACACAGGGATGATGAGGGAATACACAGGGATGATGGGGGTTATACACAGGGATGATGGGGGTTATACACAGGGATGATCGGAGTTATATACAGTGATGACGAAGTAATACACAGGGATGATGGGGGTTACATATAGGTTGTATACAGGTATAATGGAGTTAAATCATCATGTGTATTACATCATCATCCCTGTGTATTACATCATCATCCGTGTGTATAACCACAACATCCCTGTGTATTACCCCCAACATACCTGTATATAACCCCCATCATCCCTGTATATAACCCCCATCATCACGGTGTAGAACCCCCATCATCCCTACTTATGAAAAGTTTGGTTCGGCTAGTACACCGAATTTTACGAAAAAGTTTGATTCGGACTGAACTAGTTCTGACCGAACCTGTAATTTCCGTGCGCCGAGCATGGTACTGTCCAGGGTGCTGAAAGAGTTAATGGGCTGCACTAACTCTTTCAGCAACCTTGACCGTACCATGCTCGGCGCACGGAAAATACAATTTTAATGTAATTAAAAAAAAATAATAATACGTTCATACTTACTTTCCTCCGGTCCGGCCTCCAGCGATGACGTTTCATCCATGCCGCCGCTGCAGCCAATCACAGGCTGTAGTGGCGGTCACGCACGTCAGGATGACGTCAGAAGGCCGGCCTCCAGGGATGACGCTTCATCCCACGTGACCGCCTCTGCAGCCAATCACAGGCTGCAACGGCCTCTGCAGCCAATCACAGGCTGCAGCGGCCTCTGCAGCCAATCACAGGCTGTAGCGGCGTCACGCACGTCAGGATGACGTCAGAAGGCCGGCCTCCAGGGATGACGCTTCATCCCACGTGACCGCCTCTGCAGCCAATCACAGGCTGCAGCGGCCTCTGCAGCCAATCACAGGCTGCAGCGGCCTCTGCAGCCAATCACAGGCTTCAGTGGCCTCTCCAGCCAATCACAGGCTGTAGTGGCGTCCCGTATGTCAGGATGTCGTCAGAAGGCCGGCCTCCAGGGATGACGCTTCATCCCACGTGACCGCCTCTGCAGCCAATCACAGGCTGCCGCGTCAGGAAAGAAGGTCAAAACGTGTTCGGCCGAACCCGGTGAAGTTCGGATTCGCTGCGAACCGAACTTTTCGCGATGTTCGGACCGAAACCGGGTTCGGATGTCCCGGTTCGCTCATCTCTAACCACAAATGTTTTTATTTTTTTTTAAAAAAAGGCTTTATTTTCAAAACTTTTGTTGTACAAAACACATACCATTCAGAAAGGCATTAGTACCATATAGAAATATCAACCCGGAGCAGGTGCATTGTATGACATTTACAGGATATGCAAAATTCCATCTCCGAAAGCCAGACTGAAGCAAAACTAACATTCACTCACAGTCATCCTTGTGCTCTATCCCCCCCGCCCCCCACAGCTCCGTCACTCTCAAGTGACCGTTAAACCACAGTTTCTAGAGTCTCTAACCACCTGGACCAAATTTTCTCGAATTTATCTGGACATTTTCTGCTCAGGTATAGCTTTTTATACATAGGTATATATTTATTCACCAGTTGCTGCCAGTGTAGTAAACTCAGACTTTCTGTATTCTTCCAAGCCATAATTACAATCTTCTGGGCACAAAAAAGCACAAAGCGAAATAATATCTTATAGTGGTTTTCTGTAACTTCATCCATAATGCCCAAGAGGAACATCTGAGGGGTAAGAAGTCGTGGTAACTCATATTGGCTATGAAGAAATTCCACTACCTCCGACCAAAAGGGGGCAACCCTGGGACACATCCACACACCATGTAGATAGGTACCGACCTCCGACTGGCAGCGAAAACAACTATCCAAAGCCAATGCCCCCATCCTCTTAAGCCTAACTGGCGTGTAATAGATCCTATGCAAAAACCGAGATTGTATGAGAATGTCCCGTGCACTTTCTAGCGAATAAAAAAAAAAAAAAAAAAAAAAAAGAGGATTCTACCTCCCGCCAGTCCTCCTCTGTCAAGTTAGGGACATCACCCCTCCATTGCAGATACGCCTTATCAAAGGGACTAGCACCCAGGGTTGTCATGAAGGTGTACAATAGGGTGAGGACCTTATAGAGATCTGGAGCACCAAGAAGGTCCTCTAGCCTAGAGAAACCTACCTGAGGTGACAGAGTCAATATGGGCACACCAGGCATGCCGTAGCTGGAGATAGTGAAAAAAACTTTCCATGAAATGTTAAATCTATCCTTAAAGAGGCTCTGTCACCAGATTTTGCAACCCCTATCTGCTATTGCAGCAGATAGGCGCTGCAATGTAGATTACAGTAACGTTTTTATTTTTAAAAAATGAGCATTTTTGGCCAAGTTATGACCATTTTTGTATTTATGCAAATGAGGCTTGCAAAAGTCCAAGTGGGCGTGTTTAAAGTAAAAGTCCAAGTGGGCGTGTATTATGTGCGTACATCAGGGCGTTTTTACTACTTTAAATACCTATAACTGTATGTGAAGACAAATCAAATCTCCCAAAAGGGAAAAATAATGACACCAAGTACAGTAAGTAACTTGCAAAAAATATAAATTCTTTATTACAATATACATAAGAACATGTTGGCCATCAGGACCTAAAAACCACAGACAATTAAAATATACAATGTGGAGAACATGAGGCTACTCAGAATGGCCTATATTCAACATTCAATAATACCGGACAGGGTCACTATGACAGTCATGCTATAAATGTACAGTACAAGAATAACCGACACCACAAAATGTGTCTCCAAAAAGCATGCTGAAACAGAACAATGTAATACAGACCCTGTAAAAAATAGTATACACGGGAGACTAGTAGCTAACACTGAAATCTCAGTGTAAATATAGTGGTATAGAGACCAGGGTATCACCAAAAATCAGAGTAGGTCCCAGAAGCCATACCAACCCGTGTATTGCATATCAAGCCAAAAATGAGCTCCACAGCAAGAGCCCCGACGCACGTTTCGCGGTAGCTTTTTCAAGGGGTCGATGTAGCTACTTACCTGCAAACGCTGATGCTGCTGCAGAATCAACTGTAGCCTCTGGTGCCGATGTGTCCTCGCTCGTCCGACACGATGCAGGACCTGAGAGTGACGACACAGCGTGATCTCTCGAGAACACGGCTGTGTCTGCACTGCCAGAAGCTGGGCGTTCTGAAGAGAAGTGGATGATACTTCTCGTCAGAACGCCCAGCTAGTAAAAGTAGTAAAAACGCCCCGATGTACGCACATAATACACGCCCACTTGGACTTTTACTTTAAACACGCCCACTTGGACTTTTGCAAGCCTCATTTGCATAAATACAAAAATGGTCATAACTTG
The DNA here is from genome assembly GCF_050947455.1 of Rhinoderma darwinii. NCBI lineage: Eukaryota > Metazoa > Chordata > Amphibia > Anura > Rhinodermatidae > Rhinoderma > Rhinoderma darwinii. Next base: position 361,750,365 of record NC_134690.1, on the reverse strand, counting down.
GCCAAAAATGCTCGTTTTTTTAAAAATAAAAACGTTACTGTAATCTACATTGCAGCGCCTATCTGCTGCAATAGCAGATAGGGGTTGCAAAATCTGGTGACAGAGCCTCTTTAAGTTCGGAAAAGGATACAAAGCCAGAATCTGCAGTGAATACCTGACCCAGGAATTTGACCCCTGCCCCCGACCACATTACCGCTCCTGGCAGCGATTCAAGATGAGGCAACCAAGGATTATTCTATAGTGGAGTCCTAGGTGTGTATGAGGGGACCGTAGTAACCTTTAGCAGAGGGTGTGCTGTCCTCGAAGCCACAGCCACCGTCCGATGTGGCAGTGGTACGCAACCTGGGGATTTAAACTTTCATAGCAAGTTAGTCAGCCTTTCATAAGAAGTCATAAGTGCACCTGCCAGTGCAATCCGCCACTAATTTCTGAATGCATTTTGAGCAAAATGCCTTCTTATATGAGGAGGAAAGTGACTTCTTACAGACTCTACATTTCTTTATAGGCCACCTAGGCTGAGCAGTTTCCTTAAATAAGCACAAACAAGTGTCATATTAAGGTAAAATAGGAGAAACGAAGAAGTCACAAAGGAAAACTATTTCAGCCCCCAACTTAGCCTAAGAAGGGAGGATGAAGTATACAAGGGGGAGCAGGGACATACCGGACCAGAGGCTACCACAGGATCTGCGGACTTGTGGGGGATCCGCCACATCCGAAAAGACCAACATCAGGAGACGCTGGAATACACTACCAGAAGTCTTTTATTTTGAATTTGGTGCCCGTTCCGTTAGGCTCCATCCCCTCGCTGTTTCAGCCAATCCCCGCTCTCCTCTGGGTATCCATGTCATGACGCCGACGTCCTAGTCATAGGCCCGCATCCCATGTAAATCATGTGACCGGGTAGGCCGAGACCCAGGAGAAGAGGGATTCCCTGCCAAAGGAATCCCCATCTGCGACCAATTCCAGGCTCCTACACGCGGAAGGCATTGGGCCTCCAGTGAGGGCCTTATGCCACAGAGCAAAAGGGAAGTACGCAAGCACTTACTGCACCAGCCCTTTGAACACACCGCTGGTGTGGACTGGGCAAAGACCACACTGGGCGGCAAAATTTTCCTTTCCTGCTCTTCCACAATGGCAGAAAACGTCCATGCTTCCCAGAGGGATGGGAAACAACTGGATAAGGTATTGAGGAAGGGCCTTTGATTTCTGTGTCCATGTTGTTTCCTGTCCCTCGAGAGGCGGGGAGTCCTCCTTTGAGTGCCGTTGTGGAGGTGCCAGAAATAAAAAACAAAAACCAACATAAATTATGCCATTTACAAAATAGAGAGCAGTATCTCCTTCCTGTTGACTCCTAAATGTCTGCTTAAAAGGGTAATAAAGGGTTAAGGAAGGAGATACAGCATTAAAAGGACTGTGATATATAGTACAGTAGATATAAGAAGCGATAGTAGTTCCAGAGGCTGCTGTCAGACTTAAGTCCTGGTACCTGATCTGGATAAAAAATAAAAAAAGGCCCTCTGCCACCTACAAGGACAGAAGTATTATAAATGCGATGGTTTGAGGGCCTTGGAAAAAATGAAATGAAAAGAGATAACATTACATGAGCTATGATGAAACAGAGCAAGATAAAGTTAAAGGGAAGATTGTCGGTCCAGGGCAGCTAAATATATAAAAGCAATGAGGGCACCAACTCCTTATATATTCTCTTGTGGGAAGATTGTGATAGGCCACCTGAAGTCACAAGCTAGCAGACATGGTCTACATATGGAAATACCAGTAGAGATATTGGATGTAGTCACTAGATGTTCAGAGGCTATAAGGAGAATGAGGATATTGTTCTTTTAACCAATCTAAGTCAGTCATGATCCACTGAGAGTGAAAATTCCATGCAAGGGCTGCAAAAAGCAGGCGAGCAAAGAATCATGGAGGACCCATACTCCACTAAACCTCTAATCCTAAGTAGGATTTGTAGCGTTACATGCAAATGCATTCTCTAGTTTCAAGGTAATTTGACCACACCAGAAAATTTATGGTGGAATAAATCTTATGAAAAAAACAAAATATTATTAATAATTTTTTTTTACAATATATGCATTGTGCCTGAGAGACATATGTGCATGCTGTGAAAGAGAAGACATCTGATTGGCTCAAAGCACACAGCACAGCTCTTACATCCCACCAGCAAGAGCCCGCCCACTCAGCCAACGAGGCTCTGTTCACATCACATTTTTTTCATTACGTTTTGCATATACGTCGGTGTACATGGTAAACGTGTCCATAGGGCTCCATTGTCAGACAGAGGGTGGAGAAGTGTCCTTTTTGCCTCAGTCTGGCCTGTTTACGTCAGTATAGAATAGCGTAGTAGAGTACGTTATTCCATCTCGCAGAGTCCAGTAAAAAAACTTATATATATATATATATATATACACATGTTAAACGTATAAATTTTTTTTTTTTTTTTAACATGGTAGCCTATGGGTGACGGATGTCACTTAATGCCATCCGAACAGGCATCTGTTAAACGGACGTCATGAGCTTTTCAATAGCTATTTATGACGTAGCCATTAAACAAATGACATTATAGCCTATGGGTGATTGATGAGTGAAACGAATGGCTAACAACGGCATCTGTCACCCATGGGCTATAATGGACATCGTGAAAAGGGTCATAGAAGTTCATGACGTTTCTGTTAAACATAAACCATTACGTGCCAACAGTGGCATATGTCATAGGTTAAGTCTAATGTATACATTGGGAGATTTTTCTTAAAATGTAGACCAAAAAAAACCAGTGAGAGTGGGACACTGACCAAAATGTATGTAATAAAAGTACAATTCCCCTACTTTGGACCCACTTCCAGAGACTCACTAGATTATGTGGAGAACGGTTTCTTAAGTTATTAATATCCAGTATAATTATAAAATAGGGAATTTATTTGGAAAGTTTAATCTAAAAAGAATTGGGTGCTATTGGGTTTAAACCAATACAGTATATAAAGGCAGTCATAAAGTTAATTGAAACCAGGCCTATATTTAGTCTACAGACTATACAAAACTGTAAGGGTATGTAAGGGTATGTGCACACACTTACTAAAAAACGACTGAAAATACGGAGCTGTTTTCAAGGGAAAACAGCTCCTGATTTTCCGACTTTTGTTATTCAAAGTCGCCTTTTTTGACGGCCGTTTTTGGAGCTGTTTTTCTATAGTCAATGAAAAACTGCTCCAAAAATGGCTCAAGAAGTGACATGCACTTCTTTTTCGCGGTCGTTTTTCAAAACGGCCGCGTAAAACAACGGCCCCTCGGAACACAACACCGTTTTTCCCATTGAAATCAATGGTCCGATTCATTGGCCGAAACACAGCCGAAAATAGCCAGTGTGAACATACCCTAATATGTAAGGCAGAAGCAGTTATTTATTTTGTAAATGTTAAAATACTACCTTAAAAGGGTGGTCTGGCCTAACACATGTTTTATAAGTGGGTGAATCTGCTATAAAATATTAAAGAACAAACTTTATAATAAACTTATATTCAGAGATCCTCTGACTATAGTAGCTATGGATACCATGTCCCTATGGACAGAACCATTGGCATACAGCTATTCTAAAAATATGTTTAAAAAAAAAAAAAAAAAAGACATAACGATTTAAAATAGGTGATTTTCGGATGATGAATTCCCATAAAAGTAATCTTGTTAAAAAGTTCTTTGTGAAGAAAAATAAACCAAGAATATTTCTTCATTCCAGATTGGATTGCCTGATGTGTATTCTGAACACATACTCCCAGATGAGTTACAATTTGTATATCTATCTATACACACACATCTATCTATCGATCTATCGCTGTATTTCTGAGCCCACTGCAACCGTTTCGGCTTGTGAGCATTGTTTAGGGGTGGCCGAATAATAGCTTTATGCACACTTGCAAACCTCTAAAGGATCCTACACCTTGAGGTTTGCGGGACTCCAGAGGCACCAGCGGCTTCAAATACCTGTTTGCTGCTTTGCAATGGCATTTTAGCAGCTTCTCTCCTAATCCTATTAATTTGTCTAGCAGAAACCTTCCTCATTATGCCTTTATCTGAACGAACCAGTCTGTGCTCTGAATCAGCCACAAATCTTTTCACAGTACGATGATCACGCTTAAGTTTTCTTGAAATATCCAATGTTTTCATACCTTGTCCAAGATATTGCACTATTTCACGCTTTTTGGCAGCAGAGAGATCCTTTTTCTTTCCCATATTGCTTGAAACCTGTGGCCTGCTTAATAATGTGGAACGTCCTTCTTAAGTAGTTTTCCTTTGATTGGGCACACCTGGCAAACTAATTATCACAGGTGTCTGAGATTGATTACAATGATCCAAAGAGCCCTAAGACACAATACCATCCATGAGTTTAATTGAAAAACTAATAATTAAATGTTTATGACACTTAAATCCAATGTGCATAATAATTTGGGACACGGTGTATCTATCAAAAGGAGACTATAACAATGATTACTGCTTTTTTAAATCACTTATTATAAAAATAAGTAAATTTTAGCAAACCGAACAGACCATTACGATAAACTATTATGCCTCGATAGTGTGTGTGGGCCGGCTCCCGTCCGTGATCCGTGGAAAGTTAGGGCATGTCCTATCTTTCCACGGATCAGAAAGTCGGGTCCGTGAAAACTATCGGGTGTCATTCGAACGCCGTGAAAATCAGCCCGAGTGGCACTCGGTCATGTACAACTGCACTTCACTATGGCTATGTTGAGGATTTAGGCCGTTTCTGTGCCTAAATTCAAATCAAATCCGCAACCAATGCAAATGAATGGGGTATTTTATGCCCTATTCACGTTTGCGAAAAAAATCAGCACGGATTTGAATGTCTATGCTGCAGAAAAAAATTAGATCAGAACGTTCATTATTCTTGTTAATACTGATCGAAAAGCCACAGATTGGCCCTAGTAAATGACAGAATGGGACTAATCCTCGTGCAGATCTGCGGTAAAAATCTGTGTTAACCTCTGATTTCTGCTGCGAATCCTATGTAAAAAAAATACACATTTTCCATAGGCAAATCCTGAATGTGTGCATGGGGCACACGACCGTGGAAAAACTTCGTAATTACGGTCCGCAATTACGAGCCCGCCCGGTTCTATTGACCGTGGACACCTTTCCATAGTGCTACGGAAATGTGTCCGTGCCCTAGAACCGTGCCGGGAAATATGGAGCATGTCCTAGCGAGGCCTTCAACGGACCCTAGGCTGCCTGGCCATACAGGTTATGGGCCTCGATCGCATCACAGGGATTTCCTGTGACGCGATCAATGGGCAGTCCCCCCTTCTCCTATTCACTTTGAATGGCGTGATCAGCTTTGATTGCGGCATAGTCCTCACAGCTGGGGGGGGGGGGGGGGGGTTTGCTATAATAGTGGAGGATTCAACAGTATGCCCCATACTCCGTGCACCCTAACGCACTTAATATCTGTGCACACAGATACTGGCTGGGTGAACGGCTTAAGGTGCAGTGACATGCAGCAGATTTTGTTGCAGACAATTTCTTTAACGGAAAATCAGTTCCATTGATTAATGAAACCCCCACCGATCACAAAAAAGGGCACCCCAAACCCCCTGTTCCTCCTCACTGCTGGACCGCAGTGAGGACATTGAATAGAGCGACGTTTGAGCATGCACACTGCCGCTCCATTCAAAGTCTATGGGAATGACGGAAAGCGCAGAGTACAGTACTCAGCTGTTTCCATCATTCTCATAGACATTGAATAAAGCGGCGTGTGCATTATCGACCACGGATTCATTCAATCTCCTCCTTACTGCGGGGGGTGCTGTAAGGATGATCAGGAAATTCATGACCCCCGTTCTTACAATCGGTGGGGCCCCCAGTAATCAGAATATGATCACATATCCTGTAGATAGCCTTTCCTTTCAGCCCATGTGTTTCATTCTACTATTGCATGTCTGGGCTGATGAAAAGGTGTCTCCTCTGTGAAAGCATTCTGAAAACCGTGAGAAATAAATAAAAACATCCCAGTACATTCCTGCCTCCAGGAAATAAACAATAATGACTTAATTCTACTTTATTGCTTTTGCTGAATTTATGAAATGATGAAAGTCCTTTATTTCCAAATGCAATACGCTGATGAAGACATATAAAAGGAGCAATTGCGTTTACATCTACAAAAGTGGACTTTGATGTATTTGCATTTTGTATTCACTCTGAATAATGTTCATGGCTCTATATCCAGCTAGGATGAATAGATGAATGAAGTTGGTGGTCGTCAATGTTACTTAGGCCTATAATTGCACAAAATTCATTTCAAGATCTATAAATAAGTGCTTACAACTCAACAAAATTTAATGGAGCACTGAAAATGTACTCAAATAATTCTGCAGTAAATATGTTACAGTTAAAGAGGCTCTGTCACCAGATTTTGCAACCCCTATCTGCTATTGCAGCAGATAGGCGCTGCAATGTAGATTACAGTAACGTTTTTATTTTTAAAAAACGAGCATTTTTGGCCAAGTTATGACCATTTTTGTATTTATGCAAATGAGGCTTGCAAAAGTACAACTGGGCGTGTTGAAAAGTAAAAGTACAACTGGGCGTGTATTATGTGCGTACATCGGGGCGTGTTTACTACTTTTACTAGCTGGGCTTTCTGATGAGAAGTATCATCCTCTTCTCTTCAGAACGCCCAGCTTCTGGCAGTGCAGATCTGTGACGTCACTCACAGGTCCTGCATCGTGTCGGCCACATCAGCACCAGAGGCTACAGATGATTCTGCAGCAGCATCAGCATTTGCAGGTAAGTAGCTACATGGACTTACCTGCAAATGCCGATGCTGCTGCAGAATCATCTGTAGCCTCTGGTGCCGACACGATGCAGGACCTGTGAGTGACGTCACAGATCTGCACTGCCAGAAGCTGGGCGTTCTGAAGAGAAGTGGATGATACTTATCAGAAAGCCCAGCTAGTAAAAGTAGTAAACACGCCCCGATGTACGCACATAATACACGCCCAGTTGTACTTTTACTTTTCAACACGCCCAGTTGTACTTTTGCAAGCCTCATTTGCATAAATACGAAAATGGTCATAACTTGGCCAAAAATGCTCGTTTTTTAAAAATAAAAACGTTACTGTAATCTACATTGCAGCGCCTATCTGCTGCAATAGCAGATAGGGGTTGCAAAATCTGGTGACAGAGCCTCTTTAAAAAGGTTGCATGCTTTGAACAATCCCTACTTGTTAGATAGATACCTCGACAATAAGCTGATCACAAAGTGTGCCTCTGCTAGGACCCCTTAGCGATCAGCCTTAATTTGTGGGGAAACCTGTCACATGTCCCTGCAGCGCCCCCACAGGAGAGATTAAGTATTAACATAGTGCCCCTTCATATCAACTGGTTGCATGTGTAATGCAGGACCAGTCCTCCAGAACGAGAGATGCTATTTGTAACCACTCTCAACTCTGGCCAAGAGATGAAGATCCTGAACAGGGGGACCCCACTCTATTAACTCAGAATTCCCTAATAGGGTATATAAACATGGCTTTTCTAAACTGGAGAACCCCTTTAATACAAACTGCTGTTAGAAAACATCTACAGTACTTTAGCATCATACATTGCTTTATCTTTCTAGGTTTACTTCCAGGCATTATATACATTTAACCAGCAGGGTTGACTTTCATCCTTTAAGGTGACACAACCCTGTGTTCCACCTGGACAACCCTTTACCATGTGCCCTATTAGAACATATGGCTGACATGACAGGGGTTCCCTGCTCAGGACCCCTCTATGAGCCATGGCAGAGAGATACTGCAGGAGTGACACTCTCTCTCTCTGGAGGACTCAACGCGACCATGGTCGTCTTTACATTTGAATGGGTACTAAGTGATACTACATAACATTCCGCTGCAGTTTATCGTAGCAATCAGGGAGGTTTTCTTCTAAGGCCCTGTTCACACAGAGGTTTTTTGCAGTAAAAAAACTGTGTGAAAAGGCCATAGGAAAGTTTTCGTTTCAGTGGATATATAGTAGCCATAGAAAAATGCTCCAGTAATGAAACGCTCCTTGAACAATAGATGGATATCAAAATAGGTTTATGATACTGTGTTCAACTAGCTGAAATTTTACTCTTGGATAAATTCATTATACATGGAAAATAAACTCTGCTAACATGTAGGATAACAGCAGGTGTCTCAATTAGCTTTTATCTGACAATCCTACAAATTGTTGTTTGCTTCTGAGGCTTATAGAAGAGTGCTACCGGGCTGTAAATATATTTTAGATTTCAAAGTTTTCCTGAATGTAAAAGAAAATAAAAAAATCAATAAAAATTAATGTAAGAAACAAAATGTATTATTAAAGCAATGGTCACATTATATATATATATATAAACACACAGAGGAGATGAGCTACCAAAATGTATCAAATTAAGTAGAAAAAAATAATCCTCTGATACATGCTGCTTGTTTGAGTGTTGGTCTTGTGACATTACAAATAACAATTAACTTTGGTCTTCGGCGACTTTTAGCTTTTTTGCTGCTGGCTCTTCAGTTCTGTCTGGACAACTGCTGTTGGTCTTTCTGGTGTCTCTAGCTACGGTAATACCATGTAATATGTAACCACCTCCACTGCTCATCACCAATTTCGGATGGCTTCTATCTGGCAAGACCTATAATATGTCAAGGGATAAGATATATCAGATGTAAGACAGAAAAAGTAACAGAAATGGAAAATAAGTGAGCCATGCACACAATGGGCGGCGGCCATTACGAAAGTAGAAACAATATTAAAGGGAAGGTGTCATGAAATTTTTTTATTTTATCATATTGCTTTTAGTATGATATAAACATAAATTTTATTTGTCTTCTTGTGTTCTACTTTTTTCTTATTTTTACTTCTCTATGGGGGCTGCCATTTTTTTTTTCATCTCTGTATGTGTCGACTAACGTCACATACAGAGATGGAATACGGCACATACATCCCCATAGAGAATGCGAACGGGAGCCGTTCCATTCTCTGCATCGTACGCCGTCTGTGTAGGAACGGCGCATGCGCCAATCCCACACAGACCAAAACTAAGCACCTTAGCAGAGCGAAATCCAGCACCATTTTCATGTGGACCGGAAGCCCCTGCCGGACAGTAAGATGATGACTTCCGGCTGCGGCCATATGTTCAAGGAAGCGAAGGCGCGAGGAATAGGAGCGGAGGCGGCAAAAGCAGGTAATTTATATTCGTGTATGTGATGTGTGTGTTATGTTCGTGTTATACTGTCTGCTGAGCACTGTATCTAATCCTCCTACACTGTGCAGTCGCTCAGAAAATGGCGGCACACAGTGTAAGAGGTTTGAAGATTCAAACCCCTCCTTCTCCTGGCACTAGCTAGAATAAGGGAGGGGGGATTGTGTGAGGACACTAGAGCGAGTGTGTCTACCCCAAATTTGCAGCATAAAGCAATGAGGTTGCTTTACCACATTGACCATGCTGCAATTTTGGTAACTGCTCCCTCTAGTGACCAGCACATGGAAATGTTATAAATGAGAATCAAATTTATTATATTTCCTGATTTGTGAAAAAATTAAAAAAATTACAACAATGTGTAATCACTAAAATAATAATTGTTTAACTAAAAAAAATAAAATTCTAGCGACACATTCCCTTTAATGACAATTCCGCCAAATAGATCAACATGAGATAGGCTGCTGGGGCATGAGCCAATTATTGGCACTCAAGGACTGGTATTTTAAGGAGATTGCTACTATGCATTAACACACAACACAAAACTTCAGAAGACCTAAGTGATTCCTGTTCAAGTGAGCTCTGAAGAAATATAGATTCATTTGATTTTAGGTAATTAGACAGTCAATAGGTTTGCCTCACTATAAGTGCTCGTCAGCCAATGATGAGTCACCTACAGGACAAAAATCGATGTTAAGTTTTGTTGGTTTATTGGAAAACTTAAATTACCTGATAATTCCTCAGCCAGGTCTCTGAGAGCTTGAGGTTAATGACGCCACCTTTTTCTCTAAGTTTTGTATAACATTCAAGTAGAGGCTGGAAATGATAAAAAAAAAAAAAGAACAAAAACAAATTGTACAAAGAGGTTATACACAGGTTTCACTATTTCAGATTTCTCTCCATGGTTCCTTTAATATTTCTCCTAGAAATATAGGAATAAATTAGCAACTGGTTGTAACAATTTCCCTGGTCAAAGGGGCGTGTCCCTAGTCTCACTCTGTCAGCACTGATTGGACATTGTCAGTCTGTGAAGCGACACACCCCCAACTGGTAACACCTACTATAAAAACTTTGTCAACAACATTTGATGAACATTGGTCAAAGCAATATTTTTCCAATTTGCCTTAGACATGGGTAAATTAAAGGCGAACATTTAATCTTTTTTTTTTTTAAAGTTTCCCAGTACATTATATAATCAATTAAAATTGTGCAAGTAAAAACTACAACTTACCGCATTTAAAAAAAACAAAACAAAACCCCTTCATACGGCTATGTCGATGGAAAAATAAAGAAAAGTTATGGCTTTTGGAAAGCGGGGAGGAAAAAAAAAATAAAAAAATGGCTGCAGGGGGGTAAAAAAATAATTGTTTCTTTAAAAATAGATCACGTTTGAGGAGTGACACGTACCTCTTTATATTGGCAGTAGACAACAAAGGGCCTTGATGGAGCAACAAATTCTATCAAAGTAAGTAGCAGAGGTGTAGGGTGGAATCGGGAAGCTATAATTAGTCTGTAATAGATGAAAAATAATTTAAAAAAAAAATCAAACATCACATACCAGAGTTTAACAAATATTTAACATTGGTTCACAAAAATAGTGGAACACAAAATAAAATAAGGAAATATTTACACCAAAGACCAACAGAAAAAAATCTTCCTCAAAATTCCTTCAGTATTTTGGCTCGGAAAAACGTTTTTTGATGCTTTTTATGCGTTTTTTTATGTTTATTAAGGAAATGGAAAAACGGCATCAAAACTGCTCCAAACAAGTGGCACAGTTTGTCCTGCCTCTCATTGTTTGCAATGGAGGTTTAGAGGCGGAAACCGCCCCAAGATAGGGCACGGCTCTTTTCTTTCCCACGAGCGGTCGAAAACCAACCGAAAAAAAGAACCACCATCAACTCCCAATGAAATAGAGAGATTTGAGGCGTTTTTCTTTGGGCGCTGATTGGAACACAATTTCTGAAACAAAAACCGCGGCAAAAAAAACAAACTGCTGTGTGAACTTGGCCTAAGGGGCATTCATTTTTCTTCTGAGCACTGTCGACTATTCCTTTGGGAATCGCTAGCTAGAATTCTAGCTTTACTCCCACCACTTGAAAACTTTGTCAAAGGAGTAACATTTCATTCAGTTGACACCATGGCTTGTCTAGCTCACAATACACAAGACACAGACACGGAATTGGCAAGATGTCTCTAATGATAGAAACAGGATGGCTTCGTTGAGGCGTTCTATCTGTGCAGTATTAGAAAGCACTGTCACTATAGGGAGTTAAAAAGAGGGGCTTTATGTCACTCATCCTCAGCAATCCTCTCACCTCGGGGAGAAAGTCTACAGAGGTTGGTAGACCGCCGAACGCCTTGTAAAAATTACCTCCTCTGTCAGCATAAGTTCATACGTTCAGATCTCTTCCGTTATGTGTAGGTTGTCTAGCTATGTTGGGCAAGTTAGCTTGTGATATGGTGCCAATTTCCTGTAATCTCCCCAAGTCTATCATCTATGGAATGCTGGGTGATGAAGAGATTTCAAGTTGTGGACATCTGCCGGGCCCTCCTTACTCTCTGGTCACGGAGCAAATTTTCCACCGTCTTAATTTTCGTCAAAGGTACGAACATTGACATGATTGAAAAAACAGAAAAAAAAAAAGAAAGCCTGTTTCAATTACAAATTTAGAAAAAAAACTACTTACCCATCAGCATTTCTATCTTGTAACAACTTTGCAGCTTCTGACTCCCTCTTTCTTCTCTCATCTTGTTTACGCTTCTTTTCTATCGCCTGGAGAGAAAAAAAAAAAAGTATCTGTCAGTATTCCATTTCAGAACACATTCGATCAGGAAAACTTTACAACTTGAGATGCCAAATGCATATTTACACAGGCCAGATAAAAAAAAAAACAACTGCATTTATCCCTTTAAAGAGGTTTCCCTCTTGGTCAACCCCTGTCCATATGCCCTATTAAAACGGGAGCAGATGTAAGTTTGGCTTCTGCTTTGGAGTACTCGACAAGGCTGTGTATTGCATTGTTGCGCCATTGATTTGCATGGGCACCATATAGTATTAAATTTCCTCTGCAGTGGAGAGGTGTGGCCGCCCATGACCTCCGCCACTGGATCAGCTGCATTATTAAAAAGGGGATTGTTCTGTTGGGACAACCCCTATGACATCAATAATGCTCCCATAATGTGTGTGCAGTGGTCTGCTTCACAACGCACAGTATCTCCCTACAACTTAACTAACAGCATCATTGTGCAACATTACACACAAAAAATGGAGGGGTTCTGACTACACTAAGAATCAGGTTCTCTCTGAAATTGTTCCCTACGTATGCTAAGCCAGGCAACAATACGTAAATGGTTAATGTAGTAGAATAGAGTAGCCAGAATAAAATTATACTACAGAAATGTTCCCCATTATAATCTCCCACTGTTTTAATTCACATCATTCCTGAGCAATTTTTTGGACAATTGCATGGGAACATTTTTATTTCCTGGCTCAGAGTAAAACGCATGATCAATAACCTACATCAATGAGATCTGACAGGTATTGGAACAGCGATGATAACACCCGGTCAGCAACAGAGTAAGGGTGCAGTCACACGTGGCGTACGCATACTGTAATATATGCCTATGGGAAAAATATTCCGCAAATCAGACAGATCTCTAGTTCTTGAATTGTGGACTCTTTCCCATAGGCATACATTATAAAATTTTCTGCATACAGTTACGCTACGGAAATACAAAGCAAGTATACCACATGTGCACATTTCAACAACTTCCAAACTGCACTTGTGACCAGGGAAAGTAAAGCAGAATCAATACTACCTGCAATATGATGAAACAACAACTACAGTCACTGGAAATGGTACTACCTCATCTTTATAAATCGACCATCTAAGCATGCACTACATTTCATTTTAAAAAATGCCTCTCTTTGGAAGATGTATGAAAAGGACAAAAAGCATTTCAGAAAGGGAACTACAAAAGAAAGAACGATTTTCAGATAAATGCAATCTTCAGTAGATCAGTCTTTGTTGTGAACAGAAAAAATATTCAATATAATACTTAAAAGGATTAGTATGCAAATTCTAAATTGTGGGTTGGGTGAATGTATAGAGGAAAAATAGGATTTATTTTTTTTGAATCCTCACCTAAAAATCCTTTTCTCGGCCAGTCCACTGGGGGACACAAACCATGGGTTTATGCTGTTGCCACTAGGAGGCTTACAGGCACGGAGCTAGTCAGTCTGTACAAAAGCAGTAGGAGAAGCATTTCACAAGGTAATAGAACAATAATATCAGAACAATAGAAGAAAATCATGTCCGACGGACAACCTTATGAACTTCATAACCAAAGAGGGGTGGGAGCTGTGTCCCGCAATGGACTTGACAAGAAAAAGATTTTACGGTGAGTGCTCAAAAAATCCTATCTTCTTATTCGGCCCATTGGGGGACTTGGACAATGTGGACATCCCAAAGCAGTCCACATGGTTGAACCGAAAAGAAAGGACATAAGAATCTATTCCACAGATGCCTGCAACGCCTTGCGATGACGGGAAGCATCTGCAAATTCAAAGTTCTTCGATAACATTTGGTGAACGTGTGACAAGATGACTAGGTAGCAGCCTTGAAGCCAGATGGCACACAGCCCAGAAAGCACCAACTGCCCTAGTGGAATGTGCCACAATCCGAGGGTTCCTTCCGTTTGATCCAGTAGATGCTGAACCTCATGTCCTGCCTTGGTGATTGAGGCAGACTACTGCCGTGAGATTGTCTGTCTTGACTTAGACCGGACTGCCAGCTAGAGACGGAGAAAAATTACCCTCAGTTCCAGAAGGTTGATGGGGAGACTAGTTTCCTGGTGAGAACACAGGCCCTGGGTCGTGAGATTCCAGAAGGCACCTCCGCAACCCCGAAGGCTGGCGTCCATGGAAAAGACCTGTCAGCTGAGCAGGCGAACGGAGTGTCCAAGGAATCGCCAGGGAGTAGAGCCACCAGAGAAGAAACTGGTGATTGGTTAATGGAAGGATTTGGCAGTCTAGGAAATCAGGAAATCACCCCCTCCTGGAACGAATGAGTGTGAAACTGGGCAAAGGAAATGGTCTCTATAGAAGCCGCAAAGGGGGCCAAAAATCTTCATTCAAAAGCAAATAGGTGGGAGTGCCCCGCTGCAGGGTCGACAGTTTCCCTGAAGGTAGGGACACCCAAACCCAGTTGGTGTCAAACCATTCCCAGGAAGGGGAGTCTTCGACCGGGAATAAGGCAGGATTTGGATTGGTTGACAATCCATCCTGAATAAATTTGTAGGTCTGTCAAGTTGCCCTTCCCGGAATGAGGACATGGCGAAGATATCGTCCAGAAAGGGGAAGACAGATCCCTCTGGAATGAAAAATCACCATGATCACAGATAGAACCTTTGTGAAAATCTGCATGGCTGTCGACAGTGTGAAAGGGAGGGCAAAAAACTGGTAGTGGTGAGGGACGAAATGAAAATGGGGACGTGCAGGTACTCTGCCCTGATGTCCACTGAGGAGAGGAAATTCCCGTTCCATGGAGGAGATTACCAACCGGATCTTGACAAAAGCGTTCAGCGACTTTAGGCCCAGAATCGGACGAACTGAACCATCCCTTTTATGGACAATAAAAAGATTTGAATAAAATCCTTGACATTTTGGCCTGAGGGATACAGAGACAATGACTCCTTGACGCAAGAGGAAGTCTATTGCTTGAAAAAAGGGTGGCTGCCCTGGCAGGTGACAGAGGGAAGTGGACTGGAAGAACCTATTGGGCGGAAGGTATACAAATTAAATCTTGTATTGTGAGATTACTTCCCGCACCCAGGCATCCGAGATGTGAGAGAGACAGACGTCTTTGAAGAGTAGAAGTCTGCCCCCAATGGAGAACAAAGTGAGGGCGCACCTTCAGGCAGGACTGGTTTTACATGCTGCAACCTGGGACTGCTACGTGGATGCTCATGGACCTTAGCAATCTACAATAGAGACGAAAACAAGGTACCAGTTTTACTGTGATTAGGAGAATGACCAGCCCTAGTTTGAGACAGGCGAGTGCCTTTTCCACCTACTAGCTCCAAAGAGATGAATGCCAAAAAAAAAAAAAAAGAAGAGCCGCAATAAGAGTTTAGAAGCCGTGTCGGCAGACCAGCATTTGAGACATGCCGTTCGCTGCACGGCAACCATGGAAGAGTAGGCCCGAGCCACAAAGCGTTCGGCATCCAGGGAGGCTTCGTATAGATATTTAATAGCGTCTGACAGGTGGCGAGAGAGATTCACCAGCACCCGATCTGCAGCCCCTGAAATGAGACCATGACAGAGCTGGCGAGCCCATTCAGTAGAGGCTCTGCTGACCAATGCGGAAGCAAAGAGTGGCCATGGGCTGAACCGGCAGCCTTAACCCCTTAAAGGAACAGTGTCATCACAAATAATTTGTTTATATGTTAAAGATGTTAGTGCCTTAATATAAACGTTTATTTTCATTTGTGTGTTTGTGTTTTACTGTTTCTTATTTTCACACTTTTTCTTCCCTATGGGGGCTGCCATTTTTTGTTCCATTTCTGTGTGTGTCCATTAACGACACACACAGACATGGAATACGGCAGCCACAGTCCCATAGGGACTGCGAACGGCTCCCGTCCCATTGACTGCCGTGTACGGCGTCTGTGTGGGAACTGCGCATGCGCCGCTCCCACACAGTCCTATTCGAAATTGGCGCCGTCCGGCGCCATTTTCCCGTGGACCGGAAGTCGCGGCTGGACAGTAATATTACTACTTCCGGTCGCGGCTTCCGGACAAGTGCACATGGAACAGCGGCAGCAAAGGGAGCGGACGGGCCGCGGCGGCAGGAGCAGGTAAGCGATTTCAATGTATGTTAGTGTTTGTGTGTGTTTACTACTGCATGTAAACCTACTACACTGTGGGTTACCTCAAAAAATGGCGACACACAGTGTAGGAGGTTAAACCTTTCAAACCCCTCGTTTATCCCGGCACTAGCCAGGATAAAGGAGGGGGGATTGCTGAGAGCTCACTAGAGCGATAGCTTTTAACCCAATGTTGCAATGCTGCAATTTTGGGAACTAGCTCCAAACAGCTCCATCTAGTGACCAAAAATGGGTAGTATTATAAATTTGAAAAAATTTATAATATTTCCTGACTCGCAGAAAAAAATAAAAAAAATTTGAACAATGTTTAATCACCCACACACTAAATGTTTAAATTTTAAAAAAAAAACATGTTTTTGGGGCGACACCATGCCTTTAAGGACGCAGCCTAGTTTTGGCCTTAAGGCTCAGAGCTCATTTTTCAAATCTGACATATTTCACTTTATGTGGTAATAACTTCGGAATGCTTAAACCTACCCAAGCGATTCTGAGATTGTTTTCTCGTGACACATTGGGCTTCATGTTCGTGGTAAAATTTGGTCGATATATTCAGTATTTATTGGTGAAAAATTGCAAAATTTAGTGAAAATTTTGAAAAAATTGCATTTTTCAGAATTTAAATGCATCTGATTGTAAAACAGACGGTTATACCACCCAAAATAGTTACTAGTTCACATTTCCCATATGTCTACTTTAGATTGGCATCGTTTTTTGAACATTCTTTTATTTTTCTTGGACGTTACAAGGCTTAGAACATAAACAGCAATTTCTCATATTTTTAAGAAAATTTCAAAAGCCTTTTTTTTTAAGGTACCTCTTGAGTTCTGAAGTGGCTTTGTGGGGCCTATGTATTAGAAACCCTGATAAAACACCGCATTTTAAAAACTAGACCCCTCAAAGTATTCAAAACAGCAGTTAGAAAGTTTTTTAACCCTTCAGGCATTTCACAGGAATTAAAGCAAAGTGGAGGTGAAATTTGCAAATTTCATTTTTCTTGCTGAATTTCAATTTTATTCATTTTTTTTTCTGTAACAGAGAAGGTTTTACCAGAGAAACACTACTAAATATGTATTGTCCAGATTCTGCAGTTTTTAGAAATGTCCCACATGTGGCCCTACTGTGCTTGTGGACTAAAACACAAGCCCTAGAAGCAAGGAAGCACCTAGTGCATTTTGAGTCCTCTTTTTTATTAGAATATATTTTAGGCAGCATGCCAGGTTTGAAGAGGTGTTGAGGTGTCAAAACAGTAGGAATCCCCCAATAGTGACCCCATTTTGGAAACTACACCCCTCAAGGAATTCATTTAGGGTTGTTGTTACCATTTTGACCGCACAGTTTTTTCACAGCACGTATTTGAATTCGGCTCTGAAATGAAAAAAATTTCATTTTTTCCAATAAAATGTCATTTGTGATCAAAATTTCTTATTTTCACAGGGAACAAAATACTCAATTTTGTTGCCCAATTTCTCCTGAGTGCATCAATACCCCATTTGTGGCAATAAACTGCAGTTTGGGCCCATGGGAGGCCTCAGAAGGGAAGGAGCGCTGTGTGTTCTTTGGAGTACAGATTTTGCTGGTTTGGTTTTCGGGTGCCATGTCGCATTTGCAGAGCCCCAGAGGTATCAAAGCAATGGAAACCCACCAGAAGTGACCCCATTTTGGAAACTACACCCCTCAAGGAATTCATTTATGGGTAATGTGACCATTTAGACTCCATAGTTTCTTCACAGAACTTATTTGAATTGGGCTGGGAATTAAAAAATATATATTTTTTCCAATAATATGTAATTTTAGCTCAAAAATTCTTATTTTCACAAGAAATAAAATACTCCATTTTGTTGCCCAATTTGTATTGAGTGCGGCAATACCCCATTTGTGGTGATAAACTGCCGTTTGGGCCCATGGGAGGGCTCAGAAGGAAAGGAGCGCTGTGTGTTCTTTGGAGTACAGATTTTGCTGGATTGGTTTTCGGGTGCCATGTCGCATTTGCAGAGCCCCAGAGCTATCAAAGCAATAGAAACCAATCACAAATGACCCCATTTTGGAAACTACACCCCTCAAGGAATTCATTTATGGGTGTTGTGACCATTTTGACCCCATAGTTTTTTCACAGAACTTATTTGAATTGGGCTGGGAATGAAAACAAAATTATTTTTTTCAAATAATATGTAGTTTTGGCTGAAAATTTCTTATTTTCACAAGAAACAAAATACCTCATTCTGTTGCGCAATTTGTTCTGAGTGCCGCAATACCCCATTTGTGGTGATAAACTGCCGTTTGGGCCCATGGGAGGGCTCAGAAGGAAAGGACCACCATTTGGCCTACTGGGGATTTTCTAGTGCGAAGTCATGTATGCAGAAGCCCCTGAGGTACCAGTACAGTTGAAACCCGCAAGAAGTGACCCCGTTTTAAAAACTACACCCTTGAGGCATTCATCTAGAGGTGTAGTGAGCATTTTGACCGGAGACCTACACCCCATAAACTGTAATGTGGGTTCTCCCGGGTATGGCAATACCCTACATGTGGCTGTTATCAGCTGCCTGGACACACAGCAGGGCCCAGAGGGGAAAGACGAGGGGGGATAAGCTGTGTGGAGTGCATCAGGGTAAGTAAAATTGGGGTAAATTATAAACCAAGGGATGGATGATAAATTTTAAAACACTATCATACAGAGCTCTGGTTATTCGGGACACGTGTCACATTGATATATTGTGTCCTTCCTTATCCCCCTCTTATAGCAGACTCTGCACCTCTTTTGACTTTTTCCCTTCTTGCCAGTTTGGGGAACTTCTCCTGGAAAGTGTTGCCCTGGTACGATGCGTGTGGGCTCGCTTCCAGAAGTACTGGGTGCCCCCCCCCTTCTTGGTCCCTAAAGATTAGGTTCTTGATAATCACCTGCATTGTACAATGCCATCTGTATGATGTGCCCGGCCAGCTTCTTATACCACACCGCATGGCGCTGTAGGGCTTCAGGGCTTGATCTTACAAGTCCATCCCTCCCATGTACCTATTGTAGTCCAGGATGCAGTCTGGTTTGGGGGTGGCCTTTCCTTCATATATCCTAAACCTGTAGGTATACCCTGATGCACTCTCACAGCTTATATATCTTCACGCCATACCTTGCCCTCTTACCTGGCAGGTACTCGCAGAATTGAACCCTCCCTTTAAAATGTACCAGGGACTCATCAATAGAAATTCACTTCTCGGGGGTGTATGCTTGGGAAAACCAGGCACTGGAATGGTCTAATAGGGGTCTCCGTTTATACAAACGGTCAAAACTGGGGTCATCTCGGGGTGGGCACGGCTCATTATCAGTATAATGTAAGAAGCGAAGTATTGCCTCATTTATTTATTTTTTTAGGTTCCAGTTCAGTTCTGAAGTTGCTTTGAGAGGCCCATATATTAGAAACCCCTATCAAATACCCCATTTTAGAAACTAGACCCCTCAAAGTATTCACAACAGCATGTAGAAAGTTTATGAACCCTTTAGGTGTTACACAAAAATTTAGAGCAAAGTAGAGGTGAAATTTACATTTTTTTTTGTCAGAAAATCCTCTTTATACCATTTTTTTTATAACACAAAAGGATTTATCAGTGAAACGCAAATTAATACGTATTGCCCAGATTCTGCAGTTTTGAGAAATATCCCACATGTGGCCCTCGGGCGGTAATGGACGGAAGCGCCGGCCTCCGAAACAAAGGAGCACCTAGTGGATTTTGAAGCCTCTTTTTTATTAGGCACCATGTCCGGTTTGAAGAGGTCTTGTGGTGCCAAAACATTGGGAACCCCCCAAAAGTGACCCCAATTTGGAAACTAGACCCCTTTAGGAATACATTGCAGTTTTCTTGGGGTGCATGCGGCTTTTTGATCAGTTTTTATTCTATTTTTAGTTGGCGTGGTGACTAAAAAACAGCAATTGTACTATTGTTTTTTTTTTTCGTTTTTTTTTACAGGGTTCACCGTGCGCTATAAATGACTTATTCACTTTATTCTGCGTGGCGATACGATTACGGCGATACCAGATGTTTATAGTTTTTTTTTATGTCTTATGGCGTTTGCACAATAAAATACGTTTTGTAAACAATCATTCACTTTTTGTGTTACCTTATTCCAAGAGGCAGAACTTTTTTATTTTTTAATCAATAAAGCCGTGAGAGGACTTATTTTTTGCGTAACGAACTGTAGTTTCGATCAGCACTATTTTTAGGTACATGCGACTTTTTGATCTCTTTTTATTCCATTTTTTGGGAGGTGAAGTGACCAAAGAATTGTGATTGTGGTTCGGTTTATTATTATTTTATTTTACGGCGTTCACCGTGCGGGATAAATAATGAAATAATTTTGTAGTTCAGGCCGTTACGGACGCGGCGATACCAATTATGTATAGTTTATTTGTTTGTTTATATATTTTTATTAATAATAAAGGACTGATAAGGGAAAAGGGGGGAATTTTACTTTTATTACTTTTAAATCTTTTATTTTCTTATTTTTACACATCTTTTTTTAACTTTTTTTTTACTTTATTACTTTGTCCCACTAGGGGACATGAGGGCAGGAGGCCCTGATCGCTATTCTAATACACTGCACTACATGCGTAGTGCAGTGTATTAGAACTGTCAGCTACTCACTGACAGCAAGAATAGTGGGTCCTGACGTTGTCAGGACCCACTAGGCTTCCGTCTATGGCATAGCCGGACGCCATTGTTTGGTGTCCGGTTGCCATAGTCACCATCGCCGGCCGCTATCGCGTAGCAGGCCGGCGATGGCAGCTTAACCCCTAAAAAGCCGCGATCTCTCTAGAACGCGGCTTTTAAGGGGTTAATCAGCGGGGACACAGCGATCGGTCCCCGCTGTAGGAGCTGTGACAGCTGCTGAACAAGACAGCAGCGTCACAGCTCCTGTATGTGTCGGGAGGACGGCCGAAACGGCCGTTACTCCCGAGACGTACTATTACGGCATGGAGCGCGAACGATACAGCTGCCATGCCGTAATAGTACGTCAAGGAGCGGGAAGGGGTTAAAGGAAAACTAGTCAATGCAGTGTTCTAAAGGATCGCAGAATGAGGCCATAGGAAGAATAGTGGTCTTGGCAAGTCAGGAGACCGGAGGATTCACAGCCAATGGCTTCGCCCCCTTTTAACCCCTTTCCGCCGCAGAATTTTTTCAGATTTTCATTTTTTCCTCCCCACCTTCCAAAAGCCATAATTTTTTTATTTTTCCGTCTATATACTCCTATGAGGGCTTGATTTTTGCGGGATGAGTCGTAGTTTTTCGTAGCACCATTTATTGTGCCATATAATGTACTAAGAAACAGGAAAAAAATTATTTGTGGGGTAGAAAACTTTGCAATCAAAACAACATGTTAACTTTATTTTGTGGGTCAATACGATTACGGCGATAAAAAATATATATAGTTTTTCCTATATTTTACAAGTAAAAACCAAAGTGTAAAAATTTTTATTTATTTTGTGTCGCCAAATTCTGAGAGTCATAACTTATTTTTCCGTCGATTAAGTGGTATGAGGGCTTATTTTTTGCGGGATAAGCTGTAGTTTTTAATGATACCATTTTGGGGTACATGTGACGTTTTGATCACTTAGTTAATTTTTTTGTGGGAGATGAGGTGAGCAAAAAATAACGATTCTGGCGTTTACAGTTTACACCATGCGGGTAAAATAATGATATATTGTAATAGTTCAGACTTTTACGGATGCGGCGATACCAATTATGTTTATTTCTTTTTTACTATGCTCTAGGGGGAAAATGGGAAAAGGTTTTTTTTTAAAACTTATTTTATTTATTTTTTATATTAAAAAAAACAAAAACGTTATTTTACAAATGTTAACTTTTTTTATTAGTCCCCCTAGTGGACTTCAACCAGGGATCGTTCGATCGCTTGCACTATATACTGCAATACTTACGTATTGCAGTATATCGTGATTCTGGCAGGCTTCTATTAAGCCCTGCCGGAGGCAGCGCTTAATAAGAGCACAAAGATGGCGGACCTGGGGGGCCTTCATTAGGCCCCCAGGAGGCCATAGCAACCATCGCCACTCCACGATTGCATTTAAGGGGGCGCGATGAGCTGTTAAAGGGGGTCGCCCCCCTCTTTCTAACGATTTAAATGCCGCGGTCGCTATTGGCCGCAGCATTTAACGAGTTAAACCAGTGGGATCACGCTCGTTAGGGTATGTTCACACGGCCAAATTTCAGACGTATACGAGGCGTATTATGCCTCGTTTTACGTCTGAAAATAGGGCTGCAATACGTCGGCAAACATCTGCCCATTCATTTGAATGGGTTTGCCGACGTACTGTGCAGACGACCTGTTATTTACGCGTTGTCGTTTGACAGCTGTCAAACGACGACGCGTAAATTTACTGCCTCGGCAAAGAAGTGCAGGGCACTTCTTTGCCACGTAATTTGAGCCGTTCTTCATTGAAATCAATGAAGCACGGCTCAAGGTTTACGAGCGTCTCAGACGCCTCGTAAATTACGAGGAGGAGCTTTTACGTGTGAAACGAGGCAGCTGTTAACAGTCTGTCTTTTCACACGTAACTGCCTCTCAGCGTGTGAACATACCCTTACTCTGAAGTGTAGGCTTTAACATACAGCCGACACCCACTCCGTGAGCCCGTTCCATACTTCCCCTACCAGACTAGGACGTATGGATACGTCAAATGATGGGAAGGGGTTAAGAAAAATATCCTCTGGAAAAGGATACATAACATCCAGACAAGAGCCCTGGGCAAATTTCCTTTTCAGGATGCCTCCATTCCTTTGAGACCACCTCTTCAATTTCCGAGTGGAAGGGGAAAGGCTTGTTTAATTGCCTGGAGTGAAGGAAGTTGACCATCTCCGCAGGGGGAGAAGGGTCCACACCTGTAAGGTGTCTCTGAACGGAGCGATAAGACTGTCCACTGTAGAGGCCCAACTTGCAAGATTGCTAGTCATTGAGCTCTAAATTGGAATCCAAGAGATCACACTCCGACACCGGTTCCTAGGGTGGAAAAGAAGCGGCAAAAAGTTCACTTGAAGGGGAGATTGATGAGGCAAGCGATATTGAGGCGAGTAAGACCGTGCAGATCCGACCTGTTTAGGCGGCCTGCCACAGGAAGAAAACGTGGACGTGGAGTCCCCAGAAGGTATGTTGGCAAGACAACAGCAGGTAAACGTGGTCATGGTCTGTATCCCCTAACAGGACAATCGGGAATTATATTACATTTGTGGTTATCCTATCTGCTTAGAGTAGTTTTAAAGGCTATGGAAACCTTTGGTGTCTATTTTTATTTTAATGAAATGTATGTATTTTGGAATACAACTCACTTTTATAAGATACTTTAATAAAGAAAAACGTGTGCCGTTTCAGCGCTGCAAATTTAATGTATTCTGTAAGATTCCGTACATAGAAGCTGCAGAATGCCACTGTCAGACGAATTAGTCGGTGAGCTGGTCTGACGGCTTGGCTGAAAGCGGCTCCTGTGTGCCTTTGGCACCTCATCTAAGCCTATTCATGATAAAATTAAAGTAGAAGCTGCAGAACTGAAACCGAAACTCCCAAAATACATACATTTCATTAAACAAACAAACGAGGCACCAAAGCTTTCAATAACTTTTAAAGGGGTGTACAGGATTAGAAAAATATGTGTTTTCGTCCAAAAACAGTGCCACACCTGTCCACAGGTTGTCTGTGGTATTGCTGCTCAGCCCCCTTGACTTCGATGGAGCTGAGCTGCACTACCAAACACAGCCCATGGATGGGAGTGGCACGGTTTCTAGAAGAAAGCAGCCATGTTTATCTAATGCTCGCAGCCATTTTGTCACGACAACTGCTGTCCAGGAATACATTGGAATTCGCTATGCAATTTACTAGCAGTTCTTTTTGTCATTTCTGTTTGATGGGATTTTGTAGCAATTTTAAAAAGTAGTATTTTCCGCCATAAAATATTTCAAGTTTTTAGAAAATTAAATGGGACATTTCAAGAGAACCAGTTATCAAGATTATGACTATATCTACAATATATTAAAAAATCAAATATATCGATTTAATTTTTTTTATTTTAGTCATAGCTGTTCTCAGACACTGCTCACTCTCAAGCCAGTGCCCACATAAGATGGCACTCTCAAACAGCATGTCCCGGGCTCCCGGTGGTCTCTCTGCTATCGTGAGTGGTTCCAAAACTTCCACACTTGCTAGGGATCAGTGAGGACGAGGGAGGAGGTAGAAAGGGCATTGGAAGCAGGAATCAAGTCTGCTTCCCTGTTCTGACGGTGCATGCTCAGGTGTCAGGAAAGAATGGACAGAACTGCATATACACGTGCGGCAAGTGAAGGATCCCACAATCCAGGCGCTATAGAAGGACATGAGACCCATATATGCATGCGCGGCCACTGCAAGCAATACATGTTGTAGTTGAGGTACAAGCCAATATATCATATGGGAGATTTTATGAAACGTCACAAATTGTTAACACTGTATTGCAATCATATTAGATCACATTCTGGTGGTTGGACTACCTCTTCATTGATGGTGTTTGTCATATCTGACATACTAGGTTATAAACCAAAATCGAACAAAAATGAGTATATAGACTAGAATATATATATTGTATCAAAAAGATTAAAGATCCTGGTGAGAACTAACTAGAAGAGGCGGCATACATGCCAGTTACTGCACTTTATTTCATGCGAGTAAGAGTTTTCATCTTTTCTTTCCCTGGCAAGGTTTCAGTACTATATGCATGCATATTTGGTGCCAGAGGCTTTTCAAGGTGGTGATTCAATACACCTCTATTGTGATATGTACGGACCTTTACTTATAGACGTATATCTGCAACGTATATTCTTTGCCATGCTGCTTTTACCTAATGTAGCAAAATAATATCATATCTCACTCCATGGAAACCAATGTGGCGTTGTATATTTGGTTTTGGATATTTTTTGTAATATATTATATATTTGTGTTTTTATCTCTGTTGTTGCTTAAATTAATAAACATCTTTTTGATAGAATATATATATATATTCTAGTCTATATGTGCCTTTTGTTCGATTTTGGTTTATATCATGTCTATTTGCTAGCCATAGGCTGTTCCCTTCTCATTTGGTACGGACTATTTATAGGAATAACGGACATACTATGTGCATCAGTTATGCCCATAAACCTAGTAAAGAAGCAAACATTCTGGAAGTCTTCATTTTAACATTGAAGAATAGCTTTATAATACTGTACAGTGTGCACTAGTTCATAGAAAACTGATGGGCTGCATTCTCATGAATACTTGTAAAACTAGTGGAATGAAACTTGTGGAGTCCGATACTTACAAGTTGCTTCTTCTCAAGACTCTGATCTCCTTTGTGGTTTTCCGAGATCCCTCCACAACTCTTCCCCCTTTCTTCATTTTCTGGCTTACTGGTTTCCATGTTTTCTTCAGATTCTTCAGCTAATTGGTCCCCGACAACATCTCGAGTAGCTTCTTGCTTTTCATTTGCGGACCTGCTGCTTTCTTCATCAGTCTTATCTGTGTCCTCCTCAACAGGAATAAGCTGATTAGAGTAATTCTTAGATCCAGAGATCAAACCCTCTAGCTTGCTGAGGGGAAACTCATACAGTGTTTCGTAGAAGGACTTTGGAAAACCAAAGCAGTCTGTTGCAGCTCTGACAGGTCCACCACCTGGATACATCTGGATAACAGATCCGTATCCTTAGAGAAAAAATAAATATAAAATAGTCAACTTTAAGCCACCTAAGAGAACTATTAAAAAAAATAAAATATATATATATATATATACACACGTACGTACGTACGTACGTATATATACATACACACACACACACACACACACATATATATACACCTCTATATAATATACACAGATTAATCACATTACTATGATCACATCCTACTTTCGACTGTAGTGGGCTGGCTTGGTGGGTATATAAGGCGTGCAATAGGCGGTCTGAACAAATATCACTCGTCGTTAACATGGGTAAAAGGGGCGATTTATTGGAGTGGCAAAAAGGGAGGATTATTGGCTTACGAACCAAGGGTGGTAGTATTTTCCAAATGGCACCATATAGCTGTGGCTTCATGCGTATCAGGCGAGAAACAGAGAACCAACACCCTGCAACCATTGCTAGAACATAAGCTGGTGGCAGCAGAGTTATGGTCCGGTGAGTTTTTTCATGGCATTATCTGGGCCCACTCATCCACGTGGAAGGCACTCTGAACCGATTTGGGTATGAACCCATTGATGCAGATCACGTCCACCCATACATGCGGTTTGTCTTCCCTGGGGCAGATGGAATCTTCCAGCAAAACAATGAGACATGTCACACGGCTAGAAATGTCTGACAGTGGTTGGTAGAGCACGACCAAGACTTTCAAGGCCCCCTAATTTGCCAGACTTGAACCCAATTGAGCATCTGTGGGACCAACTCAATAGTCTTGTTCGCTCTACGGATCCTCCCCCACTCACCCACCAGTAAATGTGGGATGCACTGCAGTCAGCATGGCTCCACATACCAGAGACAACCTTCCAGCACCTTATTGAGTCACTCACAGCCCGTATAGCTGCTGTCCGTGCTGCACACCTCTGGATATTAGCTGCTGGTCATAATAATGTGACTCGACTGTGTATATAGAACTCATTATATATATATATATATATATATATATATATATACACACACACACACACACACACACACACACACACACAGTTCTCGCTCTATAAAATACAGTGGATATACAAAGTCTACACATGCCAGGTTTTTGTCATGTCAAAAAAATCAGTACAAGATAAGTCACTTCAGAACTTTTTCTAGCTTTAAGTGTGAACACTCTAATAATTGGGGATGTGGTTGTGTTCAGAATTAGCCAATCACATTTAAACTCACGTTAAATAGTAGTCAGTACACCGCTGCCATTATTTAAAGTGATTCTGCTTAACCCCATATAAAGTTCAGCTGTTCTACTAGGATTTTTAGGACATTTACTTTGTTGAATGGGACAGCAACGGCCATGATCCGTAAAGAGCTTACAACACATCAAAGGCATCTGATTGTTGAAAGGCAGTCAGGAGAAGGGTACCAAAGAATTTCCAAGGCATTAGATATACCATGGAATACAGTGATGTTCATCAAGTGGATTACTTTTGGTACAACAGTGACATCACCAAGAACTGGATGTCTCTCAAAACTTGATGAAAAGACTAAATTGGTCCGGGAGGCTACAAAGAGGCCTACAGCAACATTAAAGGATCTGCAGGACTTTCTGGAAGGTACTGGTTGTGTAGTGCATGTGACAACAATCTCCCGTATTCTTCATATTTCTGGGCTGTGGGGTAGGGTGGCAAAGTCAGAAGCCTTTTCGAACAAAGAAAAACATCCAAGCCCGGCTATGATTTGCAAAGACCTACATCAATTCTGCCAAAAGCATATGGGGAAATATGTTATGGTCTGATGAGATGTAGGTTGAACTTTTTGGCCATAATTCCAAAAGGTATGTTCGGCGCAAAGCCAACACTGCACATCACCAAAAGAACCCCATACCCACAGTGAAGCACGGTGGAGGCAGCATTATGCTTTGGGGCTGTTTTTCTGCAGCTGGAAGTGGGGCTTTAGTCAAGGTGGAGGGAATTATGAACAGTTCCAAATATCAGTCAATATTGGCACAAAACCTGCAGGCCTCTGCTAAAAAGCTGAAGAGGAATTTCACCTTTTAGCATGACAACAACCCAAATCATACCTCCAAATCAACAAAAGAATGGCTTCACCAGCAGAAGATCAAAGTTTTGGAATGGCCCAGCCAGAGCCCAGACCTGAATCCCATTGAAAATCTGTGGGGTGAGCTGAATAGGGCTGTACACAGGGGATGCCCTCGCAATCTGACAGATTGAGATGGAGCGCTTTTGCAAGGAAGAGTGGGCAACAATTGCGAAGTTAAGATGTGCCATGCTGATAGACTTCTACTAGGGCTGGGCGATTTTGCCCAAAAATCAAGTCTATATTTTTTTCAACACTCTGGCCAATTTAACTTTGAATCTCGATTCTCTTATTTTTTTTCTGTTTATTTAACAGTAATACCAAGAGATAATTAAATACATTTTCTTTATATAACTAACTTTTTAACATATATTGCTATAATTATTGTACTTAACTTCACAACTTTTAACCTCTGCAAATACTTTATTTTATCAAATACAAATGGAAAAATGTCTATCTAATTGATTACAACTTGTGTGTTCCCCGGCAGGGAACAGGTTAACAGAATCTATAATCAATGATGGGCTGCGTGCACTACATCCACCTATGCCCGTCAGCACCTTAGCCAGTCTCCGACAATTTTCCTGGTAGACAGCTGCGTTGACTCTGGACGTGATATAACAGTTACATTTTCCTAATCAAATGTACACCGCACCTAGAAATGGATTTTACCTGCAGTTTTGTTTCGTATTTCCGCACCAAACTCTGCAACGTGTGTAGTTAGCCTTGGAGTTCTATTCTAATTTTTCCAGGGGCATTGGAACAGCAAATAGTGTATGTGCACTATTGAAATAACTAAAAAATAGGCGCTTCCCACACTAATATTGAAAGTGACACTGTCATGATCTAGTAGCCGCATTTCCATTTTAAAACTTGCAATCGGCCACAAGACTTGCAGCTTCAGACATGGCGACAGACCATAAGGCACCTGACGCTGCTTCAGCATAAAAAAAATGCATATATTCCATATATTGTATGTATTTAGTGTACATTTTTTGGGATTAAATTTAGAAAAAATCCCCATGATAGACCAAGTACATGTTAGAGCTAAACAGCTGGATGTTTGTGTTCACATTATTGTGTGTCTGTAGCTTCAGCTGGAGGGTTAAACGTGTGTGTACAGGAGTTCTCTGCCGATGGTGAAAGGCTAATTAAATATCATCCGTTTCCCCATTGTCTCTCACACCTCCGCAGTCCTAATAACTTTGGCTCCTGGCTGTACAGGAATACATAAGGACATCTGTTCTGAAAACACGTCAGAGGGAATCCCTTTCACGGACTGCTCAGCATTATTAATTTTGCATGGATTGGGTGTTCCCTGTACCCGAGTTGTTGTGATCAGCTGAAAGGCTTAATGTTTAACCCCTTCCCGACATTTGCCGTACATGTACGTCATGGAAAGTACTGACTTCCCGCATCTTGCCGTACATGTACGCCAAATGTTTGGGACCGGCTCAGAAGCTGAGCCGGTCCCATCATCACCGGATCTCAGCTGTATCTTACAGCTGACATCCGGCTGTAACGGCGGGGACCAAAATTAGCTTCGATCCCCGCCATTAACCCCTTAAGTGCAGCGCTCAAACGCGATCGCTGCACTTAAGGTGTTTGCAGCTCATCGGAACCCCAGTAATGAAATTGCCGGGGTTCCGGTGGCTGCAATGGCAACCGGAGGCCTAATACTGGCCTCCCGGTCTGCCTAGCACCGAAGCCGGTCAAGATCCGCCCGGCGGCGGAGCCTGATCGGCTTCCGTAGCTGCCGGCAAGATGGCGCCGGGTCAGGAGCTGATCCGGCGTCATCAGCGGTGGAAGTCAGCTGTACTGTACAGCTGACATCCACCTGTAACGGCAGGAACCGGAGCTAGCTCCGATCCCTGCCATTAACCCCTTCGATGCAGCAATCGAAAACGATTACTGCATCGTAGCGGTTACTAGCAGATCGCCAGCCCTGACAGGCAATCAGGACTGGCGACTGCTGTTATGGCAACAGGAGACACAATGGTCTCCTGCTCTGCCATTACGGAAGCCGATTTAGGCCCCGCCGGGAGGCGAAGCCTGATCGGCTTGCTGTCAGTGAATGACTGACAGATCTAATACATTGCACTACATAGGTAGTGCAATGTATTAGAAAAAAAAAAATCTGACCGTTGGAACTTCAAGTCCCCTAGTGGGACTTGAGAAAAAGTGTAAAAAAAAGTATAAAAAAAGTGTAAAAAAAAGTGCACAAAATAAAAGTTTGAAAACAGTAAAAGTTTCAAGTAATCAAATAAAACACAATCCCCCTTTTACTCTTATCAAGTACTTTATTATTGAAAAATAATAATAAACCATATGTATTTGGTATCGCCACGACCGTAACGACCTGAGGTATCAAAATATTGTATTATTTATTGCACGCGGTGAACAGCGTAAAAAAAACCGTAAAAAACGTTACCAGAGTTTCTGTTTTTTGGTCACTTTGCCCTACAAATATTAGAATAAAAAGTGATCAAAAAGTCGCACGTATCCAAAAATGGTACCTATAAAAACTATAGCTCGTCTCGCAAAAAACAAGCCATCATACACCTCCGTCGACAAAAAAATTAAAAAGTTATGGCTCTCACAACTTGGCGACAGAAAAAATACATTCTTTTTACAAAAGTAATTTTATTGTGCAAAAAGTTGTAAAACATGAAAGAGTTCTATAAATGAGGTATCGCCGGAATCGTACTGACCCGCAGAATAAAGGTAACATGTAGTTTATAACGCATGGTGAACGCTGTATAAAAAAAAAACGAAAAAAGCTGTGCCAGAATTGCGTTTTTTTGTTTACCTGGCATCCCAAAAAATAGAATAAAAGGTTATCAAAAAGTCGCATTTACCCCAAAATGGTACCAATAATCGCTACAGCTCGTCCCGCAACAAACCAGCCCTCATACCACTACGTCTATGAAAAATAAAATTAGTTATGGCTCCAATAAGTCAGGAAATAAAAAAATATGCAGTTGTGCCCGAGGGGAACATTTCTTCTGTTTGAAGAGGCGATTTTTCAAGGACCTAAAATTAGGGAACCAGGAAAGGGAGGGCCCAAACATATCCGCTGGAAGCGACGGTGCCCGTATTATACCAGGACAACACTTTCCCAGCAAAATTCCCCAAACTACAAAGGCGCGGAGTGTGGATCAAAAGGGTGATAAGAAAGGACGCCATATATCAGTGCGACACCGGCCTGTGCAGAAAGGATTGCTTCACAGCGTAACACACATCTATGGATTATTTTATTGTTTTTTTTTTACCCCATTATTATACCACCTGACTATGCCCCTTATATACTCCGCCCGGCTTACATATGCCCTACATTATAAACTGAAACACCAGTAAGACTCCAAACAAAACTACTACCAAGCAAAATCCACGCTCCAAAAGCCAAATGGCATTTCCTCCCATCTGAACCCTACAGCGTGCCCAAACAGCAGTTTCCTTCCACATATATGGCATAGTCATACCCGGGAGAACCCTTTTAGCAATTTTTGGGGTGTGTGTCTCCAGTGGCATAAGCTGGGCACGACATATTTGCCACTGAATGGCATATCTAGGGAAAAATATAAATTTTTAATTTGCACCATCCACAGCGCATTCATTTATGGAAAAGATCTGTGGGGTGAAAATGCTCACTACACCCCTTAATAAATGCCTTGAGGGGTACAGTTTCCATAATGGGGTCACTTCCCAGGGGTTTATTTTTATTATTTCACATCTGAGCCTCTGCAGTTGTGAACCAATACTTTGTAAATCGCCAAATTAGGCCTCAATTTTACATGGTACCCTTTCACTCCTGAGCCTGGTCGACTGTCCAGGCAAGAGATTAGGGCCACATGTAGGGTGTTTCTAAAACCAGGAAACCCAGCATAATAATTAGAGAGCTGTCTTGTTATGGTGGCACAAGCCGGGCACCACATATTGTCCACATATCTGTGGAAAAAATCCCATTTTCACTCTGCAACATCGAGTTCACACTAATTTCTACAAAACACCTGCAGGGTTAACATGCTCACTACACCCGTAGGTAAATGCATTGAGGGGTGTAGTTTCCAAAATGGGGTCACTTCTGGGGGGTTTCCACTGTTTTGGGCCCACAGGCGCCCAGAAACCAATCCAGAAACATCTGCACTCCAAATGGCGGTCCTACCCTTCTGAGCCCTGCCGTGTGCCCAAACAGCAGTTTATGACCACATATGGGGTATTGCCGTACTCGGTAGAAATTGCTTTACAAATGTTGGGTTCTTTTTTTCCTTTATTTGTTGCGAAAATGAAAAAATTTGCGCTAAAGCTACGTCTTATTGAAGAAAAAGGATTGTTTTTATTTTCACTGCCCAATTCTAATAAATTCTATGAAACATCTGTGGGGTCAAAATGCTCACTACGCCCCTAGATGAATTCCTCAAGAGGTGTAGTTTCCTAAATGGTGTCACTTTTTGGGCGTTTTCATTGTTTTTTCCCCTCAGGGGCTTTGCAAATGTGACATGGCCGCCGCAAACCATTCCTGCTCAATGTGATCTCCAAAAGCCAAATAGCGCTCTTTCCCTTCTAAGCCAAGCCGGTTCTCCAAACAGCCGTTTATTACCACATGTGGGGCATTGTTTTACTCGGGAGAAATTGCTTTACAAATTTTGTGGTGCTTTTTCTCCTTCAGTCCTTGTGGAAATGAGTAAAAATAAGCTAAACCTACATTTTCTTTGAAAAAATGTTGATTTTTATTTTCAGGGCCTACTTCCAATAATTTCTGCAAAAAACCTGTGGGGTCAAAGAGCTCACTATACCCCTAGATAATTTCCTCAATGGGTGTAGTCTCCAAAATGGGGTCACTTGTGGGGGGTTTCCACTGTTTTGTCTCCTCAGGGACTTCGTAAATGTGACCTGGCCTCCGCAAACCATTCCTGCTTAACTTGAGCTCCAAATAGCGCTCTTTCCCTTCTCAGCCCTGCCGTGTCTCCAAACAACCGTTTATTACCACATGTGGGGCATTGTTTTACTCGGGAGAGATTGGTTTACAAATTTTACGGTGCTTTTTCTCCTTCAGTCCTTGTGGAAATGAGAAAAAATTAGCTAAACCTACATTTTCTTTGAAGAAATGTTGATTTTAATTTTCACGGCCTACTTCTAATAATTTCTGTAAAAAAGCTGTGCGGTCAAAATGCTCACTGTACCCCTAGATAATTTCCTTGAGGTGTGTAGTTTCCCAGATGGGGTCACTTTTGGGGGATTTTGACTGTTTTGGCACCGCAAGAGCCCTTCAAACCTGACATGGTGCCTAAAATTTATTCTAACAAAAATAAGGCCCCAAAATCCACCAGGTGCTCCTTTGCTTCGGAGGCCGGTGCTTCAGTCCATTAGCACGCTACGGCTACATGTGGGATATTTCCTAAAACTGCAGAAACTGGGCAACAAATATTGAGTTGCATTTCTCTGGTAAAACCTTCTGTGTTATAAAAAAAATTGTACTAAAAATTTATTTCTGCAAAAAAATATGAAATTTGTAAAATTCACCTCTACATTGCTTTAATTCCTGTGAAATGTGTAAAGGGTTAAGACATTTTCTAAATGCTGTTTTGAATACTTTGAGGGGTGAAGTTTTTAAAATGGGGTGACTTTTTGGGGGTTTCTAATATATAAGGCCCTCAAAGCCACTTCACAACTGAACTGGCCCCTGTAAAAATGGCCTTTTGAAATTTTCTTGAAAATGTGAGAAATTGCTGCTAAAGTTCTAAGCCTTGTGAGGTCATAGAAAAATAAAAGGATGTTCAAAAAACGATGCCAATCTAAAGTAGACATATGGGTGATGTTAATTAGCAACAATTTTGGGTGGTATAAGTGCCTGTCTTACAAGCAGATACATTTAAATTGAGAAAAATGCTAATTTTTGCAATTTTTCGCTAAATTTTGGTGTTTTTCACAATTAAATACTGAACATATCGAGCAAATTTTGCCAGTAACATAAAGTCCAATGTGTCACGAGAAAACAATCTCAGAATCGCTTGGATAGGTGAAAGCATTCCGGAGTTATTACCACATAAAGTGACACATGTCAGATTTGAAAAATGAGGCTCGGTCAGGAAGGTCAAAAGTGGCTAAAGAGGGAAGGGGTTAAAACCACACAGTCACGCATGTACATACAAACACGCAGAGACCCCTATGACATTGACACCATTATAGAACATATAAAAACAAATGCCTTTTGCTGGTCACAGATAATGAACATCCATAGTGTCTGTGTGTGTGTGTGTGTGTGTGTGTGTGTGTGTGTGTGTGTGTGTGTGTGTGTGTGTGTGTGTATATATATATATATATATAATTTTTTTTTATTCTGATGGAAAAATTATTTTGACTATAGGAAAAAAAAAAATATCTCCCAAATGAGTGGTATAAAAAAAAACCCTCTCGTGTTCTCTACATCTTTATTTTTAGTCACTTGTGCCCAAGTTAAATAGCCAGGCAGCTTGTAAGTAGGACGTCTCACAGTGGGCTCCAGCTTTCAGGCCTCAGATTCTGATAGTCAATGAGGGAGTGGATATAGATCAGAGCAATCTATTTATATAAAGTTTCACATCCAAACGGACAAGTAGATAGAATGCGGACTAGTGGGACAGAGAACCTTCTTGGTAGTTATCCTTTAATAGGAACCTCTGCAAAAAAAAATATTGGAATCTATGACCGATCATGATTAGATCTAGGAGTTTCAACTTTTAACTTATTTTGTTAAGAAAACATAAAATAGAATAATGTAATACACCCTTCTATGTGTGATCACCCATAAGGTACAGTATGTTTGTGTATGCAATTCTTATGACATAATAGCACTGAATGAATTGCACAAAATATAGCAGGAATAGTAGGAATTTTAATTTGTCTTCCTCCATCCCTCAGCTACACCAATGAAAGGCCCCTCTTTATAGAGCAATTAGCGTGGGGAACACATGGGATCACTTTGCCCCCCATTTTCCCTCTACTTCTGTTCTCCCCCCCCTTGTTTTTTGTGATGGTGGTTTGTTCCGCACCCCTTTTAGGGGTGCAGTTGGTACTTACCTATTCTGGAAGTTTCCACCAGGTACACCAGGCAGATTTATTGTGTGTCTGTAGCTTCAGCAGCAACAGGCCAGGGATCGGTGGTATCAGCTGAGTGGCGGGAAAATCCTGTGGATATAAGGCTGCACTCTGGTCCGGTCAGCTACTCTTCTGAGAAGATGATCCCGGAAGCAGCCCCCCCTCCCTAAAAAGTTTTGTGAAATATATTGTCGCGGTGTTGGTTAGTGGGGTCGTCGCCCGTGGTGCACAAGGGCTTTATTTAATATTGGACATTTTATTCTTGGACATTATACATTTGTTTATTGAGATATGCAAGTTGTTTTTTAATTCATTTATTGGTTTTTATGTTACCCATAATAAACACCGTGGCCCTTATCTCCAAATTATCTGGTTTGTCTTCTTTATTTGGGTTCTGGGGTGGCATATGTGATCCCATATGTCCAGTGCCAGTGGTCACACATGATCAGCAGCTCAGTCCCACTACCCGGATCCTCTTTTAGGCTTCGTTCACATCTGCGTCAGGGCTCCGTTCAGGCGTTCCGTCAGAACGGAACCCTGACTGAAACCAATGGAAACCTTTGCATCACCATTGATTTCAATGGTGACTGATCCAGTGCAAATGGTTTCAGTTTGTCTCCTTTGTGCAAGGTTTCCGTCGTTTTGACTGAAGAAATACTATAGTCGACTACGCTATTCATTCCATCAAAATGACAAAACCCTTGCACAACGGACACAAACGGAAACCATTTGCACCGGATCCGTCACATTGAAATCAATGGTGATGCAAATGGAAACCTATGGTTTCAGTCAGGGTTCCGTTCTGACAGAAAGCCTTAACGGAGCCCTGATGCAGATGTGAATGAAGCCTTACACGGACATCAGAGTGGTTCCTGAATCTAAAAAATTCCAGGGAGTGCTATAACAAAAAATGTCTAACAGCAATGTCTAGACACAGAAACATGTTTTTAAAAAAAGATTCAAACCTGAAAAAAAAAAAATTACGTTTTGGCGAATCTAACAGAAATGTCAAATATTTTCACGTGAAAACCCCTTTCACAAAAGGGAACATGCCAAATACAGCGGTATAATCTTACCTCCCATGCGCTCCATTACGGATCCCAGAACTAGACCAGCACAGGTCTCCATGACCATCACTTTACTGCCTGCATGAATATTTCCTAATGTGAGCATTTGGGCCAATGTATCATATCGGAGCTGACTGAGAAAGAATGAAGAAGAGATTTCTTAGTAGAAATGTAAAAGAAAAACAAAGTCTTAATTTAATTTGTGAAATAAACATTATACTTGCCAATTCTTATCATAGCAGTAAAAAGAGCAAGAAACATAATACACAAAGCTAAGAACATGACAAGTTCTGATCAGGTAATTTCCTGCTAGTTTTCAATTGGACTATTGGTGTAACAGACTATCAGCTGGATTTCTAAATTATTTGGTGCCAGAATATCACATGTACCATATATAACTCACATACTAGTTAAAAAGGATGATTCTCATCTTTTAAAGCATATAGGAACTACCATCACTTTATGATCAGTTGGGGTCCGACCTCTGGGACCCACAGCGATCCTGAGAACAAAGATGCCACAACGCTTTTTTAGTACTGCGTCCCCGTCACTTTTTTTTCCTGCACAGCAGCGTTTCTGGCCACCCGGCTGTGCAGGGAACTGAAGCTGCCCTCATTGATTTAAATGGGGCCGGTTTCCGTTCCCTGCACAACCGATGGCTGGGGCTCCACTGGGCAGGAAAAAACAGTAAAGTGGATGCAGCACTAAATCAGCGATGAAGTCCAGTCATTCACAAGATCATAAAGTGATGGCATATTCTAGCGATATGCCATCACTTTAAAGATGGAAATACCGCTTTAAAACGAAAAAAGGTGAGAGCAATCTAGTAAAACTACTTTTTTTTTTTTTTAAATACCCACATAAACCAACCCCCTTACCAGATTTTTCCAGGTTCCCTTGCATAGTACATTATGGCAAGAATACGGGTGGAAGGCCTTAAAATCGTAATATGTGCGTCATACCTGCAAAAGAAAAGATTTCACAAGTCACCGATTAAACAATAGAGCTCATCGAAAGTGTGCAAGAAGAAATAAATGTATACAAGTCATATCAAACAACGTTAGGCCACAGCTTCTCAAACTTTTTCTACCTGATCCTCACAAGCCAGAAGATAGTGCTGCAAAGCAACAGTGCTAATGATTGAGCCATGGTCCACAAGATTTACAAATGCCATTTAAATGGGTTTCCCAACTCACACATTTATGGTATATCCACATCAATAAATGTGTCGTAGGTGTGGGTCCCACTTCTGGGACCCAGATCTATGTGTAGAATGGGGGTGCCCAAGCTCTGCTGGTAAGGAAACCACCACATCTAGTGAGAATTAATGGAGAGGTGGACGTGCATTTTCTTGGCTCTCTTTATTCAGTTTGACGGGAGTTACAGAAACAGCTGAGCTTGCTTGCGCGGCCACCTCTCCGCCTGGATGTGGCATTAGTGAGGCGGAACAGAGGTTGGGGGGACCCACCTTCACCACAAAATGAGCAATTCCCAGAAGTAGAGCCCACACCTTTCGCACATTTATGGCATTTGTAGGTTAGGAATATTCCTACAATAAAGGCATTCACACAGCTTCAGTCACCACTGATGTGGGTAAAGAAAGAAACTAATAATAAGTAAAACTCATGTTTCCTATGAAAGACAAAGCACAATTTCTTTAAGCTAATTTTGGCTGAATATCTACCCACAGCATACCTCCTGCCATAAATAATAACATAGCTTTTCTTCTGGATACTTATGGGCAGTCTAAGGCCTCATGCACACGACCGTGCTCGTAATTACGAGCACGGCCGGCCGCTTTTGCGAGCCGTGCTCCCATTATAAAGCATAGCAGCACGGCCCGTAAAATGAAAAAATAGAACATGTTCTATTTTTTTAACGGCACGGGCACCTTTCCGTGAGAAAACGGGAAGGTACCCGTGACTAACAAAAGTCTATGGGCCCGTTATTGCGGGTCGTAATTACGACCCGCAATAACGGGTGTTTTTACGGTCGTGTGCATGAGGCCTTACACAAAAAACATCTACTTCCTGTCAGCCATCTTAGCTTCCACCCCTGTCTGCAGGCCAAGCTCTGTACATACAACCAATAACTGGGAGGCCTCTCCTGCCCCTCTTGCATTTCTCAGGGCTGTGTATATGTTGGGCACTGTAGTTCAGTGATAGCATTGGCCACTAAGTTTAAGTAAGTGCTTCTTGTATGAGGACTTGGTTCCTTTATATACCGAGAGCTGTCAAAGGAGGTAGACATTCCTTGTACAAATAGACAGCTAAATATAAATGTATTGTGTATACATGACTAATGAAGGTAAAATAAAGTACTCCAC
Organism: Rhinoderma darwinii; assembly: GCF_050947455.1. Classification (NCBI taxonomy): domain Eukaryota; kingdom Metazoa; phylum Chordata; class Amphibia; order Anura; family Rhinodermatidae; genus Rhinoderma; species Rhinoderma darwinii. The sequence goes on along the minus strand of NC_134690.1, from coordinate 361,711,994 downwards.
CACAGCGGCCTTTAAATAAATGACGACAGAATCAGCAACTAAAATCAGAGTCGGAGGACAGCAACTAATTAATATCTGACAAGTGAAAGGAAAGGTCAAACGTGAGCGAGACAGACAGATCAGTCGTGTGAGCGAAGACACGGAGAAACAACTACTCAACTCATTTCTCTTCATGTCAGACAGTTATTCCAGTTCTAAATTCCAAACCATACGCCACTCCAGGGACTTTAACATGACTGATTAGTATATTGCATATATCGTCTTCTTTTATTATATATTTGAGGTACTGCACTTAGCACATTATACTGAGGGTTGTTTATATAGTGCAGACATAGTACCATTATTGTAACATATAAATATTTCATACAAACTATTGGGATAACCCATATAATATTGCTCTTTCCCCAATAGTGATTGATTATACGAAAAGGTGATACTCTTTGCACTATTCACTTTACATTTCGTTGCTGACCGGTCACATATATTATATTTAGATGCGATGCAACCTGTGGACTGGTGTGGCACTGTTTTTGGAGGACAGCAGCCATGTTTTTCTAATCCTGGACAACCATTTAAAAAAAAAAAAACAACAAAAAAAAAACAACAAACAAACGCTCAACGAAGCCTGTCCAGCTTCTCTAAACCCTGACAATTAACGGTTATTAACAGGGGAAGCCACGGCCAACATCACATTTCCCCTGCAGGGGAAATGTAGAATTACATGCTGGCCAATCAAATAAATGGCCACCCATGTAATTCATATAAGCTACGGGTCCGCCAGAGTGGCTCTCTGTTCTGGCAGAGTCGGCAGGAGACCCACCCTCTATGACATCCATATACACTAATAGGGCATATGCACAGGGGTGGTCATGCATATGCCCGGTGTAACCCCTTTAAACAGTGATGGCATATTGCTAAGATATGATTGATCGGAGTCTGACCTCTGGGACCACCCTCTTTGCAAGTAACTGCAACACAGCTCCTTTCAACAGGGACGAGTCGTGCTGTTCAGGCCCCTTTTAAACGCTCGTTTCCCGATAATTGCCCTGTGTAAACAGGGAAACGATCAGCCGATGAACGAGCAAACGTCTCGTTCATCGGCGCTCGTTTACACCGCCCACGTCGGGCTGTGTAAAAGTACCCTTAGTCTGAGGATCGGTGGGGGTCTCAGCAGTTGGTACCCACCAAAGTGGTGGCATAACCCAGCGATATGCCATCACTTCTTCTGGTGGGAAAAAACCTCAAATTTCTATTATGGGGGAAATGCATTTCTGCCACTTTTATTTAGTTATTTTTTATAATTATTCTTTTTTTTCCCCACACAATTTTAGACTTGAGAATGCTGAACCAGCACCTACAATGTACCTCATAGTAAATTACGTACAATGGATCACATTGAAAGCACTTCAGCTTAGTCACATCCGCTGGTTTTGCTACCACAGAGGGGATCATAATAAGTACTCGTCATAGGTTGCACTGTATAATAAACTATTAGAATAGTAAATGATAAAGCTGTTAAAATGCTCTGTATGCAACTACTACTTGAATCTTTGTTCGATCCGGCTGCCTAATATGCAAGACGTGTGGCACAGGAGATCCTGGTCTCAGCGAGGGGGTCACAGGTCAATGCTCTGCTAACACCGCTGCTGAACAAGAGATGAAGGGGCTGATGCAGTACATTGGGGGAGGGGAGGTCTGTCAGAGACATAATCTCCAAGAGATGTTAGCTGCCTAGAGATGAATCTACGTTTAACTCATCTTTTCATCTGGCTGGCATAGCAGTGATCAATACGAACACACCATAGTACAGGCTCATAATATTACTGTGCAATATAATACAAGCCAGCAGTATTGATCGTGAAACTGGGGAGAAAAAAAATATATAGTGGATACAGGAAAGGAGAAAGCGTAGGATTAAAATGATGTACCAAACACTAAAAATATAAGAAACAAAAAAAGGAAGCAATTCTATAGCCAAGTACATACAGATGTGAGCCAAACTATTGTCCCCCATTAGCCTGCATATTATATCGATGGACCGGAGAGGACAAATGGCTGCCAGACATGGAAAGGGAGATTAGGAAAAATTCATCCAGTTGAATTTACATTTTCCTCGACATTAGATTGTCAAAACCCACCACTAATATTGATGTGATTTGTCAATACAATTCTGGTTTTGGGCGGTTTAGGAGAAGATTTACCTTTAGTAAACTGAAGAGAATATACTAGGGAACTGAATACAATATTACTATTGGATTTGCTTCCTTTGCCTCCCATTGGAAGTACATCAATATTAATTATGCAGGTAATCTCTGGCAATTTTCAATCGTAAAAAAGGTGTAGCCAAAAGCAGCATTAAAAAACACAAAACATGCAGTATAAACATGCTACACACAACCAGTACTTGGCAATACACTCTCACATTTCCCAATACCGCCCTACAAATCAGCAGCCAGGCTACAAGATTAGAATGGGATGCCAGCCGTTTTAAAGCAGGATTTAGGCCTCATTTACACGAGCGTATTATACGCGCGTGCGACGCGCGTGCTTTTCACGCGTGTCGTACGCACCTATAATAGTCTATGGGGCTGTTTAGACGATGCGTGAATTTTGCGCAGCGTGAGTGCGTTGCGTAAAACTCACGACATGTTCTATATTCTTGCGTTTTTCACGCAACACGCACCCATTGACTTCAATGGGTGCGTGAAAACAACGCATGCCACACTGACGGTCCTGCGTTGCATGCGCGAAAATCACGCAAGAGCTGTCAAAAGGATGAATGTAAACAGAAAAGCACCACGTGCTTTTCTGGTTACAAACATCCAAACGGAGTGTCAAATTAGAGATGAGCGCACCGAACTTCACCGGGTTCGGCCGAACTCGTTTTAACCGAACCCGGCAAAAAATGTTCGGGTACGCGACGTCAGGAGACAGTCACTGCCCACGGTGCTGAAAGACTTAAACTGTTTCAGCACCATGGACAGTGACTTTCGATCACAATATACATATACGTGTAAAAAAAAAAAGAAGTTCTGACTTACCGATAACTCCCGGCTTCTTCCTCCAGTCCGACCTCCCGGGATGACAATTCAGGCCAAGTGACAGCTGCAGCCAATCACAGGCCAAGCACAGGCTGCAGCCAATCACAGGCTGCAGCGGTCTCATGGCCTGCCGCGTCATCCTGGGAGGTGGGGCCGGATGACAAGAGAGGGACGCGTCACCAAGGCAACGGCCGGGAGACCGGACTGGAGGAAGCAGGCAGTTCATGGTAAGTGTGAACGTCTTTTTTTATTCACAGGTTGGTGTAGATTGTGATCGGCATTCACTGTCGAGGGTGCTGAAAGAGTTACTGCCGATCAGTTAGCTCTTTCAGCACCTTGGACAGTGACGGGCGTCGACTACCTCATCTCTATGATGGCGGCTGCGCGAAAATCACGCAGCCGCGCATCATACACGGATGACACACGGAGCTGTCAATTGCCTTTTGCGCACGCAAAACGCAGCGTTTTTTTGCGTGCGCAAAACGCACACGCTCGTGTAAATGAGGCCTTAATCTGTTGACAGAACTGACAGGATAACCAGGGGGAAACTGCATCAACAGCTGCTCCTCTATTACACGACGCCCTACTATAAAAGGGATGCTCCGAGCTCCGTACACCTGTCAAACCGTTACGCAGGCGTCCTAAGGCGAGCTCAGGGAGGTCAGAAATTTCCCGTGGCGCAGAAGGAAAGTGCAATGTGAACCTATGCTTCAAGTAGCTTTTTTTCACTTCTATACATAATTTTATCACCGTCCACAAGCTGCCTGTCCATATTGCTTACCGAATCCTTTTTCTTTTCATAAACCACAGGATACATTTCACTGTAGTGGTTTTGTTTCACATTGGCTTTATGTTGGGCAAACCAATAATTTTTTACATAGCAAGTAATACAGGAGATAGTCAAAAAACAACAAAAATCATAGAAGCCCCATTAACTGGTTGCTGACACAGGATGAAAATACTCGTCCTGAGCGGCGGGTACTTGGCGCATCAGGACGAGTATTCTAGTCCTGTGTAACAGCCAGTGTCCGCGCGCCACGATTAGCGGGGCGACGGCTGTAATACACAGGTGCAAGCCCGCTCAACGGCGGACAGAAGGGAAACCTCTTCTCTCCGACGTTAGCCCCTTGAATGCCACGATCAAAGCGGATTGTGGTATTCAAAGCTAAAGTGAGAAGGGGTCTCCCCTTTGATCGTGTCACAGGAAATCCATTGAAGGACCCCAGGGCTGTCTGACCATATTCCCTGTGACTGAGGTATGCCCTAACAACTGCCTGTGTACAATCAGTACACAGGCTAATGTACTGGCATATAGATATATGCCAGTACATTAAAGTTCAAAAATCAAAATGAAAAATCCCTCTATGGGATTAAAAACAAAAAATTGAAAGTTAAATAAATAAATAAAAAAAATCCCCAAACCTTTTTTACAATAAACTTTTCAAAATATAAGTCCCAAAACATGAAATAATATACGCATATTTTGGTAAAAGAAAACTGCAGCAGAACGGCTTTTTTGTCTACATTTTTGCCTAAATACAAATTTATATAAATTAAAAACGATAATGTAAATGTACCAAAAAATGGTACCTACATGAAGTAGAACTCGTCCCGCAAAAACAAAAGTCTCATACGGTGCTACTTTGGGAAAAAAATAAAAAAAGTTAGGAGCGCCGGGATGCAAAGAGGGAAACATAAAAAAAATTGTTCGGTCCTCAAGGCCAAAATTGGCTGTGTCCTTTTGAGGTTAAAAGGTGTTGTCTCGTGAAAACAAATAAAAATAAAACCCCATTCCATATGTCCTTCTAGAACATATGGACATCATAGAGGCGGATTCTCAGCTCGTAACCACCATCTATGAGCCAGACCAGAAAGCCAGTTACAAAGTGTCTTTCGCTCTACTGGACCCGACCCATTCAACTAAACGTCTGGTGTGTAATACTAGTGCTGCGGAAGAAACGTCAGGCCAAATGTGGCTTTGCCTGGCAACAACATCTCATCACTTGTGCGATTACCTGAACGTCGGACCGGTTTTCATTTAAAAATGGGTGGTCTTCAGGAGAACCCCTTTTAATGTTCCACTACCATCACATATATAGATTAGGGAATAAATAACTTACTTTTTCTTCTTTTTCTTTATATACTTTTCTTGTGCAAATTCCGTCTTGTCACGAAAAGTTGTACTGTTCTCTATAAGCTGCTGAACAATATCCTATAGGAAAAATGTTATTAATAAAAAAACAAACTGTTGTCTAGGTTTCCACAGTCAAATATATAATTAGAAGTAGTGCTAAAATCAGTGCAACCAACTCAAATACTCAGGGCAGCGGTTATCGTTTTATTCCCTGGGAAGTAGAACTGGTAATAGTTATGTTGCACGATCACAGCCGTATGGTATGAATTGCAGCCGTGGGTGGAATGATAATTTAACAATACAGGTTCCCGAAGGTCCATCCCTTTTTACAATCACGCCATTTTTATTGAAAAGCATTATTTCTACAGGAACATTCGCTTCCAAGTAATTATATTAGGTTTCAGACAATCCCGCTGACAGTACACAATGGAAGATACTGCGTCGCTGTAGTAACACTTCATTTAGGTCCACGAGTGACTGCTGGAAGTCATCGAGTCAATTAACCTTTGTTCTTTACAAGTAGAACAATTATCAGGACGCTAAACACCCGGTGGCTTACACCAAAAAAAAAAAGTTTACTCGAAGAATCGCAAGCTATTGTAACTAGATGAGGTGTCCAGGAGTCAACAACAGGTAATAAAGCACTTTACAAAGATTCATAGCATTTCAAGGGGGTTTTTCACTGGACGATTATCAGGCAGACAAGCATTCATAGAACACTCGTTGTCGATAATTGCCCTGTGTAAATACGGGAAGCGATCGGCAGATGAACGAGCAAACTTTCAATCATCTGCTGGTCGTATTGTTTTAAAAAAGTAAAATATTATCGGTCGGGAGCACATCTCCGTGTGTAAACAGGGAGACACTGCCGACATGATGATAATATATGGGGACGAACGATGTCTCGTTGAGTGGCGCTTGAAGCACCGGCCGCTTATCGGCCAGTGTAAAAGGGCCTTTAGTCTTAAAGGGAACCTGTCACCAGCATTTCACCTATTAAACCAGCAATACCTGGTGGTAGTGGGTGAAAAATCATTTCTATATAACCTATAATCGTCTTCTTAGTCGGCTCTGTAGCTTTAGTACTCAGCTTTTTAGTGTTCCCACACCGTATGCTAATGAAAAAGAGTCAAATCTTCATTCCTCAAGTCTTTCTGAGTTTACTCCGCCTCCTTACTTTTGATTGGCAGCTCTTCACCTTCCCCCAGCACACAAAATTCTGCGCTTGTGCATTGATGTCCTATTCTGGTGTGTGCGCACAAAGGGACACCGGATTATTACGATAAAAGGCGCAAAATGTTTGCAGATCGTTATTTACAGTCGGAGGAGGAATTTAGGAGAGGGGATAACGGCAATGAACTTTTCATAGCAGCGGCCAGTGAGGGGTGAGTAGAGTTCAATAGGTGAAATGCTGGTGACAGGTTCCCTTTAAAGGGGTTTTCCCGAGATCAAAATTTTTTCCCATTAATAGTCTGCCGCTTTTTTTAGCCATAAATAACCCCCCTCCCAAAATACATTTTTGTTACTTATCCTTTTCTTTCCGTGCTGTAAATGTCAGTTTACACCCTTCACTTTGTGAGAAAATTACACGCAGGGGCTGTGATAGCGCAGGAGTGGGCATGTGTGGTAAGCCCTGTTAATATAGAAACCACGCATGCTCAGAGACGCAGGTGGTGGAGGAGGATCAAGTCCAACCTTTCCCTCAATGTACAGTGACATCACCGTACATTAAGCCGGCCGGAAAAGGACGTGTACGGGGCAGCGGCAGAAGTAAAGATTTCAAGATTGGAGACATCACGTGACGGACGCTGGAATCGGGTGTTAGAAAAGGAAAGCCAAACGTAAGTATATTACAAAATTGATTATTTTTAGAAGTGTAGTGAAATAGAAACTAGTTTATAGGTTCTGGAAAACCCCTTTAAGCTCTGTTCACACTGGTGTCACAACTTTCGTCATTACAGGTGCCATGATGGATATGGCAAATCTGTTATATGCCATTTTCTAACCGTTTTCTGACATTGACTGATAATGGGTCAGTTAAGTCCCCCCCCCCCCCCCCCATCCCAGTTACTGAAATGAATAGTGCAGAATGATACAATATAAAAGTGTTAACAGAGCTTTACATTTATAATGGCCTATATTTATTAACCCTTGTAACAGAAGCCTTAATAACGGTGGCCAATTTTTCAAATCGGACATTTATCACTTCATGTGGTAATAACTTTTTAATACTTTTACTTATCCAAATGATTCTGAGAATGTTTTTATTCATGACAGATTGTAATTTGTTTGCAGTAAATTTTGGTTGAGATATTGCCACTTTATTAATCCAAAATGTAAAGAAAATTTGGAAACATTAGCATTTTCCTAAATTTAAAAATGCAACTTTTAAAATGGATACCACACAAATTCGTAAATAAATGTTTACCATAGGTCTTCTTTATGAAGGCAACATTATTTTAATTAGATTTTTTAGGACATTTTAAAGGGGTTTCCAAACAATTTTTCAAATTTACAACAAAATTTGCAAAATATATTTTTTATGCACTACTAAAAATAAGCAATTTGCCATGCAGGATAAATAATGTCATATTTTTAAAGTTCAGGTAATTTGAATGCGACCATACAAATTTTGCATCGTTTTTTTTCCCTTTTTTTAGGTTTTCCAATTACAAAAGTACTTGATCAGAGCAAAAATTATTATTTGAAAGTTTCATTTATTTCTTTTTAAAAAACATTTTTTTGTTTGTACTTTTTTTTTGTCGTCCCACTAGGGGACTTAAAGGCCTGATCTTTGATCGCTGGTCTAATATATTGCACTACTTATGTAGTGCAGTGTATTGGGACTCATCTTTCCATTGACAGGCAGACTATTAGGTCCGGTCCTGCCTCTGGCAGGGCCTAATAGGCTTTTGTACATAGTAGACCAGAAAGCCATCGTTAGGCTTCCTGGTTACAATAGCAAGCCTTGGTAACCTGCGATCGTCCACCCTGTGTCAACCCCTTAGATGCTGATGAATAGTAACCGCAGCATCTTTATGGTTAAAATCCCAGGATCAGAGCTAACTCGGATCTCGCACGTATCAGAGGGATAATGGCTGTATATTACAGCAGTCACACGCTGCGGATGGCACGGGCCCAGCTCCTGAGCTCGCGCTAACCCATGGAAGTTACTCTATGACCATTTGTGGATATGTACCGTTAAAATGGATGTACAGTTACATCCATTTGTCTCATCACTTGCGATCAGGTGTAATACATGGATGGACCGGGTGCACCAGAACCAATGCTTGTTGGCAGCTCTCCAGTGTGGAGTCTCGAGCTGGAGATCCCCCTCTATGATGTCCATATGGCCTAATAGGGCACATGGACAGGGGTTGTCATCCGCTTCCTACATATACACAACTCTCTCTCACTCACTCTACTTGAGGCAGGGATGACGATCTTTGAATTCTTAATATCCAACTATCAGGCAGGCCGGTTGTGTACAAAAAGCAAAAATAAATCCAACGCGGATTTACGACAGATTTAACTGCTATACATTGAAGGGGTGAAATCTGCAATCAATCCGTGACATAACCGACATGCTGCCGGTATGAAAATAAGCAGCATGCTTGTATACCGCACAGATTTTTTGCGCTACATGCAGATGGAGTTTCCAAAAGCCCATTCACATGTACTGTACTGTAATTTGCGATGTGAAATCCATACCGCAAATCCGCAGTGTGTGAATTCACCCAAATACACAAATAAATAGAAGCGGTTTTTATTTATACACATTAAAATACAAGTCTTCAAGCAGAACTGGATAATGGGTCAATACGGTTGTTGAAGCACGACTACAGAGATGTTCCCCAGAAGAATTCAGCAATAATGAGAGTTCTTCCTTGAAGGAAAGAATAATAGTCTCAAGTGAAGCGTTCTAAGCACTGATGGTCTATGTTCTGTGAATAACCATTAGGGCAGACATCAGGGATAGAAAATTAAGGTTCAGATCTGCTGTAAAATCATCAGGATGTGCCTTATGCATGAATAAACTATTTATTGTTTCTCACTTTAAATTGTACCAAATCTTTGCAACAAAATTTTGTGTTCAGACATTCGATTATTTGGAACTTATAGCGATTGTACAGAACAGTCAAGGTAAACATTAACAGGTGATTTTAGATTTGGATACTTAATAACCCACTTTCTTTATGATACCGTAGTTTAACCCCTTCCCACCGCATCCATTTTTCACATTTTCGTTTTATCCTCCCCACCTTCCAAAAGCCATAACTTCTTTATTTTTCCATTGATAAAGCCGTATGAGGGCTTGATTTTTATAGAACGTGTTGCAGTCGTTCATAGCATTATATTTACAGTATATATATATATATATATATATATATATATATATATATATATTTATTTTTTTATTCTACAGCATTCACCCTGCTGGTTTAATATAATATTGTGATAGTTTGGACTTTTACAGACGTGGTGTTACCAGTTGTGTTAATTTATAAAAAAAACAAATTTACATTGCTTTTGGGGGAAAATTTATTTATTTTTTTAACTCTTAATATTTTTTTTCTTTCATGTATGAAAACTAACATTTTCAACTTTTTTTTTTACTAGTCCCCCTAGGGACCTGTAAGATACCGCCGACATGCCCGTTCTATGGAGCAGGCTCAACCCGTGCACCTGCTCCATAGTCCCCTACCCGACCACCCATGCACCTGCTCCATAGTCCCCTACCCGACCACCACCATATTCGGGAAGGGGTTAAGTGTTAGCACTGTTGCCATGCAGCCTGGTGGTCCTGGGTGGAAATCTCCATTCAGATGTTGCCCATGGTCAGTTTGTTATATTCCACCCGTGTTTGCGTAGGTAAGCTCGGAGTTCTTCAGGTTTCCTCCCACACTCCAAAAACATACTGATACGTTAACCCTACTGTGTGCAGTAAGGAAATTAGATTGTGAGCCCCATTAGGATCAGGGACTGAAAAGGACATCTCTAAACCATGCTGCAGATTAAGCTAGCACTATATAAGGAACAGTAAATAGGCAGGAAAAAAACACAGTTAACGCAGCAATCTCAAAAATCTGAATGTGACAAAAAAAATTGCGCTATGCCGTATTAAAAGGAGTCTGTCAGCAGTTTTAAAGGGATTATCCGGGGACCAAAAATTGTATGCAATAATATATTTATGTGAAATGAAGTAACTTACTTATACGCTTTAATTAAAAACTCTGTACTAAATGGTGCCGTTCAAACCTCGTGAATTGTTCCTGGAAGTCCTGGAGATTTTCTAATAAAGATGACGCTCCGACACGGCCCCACGTGACTGAGCTCTTGCTTAATGGGCTGTTCGTGAACATGACCGCAAGGGGCGGTCACATTGCCTATTGCTTCAGTCCCGAGCAGAGCATCAGCTAGCGCTTTGCTTGGGACTCCAGCCCTGCTCCTGACATCCATATTTCACCAATTCATGGGTTTCCCATGACTGGAGTTCCCGAGAAGAGCATCAGCTAATGCTCTGCCTGGGGACTACAGCACTTCTGCCCACGTCACTGTCCATATACGGACAATGACGTTGGTAGCAGTACTGGAGTCCCCAAGCAGCTGATGCTCTACTTGGGAACTCTAGTGATAGGAAACCCCTGAAGTCACAGACCATATATGGACCAACCAAATATCACCAACCACTTATGGCATATTAAATGGATATGCCACAAATGTTTACTGTGGTGAGAACCCCTTTATAGCATATATTCAAATGCCAACACTAGCTTTGATGTTAGTGATGGTAAAACATGACTTTAGAGCAGTCTATATGGGACGGATAGAAGGCTGCCGGATACATAAGGAATCTGATGACTTTCAGATGAGTTCTCAGATTTCTGCAGTTACATTTGAAGCTCAGGCTTTCACAGACAGCCTATTTGCTGAGCAGAGGGCACCGGCAAGAGATTGCCAATTGGTACGAGGCAGGACATAAATATACTGCGTGATGCAGCAAGCTGATGCATTTCTGGACCTACATGTACATCTATTAGGCCTCATGCACACTTCCGTCGGCCGTTGTACGGCCGCTAATGACGGTTCCGTCAAACATGGGTCGTACACGGATGGCTTCCGTGCGCAGTCCGTTTTTTCACGAACCAAATTCAATGAAAAGGCCGAGACAGTTCCGTCAAAAACGGGCAGGAGTAGGACCTGCACTACTTTTGACAGAACGGCCACATGGTTCCATTAAAACAACGGAAGTGTGTATGGCCCCATTGAAATGAATGTATCAGGGTGCTATCAGTTGAAAAAACGGATAGCACCCTGATGAAAAAAACCTGAAGTGGGCTTGAGGCATTAGGATGAAGAGGTTAAAGGCTGTGGAAACCTTTGATGGACATTTTAGTTTTTTTTGTTAAATCTGTGTTTATTGATTTTATTTTTTGTATAATCATTCATTTCAATGCAAAAACAGTCAGTCAATCTGAAACCGTAAGGCTATGTTCACACGGGGTATTTTGCCGAGTTTTTTGACGCGGAAAACGCATCGCAAAACTCGGCAAAAACGGCCCGAGAACGCCTCCCATTGATTTCAATGGGAGGCGTCGGCGTCTTTTTCCCGCGAGCAGTAAAACTGCCTCGCGGGAAAAAGAAGCGACATGCCCTATCTTCGGGCGCTTCCGCCTCTGACCTCCCATTGACTTCAATGGGAGGCAGGAGAAAGCGTATTTCTCGCTGTTTTATGCCCGCGGCGCTCAATGGCCGCGGGCGAAAAACGGCGCGATAATCGCCGCAAAAAATCGGCGTGCAGGGAGAGGAATATCTGCCTCAAAGTTCCAAGCGGAATTTTGAGGCAGATATTCCTCCCCCAAAATACTCCGTGTGAACATAGCCGGAATTTTGGAGGCAGATTTTGCTCTGCCTGCACACCGTTTTTGTGGCGTTTTTCGCCCACGGCCAGAGCGCCGCAGGCAAAAAACGCCACGAAATATGCTTTCTCTGCCTCCCATTGATGTTAATGGGAGGTCAGAGACGTAAATGCCCGAAGAGAGGGCATGTCGCTTCTTTTTCCCGCGAGACTGTTTTTCCGCTCGCGGGAAAAAAACAACTCCGCCTCTCATTGAAATCAATGGGAGGCATTTTCGGCCGTTTTTTGGCGAGTTTTCCCGCATCAAAAAACTCAGTGTGAACATACCCTAAAGGGTTCCACAACAGTACAAAGCCTAGAGATAAATGTAAACATCATCATACAAATGTATAAAACAGATCCTCAAACGTATTCTATCGGTACAGGATTACATACATTAGGAGTAAACATCCAGTAATTCAAACAACAATGTCACTGACATGTCTAGAACTACTATCATCTGTGCATCAATAGAAGATGTTAAACCAAAACTGAATGAGGTAACGAAGAATGTTCAGTTAACCTTCTAGGTGCAAATCTGCGATGACCATTTTTTTAAATGAAGCATATGTATTTTGGTATACCGAGTACTTTTGTAATATACTTTTATTAGAAATATTGTTTCTTTTCTGTTCTGTAGCTTCTATGCATCCACAGTACATTGGAGCTGTAGAACGCTGCTGTCAGCCGAATACGTCAGTGAGCTGGACTGACAGTCTCCTGCGTGCCTCTGACACCTCATGTAACCCTAATGATCGATCAACTTCGATTTTATCAGTTTTAGGATTAGATGAAGTGTCAGAAGCACACAGGAGCCGCAGCAAGTCAAGCTGTCATTTCAGCTCACTGACTGATTCGGTTGAGAACGTCTTTCTACAGATTCTATGTACAGTTGATACATACAAGCTGCAGAACAGAAATGTATATTTTTAATAAAAGTATTTTTATTTTTTTGGAAATTATTTATTTTCACGACCAAAAGGTCAAATTTACTGAACAATAGGGATACACAAAATACAGAAAAAAATAAAAAAATAAAAAGAATATAAAAAGGCAAAATACATGCGGATTACAACTAATCAGTACAGTAGCCTCACAAAAGTGAGCGAGAGGATTATTTTCAAATCCACGACAAATGGAGCACGTAACAAAAGATGTAAGAAGAGCATAGAGAGGAAAGGAAAGAAGGTGTAGGAGGGGATAAAGACAAAGAAAGGAATATGCAGGGCTTCCCACTGATAATAAAAGTATTTTTACAAAAGTGCTTAGTATCCCAAATTACATACATCACATTAAATAAATAAAATGGAACCAAAAGGTTTTCATAGCCTTTAAAGCAGTATGCACTACATAGATTGTCACAATTCCTACCTATGCGCTAATTCTAAAAAAAATAAATAAACCGAAGGCTAAATTTTCACAGCAAAACAAGTTTCGGCCAGTCACAAGTTTTACATAATGAATGGGGTTACTGTATGTAGAGTAAGAAAAACATGGAAGAGTCTAACTTGTACTAACCTGGCCTTTAATGCCTTTTTCCTTTAAAGCCTCAATGTCATCTCGAGTTAGTTTTTGGGATTTGCCATCATCAACTATATTACGATTGTCAGCACCTGCTTCCTTAGGCTCTATAGGGAAAAGGAAAATTAATTTTAAAACTAGGAAAATGAGAAGCGCCTGTATAATTTTCGTATAGTTTATCTTCTAGCACCAAACATTTCTTCACTGAGAAGGGATCCGATTCTGCAGTATCAGAGTAGATGTAACAAACCCACGCAAAAAACGTCACAGCAAAGTGTTATTCTTGCACTAGTCATACTCACAAACCATGTAGCAAAACATTGTTATATAAAATAGTCTGCTCATAGTCAAACAATGGCGCACTTAGCAGCTCTATTGTTTACATGATGGACAAACGGCTTAAAGGTGTAGATTCATCTTTGTGAACCTTCGTGTGTATATTCGTATATGGTGTACAGTAAAACTTCAATGCAGCCATACTTCCAAGCCAAAAAGTGACAGACATTGATTCTCGAAAATGTATGGTTAGAAAAATACCCCACGGGAAACCTGCAGAATCTAAGTTCAAAATATTGTAGATAATATGGGAAAGGATAAGAAGGGAAAGGATAAGAAGGGAAGGTGGGAAAAACATTTAGGCCTCATTCACACGGCAGGGTTTCCCGGCCGGGTGCCGGCCGTTCATAAATCGGCCGGCACCTGGCTGCATTAGGAATGATAGACCCCCTAATGGGGCTATTCACACGACCGATTTTTTGACGGCCGGGAAATCCGGCCGTCAAAAAATGGGACATGCTCTATCTTTGCCCGGGCACCCGGCCGCCCGGCTCCCATAGAAGTCTATGGGGCCGGGTATTACACGGCCATCACCGGAATGTGTTCCGAGTGATGGCCGGGTTTCCCGGCGGTTGCGCTCTATCTCCTCCTCCTCACAGCGCAGAGTGCATGTGAGGAGGAGGAGTTGATGCCATTCTGACGAATGGCATCGCTGTACACTGTGTTGCAGGGCCGGGGTGTACAGCAGGTGGAGGGAGCGCTGCGCTGGCTCCCTTCCCCTGCTTGTTAAAAGCACCCTGGCTCGGCGACACCTTCGATGGCGCCGCTAGTAGCTGCAGCAGCTGCTGCTACTACTGCAGCGACGCCACTATAGCAGAGCAGGGAGGTATCTCCCCGCTCTGCTATGTGCTAGCCCACTTTAGCTCCTTAAAAGGAGCGGAATCCCCGTGTTTTCGGGGATTCCGCTCCTGGACAGAGCGCTTGATGTCTCTGTCCATATCTGGGCAGTGACATCAGGGGAAACTCCTGAAGCGGAATCCCCGACACATGGGGATTCCCCTTCAGGAGCTGCCGCTGATGTCACTGTCCGGATCTGCCCGGCCTGGCACGGATGCATAACTTTATGCAAACCGGCCGGGCAGAATGGCCGATTTTACCGGCCAGCACTCGGGCTCGGGAACGACCCGGTCGTGTGAATCCCGCCTTAGTCTCTTTAATTAAAATGCCGACAAGAGCAGATATGTATTGCCTATTGGGAGAGAATAGGGTGGGTAAGTCCCCTATGTGTGATCACCCTATTATTTCACATCCCATTTATTTTTATTAATTGCTCTTATTTGCGTGGTTTCTTGGTATACTGAAAACAAAGAGTCAATGCCATAAATGGGAATAGGGAGGAAAAGTTCAGACCCAACGTGTTACAAACATAAGATGATTACTTATATGAGCAGGGATCTTTATACAAACAATGCGCTATTAGTCTCGTTTTACATCTCACGTCCTTTTGAAGGTAATAAGTAGCTATTTGATAGTGCAAACAGTGTTTTGTATATCACCGTTCTAACCACGCAATAATAATACGTTACAGCACAGTTTTTGATATATTTATATACATACACACATATATATATATTTATTTATTAATGAATGTTATATTCAGATAGCTCTGTTTGCACTATCAAATAGCAAGTAGAAATCCCTGTTTATCGAAGTACCATTTTATGCAAAAGTAATGTTGTTAATCTCTCTAAGGCAGTATTATCCACTGATTGTCTCTCACTTCTGGTGGAAGGTCTAAATTTTTTTGCCTGTCTGAGAAATTTGATGACAGACAATTTACCATAGATTTAAAGAGGCTCTGTCACCACAGGCGCTATAATGTAGGTGACAGTAATGCTTTTTATTTGAAAAAAAAAACCACGATCTATTTTCACCACGTTATTAGCGATTTTAGATTTATGCTAATGAGTTACTCAATGGACAACTGGGTGTGTTTTACTATTGATCAAGTGGGCGTTGTACAGGGGAGTGTATGACGCTGACCAATCAGCGTCATACACTTCTCTCCATTCATTTAAATCAGCGCATAGGGCTCCTTTTAGATCTCTATGTGCTGTCTTATACTAACACATTAATGATACTGAAGTGTTTAGACAGTGAATAGACATTCCACTGGATGTCTAGTCACAATCCCTGCACTTCGTTACTGTTTCTGTGGTAGCTACAGCAGAGCAAGCGTAATCTCGCGAGATTACGCTGTAAATGACAGGTTACAACGAGATTACGCTTGCTCTGCTGTAACTACCACAGAAACAGTAACGAAGTGCAGGGATTGTGACTAGACATCCCGTGAAATGTCTATTCACTGTCT
This sequence comes from Rhinoderma darwinii, assembly GCF_050947455.1. Taxonomy (NCBI): domain Eukaryota; kingdom Metazoa; phylum Chordata; class Amphibia; order Anura; family Rhinodermatidae; genus Rhinoderma; species Rhinoderma darwinii. The sequence continues at coordinate 361,695,753 of NC_134690.1, read as the reverse complement.
AAACACTTCAGTATCGTTAATGTGTTAGTATAAGACAGCACAGAGATCTAAAAGGATCCTTATGCGCTGATTAAATGAATGGAGAGAAGTGCATGACACAGATTGGTCAGCGTCATACACTCCTCTGTACAACGCCCACTTGTTCAATAGTAAAACACGCCTAGTTGTCCATTGAGCAACTCATTAGCATAAATCTAAAATCGCTAATGTGGTCAAAATAGATCGTTTTTTAAAATAAAAAGCATTACTGTCACCTACATTACAGCACCCATCTACTTATGTAGGAGACAGGGCACTTATAATGTGGTGACAGAGCCTCTTTAAGGTGCCTGAAACAAAACGATGAATTGATTATCAAACCTGCTGACAAGGGAGGGAACATAGGGATCATGGATCGGGAATTTTATTTGGCGGAATCCTTGCGACAACTATGAAACACTGAAACATATATAACACTGGGGGAAGACCCTACAAGTGTGTATACCGAGAAACTTCGCTCACTATTAAGGAAGGGCATGACACTAAACCTTTTATCTAGACGTCAGGCAGAACGATTACTACCAGATAAACCATATTGGTATTTCCTGCCTAAGATCCACAAGACTTATGTTAATCCCCCAGATAGGCCTATTGTAGCAGGTAGGGGTTCAATTACTGAGCCACTATCTTGCTACCTAGATCGGTATTTGCGCCCCCTACTCCGAAGTGTTCCATCATATCTGTTGGACAAAAAATCCCTGTTACAAAACCTTATTGATTTTCAGTGGGAGGTTGGTGACCGTCTTGCCACTATTGACGCGACAAGTCTGTACACGAAGATCCGCCATAATGATGGCTTAGGTACCATCATATCATTTTTGGAGAGGACAGGGAAAAGTGAGGAATGTGTGAATTTTATTTGCGAAGCATTGGAATTTGTATTGACTCCCAATGGTTCCCAAAATGAAAAGCATTGTTTCGCGCCGCGAACCGGTACAGCAATTGGGACACCCGTCACTCCAATGTACGCAAATTTATTTCTAGCCATCTGGGAGGAAAAATCCATATATAACATCAATAACCCATATATAAAATACATAAGATATTGGTCTAGATTTATTGATGACATCATAATTGTGTGGTTAGGTACCCAAATAAAGTTTGATAATTTTATTCATTATAAATATGAATTGCCTAAATATGGAGTTCACTGCTAGTTTTGGCGGTGCCAGCATAGAGTTTCTAGATGTTTAAATTACAGTAGGTCTGCATACTAGTGGATTCCGTAAACCTACAGCTACTAATGCACTTTTGCACCATAACAGTTTCCACCCACCACATGTTAAAAAGGTCACTACCGTATGGCCAATTTCTTAGGTTAAAACGAATAAATAGTGATCATGATGTATTTTTGGAACAATCTATGGAATTGATGGAGAGATTGCGAGCCAGAGGGTACAATGATGAATCCTTTTCTAGAGCACTTCAATGTGACCGAAATACACTAATTTTTAAAAAGAGTAAGAAAGATAGAACTATGGAATTTGCGTTTTCTTTCCAATATAGTCCAATAGCAGGCCTTATTAATAGTGCCGTTAGGAAACATTGGAACATTATAGAGGCGGATGTGGATTTAGCAGAAAAAGCCTGTTACCCTCCTATAGTCTCGTTCAGACGATGCAAAAATCTGCAGGACGAATTAGTTAAGGGACGCTTTTTGGATTAAAAAAAAAGCAGTTGGTTGCGAGATACAGTCCCAGTAGGCAATCACAAATGTGTTAACTGTTCATTTTGTGGACAGATGAACACTGGGAAAAAAGTTAGAATGGGTGCGATAAAACATGATGTCAAACATCTTATTATGCGTAGATCCAACTTTTTAGTCTGTGTTTTTTTGCCCATGTCAATTTTTCTATATATGAAAAACATTACGGACAGTATTTAAACGCTTTCGTGAGCACATATATTCCATTGGCACAGGAAAGGGATCTCCTAGATGAATAAATCATATACGAGAAGTACATGAGGGGGAACCAAAACGTATGTCCTTTTCGGGTCATTCAGCATGTGTTCGCTCCTTTTGATGGTCGTGATCGACACGTAAAACGGGTACGCTGTGAGGCCAATTGGTTAATCACAACGGAGGCACTAGGACCTTTGGGTTTGAATGATAGAAATTAACTATCTGCTTTTTTTAAAATAGATTAGCAATTTCGTACTGTTTCCACTCCGGTTAGTATTCTTTACACTTGGTTTTATCAATATTGTATTTTCGTAATATTTTGTATTTTTGTACTCTGTTCTAAGGAACGGAGGTTGTTGCTGATGCATGGCTAGGGGATTTAAGTGCGAGTGCACTCAATCCCAGCAGGCCTTGAGAAAGCGTCTGGAGGATGTGAAACGGCCGTAGGCCAGTTGTCTTGTCCGTGTCTCCTGTGTTATGCCGGCCTCTGTTTATTGAATTAAAAGCACCTTTGGAAAGCGGTGAGTGCCGTGCAGTTTATCTGCTTATGCCTTTCTTCTACGTGCACGGACCACCATCGACTAAAGGTGATCGTACCACAAGTCCCAGCAAGCACGCAATCCTGTGATGCCACAAGTTAAGGTAGTGCCAATCATTTACTCTTATTTTTTGAACTGTCAAATACCTACTTATTACCTTACTTCAAAAGGAGGCGAGACGTAAAACTATACGAATAGCGCATTGTTTGTATAAAGCTCCCTGCTCGTATAAGTAATCATCATAACTTATGTTTGTAACACGTTGCGTCTGAACTTTTCCTCCCTATTCCCATTTATTATATTGACTATGTTTTCAGTATACCAAGAAACCACGCAAATAAGAGAAATTAATACAAATAAATGGGATTTAAAACGTGAAATAATAGGGTGACTACCCACCCTATTCTCTTTCAATAGGCAATACATGTCTGCTTTTGTCGGTATTTTAAATAAATAAAGAGACTAAGGCCTCATGCACACTTCCGTTGGCCATCGCATGACCGAACTGTGAAACACACGGATGGCTCCCGTGTGAAGTGCGTTATTTCACGGACCAAATCAATGAGAAGGCAGAGACTGTTTCGTCAAAAACGGACAGGAGTAGGTAGGATCTGTCCTATTTTCGGCAGAACGGCCGTACGGTTCCGTTAAAACAACGGAAGAGTGCATGGCCCCATTGAAGTGAATGTGTCAGGGTGCCATCAGTTAAAAAAAACCGGATAGCACCCTAAAGAAAATAACTGAAGTGGGCATGAAGCCTAAATGTTTTGCTCACCTTCCCCTCTTATCCTTTCCCATACTATATAAAGTTTACTATTGGTGGTGTACATCAGGGCAAAACAAAAGAACCCAAAAGAGGAAGCTGTCACAAAATATTGGAGCCAACGAACATAGCAAACGGACTGCTCCGTGACATCAGTAATGGTCAAATAAACAGATTAAGAGTATTCTTTTTTTACTCCCTACGTAGAAAAATACACTGCTTAATATATTTGGCGCATCTTTGGCTGGTCGTGCGATAGATGCAAATCTACCTCCCTTCGGCTAAGCCTCGTCCCTTTATCGCCACTTTTAAAAATTGGTGAGAAAATTCACAAACTTTAGCGCAACTATTGCACGCTGAAATCTGATCATTTTTTTACGACAATTTTCTGGCATAAGCCTGCTAAAATATTCCCCTCAGTATGTCTGATCCATTTTACACTCCTGATAGTATATAGAAAGCCTCTGTTTGACCAGACAAGCAACATCCACACCAGTGATAAAGCAATACCTGCTGATGCTACTACATTACTCTTTGGCTGAAGATTTCCACCGCCAGTAATCTCAAAGATGGTGCCATAATTTTTACCAATGGTGTTATCCAGGTATATCCATTGTTTTTCAAATATTACTTTTCTGTGAAAAAAATAAAACATTATTTATACATTGGTAAATTTACTTGATTTTTAGACTGTAGAACATATATTAGCGTTCCTATAATAAATAAAGACGAGGGATTGTGTATTAGCACATGTAAACACAATCACGATGTGTGTGCAGTGAAAGACGCTGGGCTGGAACAATGAGAAGTGTATGACGCCGACCAATCCGTGACCAAGCAGCGTCATACACTTCTCATTGTTCCAGCCCAGCTTCTTTCACTGCACAATCACACTGTAACAATGGGCTGGAACAATGAGAAGTGTATGACATTGATTGGTCTCTAATTGGTCAGCGTCATACGCTTCGCTGTACAACGCCCAGTTGGTCAAAAGTAAAAACACGCCCAGTTGTCTATTAAGAAACAAATTAGCATAAATTAAAAATTGCTCATAACTTGCTCAAAAATTATCGTTTTTCAAAATAAAAAACACTGTTATCCACATTACAGTGCCGATCAGATTATGTAGGAGATAGTGCGCTTATTATCTGGTGACAGAGCCGCTTTAAATTAAGATAAAAATGATGCACAGAGCACCATTTCAAACGCCAGTCTTAATCTAAAAAGTGCTGGAGTTAAGATGCATCTAATTGTCTTCGGAGGAGCACGCCTCTTAATAAATTTGGCGCATCTCTGGCCATCAATGTGCCAGAAAGACAAATTTTCACCAGCTATAAACTGGAGTAGATTTGCGCTTTAATTTATGCAAATTTATGGCGTTTATAGTAATTTCGTCAGCACACTGATGACTCCCGCCCCTTCTTCTAACCCCATCTACTTTTTGTAAAGTGCAGTAAACAGTGCAAATGCCTTAAAATTCGCAAATTTTTATCAAAAGTTGCAATTTCGAGGCATTTGCGTCTATTCCACGCCAGTCAATTGGTGCAGAATGAATGAAATTCCCTCCAATACAATAAAATATACCAACGGAGAACAATTTTATCAAAAAACTTTAAAGGGAACCTGTCACCAGCATTTCGCCTATTGAACTTTACTTCTCCCTCACTGGCCGCTGCTATCAAAAATTCATTGCCGTTATCCCCTCTCCTAAATTCCTCCTCCGACTGTAAATAACGGTCTGCAAACATTTTGCGCCTTTTATCATAATAATCCGATGTCCCTTTGTGCGCACACACCAGAATAGGACATCAATGCACAAGCGCAGGATTGTGTGTGCTGGGGGAAGGTGAAGAGCTGTCAATCAAAAGTAAGGAGGCCGGGGAAGCGCGGAAAGACTTGAGGAATGAAGATCTGACACTTATGCTCATTAGCATACAGTGTGGGAACACTAAAAAGCTGAATACTAAAGCTACATAGCCTAATAAGATAATTATAGGTTATATAGAAATGATTTTTCACCCACTGCCACCTGGTATTGCTGGTTTAAATGGTGAAATGCTGGTGACAGGTTCCCTTTAAGGTTTCTATGCTGTTATAAAATGGAGAAAGTGAAATGACAACTGGAAAATTAGAGAAATCAATGAATCAGCTCGGGACATTCTAATCTAAGCAGAACACGACCTAATAATAATGCTTGCGGTATCACTTATTAACTGCAAGGACATATGCCATCCTAACCAAGCAGATGTCATCTGGAGGAGGTTTGTAGAAAAAGCCTGTTCTCCTGGCGGATAAGGCAGGGACGTCAGGTTCCAAAATAGTCATGCCTCCAGGCAGAGGTTTTACACAATCACATTCGGATGAATGAACACCACAAGTTTGTGACAAATTATAGAATGCCTATTCAACTAATTTAAAGGGGTATTCCACTTTCAGCAAATTAATATTTTTTTTGCGTTATTATAAGTTATACAATTTTCCAATATACTTTCTGTATTAATTCCTCACGGCTTTCAAGAGCTCTGCTTGTTGTCATTCAGTAGTAACATTCACTGTTTACTTCCAGTGGATAAAATTCTGTCCATGGTCATGTGATGGACACAGGTACGCGGCTCGTTACAGTGAGGGTATGTTCACACGGCAGCCTCCATTACGGCTGAAATCACGGAGCTGTTTTCAGGAGAAAACAGCTCCGCAATTTCAGACGTAATGGCAAGTGCAGGCGCTTTTCGCTGCGTCCATTACGGACGTAATTGGAGCTGTTTTTCCATGGAGCCCATGGAAAATGGCTCCAATTACATCTCAAGAAGTGGCTGTATCAGAGCTGTGTCTTCTAATGATCCCAATTTGATATAGAGAAAAATGTTTACAATTTAGAACCCATAACACATACCACGGATCAGGCAGCCGTGTGGCGGTCACCTTCCTTTCTCTGTGTGACTGGCTGCTTTTTACAGCAAATCCTCGTGCCGCTGCAGCCAACTAGTTAGACCTCCCAACTGGTGACCTGACCAGTCCAGGACTGGATAGAAGTCCAGGCAAGCTGCAGGCGTAGCAGGGAATTTGTGGCTGCATTATAGCGGTGACTGTTTAAGGGGGGGCATTGTGGCTGTGATGGTTAATGAGGGGCACTTTGGCTGTCAATTTAATGTGGGAACTGTGGCGCAGTCACCGGATATGTGGCTCTACTTGGGGTGGGATATGTTGTGGTTGGACAGTCCAAGATCTAGTGTAAGTAATAGTGTAGATCTTCAACCTCCTTTATACATAGGCGCTCGCGTGACTTGGTTTTAGCCTGTAAGGTGGCCGCAACGCTTTACTTTTAGATCAATATGCAAAGACACGAATTGGTGATTCTTTCTGCATTGCAAAAAAAGGCTCACAGATTCCATTGTTTTTGCGTCCAGCTAACAATGGACACCACGACGGAAGTCCAGCGGGTTACGCTTCTGGTTTTTCTGCTCCTATGATAAAGCAGAACAACGGAAACAGATAACGCATATGTGAACATAGCCTAACATTTTTAAGTAAACTCACTTGTATGTGGTCTTGTTTTTTGAGAGACCGTCGTTTTTAGGTGACATTTTGCAATACATATAAGTAAGCTTTTCATTTATTTTTTTTTATGGGGGTAAAGCAGAAAAAAAAAAAATCAGTTCTGCCGTTTTTCTTTACATCATTTATCGGTCACCACAAATAACGTGTTCACTCTGTTGCATGCTTGTTGAAGTTACGGGGTAACCAAATAAGTCTTTGTTAGGCTGGGTTCACACCTGCGTTGTGCTATTCTGTTGTTCTACTCTGTCAGAGGAGCAAAACAAGGGAACAACGGAACCATCGGACACCGCATAACGGACACTACATAACGGACTATTGAGTTTAATAGGTTCTGTCGGTTTTCCGCTAGAGTGTCTGTGATTTTTCATTCACATCTGCGTCAAGGTTCCTTTCACGGGTTCAGTCAGACCTTTCCGTGAGGGTTGACTAAGCTATTGATTCCGCCAAAAAACGGAAACCTTACAAAATGGAGACAAACGGAAACCATTAGCACCGGAAGCATTACCATTGAAATAAATGGTAATGCATACGGAAAGCTATGGTTTCCGTTCACGGGTTTAATTATGGAAAGGTCTGACAGAAACCCAGACGAAGATGTGAACGAAGCCTTATGGAAATAATGAAAGCGCCGGATCCGTTAAAAGACAAATGCCAACAGTGCCCGAAGAAACACATTGACTAATCGGTCCCGTTGGATTTTTCATCATGATTTCCGTCATTTTGCCAGACAAAATAGCGCTGCTGCTGAGCTATTTTGTCCAGCAAATATGACAGAATCCGCAACTAAGCCTCCGGTGCTTATGTGGAAAGAGCCTGTTTTTGTAGATTATATCTATTTATAAACTGTAAGGCTATGTTCACACGGGGTCTTTTGCCGAGTTTTTTGACGCGGAAACCGCGTCGCAAAACTCGGCAGAAACTGCCTCGCGGGAAAAAGAAGCGACATGCCCTATCTTCGGGCGCTTCCGCGTCCGACCTCCCATTGACTTCAATGGGAGGCAGGAGAAAGCGTGTTTTATGGCCGCGGGCGAAAAACGGCGCGATAATTGCTATTCACACGGAGTATTTTGGGGGAGGAATATCTGCCTCAAAATTCCGTTTGGAGCTTTGAGGCAGATATTCCTCCCCCAAAATACTCCGTGTGAACATAGCCTTAGCGTGTTTATGGGCGGACAACTCAGAACGCACCAACTTGTGGCAAAAGTCACCATGCAGACCTAACTTTAAAGGGAAGGTGTCATTATTTTTTATTATATTGCCTTTAATATAATAAAAATATTTAATTGTGTTCTCATGTTTTACTTTTTAATGTTTTGACTTTTTCTTCTCTATGGGGGCTGCCATTTTTTTTCATCTCTGTATGTGTCAATTAACGACACATACAGAGATGGAATACGGCACATACATCCCCATAGAGAATGCGAACGGGAGCCGTTCCATTCTCAGTTGCGTGCGCCGTGTGTGGAAACGGCGCATGCGCCGCTCTCACACAGACCAAAACGAAGCTCGTTCGTAGAGTGAAATCCTGCGCCATTGTCATGTGGACCGGAAGCCGCTGCCGGACAGTAAGATGACGACTTCCTGACGCATCTTCCAGCCATATGTTCAAGGAATAGGAGCGGAGGCGGTAGCGGAAGCAGGTAAGTTATGTTTGTGTATGTGATGTGTGTATTATGTTTGTGTGTGTGATGTGTGTATTATGTTTGTGTATGTGATGTGTGTATTATGTTATGTTCGTGTATGTGATGCGTGTGTATTGTGTTTGTGTTATGTTCGTGTATGTGATGTGTGTGTATTGAGTGTGTATGTGATGTGTGTGTGTGTATGATGTTCGTGTATGTGTATGTATGTGATATGTGATATGTGTGATGTGTGTATGTGATGTGTGATGTGTGTGTGTATGTGATGTGTGTGTGTATGTATGTGATGTGTGTGTGTATGTGATGTGTGTATTATGTTCGTGTGATACTGTCTGCTGAGCCCTGTATCTAATCCTCCTACACTGTGCAGTTTGCTCATAAAATGGCAGCACACACTGTAGGAGGTTTGAATACATTCAAACCCCTCCTTCTCCTGGCAGACACATTGTGTGACGACACTAGAGAGAGTGTGTCCACCCCAAATTTGCAGCGTAAATCAATGAGGTTGCTTTACCACATTGACCATGCTGCAATTTTGGGAACTGCTCCCTCTACTGGCCAGCACATGGAAATGTTATAAATTAGAATCTAATTTATAATATTTCCTGACTTGTGAAAAAATGAAAACAATGTGTAATAACTTAAATACTAATTGTTTAACTGAAAAAAAATAATTATAATTTCTAGCGACACATTCCCTTTAAGGTAGACGCAGGTTCCAAGCAGAGCGAACTGAATTGAAATCTAAAAACTGGAATATGAAAAGAAAAAGTTGACACATGAAAGGTATAGCTATATATGTCATCTATTACAACGAAACATTTAATGAATTAAAGGAACAGGTCTGTGTCTGGAATTGGAACAGTCAGCAGCCACTCACTTCCTCCTCTGCACTTGGACCGCTTTAAACACGTCCTCTCGCTTCAATACCACGTAATCCCCCTCGCTGATGAGCGGCCGACAGTCTGCCACCGGCTCCGCCATCCCTCTAGCGCAGTACACCGCTCAGCCGGCAGAGCCGCACAACCCACGTGTGGCACGCAATACTTCCGGGGTCTCCCAAAACCAGGCAAGATGAGCCAATTGCAGGACACATCGAGCATGCAGACACTTCCCGAACATACGGCATCAGGATTACCGATTACATCGATTGCTAAAGTTTTCCATTACTGATAATAGACCCCAGAAAACGTACATGATCAAATGAATAACCGTATTAATGGCACCGACAAAATAAAAAACGGATTTAATGAAGGTCGCATTACCATAGTGACCAAGACAGCTCCAGGAAGTGACGTAACGTGGGCGCGAAACTAGAACTGAGGACGCTGGTAGGTAAAAGTCAGCAGGGTCCTGTTATGTTATGTGATAACCCGTCTGTCAGTGTTATAGGTGATTGTAAATGTCACGACAGAAAATGACAAGTTCTCATCCAGACTTCTGGTCGTATTTGTGGAGTTTCTATCAGATGTGTTGTCTTGAAGAAAACTTAATTGTAAATTATAATAAAATCACCAGAAGTGTAAATCTGTCGCTATGATATACTGCCCAAATGTATATTGAGAGTCCCATGTGGGTCTATTTTACTAAATAAAGTTTAAAGTGTTTTTCCCGGGATTTTATATTAATGAATAGGTCGTTAATATCAGATCGGGGGTGGGGGGGGTCTGATTCCCGGGGCACCCTCGGCGATCGGTTGATTAAAGGGGCCGTAGTGACGAACAGCTGAACGGCGGGGTGAGTCAGACCCCTACCGATCTGATATTGATGACCTATCCTAAGGATCGGCCATCATTATAAAATGCCCGGAAAATCCCTTTGTCAGACTTTCACCTTATAGTGATTCACTGAAAAATCAGCTGTTACCCGGTGTCTTTGTTCTGTTCTTGTTCTAGGAATTGATAAACATTTTGTTTTCTTTTTACTTCCAAAAAAAAACAGTATTCTGAGTCCTACAAAAAGTTATGGAATGAGTCAAAGTTGGAGAGGTGGATGGAGAGGTGGTGGAGGACGAGCAAATCCATATTCCGGAGGATGGAGAGGTCGTCCCTGGAAGCAAAGAGGCAATGGAAGGGGCCAGACTGGAAACTGGAACAAAAGCCCTGTTACCAACCCTTCAAGTACGTCAGACCTCATGGAAACAAAAATTGCTAAATATTTGACCTTCAATTTAAAATTAAATAGCATTTCCCCTAAAGAACAAAGAAACACAGCAGTCATAATAATTGGTCATTGAAAGTGAATTTATGGAGCTTATAAAAAAAAAAAATACATGCAGAGGCTCCGCTAGCAGCCGCTATGGCCACTACAGCGCGATGCCACTGAAGGGGTTGTTCCTACAACACACATGCATCCCCTATCCACAGGATAGGGGATACATGTGGGTTCGCTGGGATGCCCAGCGAAAAGGAGAACGGGGGACAAACATCGGACTTCCGGGGTCTGTTGGCAGCTCCATCTAAATAAATTGTGCACCGGTCGCGCATGTGCACATGCGTGACCAGCGCTCCTTTCATTTTTATTGAACTGCGCAGATGCCAGAAGTCTGAGGTTTCTCATGGAGAACTTCAGGGACTTTCGGTCCCCCGTTCTCCTTATCGCTGTCAGCGATCACACATGTATCCCCTATCTTGTGGATAGGGCATACATCTCTTTTGTAGGACAAACTATAGGCCGTTTTTTTGGGGGGCGGGCTGTATGGCGTTCTCTACAGGGGAGGGCTGTATGGCCTTATGTACAGGGGGGCTGTGTATGGCCTTATCTACAGGGGGGCTGTATGGTGCCATCTATAGGGGGCGCTGTGTAGCGGAATCTATAGGGAGGCACTATCTACAAGGAGGGGTTGTATGATACCCAGGGGAGGGGAGGCCCCAGTCAAATGTTTGCTATGGGGCCCAGTCTTTCCTAGTTACGCCCCTGAATACATGCATGTGTCTGTATGGTCACCAAGTGAGGCCGTAGCTCAGAAGTAATTTTATTTCATTATTTTACCCAGCTCTCTAAAGCATCTCTGTTTTGATGCTGCCAGTGCTTTCTATGGGTGGAATTACCATCTAAATGACTACAGTTCCCATGATTCCGCTCACCTCTCACACTGATTGGGGAGATTTATTCAGACTGGCTTTTCATATGCCAGTTTTCCAGGGAATCTGTCACCAGGTTTATGCTTCCCTATCTGAGCATCAAGTAGAGGCCAGAGACCCTAAATCCAACGCCGTATTACTCACTTTTAAGCGTTCGTTTGTTTTGGTTAAAATATTTTTTCCGTGAGCTCAGATAGGGCAGCATTAACATGGTGACGGATTCTCTTTAATAAACAGTTCACTGGAGTGAGATGCGACATTTATTAAGAGATGAACGCCTCTTAATAAATGTGTCACATTTTTTGGGTGGCCATAATCGTGGCGTAACAATCGCGGTCGCAGGGAATGTTACTGCAGTAGGGCCCAATTAACATAAAATAAAATTTAAAAAATACTTACTGATCCGCTTCTCCCCTCAGGCTCTCACAGAAGGCTGCGGCTCATGAAGGTACTGACGCCAAGCTAAAGTAGATTTTGGTTATAATTTACGCCACACTCTTGCATAAATTAAATTAAATATGTTGGGCCGCATGAGGACCCACCCCTTTAGTTAAAGAGGCTCTGTCACCAGATTTTGCAACCCCTATCTGCTATTGCAGCAGATAGGCGCTGCAATGTAGATTACAGTAACGTTTTTATTTTTAAAAAACGAGCATTTTTGGCCAAGTTATGACCATTTTCGTATTTATGCAAATGAGGCTTGCAAAAGTACAACTGGGCGTGTTGAAAAGTAAAAGTACAACTGGGCGTGTATTATGTGCGTACATCGGGGCGTGTTTACTACTTTTACTAGCTGGGCGTTGTGTATAGAAGTATCATCCACTTCTCTTCAGAACGCCCAGCTTCTGGCAGTGCAGACACACAGCGTGTTCTCGAGAGATCACGCTGTGACGTCACTCACAGGTCCTGCATCGTGTCGGCACCAGAGGCTACAGATGATTCTGCAGCAGCATCGGCGTTTGCAGGTAAGTCCATGTAGCTACTTACCTGCAAATGCTGATGCTGCTGCAGAATCATCTGGTGCCGACACGATGCAGGACCTGTGAGTGACGTCACAGATCTGCACTGTCAGAAGCTGGGCGTTCTGAAGAGAAGTGGATGATACTTCTCATCAGAAAGCCCAGCTAGTAAAAGTAGTAAACACGCCCCGATGTACGCACATAATACACGCCCACTTGGACTTTTACTTTTCAACACGCCCAGTTGGACTTTTGCAAGCCTCATTTGCATAAATACGAAAATGGTCATAACTTGGCCAAAAATGCTCGTTTTTTAAAAATAAAAACGTTACTGTAATCTACATTGCAGCGCCTATCTGCTGCAATAGCAGATAGGGGTTGCAAAATCTGGTGACAGAGCCTCTTTAAGCCAAATACCTTTATCAAAAATGGCAAGGGTGGCATAAAATACCCGAAAATCTCAATTTACCCCACAAATTACGACTTTTGGGCCTTTTGCAATTTTTCTACGCCAAAAAACTGGCATAGGAAGGTTGATTCCCCGTTGTCTACTTTTACAGCTGCCTGCATGGTGTAAGGTAGTGCTGTAATAATTTACTGTCTGCTACTGAGGCACAGCTTGTCCATCCAGAGATAAAGGGGAGAGCAGGGGGCAGTGGAGATAAGAGGCATGTGATGTCCAGTACTACATCATGGGAGGAGGGGGAGATGACCATGTGTTTAGTGTACAGGGAGAAGTGAGATGTCACAAAAGTAGGAGATAAATACCAGGAACCTGGTCATGTGACTGTATGTGAGACTGGCTTACAGAGGCTTTTCAGCTACAGACAGTACTTTAGTAAGTGACTAACTTTACTGTAAAGGAAATTGGAAGAAATCCTCCAGCTCACCCACTGATCGCCTCATTCCAGACTGCACTCTGATCCAGCGTGACGGCACACGGCAAGGCAACAAGAAAAAAGCAGGAATAATCCAAAGTCAAGTTGTAAAAAGGAAGCAGTGTTCCAAGTTTATTTCCAATAGTTAAAAGTTCAAGTGCATGGGGGTGGTAGCATCAGCCTACGCTTTTCGGACAACACTCTTGTGTTAGGTTTTTGGCGCGGAAACCGCTCCGCAAAAAACGGCCGAAAATGCCTCCCATTGATTTCAATGGGAGGCGGGGGCGGTTTTCTCCCGCGAGCGGTAAAACCGCTTTGCGGGAGAAAAAAGGGACATGCCCTATGTTCGCACGTTTACGCCTCTGACCACCCATTGACATCAATGGGAGGCAGAGAAAACTTATTTCGCAGAGTTTTTTGCCTGTTGTACTCAATGGGCGCGGGCGAAAAACGCGGCGGCAAACGACGTGCAGGAAGGACAAAATCTGCCTCAAAATCCCAAACGGAATTCCAGCTGTGCTCCTGACATCACTGTTCATATATGGACAGAGATGTCAGGGGCAACCCTAGAGCTGGAGTCCCGGGCAGAGCGCTACTAGCGCTCCTACTGGGACTCCAGCTATGCTATTGACATCACTGTCCAGCTCTGGGGAAGCCCTAGACATCGCTGTCCATATGTGGACAGCGATGTCATGCGATTTCACAGGGTTCCGGAGCAGAGCCTATGCTAGTGCTCTGCCCAAGACTCCGTTCTGGGGAAGACCCTGACAAAACTGTCCATGTATGGAAATCGATGTCGGGGAATTCCAGAGTCTCGGAGCAGAGCCTATACTAGCGATCTGCCCGGGACGCCGGCTCTGGGGAAGTCCCAGACATCACGTGTCCATTCATAGACAGCGATGTCAGCGGATTCCACAGAGTCCCGGAGCAGAGCCTATGTTAGCGCTCTGCCTGGGACTCCGCTCTGGGGAAGACCCTGACAAAACTGTCCATGTATGGAAATCGATGTCGGGGAATTCCAGAGTCTCGGAGCAGAGCCTATACTAGCGCTCTGCCCGGGACTCCGCCCTGGGGAAGATCTTGACAAAACTATCCATATATGGACAGGGATTTCACAGAGCAGAGCTGATACTAGCGGCTCTGTGTCCCGCGGGCCGCAGATGACAGCCTCAGGGCCCGTGTGCTTGAGACCCCTGACCTAGTTTATCCAAAAATGGTAGCTATTTGATATTATGTATATTCCAACCAATTCCATGATAGAAAATCAATACCAGACATGTCTTGTACAGAAAACCTACACATTTCTGTTCCAAAAACAGTAACTATTTGGTATAATATATATTCCAACCAATTTAACCCCTTCCCCCTGCTTGCATTCTGGGCCCTAATGTCCAAGCCATTTTTTACATTTTTCCATTGTCACATTCGAAGAGCTGTAACTTTTTTATTTTTGCGTCGGCATAGCTGTATAAGGTCTTGTTTTTTGCGGGACGACTTGCAGTTTTTATTGGTACTATTTGAGAGTAGATGCGACTTTTTGATCACTTTTTATCACATTTTTTTTAAGTCAGGATTAACAGAAAACAGCAATTTTTCCATTGTTTTTTATTTTATTTTTTACGGCGTTCACAGTGCAGGTTAAATAATGTAACAGCTTTATAGTTGGGGTCGTTACGGACGCGGCGATACCAAATATGTGTAACTTTTTTGCTTTATTGTAGTTTTTTTTAATAGTAAAGCATTTTGTAAGGGGAAAAGCTGGGTTTTTAATTTATTTTTTTCACTTTTTTTTTAAATTAACTTTATTAAACTTTTTTTACTTTTATACTAGTCCCACTAGGGGACTTCACTATCCTCTGATCGCTATTGTAATACACTGCAATACTTTTGTATTGCAGTGTATTACCGTACTGCCTGTCCGTTTAAAACGGACAGGCATCTGCTAGGTCATGCCTGCGGCATGATCTAGCAGGCATTCGCTCCAGGCAGACCTGGGGGCCTTTATTAGACCCCCGGCTGCCATAGAAGACACTGACACTCGGCCATTTTATCGCCGGGTGTCGGTGGGAGAGAGAGGGAGAGCTCCCTCCCTCTCTCCAAAACCACTCAGATGCGGTGCACGCTATTGTGCACCGCATCTGAAGGGTTAAACGGGTGAGATCGATACTAATATCGATCTCACCTGGCAGAGCAGGGACGCCCTCAGCTGCCTCTGTTTACTTTATTCTACAGCAGCGCCGTAGAATGGCGGCGCTGTAGAATAAAGCCCATTAATGACCGCCGTGAAAAGGCTTATCGGCGGTCATTAAGGGGTTAATGATGGAACATTAATCCTGAACATATATCATATAGAAAACATGTATATTGTTGTTCTAAAAATGGTAGCTGTTCGGTATAATGAATATTCCAACCAATTCAGTAATGGAACATTATTTCTTTACAGAGGTTCATTGGGTATCTGGTTTTTAAGCTGTAGATCCAGAAAGCCTCTCAATCCAAAAGAGTGTGTCTGAGATTCCCTCCTCTAATGGACCTATTAACCCTTTCGATGGCATACATTTTTAAAGATCTTGTTCATGCACTTGAACTTTTAACTATTGGAAAGAAACTTGGAACACTGCTTCCTTTTTACAACTTTACTTGAGCGCTAGATCATTCCTGCTTTTTTTCTTGTTAACTTTACTGTACTTAAAGGGTTTTTCCCATGAGAGACATTTATAACACATCCACAGGATATGCCATAAATGTCAGATACATGCGGCTCCCACCTCTCTAGAACGGGGCCCCCTAAACCCTGTTCTGGCTTTCTCGGCTACCACTGCCTCCTGGCCACTTCCTGGCTACATGGTCGGGAGTTCTGAAAGTAGCGTAACTCGCTGAGCTACGCTGTTTCTGTAACTTCCATAGTAGTGAATGGCAGTTACGGAAGCAGCGTAGCATGTGAGCTATGCTGTTGCCGTAACTACCATTCAGTTCTATGGAACTTTCGTAAACAGCGGGGCCCTGTTCTGAAGATTGATGAAGGTCCCAACTCTGGGACCCGCACCTATCTGACATTTATGACATATCCTGTGGGTATGTTATCAATGTCTCCCATGGGAAAACCCCTTTAAACCATCTGCACATCCTTTTTATAGACTGGAAAACCACTTTAGTCTATGTAGGGCCCAAATTCTGTGTTGATTAACTATTGAGGGGGAACGTGCAAGCTTACTGCATACTATTCATGCATTGAATTGAGGAATAAAACCGTGTGCAATAAACTCCCACTAATATTAGCTTCAGGCAACTAGAATTTATTGTTTAACTCTGTCTATGTAGTGGATTTAAAGCTCGATCAGAAAACCAAAGCTCTGACCGGTATAATGAAATTATTCAGTCCAGAATGTTGGCGATAGAAACAAGATGGCGTTATCCGGTGGATATTCAGGTTTAGCTGGCCATAAACATTCGGTCATTGGTACAAGGATTGGGAATGCCGATGCTGATCCATACATGCATGTTGAAGGTGGAATTGGGAAGATGTCCGCATTGACGTTACATGTCCAATCATATCAGTAGTGACTGTACTGAGAATGTGGTGTTGGAGATTTACAGTGATAAACTTCAGAGCAGGGGGAAGGGACTTGGGGCTACAGCACTGGAGTTAAAGGAGTGAGTAAATTATTATTATCTTTACTCATTCTTAAAGAGAATCTGTCATCTCATTTTTTTTCGTACCAAACGAGTACTAGCGTTTGGTTGACATTTTCAAACCATGTGCCCACATACAGTTGTATGGTATGGCTTCCTATCAGAGATAATCCAATATATTTCAATATGTAAATGAGGTTGGACGTGTCACTCAGGCGGTCTAAATCCCAGCAAGTGCTCCTGATCTTGGCTGCGCCGCTAGCATTATGTCCGGCCCATGCGCAGTACGCTACCTGTTGTGGTGTAACTTCTATGCAGGCCTAGAGTGCGCAACGTCCCTTCAATGCAGGGAACGGTGACGTCGCCGTAGCGTGGCGCCAGTAATGAGCAAGGGGGAGGAGTTGGGCAGAGTTAGATGTCAAGAGCACTTGCTGGGATTCGGAACGCCCGACTGGCACTTCCAACCACATTTACATATTGAAGTGGATTATCTCTGCAAAGACAAAGATAGGAAGCCATACAACTGAATGTGGTCACATGGTTTGAAAAGGCCACGCAAACGCTGGTATTCGTTCGTTTGGTAGGCAAAAATGTTCTATTAAAGCAGAACGTGCTGGCGTGAGTGCACCCTCTCAGTGCCTCCAATAGTGCCAATCTGAGAGCCAGAATAAGTCCGTACCGTACACTGAGGGCCCCTACTATTTATTATAGGTCAAGGCTGCAAGGAAATGTCGTGCAACACCTAAATAAGAGGGTTCATCAAGGGGAGTAAGGGCACGACATATACGCTCTATGGCCAAAAGTATGTGGACACCTGACCTTAACATGAGCTTGTTCGACATCCTTTAAAAAAAATAATGCTATTTTTTTCAGGTTATTCCAGTGTCCCTGCCAGGCCTCGATTAACCCAGACCACACTGGATAAGTATGTTCCATACAAAGGTTGGAAGCTTTACTTCTCTGAAGGTACAGTATCCAGCAAAAATGACTACACCACTGATACTTTCTAGATCCCAGTTCATTTTTCTGTGTACCATCAGTCATCCTCAGTCAATGTTTCATCAAATCCGTACATGCATTTTTCATCTGGTGTTCATGATTACCTGCGTCTGGAGTCAGGGCAGTGGCACCATTTCTACCTGTATCATATCAAATACATCTGCTGCTTAACTGTGTCACTGTCAAATGAGAAATAGCTTTCTGGCAGGACAAGATTTCATTACTCACAGCGTATTCTGCGTATTATGGGCCACTTGTTTGTATTGAGGCTGAAGTGTGCTTTATACAGCTGAATACACATGAGCAGATTTGGAAGAATGGGTGCGAGCGTTGTCTGTAATGAGAGAAATGTGGACATAGGTCATGCTCATCTTTTTTTATTACCGTTGTCTCCCTATCAGTACTTTTATATTCCATTCTCAGTGTTGTTTATTATTTATAAGGATTTCAGATGGTCTGATGTGTTCAATTTAAGTAATTGCAGCATTTGTAGTGATGCTAAGTTTGGTAATAGAAGAAGAAAGTATCAAAACCCTTATGGTATATTCAGACGGTGCTGTCAAGACGCGGTTAATTGCTGCGATTATCTCAGAAAAATGCACTGGTTTTAGTTAAACCGGGTCAAAACCACTTCATTTTACAGAAATTTCATGATAATAAACCGCGAATACACTAAAGGTATATTCAGACGGTGCGGATAAATTTGGCTTAATTACCACAAAACTGCAATGAAACGCTGCAGTTTCTGAATAGATCCATAGGGTATATACACTTGTTAATTTTTTTTTTCATATTTTTGCTGATTTGTATTTTCAGGATTGCTAAGAAATGAACACAAGTGTAGAGAATAAAGCCTTGTTCACACAGTGCAGATTTGCTGCAGATTTTGCATGCATTTTCTAAGCTAAACCCAGAAATGGATCAGGAGAGGAGACTTATGAGACATTCAGCAGTATGACCCCCTCATTCAGCAGTATCCCCCTTATTCCTTGCACACTAATGCACTTCATGTCTGTCATACACGGATACTGGCTGGTGACCGGCTCATGCAGCTTCATGTGTACTACCCCATGTTTATAAAAGATGGATAGATCATTGTCTGTACGTTTTTGTGTCTCCCTTATTTCCTCCTAGATTGTAAGCTCTTGCGAGCAGGGTCCTCACTCCTCTTGTTTGAATTGCATATTAGTTTTGTCACTATGTAATGTCTGATATTGTCTGCACAAGTTCCCTCTGAATTGTAAAGTGCTGCAGAATATGTTGGCGCTCTATGAATAAAGATTATTATTATTATATTATTCCTTTTATATACTTCTGTTTAGGTACCGTTCCTGGTTTTGGGTTAAAAAAAATGCTTGCAAAATCTGCAGCAAATCTGCACTGTGTGAACAAGACCTAAGGCTCTGCGTCAGAGATTCTGTCAGCAGCACCATATTTTTTATCGTCAAAACAACGAACACCACAGCAGATCCCATTATAAGTCAATAGGTTCTGTCTCGTGCGTATCATGCGACGGATCCGGCACTGCTCCCTGGTTTTCATTATAAACTGAAAAATAATTCAAATGATTGTAATTCTGGATTAATGCAGTGTAAATCTGTTATATTTATCAGAGGAACATTTCCAGCATACACTTATACACATGCAAATTTAAGTCTTGGAACTAATCAGCACTTGGTTTTTCATGAACTCTTGTATAGCCTCCGTGTTAAATAGGCACCAAAGTCTTATTCCTTATCAGTAAGGAGCCTACAAGCTTATGGTTTTTGCATAGGTGACGGAAAAATATACCAGCTATTCAGATACCATGGCCTTTTTAATTCTCTGTTTAAGCCTCATGCACACAACCATGCCCGTAATCACTGCCCATGATTGCCGGCCACGGACAGCCAACCGCATTTTCGGCTCGTGCTCCCATACAAAATATAGGAGCACGATCCGTAAAAAGCAAAAGATAGGACACGTCCTATCTTTTGCGGCAGCTTTCTACGGCCCGGACACCTTCCCGTAAATAAACAGGAAGGTGTCCGTGGACAATAGAAGTAAGTGGGTCCGTAATTGCAGACCGATTTTTACGGTCGTGTGCATGGGGCCTTAGCCAGTCTGTGTTGCTAACCTTTCTGTCTTATATCAGTTTACAGTGACAATTCCCCGTTTGTGCTAAAGGTGCAAGCCTTTGAAAAGTTCTTTACAAAGCACATAGAATTGTATGATAAGGTAAGTAACGCACGTGGTGCTTTTCTGTTTACATTCAGAGAATGACAGCTGTTGCCCGAACCACGCAGTTCGCACGGAAGTGCTTCCGTGCGACTTGCGTGGTTTTCACGCACCCATTGACTTCAATGGGTGCGTGATGCGCGAAAAACGGGGAAATATAGAACATGTCGTGAGTTTTACGCAGCGGACTCACACTGCACAAAACTCACGGACTGTCTGCACTGGCCCATAGACTTGTATAGGTCCGTGCGACCCGCGTGAAAAGCACGCGCGTCGCACGGACGTATATCTTGGTCATTGATGCCTAAGTGTGTAAATGGTCACCAGGTGATGCCACCATTTCTCAGTAGTTATTCTTTATTGTGTTACCCAGCTCTGTACAGCACCTTTTGTTTTGAGGCTGCCAGGGCTTGGTATGGGGCGGGGGGGGGGGGGGGGTTACCATGTAAAGGACTACAGTTCCCATGATTCCTCTCACAGACACTAGTTATATTTGCCTGCATGCCCCTCCATTACAAGGTATAAGGTTGTGCTGTAAATACTCACTGTCTGTGTGTGATGTCCAACCACGTATTCAGTGTACGGGATGTCACACAAGCAGGAGATAGACACCAGGAGCGTGGTCATGTAACTTCAGGTGAGCCTGTCCTAGACTTTTTAACACTGCGTTTAATGGTCTCCATTGGCTTGTATGTGCCAGTAAAAGCGCCCAACGTATACGTTTAATGAAGGCTGTGACATGTCTTAGCAGCATACGTCACCAATAGGCTATAATGGTTTCCATACTTCATATGCTCTCATTACCCTTTTTATGATGTATCCATTAAATGTATGCCATTGTAGCCTATGGTTGACAGATGCCACTGTTAGGCATTCGTTTAACACATCCGTCACCCATAGGCTATAATGACATTAGTTTAACGGATATGTTATAAAAAGCTGTTGAAAGGCTTATGATGTATTTATTTAACGCAGGGGTGTGGAACGTCCGGCCCGCGGGCCGTATAAGGCCCGCGAGATCATTTGGTCCGGCCCGACCTCACTTAGACCGAGCTGCCTACTCACTCGCATTTAGGAGCAGGAGAAGGGCGGACGGAGCCAAGTATGGCGGCGGTCTGAGTGAGGTTGATGCTTGCCGGCCCAAGAGTGGACCAGTCTGGTCACCTGAACTGAATCAGTGACATGAGGTCAGGCGATTGGATTGGTCCACTCCCGGGCCGGCACAGTCCAGTCACCTGACCTCACGTCAGTGAGGTCAGGTGACTGGACTAGTCCACTTCCGTCACAACATGCCCCGACCTCACTCTGGCTGCCGCCGTTCCATTCCCTCCTTGGCTCTGTCCGTCCGCCCGCCCTACTCACTCAAAGTGAGGTCAGGTGATTTAAAGAGGCTCCGTCACTAGATTATAAGTGACCTATCTCCGACATAATCTGATCGGCGCTGTAATGTAGAGAACAGCAATGGTTTTTATTTTTTGAAAAACTATAAATTTTGAGCAAGTTATAAACAATTTCAGATATATAACTTGACAACTGGGCGTTTTTTAGCTTTTTACCAACTGGGCGTTGTAGAGAGATGTGTATTACGCTGACCAATCAGCGTCATACACTTCCCTTCATTCATGATTAGCTGTACTCACAGCACAGCGCGATCTCGCGAGATCATGCTGTGCTGTTACTTACTCGCACATTAACTTTACCAAAGTGTCTTGAGAGTAAATAGACATCGCCTCCAGAAAGGACGCGATGTCTATTCACACTCCCGACACTTCGGTAAAGTTTCTCTGGGACTTCACTCTCACAGCACAGCGTGATCTTGCGAGATCATGCTGTGTGTGTAGTGAAAGAAACTGGGCTAGAACAATGAGAAGTGTATGACACTGATTGGTCAGCGTCAGACACATCTCTCTACAACGCCCAGTTGGTACAAAAGTTAAAAAACGCCCAGTTGTCTATTAAGAAACGAATTAGCATAAATCTGAAATTGTTCATAACTTGCTCAAATTATTATGTAGGAGATAGAGAATTTATAATCTGGTGACAGAGCCTCTTTAAAGGTTTTCCTTTTTTTTTCATCAAGGGAATTTATGATATATCCACAGGATATGTCATAAATGTCAGATAGACGCGGGTCCCATCTCTGGGACCCGCACCTATCTCTAGAACGGGGCCCCCTAAACCCCGTTCTACCTCTTTGTGTTGTGGCTGAATCGCGTGATTTCCGACCACGAAGAAGAAAACCGCGTAGCTCGCTGAGCTACTGTGTTTCCGTAAGACCCAGAGAACTGAATGGTAGTTATGGAAACTGCGTAACTCACATGCTACGCTGCTTTTGTAACTGCCATTCACTACTATGGGAGTTACGGAAACAGCATAGCTCAGCGAGCTACGCTGTTTTCTTCTTCGCGGTCGGAAATCAGCTGTAACACAGAGAGGCAGAACCGTTAGGGGGCCCCGTTCTAGAGATATGTGCGGGTTCCAGAGGTGGGACCCGCATCTATGACATTTATGACATATCCAGTGGATATGTCATAAATGTCCCTTATGGGAAAACCCCTGTAAGTAAGTCGGAACAACTTACTGCTGAGAGATCTTTTCAAAACTTTCCAAAGAGTCGACTGCGTTCCAGAATGACCGACGCAGTAGCAACATCATCAATACCAGCTAACCTCACACGCCTCACCAAAGAAAAGCAGTTCCAGCCATAAATGTTTCACTAAATATAACCGGCTAATTCTTAGGCTGGGTTCACACAGAGTTTTTTGCAATTTTGAGGCAGATTTAGCTCTGCCTGCAAGCCGATTTTCGCTGCGTTTTTCGCCGGCAGCCATTGAGCACCGTGGGCAAAAATGATGTCAATGGGAGGTCAGAGGCGTAAACGCCCGAAGATAGGGCTTATCGCTTCTTGTTCCCGCGAGACGGTTTTTCCGCTCGCGGGGAAAAAAAACACCTCCGCCTCCCATTGAAATCAATGGGACGCATTTTCGGCCGTTTTTTGGCGCATTTTCGTGTCAAAAAAACTCTGTGTGAACTGGCCCTTAAATTGATAATTTTGAATGGCCCGCAAATGATATTATAAATATCCAAATGGCCCTTGGCAGAAAAAAGGTCCCCCACCCCTGATTTAACGGATGCCTGTGATGGATGCCATACAGCAGCATCGGTCATCCATAGGCTACCATTTTGGAAAAAAAAGTACACGTTTAAGGCCTAGCTCACATCACGTTTTGGCCCCACGTTTAGCGTGTACGTCGGGAAAGCTCCTGCCATACATGCTAAACGTGTCCATAGGGCTCTATTAGCCCGATGGAGGCCAAAGAGTGTCTGACGCATACGTGAAACGTACAGGGATAACGCAGTTTGAAAAGGGCCTTTCAGAAACATCTCCGTTACAGACAGTACATTAGTAAGTGACTAAACATAATGCAGTTTAACTATTTGCACCCAAATGTTAAAGACTGAAAACCCCTTTTAAAGTACTGGCCTCTTAATATACATTTATACATGTTATTTGTCGGTCGGAACACTTATTAATACTTTCATCTCAAATTGTGTAAAAAGTTTATTTAGGTTTTTATGAAAGCATCTTGTGTGAGATGGACGGTAAAAGTGTATTTTTCTCAAATTCCTGGTTTATGTTGCTTGACAGGTGTTATTCTAGCTGACCATACACATAGTTATCAGGCCACCCATTTTCAGGTCTGGCAATAAACTCCAAAACAGAGTAGTAATTGTATTTTTTTATTTCCCATGAACAAAATGTTTCCCCTTCCCCTATATGTTGCCAAAGTTATACAGCTAGGTAGTAAGTAATTCAGGGACTATTAACCTATATGGCACCTCTACCTCATTGATGTATGAATCTAGATTTTCATGTATCTGAAGAGGTGACTTTACTTTTTGTATGAGTATTTGTTACTGATATACTGATCTTTCTTTAAAGTAATTTTAGCAAACTATGGATATGACTTTAATCTAAGTCTTTGACTTAACTACACTGCAGAGAATGAATGGTCAGCTGCAGGAGTAATAAATAGTATGTGATTTATCCTGTGTAATAGAACAGCGCCATCTAGTTGTCAAGATATAAACAATGGTCAAGAGTATTTTTTGGTTTCCATTACTGGACTTCGTTGTATTACTGTCAAATATATGTCAGATATCTGCATGTCTTGGCTATGCTTCTACTGTATATGTCATTTCATATCCCATATATAAGTAATCCAAGCATGCATCACTGTTCCCTAAGATGTTAACTCTTATGTGACAGGATGAAATTGAAAGAAAAGGCAGCATACTTGTTGACTACAAGGAACTTCTACAGGACAACGAACTTATGTCATGTGTTCCACTGACAACGGAGCTAAAAGACATGCCTGAAAAAATACTGGATTGTATGGGGCTAGCGATCCACCAGGTAATGTCACTAAGATAGAGCTATATATATACCCTTTTTTATATATATATATATATATATATATACACACTTATCGCAACTGTACCTTGGGCACAGACTTCTCTATTTTGCGTCATTGTTCATTTATTTTCATTAATTGTCATTTTACTTGTACGTAACTTTTAAAATTGTAAAGTGCTGCTAAATATGTTGGTGGTATATAAATAAAAACTAAGTCTGTATGTCTATCTAATTTCTAATTTCTATACTTGCACTACACGCTAATGTTAATATAAAAAAATATTTATGTAAAATAGTTTTGTCTGATCACTTTTTGTCTTTTTCAGGTGTTAACCAAAGACCTTGAGAGACATGCAGCGGAGTTACAGGAACAGGAAGGCCTTCCATTAGAGGAGGCCCCCATTGTCAATGTGCCATGCATACACGCTAGGTATTTATTATACATTGGTATTAGAATGCATAATAAATAAATATATACATATATATCTCAAATACACTATTGGAATGACTTTTGGAAATTGACTTTTTTCCATAGGGTTTTTAATTATGATCCATTGACTGCTTTGAAAAACCTTAGGGCTAACCTGTATGGAAAATATGTGGCGTTACGTGCCACAGTCGTGCGAGTCAGTAACATTAAACCACTGTGCACCAAAATGGCCTTTGTTTGCAACATGTGTGGTGATGTACAGAGCCTCCCCCTGCCAGATGGAAAGTACGCCATTCCAACAAAGGTAATATCACTCCCTATACTGTCACTGCAGCAGATACATGAGAGCATGGAGATCAATTGCATTGTATAAATCGCATCAAAGGAAATCTTGATCAGAAAATAAATGGGTTACATATTAAGGTTTTAAAGAGACATAAGTTCTTCTAGGTCAACCTAGGTCAATCTTGCTGTGTTATTATTCAGAAAATGACAAAAGATCTGTACGGCCTCCATGTGACTGCTGTATTTTTTATTGAATGGACGTGCTGTATCATGCTGGAAAACGCCTTTTTTTCTGATGGAAGTCATGCAGAATGCAAAATGAAATCCTATGGAAAAAACATGTTCACCAAAGGTCCTGATGTCTTTTCAGGGGAACCTAAAGCGTTCTACAGTGCCCAGTGAAATCAAATAATATGGACATTGGCAGTCTTCTAAAACTGGACGCTTCTCTTGGCGGTCTAATAGAGGAGGGACACTCATCTGTTGCCTCAACATATAGATGTTTAGCTAAAGCTGTCCATGCACATGGTCGGGGTTGTCTGTATTTTTAAATACCCTATAAGGGAATTCTGACATAATAGAGGGGGTCTCCTCGTTTAGGACACACATATATTAGCCGCAGCTACAATCCGCATCATGTTCTTGTTAAATGAACACCTCATTGTTTTTAGTGGACACTGTTTAATATGTTATTTCACTTTCTGTAATGCTGCAGGAATATTGAACAGTTGGGGCCACCATGGATTACAGCTCATCTCTGGGGTCCCAGCAGCTAGATTCCATGTGATCACGCATGAGAATCTAGTGGCATTAATGCTGAGATAAGTGATGCCGGGTAATCAAACCGATCCCAGGAATTTCCCCACCAATATCTCCTCTGCACAAAAAAAACTCACAGATTTATTAAATACGTCATTACAAAAATCAAATATAAATGTAAAAGTTTAACAGTTTTGCCTGCAAAGATATTCAACTTCCATCATGATCTAAAAACTTCTGCAACAACTTTCAACTACTGCATATCGTAAATGTATGGAATATGATCCTGTAGATGTTTTTTTTTTTTTTTTCGACTGCTGCGGTCTTATCTACTGCATATACATTGTCCAATGAGTGCTGTGTATAGATGGCACAACCTCTAAGTGACCGATCGTGTGATTGCCTTGTGCCCCCTGCATGGCAGAGCTGCTGGTGATTAATGTCACTCTAGCTGCCCTAGTTACACAGGTAAAGTGTATTGTAAAAAATAAATATAAAGTTTGGATGTCCCTCTTTTGGGGAACATGTTGGGTGAAAAAAATTAATAACAAAAAAAGAAATTTAAAGTAAACAAAACTCAAAATGACGCTCAAACCATCCCCGTAGTTTACCTGATCAAGTGATAGAAAGACCGGGCCTGTTACTGTCTTCTCTCCCTATGTACAGCCTTCCACAGACCACAGGGGATAATACGTGATTTTTTTAGGCCCCCTTCACATCGTTATTGCCTTATACTTATCGTGTACATCGGGATAGCTTCTTACATACATAATCGTGTCCGAAGGGCTTCATGAGAAGATTATTTTTTTGAAGGATGGAATAGCATAGACTACGCTATTCAATCATGTATAACGCACATTTTTTTTTTTAAAGATTTGAGCCTATGGGTGACTGATGCCACTGTAAGCTAAACAATGCTGGAGTCCCTGGGTAGAGCATTGGAAGCGTTCTGCCCACAGACTTTGGCCCTGAGTCCTCCCAACATATACCTCCAACGAAAGGCAATAACAAGATGTAAAGGGGGCCTAACTTAATAAAGAAAGAGGATATGTGCTCTCTGTCACATTTAGGGGGTCTAATTTTTTTCCTACTAAAGGATTGAGAATATAAGCAGTTGCTAGATCACAGCGATCAATGTTTTTTTGAGTTCTTGTGATTGTGTCATGTATAAACTCTGCACATCTTTTTAGAAGGTGTTGTGAGTCTCCGTCTCTTGGTTCAAACTTTTAGCCGAAAACATGGATTTTTATGCTTTTACAGAACATTCTGCTTTGATCCAAAATTGCATGAAGGTGCCCATGAGTGTAAAGACGTAGCTGTCAATCATGAGTGTGGAGCCGCCCACTGGACTCCTAAGCCCAGAGTGAGCTAATAAATTACAAGTTATTCTGAATCTTTTCCTACATCAATCTGCTCATCTCTTCCTACTCAATAACTTGATGGCTGCAGAGCTGACATCATGTTCAATACGACGAGCTCCCTTCGCTCAAAAACGGTCGATAAATATAACTCTCTGCAGAAAATAGTATATTCTGTTATTTGGCCAGTGTTATGGAATGTATTCGTTTCTGTAATACTATAAGGGTATTACTTATATATAAAACTTTGGTGTTTCAGTGCCCAGTCCCAGAATGCCGGGGACGTTCATTTACACCGGACCGAGGTTCTCCTCTTACAGTGACTGTGGACTGGCAGACGATCAGGCAAGTAGAGTCTTTTATATGATTGCACTGCGAGACATAAAGCGGTGTCCTTCATCTGCTTTGTGTATGTTTCTCATTTCCCTCCATGTCTATTCTTGACAAGGCTTCCATAGATCAAAGTGTTTGTTACAAAAGCACAAGAACAATGCAGCAGTTAGTCATCGTACGTACATTTGACTGCCTGCGTCCTAGAACGCCTATTCAGTCTTATTCAAAATAGATTTATCAATCCAAAAAGCAGATATTCGGCAGCATTTCCAGAAGAAAGAGATTGTAATTATATAATTATTAAATTGGAAAACAAGAGTTTGTGGTTTTTATTCCGCTGCCGCTGTTCGGTTGATCCAGGTGTTTTTTCCCCTATTCATGGTTGAGAATGTTATATTTAGTTCATATGCAGCGCAGGATGTGTATCTTTGCATATTGCTTTTGTGTAGTTTTATTGCTTTAGAAATATATTGTACTTAGTGTCTTGTGTATTCTGATGTGTTCCTTGCAGCTGCTGGATATAATTAATACTAATGTCTTCCTGTCCTTTTAATAAAGATACAACAAGCTTAACCCAAACAACCTATTCTTATCTTTGTTATGACGAACATAAAAGAACATAAGTTTTTTCTGTTTCTCATTACAATAAAGATAAAGCCACTTCACCTCGCCTAAACCCCCATGATGACATCACCACTGGCACACAGCAGCATCTGGAAGATCTTGCTTTCCTTCACCTACTCATCACTATAAGGAATACTCCAGAACAGCTGACACGCTTAAGGCCTGTTCACATCACATTTAGGCACTACGTTTGGCGTATGGGCCGGGAGAGCTCCTGGTGTCTACGCTGAACGTATCCATAGCCCCAATTTACTCAGCATGTTCGAGAAGTGTCCTTTTGGCTTACGCCGGGCCGGTATACTTTTTTTTTTCTTTCCTTAATAAGCTACTCTATTCTATATAAAGGTATACAGTAAACAAATGTCTACGTTTTTTCTTACAATGGGAGCCTATTAGGGATATGTTCAGTCGGGAGATCCTCCTGCCGTATACCTCCAAAGTCGGGCACCGATGTGGTGTGAACAAAGCCTTAGGCCATATTCACACGGCATATGTTCAGGCTGAAAAATACAAGGCTGATTTCAAGAGAAAACGGCTTCTGAATCCAGGTGTTTTTGGAGCTGATTTTCAAAGCGTCTTTTATTTTGCAAACCGTTTTGTGGCGTGATTTTGAAGTGTTGTTTGAAGAAAAATCAGCTTGTTAAAAGCTTCAAGAAGAGACATGTGAAAGCGTGTTTTTATGAGGCGTTTTTTTAATTCAGCAGCATAAAAATATACACACACCATCCTCTCTGTAACGACCAGCAGGTGTGTGGACCCACTTAGCTACTCCACCAGTTTGTTTTAGGGCCACCACTAAGGGCATTGTCTAAGCAGCCTCCCCGGTCTTCACCCTTTAACCCCTATACGGGGGACTGCTAGGTCGCTGCCTCTTGAGGTGGTCCCGGTGGAGTAGTTGCTGGCCAGACAGATGCAAGAAGACACAGGTACATGGTACCTTGATGGATGGAAGCTCGACTGTGGATCACAGATGATAGGTGTATGGCAGACAGTGGAAGACAGGCTGGTAGCTGGACACAGGCAGTTAGGGGATTACTGGTAGCAGGCTGGTAGCGGGTTACCGGATACACACTGTTAACGGATTACTCGACACAGGCTGATAACGGGTAGCAACAGCAGACTGAATATAGACTGGTAACAGACAACGGGATACAGGCTGATAACTGGTAGCATAAGCAGACAGGATCAGGTGCATACAGGAACCTTTGCAGGATAACCCTAGGTATTCCCAAAACTATTTCAAAGGTGTACATAGCCTTTAACATACAGGCCTTTATTTTTATATATATTTCCCAGATGAGCTCTGTTCCTATATGCCCATCATCTGATTCTAGCATTACTGGTTTATACTGTAGTTGGTTACTCCTTTATGGAGTGCCTGTTTACCTCTTATTTTGTATTACAGTATCTAGATTTTTGAGTCATTTCAGGTACATGCTTTATTCCCATTTATACTGAAGAGGTGTAGATTTGATAGCAGCACAATGAAAGGATATCTTGGTGCTATTTCCCCCTGGTTAGCTGGTATTGGCAACGGAACCACTATTGCAAGGAAATCTAAGATTTCAATGGATGCCTTTGGTTCTCAAAATTAGAGTGCTGCAATTAATGGGGCTCTCCGCTTAAATAATAGAAGGGATCATAATCAGAAGACCTCCCTCCAATAACTCAATATAACCTATTAACCATGAAAGCCAACAATCCTTCTTAATTATGACAATGTGTTTTAGCTAAAGTATAAATAATTATAGATTCTGTTCCTTGAATAAACTTTCTCTTACAGAGTCCAAGAGTTGATGTCAGATGATCAGAGAGAAGCTGGTAGGATCCCGAGAACTGTAGAATGTGAAATGAGTCAGGATTTAGCGGACAGCTGTGTCCCCGGAGATATGGTGACCATCACTGGGATAGTTAAAGTATCTAATATTAAAGATGGTACGTGCTGCCTTTATTTACACACTCAATCCTCTGCTTTCATTGTTTTCTTTTACGTAAACGCCTCAACATCTGTTAGAAAAGGTTTGTACAATATTTAGATCGAGTACATGATGGTAATTATTTTTTTTCAAGTTGTTCATATTCCAATGGCTATGATTGATTAATCAATCTGCAGAGTGAAACATGGCCGAGGATTCATAAAAAACTTTTTTCCTACAGCTTTATATGTTTGTATGCATATAGACAATTTCTCTCTCTTAAGCATTGTGTCATATTTAATTTGGTAGGTAATCTCCATTTCCAAATCCCTTGACCAATCTCTGCCAGTGTTGGTAATAATTGACAAAAAATAAGTGTAAAATTGTCAGGACCAGGGGGACGGAGCCAGACTCCGGTGAATAATGAACGCTTAGCATAATAGCTCCTCACACACGCAGGGCTTATCCAGCATGCTATAGTGGCATCTAAATTACACAGTAAAACTTAACCTACCACATGCACTATCATCATGGTCTGCAATGAGGGATTCCAGGACTGAACTAGCCTGGAGAGCTTCCCTGTGAATTTATGGGGTTATCTTCTCCTTCTCTGTACTACGGTAAGCACCTCAACCCACATGATACATTGGTTTTATTTGCCGTTGTACATTGCTGATATTCTTGAACCAATAGGACTTTTTACACCCAGCTCTGTTGCATTATTTCTTACAAGTATTGATCTTGTTTTTTGACTATTTCCTTTTGACTACTCGTTTTGGACCCTGATGAACCTGCCAATTTTCAGGGTAAAGGCATTGGAACGCAGCTTATTATGTCTATCATTTTAAGTCCATCAGAGCCACCTCTCTAGACCTACTTATTTTTCATCATGCATAATCCCCGTCTGGTGGTTGTGGTATGTTTTTTGTATGAGTATATCTTTTTACTGGGTATACGTTTTTCTCTTCAGTTGTGCACAGTTTGAAGTTTTGGCACATTTTTGCTTTTTCTATTTGTGCATTTGCCTATCTAGGTCCCACTCTGTACTCGATATCCACTATAAAGAATTGGCTAGGCTATTAATAGGGTATCTAGGGTACAGGTTGGAGTCGTCCCTTGAATAGGGGCGTTACTCCGACCAGGAAGGGTGACCCGATAGTGTATACCAGGGTCACTTGTTTTTCTTGTTCTCTCAACTCTATGAACAAAAGAAAAAACCTCTTCCCTCGCCCTTATTATTTTTATTCATCATTATTCAGAGGGATAATCATTTTCCCTTTTTTATCCCAATATGTTAAGTAAAGGTTACGTTTTACTGTGTCATTTTATTGAACAGCTGTTTTTTTTCTGTGATTTTTCTTTTTTGACTACATTATCACGGACTATACTTTTGGCCTGCCAAAGCCGCTATATTTGTTTGGTTCTGTGAGGATAAGGTGGCGTCTAGCAACCAGATGGTGAAGATCGGCAACAGCAAGTCGAAGGAGCCCCTGGGGCACAGCAGGAATCCAAAAAGATCAGGCAGACCTTGATAAATTCTTGAGAAAGAAGTCAGCCAACAGTGTGGCCTTCCAAAATTGGGCCAAACTACTGCCCTGAATCTAGACCGGAGATGTCTCGGAGGATGAGGGCAGCTTTGGCATTATCAGGAACGGAGTATGCACCTATTTCACGCTTTTTTTTAAAAAAATAACTATTTTGCAGGCGCTTAAGCCGGTCCTTAAAGACCTTTCGGAAATAAAGATAGACGTCCAACACATAGGCCACCGCATGGAGCACCATGGAGTTCTATTACTTTCTGTGACTACCTAAGTTGCAAGCTCCAACATCAGGAAACTCAATTGAACAGGGCTTTCAGCCTCTTGGGGGACTAAGAACAGAAGCTGTAGGAAAATATCCGCTTTAAAGGCCTACCCGAATCCTATGCTTTTCTCCGACCTGCTGGGCCCAGATATGGCCTCCTCTATTACTATTGAAAGAATCCACAGAGCTTTCACATTGATAGCATAAAAGGATTCGCAGGAGGCCCACTTATTTTTTTTAGGCTTTAATTAAATTTTAAATCCCCTGGTGGACTCTTCCTTGAAACCTTCTGCCTTGTCGTTTGCAGCATTGGGCAAGATCAAAAGGAAATTACAAGAATTAGACTTGGTGGATGTGTGGAGGCACTTCATTTATCATTGCAAGATTTTACTCTTTATCACACAGGTCGCGCCAGAGACTGGACTATATATTTATTCACGAGAACTTACTCTCAGGACTACGTGGATGTAACAGGTCTTATTACGATTTCCGATCATTCACCTGTCTGTACCGAATTATCCCTCAAGTCTGCCCATGAGAGAATGGACATGGCATTTAAATGCTACCCTCCTAGATTATACAGCTCATATTGATGACTTGTCACGACAAATACAGCTGTATTTTGAACAAAATGTTTCCTTAGAAATGTCAGCTACAACTGTTTGGGAAGCCCATAACACTTATACCTAATGGGTCAGTTTATCTCTCTTGGCTCCAAAGTTAAAAATAATAATAAAAGAAATAGGGAAATTAATTCTTTAATGACCAAAACTCTTCCATGGGGAACACAACAGGGGAGATAAATTGAAAGATTTCTGCAATCAAAAGATGGCTAAGAACCTCTTGTATCATAAACAAAAGATTTATGCTCATGGAGACAAAAGTGGGAAAATCATGTCAGCACTCATAAAAAAGCGTACGGAAAAGTCCTTTATTTCACAGATTAAAGAGCCTTGAGCCTCTACATCTACCTTCATATCAGCTATAGCTAAGGAATATACTACCTATTATTATGCTTCTATTTACAATCTGACACATCCCACATCTAGCGCGTCTGTTTCACAAAGAGACACGAAAATCACTGCGTTTCTCAAAGGAAGAGATAAAGGAAGAGAATCTCCTACAACCGGTGACTCTTCTAGAGCTTAAGAAGATACGTTTGTTATTCTCTCAGGGAAGGAGTCCAGGTCCTGACTGCTACGCAATAGCTTAATAACAGGAAATTTCAGGCTATTCTTTTGCCTCACCTTACTCATGCCTTGTTGTAGGGTACTGCAGTCTCTGAAGGGCTAAACACCTATCCATGCGAATTGGCAAGTTCCAAAATTAATCCATCCTGACCAAATGGGATTTGTGGGGGGGGAGACACAATGCTGTGAGACTGTTGAATGCCATTAGTTTTGCACATTCCTCTGGAAATACATTGGTCTTTCTTGACACCGATGCCAATAAAGCCTTTGATAGAGTTGCTTGGGACAATATATGCAAAACTTCCCGATGCAATTGTCTGGTTATATAGTAACTGCTACTCTAGGATTAACGTTAATCGGATCTTGTCCCCTCCTTTTTTCTTTCACCAAAGGAATGAGGCAGGGGTGCCCCCTCTTACCTACTCACTTTATCTTGACTTTAAGAGAAGGCCTACGGTTCGGGGCTAAAACCCACCTCGGAGCCGCTCTTAATGATTACAAATGCACAGCGTTATTTCCCGCAGGCATTGGAGATTTTCTCACAGTATGGGGAGCTCTCCAACTTCAAGATTAACTATAATAAATCTGAAATATTGATTTATTTCCTTATTCCTTCATGAGGTGACCGAGCTCGAACAGAGCTCACCCTTCTCATGGCGGAGAGATTCTATCCGATACTTAGGAATACAACTGCCTAGACATTTAGATGATCTCTACAAACTTAACTTTCAACCTTTGCTGCAAAAACTACACAAAAAGTGGGTTACCGCCACTCTGTTCTCTAATGGATGGGGTGCTAAAATTTGCTGCAGTTGTACATTCTGCCTGTACTCTTTTATGTTATTCTCATGATTCCGTTCCAGTTGCCGCACTCCTTTTTTTTGTCGGGGAGAACCAACTCTTCTCTGTTCTCTGGAGATAAAGGAGACCTCAATTGTCAGATAAATTGTCACAAAAGAATGCCAGGAGGTCTTGGACTTCCAAATGTAGAACTTTTTTATAGAGCCATCCACCTACAAAGATGGTTAGACTTTGTTTCGCTAGACAAGTTGGCATGGTACGTGGAACTGGAAACTATCCAACTGGGGGAAGCGCTGCATGGAACATTGTGGCTTCCTCTTCCGAAAGACATACGGTTGATTGCAAATCCGCTATTTAAGGGCACATTGCCAGTATGGAATTCATACAGAGCATCACCTGAAGCCCCCAAACTTCCTTCTGCCATAATGCCTGCTTTGTTGTTGCCTCATCTCGTGGAGACTTGTCTCAATCCGCAAACTGATATATATGCCCTGGTTGCACATGAATCCATAGCTGAGCAATTACATAATAATTATGTCCCAACTAAGGATGCAGTCCAGTCTCTGGTGCCACCTCATAATCTTAATTTTCTCCAACTATCTCATATTCAACATATTTGCTCTGAATTTTTTAAAAATCACAAATCTATTAGAAAACTTCATTGGTCCAAAAATGTACTATTGATCATGAGTTGTCTCTAGTTAATTCCCATTTGCTCCTGTGCAGGGCCGTTGTTACATAATACCTAATTTTTTGGTTTCTTGGGAGGCAGAGCTGGGCCGACAATTTACAGAAAGGGAAAGATCATGGATTCTAAACCATTCACATGGTTTTTCACGTTCCATCAAACTTCAGGAAAAGCACTATAAACTGCTCACATGGTGGTTTAAAACACCAGAGAAACTTACCCCTTGGAGTTGTCCAACTCCAAATTGTGATGGAGGTGTCAAACTAGTATAGGAAGTTTGTCTCACATATGGTGGCATTGCCCACTCATTAAATCTTATTGGAATAATATCGAATCTCGTATTAATAAGAATTGTGACACTAAGATTGAGTTGATTTTTGAGCTGATAGCTCTGGCTTTGCCCACTTTGGAATTGAGGCCACTAAAATTACAATTAGCTACACATTTAATAGCGGCAGCGAAATGTTTGATCCAACAATATTCACCCTCCAATAGGCAATGAATTGATAAGTCAATACACTAAGGAGATTGGAAGAAATGACTAGCTGGCAAGAGCACCACCGTCACAAGTTCTAACACACCTGGGATACTATCCTTAAATATAAAAACCAAGTTTAAATATAGGATAATATGGTCTCTCTCTATTGAGTTGGCCCTTACCTAGATTGGTAAGAAATTAATGCTCTCTTGCATAGCTTTTAGATACTGGACTCTTGAAAACGGTTACCGTACTTTACTTTAAAAAAAAAAAAAAAAAAACTGCATGGTGTGATTCCAGCCTAAGTCCCTGTTCACATTGGGGAATTTTTGCCGCGAATTCCGCCTCAAAATTCCACTTCGCATTCATTTCAATGGGAGTCGGACGCTTTTTTTTCCCCTGCTGATTTTTTTTCAGCTAGCGGACACAAGAAGCGTCCTGCCCGATTTTTATAAATCCATGTAAATTGAATATCATTGCAGCATTCAATTCTATACTTCTTCTTTCTCTTATTTCCCATATACAGGAGGGTTTAAAAATAAAAATAATAAATGTATGTTCCTGTTATACATTGAGGCAAATTCTGTCAGCAACAGCAAAGGCCACAAAAGTAAAGACACAGATGACAGCGTCAGCCATCGAGCTTCCATGGACTTCTCCTTAAAAGACCTTTATGCTATTCAGGAGATCCAGTCTCAGGAGAATCTCTTAAAATTAATCGTCAAGTAAGTACGTTTCTTCTAATATTTCTGCAGCCTTGTTCTGACATTAATGATTTATATGTTCATTAAAATGAATAGGTAGGATCTTGCTTTGCTAAGCAACATTCAGCTCTATTACATTTTCATCATCTGTCCTGACCGATAAGACTACTGCTTATTTAGATTTAGTCCAGATCTAGACCTACACAATTTGTTTAAGTCATTGGAGGCCATGTATGTACCAGTGAAAGGAATCTATGGCCTATGTCATTTTATTCTGATTCTTAACGGCTATGTACACCTTTTGAAAGGAATTATTTTTCTAATAAGTCCATGTTTTATGTGATTTGAAACCACTTTTAAATTCACTTTTATTTTAAAAAAAATGTGTAACTTTTTAAGATACGGCTTGCTTATATGTATCCTGTAAACATAGAATCTGTATCGTTCTGTCATAGCTGTCAGTCCAGCTGAGCTGACGCATTGGCTGAAAGCTGATTCTGCATGTCTTTGACACACTGGATCCAGCTAACAACTATCACATCTAACTTCATCTTAGATGTGATCATTATTTGCTGGATCCTGTGTGTCAAAGACATGAAGAACCAGCTTTCAGCCAAGCCGTCAGCTCAACTGACCTGACGGTGGTGGTTCTGACAGAATGATACAGATTCTATGTATACAGGATATATAGAAGCTGTATCTTAAAAAGTTACATATTTTTTGAAAATAATTAAATTCAAAGGTTGTTTCAAATAACATAAAACATTGATTTATTAAAAATAAAATCTTTTTCAAAGGTGTGTATAGCCTTTAAGTATGCAGTTTTAGTATGGGGAGATGATCAAGGAGATTTTCTATCTGTATTTTGTCCCTTTACTCCGTTCCTAGTCCGATACCTCTGTTTAATATACAGCTCGCTTACTTTTTATTGTTTACAATGTACACACACTCCACTTCTTCACACACCACAGGAGTAACATACAACCCTTGCAGATACTTAACCCCTTCCCGACATCCGCCGCATATATAAGGCGCACGCCGGGTGGGGGAGTATGGAGCGGGCTCACGGGCTGAGCCCGCTTCATAGAGCGAGTGTGTCGGCTGTGTGTTACAGCCGACACTTCCAGGCAATGAGTGGGATCCCGTCGCACGGTGAACGCCGTAAAAAATTAAAAACATCAGAATTGCTGTTTTTTCGTCACTTCATCTCCCACAAAAAATGAAATAAAAAGTGATCAAAATGAAAATAAACCAATATAAACTACAGCTCGCGCCGCAAAAAAACCCTCATACCGTTAAATCAACGGAAAAATAAAAAAGTTATGGCTCTCAGAATATGGCAACAAAACTAAAATGTTATTTTTAACAATCAGTTTTTTCCTTGTAAAAGTAGTAAAACATAAAGAAAACTATATAAATATACGGCAAAATTGATGCAAAAATACAAAAGTTATGGCTTTTGTAAAGTGTGGAGGAAAAAAAAATTGAAAATCCGAAAAATAGCTGCGGAGGGAAAGGGTTAAATATATAATTTTTTTTTACTTATAACATAGAAGTGACAAAGCAATATACATTACATCAATATACAATACATTAGATAGAGAACACAACCACACACAGCCGCCTAATCCTTTTTCGTAATTCTTTTCAACAATATTTCCTTTAGTTCCTTGTTAAAACGTTACCTTATGTGTAACACTTATAGTGATGTTAGCTAATAGAAGTCTTCAATTACATTTATTTTATTTGTCTCATTATCATCTTTATTTTTATTACAGCTCCCTTTGCCCTACAATATACGGACATGAGGTAAACTGATCTAAACAAATATCTATGTCAAATATCTTTAGATATATAGCTCTCTCCTGGGAGGACCCATGTCTTAAACAGATTTGGACAGATCGACGTTCTGGCATAATTGTATTGATAAAAACTAAACTAGTATTTTATGATGGTGTGCTGTTCCAGTGGTAGGAAATATGGCCATTGCTCTCTCCTGAGCAGACAGTCATTTTCCTGCGGAGACACTGGGAAGCAGCTGCCTTGGATCAAATATAACTAAAAGGCGCTTGACCACAAATCCGGAAACGCCGTGCCGAGTGCCTATTACACCATGTTCCAAATTATTATTCACATTGGATTTAAGTGTCATAAACATTTAATTATTAGTTTTTAAATTAAACTCATGGATGGTATTGTGTCTTAGGGCTCTTTGGATCATTGTAATCAATCTCAGACACCTGTGATAATTAGTTTTCCAGGTGTGCCCAATCAAAGGAAAACTACTTAAGAAGGACGTTCCACATTATTAAGCAGGCCACAGGTTTCAAACAATACGGGAAAGAAAAAGGATCTCTGCTGCCGAAAAGCGTGAAATAGTGCAATACCTTGGACAAGGTATGAAAACATTGGATATTTCAAGAAAACTTAAGCGTGATCATCGTACTGTGAAAAGATTTGTGGCTGATTCAGAGCACAGACGGGTTCGTTCAGATAAAGGCATAATGAGGAAGGTTTCTGCCAGACAAAATAATAGGATTAGGAGAGCAGCTGCTAAAATGCCATTGCAAAGCAGCAAACAGGTATTTGAAGCCGCTGGTGCCTCTGGAGTCCCGCGAACCTCAATGTGTAGGATCCTTCAGAGGTTTTCAAGTGTGCATAAAGCTATTATTTGGCCACCCCTAAACAATGCTCACAAGCAGAAATGGTTGCAGTGGGCTCAGAAATACATGAAGACTAATATTCAAACCGTGTTGTTTACTGATGAATGCCGTGCAACCCTGGATGGTCCAGATGGATGGAATAGTGGATGGTTGGTGAATGGCCACCATGTCCCAACAAGGCTGCGACGTCAGCAAGGAGGTGGCAGAGTCATGTTTTGGGCTGGAATCATGGGGAGAGAGATGGTAGGCCCCTTTAGGGTCCCTGACGGTGTGAAAATGACCTCTGCAAAGTACGTAGAGTTTATGACTGACCACTTTCTTCCGTGGTACAAAAAGAAGAACCGTGCCTTCCGTAGCAAAATTATCTTCATGCATGACAATGCACCATCTCATGCTGCAAAGAATACCTCTGTGTCATTGGCTGCTATGGGCATAAAAGGAGAGAAACTCATGGTGTGGCCCCTATGTTCCCCTGACCTCAACCCCATTGAGAACCTTTGGAGCATTCTCAAGCAAAATATCTATGAGGGTGGGAGGCAGTTCACATCAAAACAGAAGCTCTGGGAGGCTATTCTGACATCCTGCAAAGATATTCAAGCAGAAACTGTCCAAATACTCACAAATTCAATGGATGCAAGAATTGTGAAGGTGATATCAAAGAAGGGGTCCTATGTTAACATGTAACTTGGCCTGTTCAGTTTTTTTTGATTGAAAGAGCTTTTGATTTCTGTAAATATGACCTCCTGATGCTGCAAATTCAACAAATGACCATTTTACTTCTCTTTACAACCTTTAAAATGTTTTGATCTCTGTTGTGCATAATAATTTGAAACACTGCATTTTGAGTTTTTTACTTCCAAAAAAAAATCTGTTATCATTAGGAGATTTGTTCAATAAAATTCGCATTATACTCCAACAGTTGATGGCTTGAAGATTATACTGACTGTCATTTGCATCGACTATTTAGGAAAGTCAGCGAAAAATAACATTTGCATAATAATTTGGAACGCGGAGTAGTTAGTCTCTCTCCTGGGCAGGCAGCTTCTTCCTCTGCAGAGAAGCAAAAAGATACTGCATGCCCAGTAATGAGAAATATGGTCAAGACATATTGCTCTCCCACAGAAGAGAAAATCGAATAGAGAAGGGGACCTGCTAAAAGGTTCCTTTTTATCATGACCTATGGTTACCTAAAATAAGGATGTAATTTTTTTTTTATCCTGTTGATTATGTTATGAGTAATATAAGGCTGGGTTCACAACAGCGTTTGCCATTCCGTTGTTCTGCTCCGTCAAAAGAGCAGAAGTGAAAAACCAGTAGCGACTATTCCGTTGCACCACGGACACCACTGACGGAACAGATATGACTTGGTTCCATCAGCTTTCCGTTGTGTCCGTGGTCTTACTGGAAACTACTTGAGCCTCCAACGCAGAAGAGAACCGAGTCTTAGTCATTATAAGTAGTTATGGAATGTACTTTTGGTGGATTTTACCTAAACTCTTGAGTCACCATTATAAGATCCCATTAATCACATTTACAGATGTTTTAGATTACTAAATTCCAAACATTTCTGTATAATTGTACCTGGTTGCAGGGAATGCCTAAACACCAATACTAATGTAGTTACTATCACTTCATTGCTTAATACACAGTAAAGCTGGGCATATACGTGAATTCTTGTTTGTAGATCCTGAGGTCAGGAGAAATGGATCAGGCTGGTTAGATTTCAACATCTGCTTCTAGTGTTTTGCCAGAAATAAGTGGCGCCAGAGGTGCCTGACACTTGCTTATCTCCATTCCACGTGACCACAATGTAAATATTCTGCCGTACTGAACAGCCATGTTAATGATGGAACTTGAGTAGGATAGTCAAATGATTGCTTATACGATAACTGGTTTCTTAACTCTTAAAATAAACATTTCTCTTTTTTAGGTGGTAAAAGCTGGTCTGTTACTTGCCGTTTTTGGAGGTTGCCAAAGATACGTGGATGACAAAAATAGGATTCCGATTCGAGGAGATCCTCATATACTTGTAGTTGGAGATCCCGGATTAGGAAAAAGTCAAATGTTACAGGTATAGAAGGCCTTTCATGGATTTTGAGTATAGATGGTTGAGTAGACCATTATGAAAGCAATGATGACCTTTTAGACCATATTAGGCCATTAGACCTTATAGCAGGTAGATTCCGACATTCCTGCTGGTACAATATCCTCTTCCACAGGACTCCAGTCAAAAAAAGAAAAAATAGCTGATGTCCCACCTGCACTTTTCAGTATAGAAGATGTCAACACTGGTCTCCACAAGAGTATAGAGATCCAATGTGTTCCGCTCTGCCAGTCTGCTGCTATTTAGCCTCCGGAACTCATTAGGATGCTGCCTGGCGTAGGCCTGATTACAGGCTGCCTTGCTTTACGTGAAGTGATGTAATATCCGCTCATTTGGTAGGAATGACTAAAACGCTTGTAGGTCTGCATAGTGACGACCAGCGTTATATGTGTTTTCAGAGCGGTAAAATACATCACTGAAGGTAATCAAAGTATGATATATATGAAGAAAACATTGTGTCTTTGCAGGCTGTGTGTAATGTGGCACCCCGCGGCATTTATGTGTGTGGAAACACCACTACAACCTCTGGACTGACTGTAACGTTATCAAGAGACAGTGCTACAGGAGATTTCGGTTTGGAAGCTGGGGCTCTTGTATTGGGAGATCAAGGTATGAAGCTTACTCCATTATTTGAAGCAAATTAAACGTGTACCTCCCCATTTCAGATAAAATTTCACTCAGGCAGATCTTAGGTGCTTGGTGTGTACGCTGGAAGCATCGATACATGTCTATGGACAGGGCATAGATTTAAAGAGTGTCTTTTGGCTTATGCCTGTCCGGTATGCATTGGTATACAATTAGAAAAGAGCGTAATCTACTACACTTTCCAATACAAGAACATCACACAAAAAACACATATGTTGTTTTTTTGTTTTACAATAGGCAGACATGGCATACAGTTGCATCTGTCAGGGCTGTACGTCCACCATATTCATCAGCTGAGTATTTTCACGAAACTAATACTTTTCTCCCAAAAAAAATCTGTGTTCATTGTGAGCTCTTCATATGACAGAAAACGTATTAATCAGTATGACCATAAATTAAGGAGACCGCACAGTGAATACAAATATGAAGGCGGCAGAGCAGGAGCTTTGTGAAAATGTATAAAAGCGCTGCTATGACACTGGTGGCTCTGACAACTTTTTATAAATGATAGGACACAAAAGGTTAATAAGTGCCATACATGGCAGATTTACGACTGTAAATAAGACAGTTGCGTATGTCACCCAAAGAACAACCATTGTGCCAAAAAAACCTATACATATAAATAAATCATGTATTGAGTTTTACCAGCCCAGAAGGCACAAAAAGACTGTTTTGGCATCCATCCTGGTCCATTAGGGGCTATGGACACATTCAGTGTATATGCCTAGCAAACTGTAAATGGACCCATAAAGATAATCTGTCATGGGGGTGAACACTGCAATAATCAGGGGTCTGGGAGCTCCTGTCCCTACTGTGAATAAAAGGGGATGTCTGGAGCGTCTGCACCTTGTATGCCAATAATGGCTCTAATCCGCAGTCATATTCGCCACTCCTCTTGCACTCAGCAGCACTTAGTGCACTCACATACATTAGTCACTGGAATAGGGTATCCACTAATATTAATAAATTACTTTTATTGAGTATGGTTTAAAAATCAACAAAAATGCGGTCCCTAGTCCATGGGATATGCTCGTATTCACGATTACCCCAATGGTTGGTGTGTTTAGAAGTAGCGCGCTTAAAGAAAATGATTATTGAGCACCATTCAAGTCATTCCGTGCTTGCTCATTTTACACTAATTGTCTATATCCGATATTTATTTTAGTAGTTTTTTAACATACAGATGCTAGTGACAGAGACTGTAGTGTTTACACTGTTGTGTTAGTCATTTGGTTCAGCTCCTATATTCATCAGTCTTATACCCACATTAACCCTGCATTCAGGGAATCACAGCCTGGAAGATACAGTGAAGGAAATAAGTATTTGATCCCTTGCTGATTTTGTAAGTTTGCCCACTGTCAAAGACATGAACAGTCTAGAATTTTTAGGCTAGGTTAATTTTACCAGTGAGAGATTATATAAAAAAAAAAAAGAAAATCACATAGTCAAAATTATATATATTTATTTGCATTGTGCACAGAGAAATAAGTATTTGATCCCTTTGGCAAACAAGACTTAATATTTGGTGGCAAACCCCTTGTTGGCAAGCACAGCAGTCAGACTTTTTTTGTAGTTGATGATGAGGTTTGCACACGTTAGATGGAATTTTGGCCCACTCCTCTTTGCAGATCATCTGTAAATCATTAAGATTTCGAGGCTGTCGCTTGGCAACTCGGATCTTAAGCTCCCTCCATAAGTTTTCGATGGGATTAAGGTCTGGAGACTGGCTAGGCCACTCCATGACCTTAATGTGCTTCTTTTTGAGCCACTCCTTTGTTGCCTTGGCTGTATGTTTTTGGTCATTGTCGTGCTGGAAGACCCAGCCACGAGACATTTTTAATGTCCTGGTGGAGGGAAGGAGGTTGTCACTCAGGATTTGACGGTACATGGCTCCATCCATTCTCCCATTGATGCGGTGAAGTAGTCCTGTGCCCTTAGCAGAGAAACACCCCCAAAACATAATGTTTCCACCTCCATGCTTGACAGTGGGGACGGTGTTCTTTGGGTCATAGGCAGCATTTCTCTTCCTCCAAACACGGCGAGTTGAGTTAATGCCAAAGAGCTCAATTTTAGTCTCATCTGACCACAGCCCCTTCTCCCAATCACTCTCAGAATCATCCAGATGTTCATTTGCAAACTTCAGACGGGCCTGTACATGTGTCTTCTTGAGCAGGGGGACCTTGCGGGCACTGCAGGATTTTAATCCATTACGGCGTAATGTGTTACCAATGGTTTTCTTGGTGACTGTGGTCCCAGCTGCCTTGAGATCATTAACAAGTTCCCCCCATGTAGTTTTCGGCTGAGCTCTCACCTTCCTCAGGATCAAGGATACTCCACGAGGTGAGATTTTGCATGGAGCCCCAGATCGATGTCGATTGACAGTCATTTTGTGTGTCTTCCATTCTCTTACTATTGCACCAACAGTTGTCTCCTTCTCACCCAGCATCTTACTTATGGTTTTGTAGCCCATTCCAGCCTTGTGCAGGTCTATGATCTTGTCCCTGACATCCTTAGAAAGCTCTTTGGTCTTGCCCATGTTGTAGAGTCAGACTGATTAATTGAGTCTGTGGACAGGAGTCTTTTATACAGCTGACCATGTAAGACAGCTGTCTTTAATGCAGGCACCACGTTGATTTGGAGCGTGTAACTGGTCTGGAGGAGGCTGAACTCTTAATGGTTGGTAGGGGATCAAATACTTATTTCCCTGTGCACAATGCAAATAAATATATATAATTTTGACAATGTGATTTTCAGTTTTTTTTATATATAATCTATCTCTCACTGCTAAAATTAACCTAGCCTAAAAATTCTAGACTGTTCATGTCTTTGACAGTGGGCAAACTTACAAAATCAGCAAGGGATCAAATACTTATTTCCTTCACTGTATATATGTGTCATGGAAGGCTGTTGTATTAGAGTACTAACAGTTAGTCATTCAGTATAACTCCTATTTTCGTCCGTCCTACAACCACATTCACCCTGTTTTCAGGGATTGACAACATGGAGGACATACAAGTGGCATAAAAAGCTGCTGTATTGGAGTACTACAAGTTAGTCATTCAGTTTACCTCTTATTTCCAGCAGTCTCACAACCTCAATAACCCTGCATTCAGGGAGTCACAGCATAAAAGATATACAAATTCCTTCTATCTCTCCCAAACCGTCTAGTCTGAACTATCTTGGAAGTGCTCTGAAAAGAAAAGAGCATACTACCTAAGCTATCTGCTTCTAAGTTTATCCTGTCACTATAGTCAAGTTATCTTTAGCCTCTCCAACATGTTTCACCCTGCATTCAGGGATCTTCAGGGAGAGTCAGGAGAAACATAGTCATGTATACAGGTGCAGTGCAATGTCACTTACATG
Organism: Rhinoderma darwinii; assembly: GCF_050947455.1. Taxonomy (NCBI): domain Eukaryota; kingdom Metazoa; phylum Chordata; class Amphibia; order Anura; family Rhinodermatidae; genus Rhinoderma; species Rhinoderma darwinii. The sequence continues at coordinate 361,650,981 of NC_134690.1, read as the reverse complement.
CACAAGCGCAGGGACTACAGTCAGATTTTCACGTTCCTCATTGACTGTTCCATCAATATTTGAAAATTCGGCATGTCTTTAAGGGCTCATTCAGACTAGCGTGTATCTTGTCTGTGTGACCGCCGTTAAAACAACGGCCGTCCCACAGACTTGTGTACTTCAATGGGGCCGCTCACACGATCCATTGTTTCAATGTGGCATGTGAAGGGTCCGTGAAAAAATAGGACATGTCCTATTTTCCTGCGTGTCACGCATCCCTCTAGTCCAGGGGTCGGGAACCTATGGCTCGCGAGCCAGATATGGCTCTTTTGATGGCCGTATCTGGCTCGCAGACAGGGCTCCTACCTGTCTATGGGAAGGATGCATGCACCGCGCTCCATCAGCCCGTGCACCGCGCTCCATCAGGCCGCGGTGCACGCTGATATTGGTAGTTCTTTGATGGCCTGATAAGCATTGGCGGCAGTGGTGAGCGGCAGGGAGCATGGACTACATTTCCCATAACTCCCTGCATAGCCGCGCCGTCTGCAAGCACGCACCTGCGTCCCCTAGTGAAGCGGCATCTGCCTCCTCCCTTGTGTCTCCCTTGGACGTTAACGGTAGGAAGTATTCTATTCGTCGTTGGTTAGCAACAGCATTAAAACGTTATTATGTTATAAAAAAAAAGAGTTCGGAGATTTGTTGTTCTTTAAAATTAAATACAAGTCAATGTGTGCACTTTATGTACAGTGAGACTATTTAATAAAGTTCAATTATTTATTACGCTGGGTGTGCCTGCTTGTATGTACCACTTTAAGTAGTAAATGCTTTAGTTCCCTATGGGTCTGAGCCTCTATTTTTTGTTCATTTTCTGTAAGACCAACACTTTTAAAAGGGCCACTGACAGATACAATTGCTCCAGCGGTCACTTAGTACACAAAGGAGTGTTCCTCTCTGCTGCACTAAGCCACCGCTGGACCTAAACAATAATTCGCTGTAAAATAATAAAATAGAATAGATAATTGACATAACTGACAATGCGTTGTGTGACATGTCCAACATTCCAGCTTCTTTCTTCTGCGAATGCCTCAAAGCTGGCATTCTCTCAACATCAGGTGGGAAGAATGCCAGCTTCCAGTCATGCGCAGGAAAAAGAAGAAGCCAGACTGCTCGACTGATGTCATGCATCGCAAGCTCACAATGTAAGTTATTTATTTAATTTTTTTACTGCTAATTACCATTGTTTCAGTCCAGTTGTGGCTTTATACAGCAGGGAGGAGCATTCCTTGCTGTACTAAGTGAACATTGGAGCGATTGATCTGTCAATGGCCCTTTAAACATATTGTACGGCTCTCGCGGAATTATATTTCAAAATATGTGGCGTTTACGGCTCTCTTAGCCAAAAAGGTTCCTGACCCCTGCTCTAGTCTATGGGGGATCCGTGACAACGGGTCCCGCACTAATGAACCTCAGACGTGAAAAACTGCAGTTTTTTCATGTTCGTGGTTAGCTCCGCTCATCTGAATGTAGCCTAATACTCAGAGCAAAGATACGAATATGTCCATACAGTCAGACATTATAATAGATACACTTGGTGGGATTAGAGGTGTTATATCCTTTATCTATGTTAACCTATTATCCACCTTTCATATCAAATATCCACTTGCCTTCAGGCAAAAATGGGAAGCGGAGTTTGGAGAGCTAACGGAGGAAAAATGGGCGATAATCTTGGCTAATGTAGCTAAGATTTTGCTAAGTGATGCGAAAAGACTGTCACAACTGAATGTTATCTATAGGGTGTATAGAACTCCTTAGTTTTTCGAGCAGGCCTGACTCTAAATGCCCATGTGTATCTGAAGGAGCTGATCTCATGCACGTGCTATGGAACTGTCCGATACTCCGTAATATTATACCTAATATATGTAGCATATCCGGTTATGATGTCTAGAGACCCCCTGGTATGGATTTTGGGCTATGTGGAAGACTTACAAACAGATGAACCAGTTAAACTGGCTATTGCACGTTTATTGTATGCAGCTAGACAGTGAGCGCTACATGTGCTGGCTACTGGAGAATCTGTGTACACATAGGGAATATATCGGGAGAGTGCACCTTCTTATCAGGATGGAAAAGGGGTTATATGCTAGACCTGGTAAGCTGCAAACATATGATAACATTTGGTCCCCATGGTTGGATGCCCCAGGCCTAGCTTCACAAATCTTACATAGAGACAGACTAATAATGGCTGACTAGTATCTATAGTAATATAGTATATAGGTGTGTATTATATGTCTATAACGTAACTAATGTACTGTTTCTCTTTATGGTTATTGCTTTGAATGAATATGTCTTATGTGCAGTGTTTTATATATGGTGGACTGCGATTTACGAACTTTCCCTTCATTGCATTACTTGGTGGTGTGGGGTATTGTTGGGGTTAATGGTGTTTTATGTATTGTGATTATAAATCAATAAAAAACAATCTGATTCAAAAACATTATATGGATCAACCAGATCATATTAAGAATTATAAATTTTGATTGAAAGAATCAAATGTCAATCTTCCAGCTTTGTATATGTCACATTTGGTATATATTGTATGTATATGTTCTGTAAAACTATCCTGCTTTCATTTAGTAATGTTTTTGTTTTTTACGTTCAGGTGTATGTGGAATAGATGAGTTTGATAAGATGGGTAACCAGCACCAGGCTTTATTGGAAGCCATGGAACAGCAGAGCATTAGCCTGGCCAAAGCCGGGATTGTCTGCAGTTTACCAGCCAGGACATCCATCATCGCTGCCGCTAACCCTGTGGGGGGACACTACAACAAAGGCAAGACTGTCTCTGAGAACCTCAAGTAAGTGATACGGTTATATTATTGGGAGTGGGACATTATCAGCAACCATTACTTTTTACCATACCTTTGTAATATATGTATGTTGAAAGCAGGCTCTGTATGTAAATAGGGGTGTGAGTCCAGGGGGCGCTACAGTGTGATAGCAAGTCTAAATTATTTATAAGCCAAAGCGGCTCCTCACCCCGTATGGATGATGGGTACTTACAACTCGGCTCTTATGAAGTCTCACAATGTTCAGAGGCTCGGAGGTCTGCAATTGAGTGGTGAGTCTCTGACCATAGGAGACATGCACAGATTCATCCAATGTCCATAATTCACTAGTGGCCAGAGAAAGACAGTGGTTTATTCATGTGCTGCACTCCTACTGAGGCTATTTACATACATAGGGGCAGATTTACTAATGTGAATGCGACTAGTCGCAAAAGGTGGTGCATTTCTGGCACATAATGTCACATCAAGTTGTAGACCTATTTATGAAGCATATGTGCCAAAAAGAACAGATGTTTGTGCCACATTGGACACTTTTAAAAAGTATCTAGAAAAGGGGCATGCCTTAGCGAAAAGGGGGTGTGGGTTAAAAGGCACCAAACCTCCTAAAGTAAGCCAACCAAGAGGTGGTATAAGGAAGAGAAAAGTATCTAAGGGCCTGTTCACATCAACGTTGGCTTTCCATTCCGGGGTTCCGTCTGAGATTTCCGTCAGGTAAACCCCGCAACGGAAAGTCAAACTGATACCACAGCTTCTGTTTCAGTCACCATTGATATCAATGGTGACAGAAACATTGCTAATGGTTTCAGTTCGTCACCGTTCCGGCAGGTTTCTGTTTTTCCAACAGAATCAATAGCGCAGTCGACTCCGCTATTGATTCCGTCGGAAAAACGGAAACCTGACGGAACAGTGACAAACCGAAACCATTAGCAATGTTTCCGTCACCATTGATATCATTGAAACTTTCTGCGTGGGCCACTGTGCTAAATTTGGCGCTTCTTCTGACTGCCTAGTCTAAGTTTACACTGTCTTCACTTTAGACCGGATTAGTAAATCTGCCTCATTGTGCATTATCCAAACCTGTATTACTTTAAACTTCTGCTTCATGGGAATACTTGGGAACCTTCTTGCAAAGTAAGTGTAAATTAAATGGAACACTTGGGTATTTAAGAAGATGCAAAGTCAAAAGACAGAATTGTTCAAAGCAACAGCCCAGTGCTAAAAACAGAATGTGACAGAACAAGCTAATAAATGCAGTGAGAAATGTACGGGTCTTCTATAAAGTCTAAGTATTCTGGTATTCTTCATCATTGTCTGCAAACGAAAACACAAGAGTGACATCTACAGGTCATATAATGCTACGACAGGCTTGTAAAATATATCGTTTATCTACAGTATGTGTTGTATAATGAGTGGAGATTACTCAGGTGGACTAAAACCAAGAACGTCCGCAATTATGTGATGATTGTCTTTCTGTACATAAACTCTTAGCATGCAATTGTTATATAACTATAGGCAGGTCATATTTAGAATCATGTCCCCAACATTTTTCTTGCTATGTACTGGATTGTACACTGTGTAAAGTAGAAAACAGGGTTCAAACGGAGTCCCGCTTATCCCGGGACATAGTAATTTCTCTCTAGCATATTGCAGGTCCACTCTTCAGAAAGGAGAGGCTTCATTGGAAACATCTGCCTGTCAATGTATCTGCCTGTATGATGCTTGTAATGTCTCTCAATGCAGAGGGGTTCCTGTTTTTGATCAGACACTCATTTTAGGGGTGTTCTATGCCAGAAATCTCCCCTTGCATGTCTCTGAAGTGACTGTCACAGAGAGGCCAACCAGTTCTGCTTATAGTGGAAAGATATGTTATTGCAGAAAATGTATATCGTACCATAAGATGACAATAGTTTCAAACTACAATTACTATGGTGGTATTTGTTCCAACAAATAGAATGGGAAGTGCTTTATTGTCACGGTTTGACTTGGTGTTCATCCTGCTTGATACCCCTAATGAAGACCACGATCATCTACTGTCGGAGCACGTCATGGCCATGAGGTCTGGGACAAAGGAGGTCATACGCAGCGCTAATGTAACACGTGCAGACACACAGGAGTCCAATATCTCTGTCCTCGAGGTGACATCTGACAGGCCATTAAGAGAGAGATTAAAGGTATTGTTTATTTCTAAATATTAAGTGATTTGCAAGAATCCATTATAATTCATACAGTACATTTTGACCTGATATACAAGTTCTACTTCTAGTGTAAGAAGTTATAGCTTCTTTGGTTTATTGTAGGTTCGACCTGGAGAACATATTGATGCGATTCCACACCAGCTGCTAAGAAAATACATAGGTTATGCTCGACAGTATGTGCGGCCAAAACTGTCCCTGGATGCAGGTCATGTCCTCCAGAACTTCTACCTGGAGCTCAGGAAACAGAACCAGGGCATAGACAGCACTCCTATAACTACCAGACAACTGGAATCTTTAATACGTTTAACTGAGGTACAGAAACACAATATAAATCAGATGTCTGGATTCAACCAGCAAAATAATCTGCTTACTAAATCCAAATATTATTCATGAATGACATATATGATGTGCTGGTACAAGAATAAACCCACTTCTAGCCAGGGCGGTTTTCCCTTACTCACGTGTGAAGTGAATTTTTAGTGACAACCACTGGGCGTGATCTTGTTCTCAGAGCAGTGGTTGTCACTTTTTTTAGCCACCTGCAATGGCGGAGGATTTCATACAACAGTCTATTAGTTTGAGTAGCTGATTTTATCTCTGAAGAGACTGATCTTTTCATATTAGGACATGATTGATACACGAACAAAATAAGCTTGTGGATTGGAAAGAACCCTCTGAACGCCCCCTTACATCCCTCTCATTGAGCACACGCTAATTCTGCTCATCCCTTTTGGTTGGATTTGACTGATAGACAGACAGACAGATAAATAGATAGATTATATCACTAAGAAATGTTCATCTTTTTCTAATTTATATGTCACCTATGTTCTCCTCTGTGTGGCTCTGAGGAATTGCATGAAAAAGTTGGTCCGCACATCCAAGCAAAATGAAAAATGTGCAGGTGCGCGTGCGCTGTGACTGCATACATTACATGTAAAAAGAAAAAGAGATTCTAACAGCACTCTGCAAACGCTAAGAATACGTAATGCACTGTAGCTAGATAAATTTATATTACTACTACGTTTACTTACAAATTTGAGTCATTGCGGTCATATGTGAATCAATTGAGTGGTACCTAGATAGAAAAAAAGTGTCAGAATGATTCCAAACTGGTACATGCGCACACACATAGGCACGCGTATTTAGATATTGCAAATAGTCAATACCTGGATTTTTGTTCCTTACACAAGGAGAAAACTAACTACCGTAATATCATTTCATTATAAAGTTGACAGTACTCTATTTTACCCAGGCCCGTGCAAGATCAGAACTGAGGGAGGAGGCCACCAGAGAAGATGCGGAAGACGTTATTCAAATAATGAAGTACAGGTAACTCATTTCAGAGCTCCAAGTTATGCATAGTTTGTTTACACAAGTCAACAATTTAGTTAGGAGTTTTTTATTTTCCTATTTTTACAACATTGATCCGGGTCTGTGATCTGGTAGTTTTCATAAACTTTCAGCAGGAACGTGGGACTGCAGTGCTCAGTAATGTGCTTAGACCTTGTCACTATCGGATGGAGGTAATTCAGAATCTCCGATACATAGCTAAGATAGAGGCAGAGAATCCAAGTTATTGAAATCTTAGACTGGGCAAAAAGGGATTTGGATGCATTACACAGGTCCTTATTTCTAAGTACAGTGGTCCCTCAACATACAACGTTAATTGGTTCCAGGACGCCCATTGTATGTTGAAACCATAACACTATGGAAAACTGGTAATTAGTTTCTGAAGCCCCCAAAATGTCCATCTGAAACTATATAACAAGTGTATTGAAGACAAATAAGCAGAAAAAAAACAAATACCACAGTGCCCACTGTAGATAGTGCCAGTACCTAAAAGTGCCAATTCCCAAATATATAGTGCCACAGTGCCCATGTAAACATGACGCTATGGCCGGGGACTCCGCTCCAAGAGGATCTCCTGACGTTGCTCTCCATATATGGATAGTGACGCCGGGGGCTCCTCCAGGAGTGGAATCCCCGGCCAGAGCGTCGGCAACGTTCTGGCTTGGGATTCTGCTCCTGGAGAGAGCCTCAATGGCGCTATCTTCAGGGGAGGGGGGGTGTAGGGCTATCCACAGGGTGGGGTGTGTGTGGCGCTATCTAGTTAAGTACAGTAATGACGCTGATTGTCCGTAATAACCCCTGCAAGCGCTGATTGGTAACACCCAAACAGCGCTAGTCCTGCCTATACTGTATAAGGCACAAACTGATTGGCTGGATGTTCCAGCCAATTGCGTGCGGCGCTGCCCGATCATGGCGCCGCTTTCTTGCCTGGCCGCTGTTGATAACCAACGCATAATAACCTGAGGCTGCATTCAACCTACGATGACCCCTTAGAGACCATCGTATGTTGAATCCATTGCAAGTTGTTGCAAATGTAAGTCGGGGGACCACTGTATTGGTTAGGATTCCAAGAGCTGTTTCTATGGAAAAACTGCACATAGAATCCATTTTATACATACGGTTTTCCCCTGTGTTGTCAAGGGGGAAAAATACCACATAAACATAATGCACAGGGATACACAGACTACATATAGAAACTCTGCCGTGTGAGCCCATATACCAAAGCTGGTGCGATCGTTCATAACAACCGTTCCTCTCTCCAGTGGGCTGTTTGTTTATAAATGGGGTTTTTCACACTACTATTTTTTTAAATAAATCTGAGTGTCCGATCCGAGAAACTCAGTGATTGTCCTATTCTGGTCAATTTTTCCAGACTAGACCATTTAAGTCTATTGGAGAGGGGAAAAAAACAAACAGATTGCATACGGAAGCCCATCCGTGTGCGCTGCATTTTTAAAGGATCTGTTGCCAAGCAACAGAAAGTGTAACCAGGAAGTCTCTTCCAGACCAGTGTGGTACAGAGGCCTGCATCATCTGGAGCCACTGAGTCACTTGCCACATAATGCCACGTTTTATTGATGCTGAAAGTCTCTTAACACTGGCGCAAGATAGGCCAGAGTTGTGGGACTCAAGCCCAGGCCAACAGAACACTCTCCACAGGTCAGCAGCAAAAAAAATAGCCCAAAACTGATCCAAAAAAGCAGTTTAGTCAGACAAAGTTCTCTATATGCTGTAAAGCAATAGAAAATGGCGTCTGTGCAATGATGTGACCTTCCTTGTGTGTTTTCAGAGGGTTAGGACTAAAATTGTGACAAAATGGGACTCCTACCATTTTTATTTTTATTTTACTAAAAAAAACGGATGTCATCCGGACGAGAGAAAAAAACGGACACATGGATGCAAATCTGATTCAACACTGAGCTGAGAAATGGTCCATTGCACCAGCTTTTTCCAGATGCAAAATCAGACACGATCTTGTAAATGAGAATAAGACTGGGAGAAATGTAAAAAAAAGAAACCGACTGGGCTTGCGCAAAATGACAGATGATCGGCCGATCATGCCATAAACTTGTATTTTCAGCTGACCACGGGCGAAAAAAATGCGACCCGATTGGTCAAATTTTTGTTCGACAATAGTCATATCATTTTCAAACGATGATCGGCCGACAATTATCTTATGTGTACGGCCATATAAGCTGCTACTTAGGAGACCTTTTCTATATGGATCTCGCTTGTGTGCATGAGCCTTTGAAGGGGTTGTCTCATAATATACACTGGTGGCATATCACTAGGGTATGCCAGTAATGTCTGATTGGCAGAGTCCGGCTGCTGTGACCCCTATTGAATGTTAGAACGAAGAGGAAGCACCTCTCTTTATGGGCAGCCGCATGCTCAACATTAACTATTATAGACTAACCTAGAACATTATGGACTCTAACCCAAATATTCGCCACCCAAGATCATTTACTCAATGTACCGTCCAGGCCGGGGAATTTTTGTTGCCAGTTTAAAATGGTTTGCATGATGTTCCACGTTCCCTGGAAGAAAATGTGCACAATGACACATGGAGGAAAGCTGGGCAGATGTTGATTTTTCGTTGCTGATTTTCGTCCCTATCCCTTAACTTTGGAGCTTGTAGAAACATTGATATTTGGGGGATCTGAATACCAATGCTTTTTATCCCTTGTAGTTTACTTGGAACATATTCCGATGAGTTTGGTAAACTGGATTTTAACAGATCTCAGCATGGCTCAGGGATGAGCAATCGATCACTAGCAAAGAAGTTTGTTTCCGCTCTTAACAGGATTGCAGAAAGAACCTACAATAATCTATTTGAGTATCAACAACTCCGGCAGATTGCAAGGGAGATGCAGATACAGGTAGTGTGACACATTCATCCTCGGGAAGGGAAGGGGATGTCTCGCTATATAATTAGACAGGCTGGCCCTTCAGGAGTCTGGAAGAGGTGGGTGACAATACTTCTGGAAGCTGCAATAGAAACCCTAATGGGGGGATTTGCCTTATATTTACATTATTATTTAAAGGAAAACTCCACTTTTGCACAACCTATTTTAAAACCTTTCCGTTTAAATCTACATAAAATGTTGAATATGTTTGCAAATACTTTGATTTACTTGTCTTGTATTGATTTTTAATTGTATTTGTATTCTCTGGACGGTCAGAAAGCTCAATTCAAATGGTGTAACTAGAACCCCCTTGGCCTCAATGCTAAATCTGTAAGAGGGCCCCCGATTATCACGTGCCATGTATAATACTGGTGTCCTCTATGTGTGAGAGAGGCCATTGGGCCCCCTATTACACCAGGGCCCGGGTTCGATTGCAACCTCTGCACCCCCTATAGTTACACCCCTTGCTAAATACACAAATCTGCTGGATCCCGTTATTATAGAGCAGCGCATGGTGAAGTAACAAAAGAACAGGCATGTGAAATTCCAACATGCCCAATTCTTATTCTTTCCCCCAATGGCATATGTCGTGTGACAGTTGGGCTGACCCCATCTACATTGGATTGTGGGAAGGTTTGGCTGACATTAATCCTATGTATATGGCCAGTTTACAGCATGAATGTTTTTGGAAGGTAAATATTTACCAGAATCCAGGGAAGAACCAGAATTTTTATTTTCACTTTGAGTGTGAGTGGAGGAGAAAAAAAAAGTAACCGCTCAAAATCACTACAAGATAAGCAAAGGAAAGTATTTACTAATTTAATGTAGATTTTAACTTGTTCAAAAAATGGGTTCTCTCTCACATATAGGTGGTAATGGTGAAGTCACTATATATTTTTTACATCGTCTGCTTTGTATATTCTCAGGTTTCTGACTTTGAAAGTTTTGTGGGCTCACTGAACGACCAGGGATACCTTCTAAAGAAAGGACCCAAAGTTTATCAGCTCCAGACGATGTAAGACATAAATGTTTGCTACACGGCTGCTGCCTGGAACGACTCCCTGCTGCTTAGTACAATGTGATGCTTCTAAATGGACTTGTAAATCTAAAGCTGAATGTATTTATTTCTATATGTTCCATTATTATGCAGTTGTTTAGAATTTGAAACTGGGAAACACAAAATACTGTAGACGTTAGGAGCGCAGCGATATAAGGCCCCGTTCCCACTTGCATTGGAGGCTACGTTAGGGGCCTCTGTCGCAGAATCGGCTGAAAATACGGAAACCACAGAACATGCTGCCCTATTGTGTCCTGTAAAACCACGTACAAATGGATGGAAACCCAACAAAACTTTCTAAAGTCAATGGGTTTCAATGGGCGCCGGTGGTGTCCATCGTGCAACTTAACCTGCGCTTCCCGTTTTACCATTGTTCTGCTCCTCTGATGGAGCAGAACAACAGAAAGCCGAACGCAGGTGTGAACCCAGCCTAAGAACTTCTTAAAAAACAAAAGGCGTATCTGTTTTGAAAGGTGATATCTCTTGGTTAGACAACCCCTATAACTGCCTGGTTACTCATTTTCTATGTAAGATATGTATATTGTACAGAATAGATGCGGTCAGAAATTAAATATCCAGTGTCCTTGTGTATATTTTACTCTGTATATGGCATTGAAACAATATATTCTTGCATTAAAGTGGTACATTTATTTTACAATGGTTCTCCCCATCAATACATCCTCAATGGGCTGTCAAGGCATTTCCTTCTCTATTTTCACATGTAGAAGTGTTCACCCTGTCACCTGCTCACACTCTGAATTACCATTTCATGAAGCTCCCGGCGCACAGTTCTTGTGCTGATGTCACTTCCAGGAGTAATCAAAAATAGATATTGGGATGCACTCCTCAATCAATTGGCGTGGTGCTAGTAAGGTAGGGACGAGAATCCCACAATATTGGAAATATATAACCCCAGCACACACAGAGGTACGCAAAAGATCCAGATGCAAACAAATTTAAGTTTTATTGCAACAAAAGATGGTAAAGTTGGGGTGGAAAGCGACTTGGTAAAGACGTTTCGGCCGAACCTCGGCCTTTGTCACGGTCGCTGTAAGACGATATCACTGGTATGGGTTGTCCGCCGGATATTCCAGGAGTAGTTTGGAGCTCTGCAGTGACTGAAACAAGAGGATCGGTGATTCTTACACAACACCGTTCAGCGCTTAGCGGGCCCTGCTCTGTGAGTTTGGTCTGACGCTTCGTAGATGAGCTGTTGTTACTTCTAGACGCTTCTCCTTCAGATTAATAGTAATTAGGATAAGGCCAGATATGGCAGATATTCCCCCCCCCCCCCCCCCGCTGATTTCACAATAATGCCGCAAAATCTGAATGTTCCATGCAGATTTTGACACTGATTTGCTGCAGATTTCACCCTATGCATTGTAAAGGGTAAAATCCGCTGTCAAAATTCACAACAGAATTACCTCATCCACATGTATTGTACTGCACTACGGCACAGAATCGACACCACAACTCCGAACTTGACCAGGGCAAAAAGCTGACTTGTGGCAAAATCTTATGACAGTGCTACGTTTAGACCAGGATTATACACACAGTTTTTGACAGATTTTGAGCGAAACACAGGAGTGGACACAAGAAGATGCATCAGTCGTTTTTTCATATCTTCCTTTTAGGGCCTGTTCACATCACCGTTGCCCTTCCGGTGAGGGGTTCCGTCTGAGGTTTCCGTCGGGTTAACCCCTCAACAGAAAGGCAAACGAAAACCTCAGCTTCCGTTTCCCTCACCATTGATATCAATGGTGACGAAAACCTACCTAATGGTGTCCACCTGTCACCGTTGTGACTTGATTCCGTCAAAACAACAGAACCCTGTCGCAACGGTCACAGACGGAATTCAACAGCTAGGTTTCCATCACCATTGAGTTCAATGGTGAGGGAAACGGAAGCTGAGGTTTCCGTTTGCATTTCCACTGAGGGGTTAACCTGATGGAAACCTCCGCCGGAACCCCTCAGTGGAAAGCGACGGTGATGTGAACAAAGCCTTAGATCCTGACTTTGGCTAAAAAAAATAACAGGTCAAAACAGTCTCTTATCCTGCTGGCCTAAAAGTCACTGAGCTCTTTAGTACGACCTGTACTACAAGCAATGCTTGTCTTTATAGTTTGCATTAATGTTTGCTTGATTTTATGTAGCGGTTTGCAATGTATGTGGCCAAAACATGTGAACACAATAATTAGAAGGGGATGTCCACATGCTTTTGGCCATATAGTGTAAGTTTCCCCACAGACTAGCAGATCAGTAGATGTCCCAGCCGTGGGACACCGTGTGATTAGCTTTGAAAAATATCAACGCTCCTGGCCCAGACGGGTTCACTAATGACTACTTTAAAATATTTAGTAAAATGTTACCACCTCACCTATGTGACTCCTTCAATCTGTCTATTTCATCCGGGTCTTTTCCAAGTGAAATGCTACAGGCCGCCATGAAAACATTACCTTAACCTGGGAAAGACCCAACGCAAATCACAAACTACCGAGCAATTTCATTATTAAAATATACACTAATATTATGGCCTATAGACTATTAGATATTCTTCCCAAATGAATTAGTCCGGACCAGATTGGTTTTTACTATCGACAGGCCTCAGATTGTACCCGTCGATTCATAGATTTAATTTCATGGGTCGAATTAAAACGAGCATCTTTTCTGCTCCTATCCCTGGACGCAGAGAAGGCGTTTGACAGGGCACCTTGGGGTTATGCATTTAAGACACATGAGAAATTTGGTCGCATGTGACTGCACTGTTAGGCCTTGTTCACACAGTGCAGATTTTGCTTGTATTATTTAAGCCAGAACCAGGAATGAAACCTAAACTGAAGAAATATATAAAGGAAGACCTTAAAGTGTCTCCTCTAGTATGTGTTTACCGGAATCTGGAACGCAGAGTTTTTGGGGCTCGAGTTCCAGTGATTATGTGAAGATATGTACATGTAGACCAGGGGCAAACATGGGTTTTTTAAAGGGGGGTGCCCATACCTCCCAACCGTCCTGGATTCCGGGTGCTATCCTGGGTGGGGGTTGGGATGTCCCGGTTTGAACTTTATCTTCATAAAAGTCAAAGAATTTCAGCCTTCAACTAGATTTTTTATTTCCAGAACTGCTCAGAGGGACATTTTCAGGCACTAGGAACCCACCCCTCGTGTGCCCCTGTAGACATAGGTAGAAGGCCTTATTCGCACGAACGTATAATACGTCCGTGCTACACGCGTGGAAATCACGCACGTCGCACGGACCTATGTTAGTGGATAGGGCCGTTCAGAGTGTCAGTGATTTTCACGCATGTGCGCTGCGTAAAACTCCCGACATGTCCTATATTTGCCCGTGTTTCGCGCAGGACGCACCCATTGAAGTCAATGGGTGCGTGCAAATCGCGCTCGGCACACGGAAGCACTTCAAGGTGCCATGCGTGATGTGCGCTGCAGTAGTAAAAAGAATGAATGAAAACAGAAAATTACCTCATGCTTTTCTGTTTGTAAACATAAAACCAGAGTATAATAATAATGATGGCGGCTGAGCGAAAATCACGCAGCCACGCACAATATGCTGATGACACACGGACCTTTGCGCGCGCAGACATAAGACATAGGTATAAGTGGCATGTATGAATCTGGCACATTCTGAGGCTGTGCTTGGGTCACTTTTAGCCACAAATGAGAATTTTTATGTTTTTTCAGAAACATGCTTTAATACAAAGTGAAATGAATTTGGAGTGCTGGGTGGCATTTTTACTATTGGCCAGGTGTCTATTTTAAGAAAATATATGAGTATAATATGATTTTTTATTTTATAATTCAGGTTTTATTTGTGTCGGTAAATATAGCAGTAATGCAATTCCCATATAATAAATGTTTGCGCACATCTTCGCGTCATTTATCCCACTTTTAAAGGTACAGTACCTAACTTTAACCCATTCAGCTCTGTGCTCCTGACAAGTGACTCTCCTGGTCCTGATAAAGATTAGTAATATTACACTGTCTGTATTGTCTGATTCCTCCCTGCATAGCAGCCCTCACCGTGTATATTATTTCATGGGGCTTGTGGTTTCCAGTCACCGGAACGAGGCCGCCTCCAAACACTACAGAGGAGGTTAAACAAGCCTGTAAGGGTTAACGCCGTAAAGCATGCAGTTTGTCGCACAGACAGGGACGGGTGTGAGGGCAGGCCGGCTGCATGGGGAGCCCCTGTTGTCGGGCCGGTTCTTACTATCGCTATGTCGGTACTAGCAATACTGCTAGGCCGATCTCCCCTGACTGCGCTGAGCTGCCCGGCCCGCCGGTTACTAAGAGGCCGCAATGTTGTACAGGACACCTGGGCCCGGACTCGCCATGTGCTGAGGCATATTCCGGGGACTAGGAGAGGACGTCCAGGCTGCAACACGCTGCTCTCCGCTCACCTGCTCCGGTCCCTACACTGCCGTGCCGCCGTGCACCTGTCCCGGCCCTCCGCTGGAATAGTGTGCGGGAGGGGGCGACACAAGTCTGGAAACGCCGAGAACACAGGAGGAGAGGAGAACGGGCCTGCCCCGAGAGCTCGCTCAGACCTGGTGATTACCGCTGCGTTATTACCCCTGTCCCTGTGTCACACTGACTGCCCTATATGTCTCCAGAGAGCTGGGGGCGCTGTCCTGCACCTCCTTACCAGAGCAAGATCACCCCAGCACTGCCATTACTATCACTGCTGCTATGTATATCACTGTCCCTACTGCTGCCATGTATACCACTGTCCCTACCGCTGCCATGTATACCACTGTCCCTACCGCTGCCATGTATACCACTGTCCCTACCGCCGCCATGTATATCTCTGTCCCTACCTCCGCCATGTATATCGCTGTCCCTACCGCCGCCATGTATATCGCTGTCCCTACCGCCGCCATGTATATCGCTGTCCCTACCGCCGCCATGTATATCGCTGTCCCTACCGCCGCCATGTATATCGCTGTCCCTACCGCCGCCATGTATATCGCTGTCCCTACCGCCGCCATGTATATCGCTGTCCCTACCGCCGCCATGTATATCGCTGTCCCTACCGCCGCCATGTATATCGCTGTCCCTACCGCCGCCATGTATATCGCTGTCCCTACCGCCGCCATGTATATCGCTGTCCCTACCGCCGCCATGTATATCGCTGTCCCTACCGCCGCCATGTATATCGCTGTCCCTACCGCCGCCATGTATGTCGCTGTCCCTACCGCCGCCATGTATATCGCTGTCCCTACCGCCGCCATGTATATCGCTGTCCCTACCGCCGCCATGTATATCGCTGTCCCTACCGCCGCCATGTATATCGCTGTCCCTACCGCCGCCATGTATATCGCTGTCCCTACCGCCGCCATGTATATCGCTGTCCCTACCGCCGCCATTACTATCGCTGTCCCTACCGCCTCCATTACTATCGCTGTCCCTACCGCCTCCATTACTATCGCTGTCCCTACCGCCTCCATTACTATCGCTGTCCCTACCGCCGCCATTACTATCGCTGTCCCTACCGCCGCCATTACTATCGCTGTCCCTACCGCCGCCATTACTATCGCTGTCCCTACCGCCGCCATTACTATCGCTGTCCCTACCGCCGCCATTACTATCGCTGTCCCTACCGCCGCCATTACTATCGCTGTCCCTACCGCCGCCATTACTATCGCTGTCCCTACCGCCGCCATTACTATCGCTGTCCCTACCGCCGCCATTACTATCGCTGTCCCTACCGCCGCCATTACTATGACTGTCCCTACCGCCGCCATTACTATGACTGTCCCTACCGCCGCCATTACTATGACTGTCCCTACCGCCGCCATTACTATGACTGTCCCTACCGCCGCCATTACTATGACTGTCCCTACCGCCGCCATTACTATCACTGTCCCTACCGCCGCCATTACTATCACTGTCCCTACCGCCGCCATGTATATCACTGTCCCTACCGCCGCCATGTATATCACTGTCCCTACCGCCGCCATGTATATCACTGTCCCTACCGCCGCCATGTATATCACTGTCCCTACCGCCGCCATGTATATCACTGTCCCTACCGCCGCCATGTATATCACTGTCCCTACCGCCGCCATGTATATCACTGTCCCTACCGCCGCCATGTATATCACTGTCCCTACCGCCGCCATGTATATCACTGTCCCTACCGCCGCCATGTATATCACTGTCCCTACCGCCGCCATGTATATCACTGTCCCTACCTCCGCCATGTATATCACTGTCCCTACCGCCGCCATGTATATCACTGTCCCTACCGCCGCCATGTATATCACTGTCCCTACCGCCGCCATGTATATCACTGTCCCTACCGCCGCCATGTATATCACTGTCCCTACCTCCGCCATGTATATCACTGTCCCTACCGCCGCCATGTATATCACTGTCCCTACCGCCGCCATGTATATCACTGTCCCTACTGCCGCCATAATAATAATAATAATCTTTATTTATATAGCGCCAACATATTACGCAGCACTTTACAATTTAGAGGGGACATGAAACAAACAATATCAGACATTACATAGTGACAAAGTTCATTTACAATTCAAACCTGGGGAGTGAGGACCCTGCTCGCAAGAGCTTACAATCTATGGGGAAATAAGGGAGACACAAAGTGTAACAGTGTTTGTTCTGTACAATAGTCCGGCCATTTTTATACACATGCGGTGGTAACATAAAGCTGCATAAGCCGGTCACCAGCCAGTATCCGTGTATGACGGACATGAAGAGAAGGAGTGTGAGGGAATCTTATTCTGATGACTAATCTAAATGGAGGGCCATGGAAAGGAGTCAGATTAGGGAATGTTATAGGCCTGTCTAAATAGATGTGTTTTCAGGGCACGTTAAACTGTGGATATTGGGAATTAATCTGATTGTCTGGGGTAGCGCATTCCAGAGGACGGGTGCAGCACGAGAGAAATCCTGGAGACGGGAGTGGGACGTTCGGATTATGAAGGATTTTAATCTAAGGTCGTTGGCAGAACGTAGAGCCCGAGTAGGGTGGTAGACAGAGATGAGGTAGGAGATGTAAGGAGGTGCAGCACTGTGGAGAGCTTTGTGGGTGAGAGTAATAAGTTTGAATTTTATTCGGAAGGGGATGGGCAACCAGTGCAGTGACTGGCACAGATTAGAGGCGTTGGTGTAGCGGTTGGTCATAAAGATGAGCCTGGCTGCTGCATTGAGGATAGATTGGAGAGGGGAGAGTTTAGTGAGGGGAAGACCGACTAGTAATGAGTTACAGTAGTCAAGACGAGAGTGAATCAGAGCAACAATGAGAGTTTTGGCAGTTTCCTCCGTAAGAAAAGAGCGGATTCTGGAGATGTTTTTGAGGTGAAAATGACAGGAGCGTGAAAGTGATTGTATGTGAGGAGTAAAGGAAAGATCTGAGTCAAAAATAACCCCGAGACAGCGGGCGTGCTGCTTAGAAGTTATGATAGTGCCACACACAGAGATGGAGACATCAGGTTTAGGGAGGTTAGTAGATGGTGGGAACACAAGGAGTTCAGTTTTAGAAAGATTCAGTTTCAGATAGAGAGAGGACATGATGTTAGAGACAGCGGACAGACAATCACTGGTGTTCTGTATTAGAGCAGCGGTGATGTCACGGGAAGAGGTATATAATTGGGTGTCATCAGCGTAGAGATGGTACTGGAAGCCAAATCTGCTGATGGTTTGTCCAATAGGAGCTGTGCAGAGAGAAAAGAGCAGCGGACCTAGGACTGATCCCTGAGGAACCCCGATATCAAGGGGAAGAGGAGAAGAAGTGGAACCAGCAAATGACACACTGAATGAGCGGTCAGAGATAGGAGGAAAACCAAGAGAGAGCCGCGTCCTTGAGGCCAATAGAGTGGAGCATGTTAAGTAGGAGTTTGTGGTCTACAGTGTCAAAGGCTGCAGAGAGATCCAGAAGAATCAGGAGAGAGGATTTACCGTCCGATTTAGCCGCCAAGAGATCATTTGAGACTTTAGTAAGGGCAGTTTCTGTGGAGTGTAGAGTGCGGAAACCAGATTGTAAGGGGTCAAGCATGGAGTTAGCAGAGAGATAGCGGATAAGGCGAGAGTAGACCAAGCGTTCCAGGAGTTTGGAGATGAATGGCAGATTAGAGACTGGTCGGTAGTTGGCAGTGCTGGATGGGTCAAGAGTTGGTTTTTTCAATAATGGGTTTATAATGGCATGTTTAAAAGAGGAGGGAAAGATACCAGAGGAAAGAGAGAGGTTAAATATTTTAGTGAGGTGACTAGTGACAGCTGGGGAGAGGGACTGGAGGAGGTGTGAGGGGACAGGATCACTAGAGCAGGTAGTAGGACGAGAAGAAGAGAGGAGCCTTGAGACTTCTTCAATTATTGGGTCAAATGCTGAGAGTGAAGAAGAGGGAGTGCGGGGGGGGGGGAAGGGGATCGATGTTACTAGGGGACTGGGAGATAATATCATGTCGGATGTTGTCAATTTTAACTTTAAAATATTTGGCCAGGTCTTCAGCACTGAGATCTGTGATTGGTGTCTGCACTTTAGGACTAAGGAGGGAGTGAAAAGTATCAAAGAGGCGTTTTGGATTATTAGATAGTGTGGAGATGAGAGAGGTGAAGTAGACTTGTTTGGCTCAGTGAAGGGCAGAGTTGTAAGTTTTGAGCATAAATTTGTAATGGAGGAAATCTGCATCCAAATGCGATTTTCTCCACACTCGTTCGGCACATCTCAAGCACCGCTGAAGAAAGCGGGATTGAGGCGTGTGCCAGGGTTGTCGTCGTCTTTGTCGGGTGGTTCGGAGTGTAGTGGGGGCTGCTTCATCCAATGCATTTTTGAGAGTGTTATTATAAAGTTTGGCAGCCAGATTGGGACAGGAGAGGGAAGAGATAGGGGACAATGAGGACTGTAGACTGTCTATGAGTTTCACAGTGTTAATGGCATGTAGATTTCTGTATGTCTGATATGTAGGGATGACCTGAGGAGGCAGAGAATATTTGATAGTAAAGCAGAGAAGATTGTGGTCAGAAAGCGGGAGAGGAGAGTTAATAAAGTCAGAAACTGAGCAGAGCCGGAAGAAGACAAGGTCAAGTGAATGCCTGTCTTCATGTGTAGGAGAGTTAGTAAGTTGTCACAGACCGAGGGACGAGGTTAAAGATAGAAACTGGGAGGCAGATGAGGAGATTGGGTTATCAATGGGGATGTTGAAGTCACCCATGATGAGAGTGGGTGTTTCAGAGGATAGAAATTGTGGAAGCCAGGCAGCAAAATGATCCAGGAATTGGCGGGGTGAGCCCGGTGGGCGGTAGACAACTGCCACTCGGAGGGGAAAAGGGTGAAAGAGTCTGAGGGTGTGGACTTCAAAAGAGGGAAATGTGAGTGAGGGGACCGGGGGAATGACCTGGAAAGTGCAGTGTGAGGAAAGAAGTATACCTACTCCTCCACCCTGCCTGTTCTCAGGTCTGGGGGCATGAGAGAACTTGAGACCACCATAAGACAGAGCAGCAGGGGAAGCAGTGTCAGACAGGTGTAGCCATGTTTCCGTAAGAGCCAGGAGGTTGAGAGAGTTAGAAAGGAATAAGTCATGAATAAAGGTGAGTTTGTTGCACACGGACCGAGAGTTCCAGAGAGCACAGTTAAAAGAGACAGGAGAAGACACACAAGGAATGGCAAGAAGATTTGCAGGTTTTCTATGTGTGGCAGGTAAGTTGTTGAGCTTGGCAGAAGAAAAGGGAGGACCAGGGTTGGGAGAGATGTCCCCTGCAGCTAATAGCAGGAGAATGGAGAGTGACAGCAGATGGTTCTGTGATTTATGAGAGCGTTTTTTATGTTGGGCAGTGGGATGAGATGGGTTAAGTTGACTGAGGAAAGTAAATAGTGAATGGGAGCTGTACATGGGTGAGGCCAGGAGAGAAGGACTGATGCGGACTGTTTTTGGGCAAGTCTTAAATGGGCGATAGGATTGCAAACCAAGAGCAGCTATAATGATGAGAGCGGTGGCAAACATGTTTGTTTACAGATAGTTAGAAATCTAATATTGAGAGCGTGGGCTAGTTTGTCTGGTTTGGTAATGCAGCTTACCTGTCACTGACCCTGTGCAACTGGCATGTATAACTGCCAGGACACTTTGACAGTATGACACCATGTATAACTGCCAGGACACTTTGACAGTATGACACCATGTATAACTGCCAGGACACTTTGACAGTATGACACCATGTATAACTGCCAGGACACTTTGACAGTATGACACCATGTATAACTGCCAGGACACTTTGACAGTATGACACTTAGACAGCGATGACTTCTGCCGTCGTGCCCCCCTGCACGAGTGCCTTCCCCATATGCTACATCTAAATTTATAGGGGAGTAGATGCTCAGATCTAGGCCTAATTAAGCTCGTTCAGCTTTTAATCAAATCAACTAGACACATGAGGTGAAAAGCTATGCAGAGATAAACAAACAAACTAGCAGGTCTGGATGATCATAAAACTTAACGACGATCAAACACTTTGACAAAACTTTGAGATAACATTAGACTATATAGCAAGACAGGAAAGCAGAGTACCATAAAATAAAAGTTTCAGCATGTATATCACTGTCCCTACTTCTGCTCTGTATATCACTGTCCCTACTGCTGCTCTGTATATCACTGTAACTGCTTCTGCCGCCATGTATATCACTGTCACTGCTTCTGACGCCATGTATGTCACTGCTTCTGCCGCCATGTATATCACTGTCCCCGCTGCTGCCATGTATATCACTGTCCCCGCTGCTGCCATGTATTTCACTGTCACTGCTGCTGCCGCCACTGGTGCCATGTACATCACTGTCACCAGGGGCGGACATATCGTCGGTGCAGCCAGTACGCCTGCACAGTGGCCCGGATGGGGTGGGGGCACACTCAGCTGCCCTAAACGCTGTGCGCATAGATTGGCATAGCCATGCAGCAGATGGAGGGGGGCCCCTTTCCCTCCCTGTGCACTTTCGGCAACTCACAGATCGGGCCCCCTTCCTTAACATATTATTGATGCCATCAATAACATATATGTTAAGGAAGGGGGCCCGACCTTTGAGTTGCCGAAAGTGCACAGGGAGGGATGTGGCCCCCCTCCGTCTGCCATGCCAATCTATTACTAGGAAGACGTATAAAGAGGGGAGGGGCCTGGCGAGGCTTGCTCTGTCTGGTGGTCTTCGTCACCTAGTAACCAGCGTCACTGTCTAATGCAGCGCAACATTTGACAGTGACACTCGCTAGGTGACAAAGACCACCAGATAGAGCGCGCCGTACCTAGCAAGCAGCATCGCTATCTGCAGACCAGTTATTGATCCGGGATAGCGGCGCTGCTGAAATTAAGCCTAATACTGGTTGGCTGAGCCTCTCAACACCGTGTGAAACCAGCCTTAATAGCACAGCTATCACTACTTCCATATTTAGTATTAATACTACCGCTATCATTCTCTCTACAACTAGTTTCCTTCTTTTTGACCTCCCATAGGATTTTGACTCCCTGATATATTTAATAATTGCTCTGTAATGTTGACAGGAGATGGACAGTGAGAGGCCGTGTTCTCCTGTACTGACACTCCGCGCTGGTTACTAAACATACATGGAAATGTTCTTCATTCTATTTTGCAGTATGAAAACCCATGGACGATACCAAATCTCCTGTCTATGACCAGGATCGGCCTCTCTCCTGTCCTCGGGTACCTGATCGTTGGAGAAGACTTTAACCTTGCACTTGGAATTTTCGTTCTTGCTGGGATAACGGATTTGGTGAGTGTTCAGAACATTCATGTCATTTGGGCGGCAGTGTATAAACCGGACGTCACTTACCCCAAATAAGATCTTAAATCTAATTTCCATGTTATAGTGAAGATGGCTGGCCCGTACACTTGAGATAAGTCGTCTCAACCCACAAAAGAGAGAATGGACATGCCCCGTGCTTTATTTCCAAGTCGTTGCCTGAGGTATCTTGCTGTAGCTTATTTCCCCCCCAATTGAAATGGTGGAGTCAGGACAAATAGCTGTTCAGCCAATAGCTATCTTAGAGGGGTATTCCAAGAATCAAAAATGATCACCTATCCACAATATAGGTGATAATTCTCTGATTGCTGGGGCTCCCACCAATCACGAGATCACAAGAACGGGGCTCCCAAACCCCCTGTTCCTCCTCAGTGCTTGACCGCAGTAAGGAGGACATTGAATACAGTGGCGGCCGAGCATGTGCGCTGCTGATCCATTCAAAGTCTGGGAATGACAGAAACAGCCGAGTGCTCTGTTTGACTGTTTCTGTCACTCCCATAGACATGGACTCCTCACAATAGGTGGGTGTCCCTTGCGACAGGGCCCACAACAATCCGACAATTATCACCTATCCTGTGAATAGGTGATATAATTTTATTCTGTGACCACTTCTTTAAGTGTATTTTCACACAGAGCGGATATGCTGCGTAAAGGTGCACTGGCGTCCGCAGGGAATTCCGGCCGAAAAAACGCACACAATTGTGGTGCAGTTGTTTGGCAGGAAAGTCTGCTGCGGAAAACAGAAAAGAAAAAACAAAAACCGTACATACTAACCCTCTGACTTCCTGCAGACCAGCTTCCTGGAGTGACGTTTTATCCCATGTGATTGGCTGCAGTGGTCACATGGGATGAAACGTCATCCCAGGAGGCCGGCCTGGATGAAGGAGCGCAGTATTCTGGGTAAGTATAACATTTTATTTTATTTTGAGTTGCGATATGCGTACTTGTATCTTCTTCATCTCTGCATTTTTAGTAGCAGATGTTTGGACATAAGGACCAATTGGGTTATAAACTTTCTAATGTACGTTTTCTATTTATAGTTAGATGGATATATCGCACGGAATTGGGCCAATCAGAAGTCTGCATTAGGAAGTGCACTGGATCCACTAGCAGACAAAATCCTTATCAGTGTCTTATATGTCTGCTTAACGTATGCAAATCTGATCCCAGGTAAGACGGTGCCGTCCCATGATGTCTTATTAAGATTCACATTCAGAATCGCTCCAGCTGCCATATTTACTTTGCAAGCTTAATAGGTTATTAGAAATACCATGGTAATAATATACCCTTGCCCCTCAAAAAATAGCAAGCCAATGTCCGTATGCTGGCAGGGGCAGAAGATATAGGGGCAGCACTGAATACACTGCTCTAAGGCCTCGTACACACGACCGTGCAGTATTTACGATCAGTAACTACCGCACGGATGGGCCGCGGAGCGTCATCTGCATTTTCAGAACGTGCTCACATTATAAAGTATAGTAGCGCGGTCCGTAAATGCGAAAAATAGGACATGTCTTATCTTTTGCGGGTCATTTCTACGGCCTGAACACAAACCCGTAAATACACAGGAAGGTGTCCATGGCCGATAGAAATGAATGGATCAGTATTTTATCCGCAACTACGGATTCGTAATTGTGGATATAAATGACGGTCGTGTGCCTGAGGCCTTCAGCTGTTAACATTTATTTATCTCTAGAACATCGATCTTTTTTCACTTCTCTTATAGATCCAGTAAAATTCCTTTAATCTGATATTAATGGGACCTGACCGGTACAGGAATATAAAACATTCTGGATTACTGAACAGAAACCTCATGGAAGATCGTCCAAAATGAAATGCTAGCTCCTGTTAATATTTTTTAATAAAAGTCGTGCAATATTTATTTCCTAACCAAGGGAGGTATTTCAAGCAGAGACCCACCTCAAAGATCATCTCTTGCTATGGAGTACCCGACGCTTCTAAGGGGAAATAGTAGACAGCCCATTTATTTCAATGAAGTTATTAAGTTATGTTAGCTTGGATCTACCCATACTGCATTGTAGTGACTGTTTTTTTTATTGTTTTTCAGTTCCTCTGACCATCATGATCATTTTGAGGGATGTTGCCTTGATTGGTGCTGTTTTTTATGTCCGCTATAAGACACTTCCACCTCCAGTAAGTATACGTGCAGTGTGCATGTACACACCTTAAAGGGGTATTCCAACTGGTAACATTTATCACCTGTTCACGGAAGTAAGCATACGTATGGGGGGTGCGAAAACAGCCAAGTTCTGCTATTTTCGTACCTCTCACTGCTCCATACAACGCACCAGTGCAGTCGTGTGGAAGGATGGGGGACTGGGCTCCTAGTTCTAGCAGTTGTTGAGGGATTTAGTGGTCAGAGCCGCACTATTTTAACATTTATCACCAATCCCATGCATCGGTGATAAAAGTAAATAGCTGAAATATCCCTTTAAGACTCGGTAACAGCCAGTGTAACACTAGAGAATGGGGGATTATAATGCCCCATTGTTTTACATGTCCACACTGCCCTGGACAAGCACCCCTCGGAGGGTCCTGGTATTGCGCATGCAGTTCTGGCATGAGCACTCACATTCTGCAACTGTTTTAATATAACTGCAGCGTGTCCATCACTTCTTTGCTGCCGATTTGCCCATTTTAAAAACCATGGCATTAAAAATGGCACATTAGAAGTCGTTCTAGGAACATTTCCCTGGATAGCTTTCTAAGGCTTCCTTCACTTTTTTTTTTTGGTATAAATGCATTGAAAAATGCTATAAAACAAAACTGCTCTATGGGAAGTAAAACGTTCAATAACCCTATACCTAGTATTGCAAAAACACCATGGGGCGCCTATATATTGGATATTTATAAATCCATTTAACAGAAAAAAATGCCCCATAGCAACCAATCTGACCTCCACTTTTATTTCACCACTAAAAATGCCAGCTATTTTGCATTTATTTTTTAAAATTTATGTAGGAACATTCCATATCTCCTGCATAGATAAAGAGTGCAATTATAAAGTCTTACTGCCGGCCGTCCCCACTGGAGGGCGCATGGGAGCTTACTGCATATTGTTTATATGTTGAACTAATAGTATGCAGTAAGCGCCCTCTAGTGGCAGCTGCAGGAAGTCAGCATTTTGACAGTCTGTGCAGAGGATTTGGAGCCCTGTGTCACTATAAAGCTATATTAAAAAATTGATCAGCACAGGAGGTTGTACCTAAAAACTACTCGATAATAAAAAGTGGACACTAACTTTACGGGGGAAAAAAATAAATATATCTAACTTTTATTTTCTTAAAGAGGCTCTGTCACCAGATTTTGCAACCCCTATCTCCTATTGCAGCAGATCGGCGCTGCAATGTAGATAAGAGTAACGTTTTTTTTTTTTAAAAAACGAGCATTTTTGGCCAAGTTATGACCATTTTTATATTTATGTAAATGAGGCTTTCTAAAGTACAACTGGGCGTGTTTAAAGTAAAAGTACAACTGGGCGTGTATTATGTGCGTACATCGGGGCGTTTTTTCTTCTTTTACTAGCTGGGCGTTGTGTATAGAAGTATCAGCCACTTCTCTAAACAACGCCCAGCTTCTGGCAGTGCAAAGACACAGCGTGTTCTCGAGAGTTCACGCTGTGTCGTCACTCACAGGTCCTGCATCGTGTCAGACGAGCGAGGACACATCGGCACCAGAGGCTACGGTTGATTCTGCAGCAGCATCGGCGTTTGCAGGTAAGTCGATGTAGCTACTTACCTGCAAACGCTGATGCTGCTGCAGAATCAACTGTAGCCTCTGGTGCCGATGTGGCCGACACGATGCAGGACCTGGGGCAGGAAGTGAGTGACGTCACAACGTGATCTCTCGAGAACACGCTGTGTGTCTGCACTGCCAGAAGCTGGGTGTTCTGAAGAGAAGTGGATGATACTTCTCATCAGAACGCCCAGCTAGTAAAAGAAGTAAAAACGCCCAGATGTACGCACATAATACACGCCCAGTTGTACTTTAACTTTAAACACGCCCACTTGGACTTTAGAAAGCCTCATTTACATAAATATAAAAATGGTCATAACTTGGCCAAAAATGCTCGTTTTAAAAAAAACAAAAAAAACGTTACTCTTATCTACATTGCAGCGCCGATCTGCTGCAATAGCAGATAGGGGTTGCAAAATCTGGTGACAGAGCCTCTTTAATGCCGCAGTGGTGCAGCACCATTCATGTAACTGTACGCTTACACTTCACTAGATTTAGGGTTAGAAAGTGAAGTAATTAGAAATAATGATTCGGTGATTCCTCTTTTCCCCTAGAGAACTCTTGGGAGATATTTTAACCCTTGCTATGCAACCGCTCAGTTAGAGCCAACGTTTATCAGTAAGGTAAGTATATGTCCGCCTGTTATTCACTTGGTGTCTTTCCTGTGTCTATAACAAAATATTTCTCATCTTCTGAGATTCTTTTAATTATAGCAATGGAAGTATTTGCCTAAATAACCGACCATCATATGCTTTTAAATAGATTCTTAACACCAGTAAATAATATATTCTTGAATCCGTTGTTCCCTGTTATCAGCCATGCCAGGCTGCAAAAGGCACTAAAGTGTCCTCCAAAGGCATTACTTATTTGAAGTACAGAAAAGTATCTGCCCCCCATCATCATTACCTCATCTCCAATCTCTAGTTCAGAGAGCCCTTTGGAACAATTTCTTAGACAGATGAGTCCACTCTTACTTTTTCTAAATCATACAAATTGTCATGATACCAACTTAATACAATCTCGCGCCTCCCAGTAAAAAAACATTCGCTAAATGTATACGTTTTTTAATATGGAAGATGGATGGCCGACCGATGGCCGACCGATGACCTCCATCAGATGTATCCGTCAGAGACATCCAGTATAAAAGTTATTCATTAAACACGTACGGTTTTTTTAACATGGGAGTCTATGGGTGACGGATAATATCATCCGTCGGAGGTATTTTTTTTATTTTTTTACATGTTTGTTTAACATCTTGCACTATACATTTTACGTTTTATGTTGGATTTAGAAAGAACGTAAGGGCGGACACGTCTGTATGTGTACATGACTTCAGTAGCTGTGTACTTCCAGTTTCGTGCTCCTTCTAAAGTGAAGAACAAGTTTTGGGCAATGTGAATAAAATGCGGTTTCTCAATCATGCAGAGGATACAGCATATATACCGTAAACTCCCACCATTGACATTTTGGATGCTTTTGCTAACAATACGTTGTCCATGTGATTTATTTATGGTGAACAGAAGGTTTAAAGGGGATGTCCAGCTGTTTAAAAAATTCTGCCTGTTGAATATGTGTTTAGAATAACAATACAGCCCATTCTCTTATGTTAAATCTTCAGCGCTGACGGTCCCTATAGGTCTCTGGTTACATTACAGCAGCGATGATGTACCATACCAGCACGTGACTGCTGCAGCCAATCACTGGATCAAGAGATCATGTGCTGTACATACTGGTATTACCGATGCAGCTAGTGATTGGCTGCATTGGTCATGTGACAATACTGCACATCACCTCTGCTGCGATGTAAACATTCAGGGGACCAGAAGACCATCAGCGCTAGAGCAGCAAAGGACTTAAAGGAACAGTGTCATCACAAATAATTTTTTTATATGTTAAAGATGTTAGTGCTTTAATAAAAACGTTTATTTTCATTTGTGTGTTTGTGTTTTACTGTTTCTTATTTTTACACTTTTTTCTTCCCTATTGGGGCTGCCATTTTTTGTTCCATTTCTGTGTGTGTCGATTAACGACACACACAGACATGGAGTACGGCAGCCACAGTCCCATAGGGACTGCGAACGGCTCCCGTCCCATTGACTGCCGTGTACGGCGTCTGTGTGGGAACTGCGCATGCGCCGCTCCCACACAGTCCTATTCGAAATTGGCGCCGTCCGGCGCCATTTTCCTGTGGACCGGAAGTCGCGGCCGGACAGTAATATTACTACTTCCGGTCGCGGCTTCCGGACTTGTGCACATGGAACAGCGGCAGCAAAGGGAGCGGACGGGCCGGAGGGAGCCGCGGCGGCAGGAGCAGGTAAGAGATTTCAATGTATGTTAGTGTTTGTGTGTGTTTACTACTGTATGTAAACCTACTACACTGTGGGTTACCTCAAAAAATGGCGACACACAGTGTAGGAGGTTAAACCTTTCAAACCCCTCGTTTATCCCGGCACTAGCCAGGATAAAGGAGGGGGGGATGCTGAGAGCTCACTAGAGCGAGGGCTTTTAACCCAATGTTGCAATGCTGCAATTTTGGGAACTAGCTCCATCTAGTGACCAAAAATGGGTAGTATTATAAATTAGAATTAATTTATAATATTTCCTGACTATTTCCTGACTCGTGAAAAAAATAAAAAAAATTTGAACCATGTTTAATCACCCACACACTAAATGTTTAATTTTTTAAAAAAAAACATGTTTTTCTGGCAACACATTCCCTTTAACCGGTGAATAGGGGCTGTTTTGTTATTTCAAGATTAACCCCCAAGAATTCAAATTTATTTTGTCTTTTGTTTTTTTTTCTCTAATAGATGAACACCGCAGTCCAATTAATACTGGTGGCGGCATCCATTGCGGCTCCTGTATTTAATTATGTGGATAGTGTCTATCTTCAAACATTATGGTGAGTTAGTGACTTACTGAAATTAAATGGGGAAAAATAGCACTGCTTAAAGGGGTTTTTACAGGACTTAAATCTTGATGACTTCGGATACGCTACGAATGTTTGATCGGTAGGGTTCTGACCATACAGGCACATTGGCACGTCTGTATGGTCCATTGTGCCTGGTAATGGATCTCGGTCCTATTCAGGTTTGCCCTTCATTGTGCTGATTGACCGGGATAGGCCATCAATATTTAAGTCCCAGGAGGTCACTTTAATGGTTTTAACCTTGTTTGGATTTAAAGTTCGACTTCACCTTGTCAATACTTAGATCTCATGTAAACCTGTACATTTTCTAGTATTCTATATGAAGTAGATCCTGAATACAGAGCCAGTGTAATTCCATGGAGCCATTCAAACACCACTATTTTAATACGGCCGTATTTCTATACGCATTTTATAGTCTTCAAAATGCAGTATGCTGTATTGATTTCCGAATACTCCTCATAGAACTAAATAAAGCCTGAAATGTGGATCCGTGATATAGAGCCGTATGGCATCCATAGTACGGATCTGTATTTGTATCTACAAAATAAGGGAAATACTGATGATAATACAATACTGACCTAAATGCAAACAAAAGGATCCATATTTTATGTCCATATTTAAATCTGTATTTTAATAGGCCTGTGTGAGCGAGGAGATATTCTATGTTATACAGTGAAGGAAATAAGTATTTGATCCCTTGCTGATTTTGTAAGTTTGCCCACTGTCAAAGACATGAACAGTCTAGAATTTTTAGGCTAGGTTAATTTTACCAGTGAGAGATAGATTATATTTAAAAAAAAAAAAAAGAAAATCACATTGTCAAAATTATATATATTTATTTGCATTGTGCACAGAGAAATAAGTATTTGATCCCCTACCAACCATTAAGAGTTCAGCCTCCTCCAGACCAGTTACACGCTCCAAATCAACTTGGTGCCTGCATTAAAGACAGCTCTTACATGGTCACCTGTATAAAAGACTCCTGTCCACAGACTCAATTAATCAGTCTGACTCTAACCTCTACAACATGGGCAAGACCAAAGAGCTTTCTAAGGATGTCAGGGACAAGGTCATAGACCTGCACAAGGCTGGAATGGGCTACAAAACCATAAGTAAGACGCTGGGTGAGAAGGAGACAACTGTTGGTGCAATAGTAAGAAAATGGAAGACATACAAAATGACTGTCAATCGACATCGATCTGGGGCTCCATGCAAAATCTCACCTCGTGGGGTATCCTTGATCCTGAGGAAGGTGAGAGCTCAGCCGAAAACTACACGGGGGGAACTTGTTAATGATCTCAAGGCAGCTGGGACCACAGTCACCAAGAAAACCATTGGTAACACATTACGCCGTAGTGGATTAAAATCCTGCAGTGCCCGCAAGGTCCCCCTGCTCAAGAAGGCACATGTACAGGCCCGTCTGAAGTTTGCAAATGAACATCTGGATGATTCTGAGAGCGATTGGGAGAAGTTGCTGTGGTCAGATGAGACTAAAATTGAGCTCTTTGGCATTAACTCAACTCGCCATGTTTGGAGGAAGAGAAATGCTGCGTATGACCCAAAGAACACCGTCCCCACTGTCAAGCATGGAGGTGGAAACATTATGTTTTGGGGGTGTTTCTCTGCTAAGGGCACAGGACTACTTCACCGCATCAATGGGAGAATGGATGGAGCCATGTACCGTCAAATCCTGAGTGACAACCTCCTTCCCTCCACCAGGACATAAAAAATGGCTCGTGGCTGGGTCTTCCAGCACGACAATGACCCGAAATATACAGCCAAGGCAACAAAGGAGTGGCTCAAAAAGAAGCACATTAAGGTCATGGAGTGGCCTAGCCAGTCTCCAGACCTTAATCCCATAGAAAACTTATGGAGGGAGCTGAAGATCCGAGTTGCCAAGCAATAGCCTAGAAATCTTAATGATTTACAGATGATCTGCAAAGAGGAGTGGGCCAAAATTCCATCTAACATGTGTGCAAACCTCATCATCAACTACAAAAAACGTCTGACTGCTGTGTTTGCCAACAAGGGTTTTGCCACCAAGTATTAAGTCTTGTTTGCCAAAGGGATCAGATACTTATTTCTCTGTGCACAATGCAAATAAATATATATAATTTTGACTATGTGATTTTCAGGTTTTTTTTTAATATATAATCTATCTCTCACTGGTAAAATTAACCTAGCCTAAAAATTCTAGACTGTTCATGTCTTTGACAGTGGGCAAACTTACAAAATCAGCAAGGGATCAAATACTTATTTCCTTCACTGTAGCTACATGTAAGCAGCTTTGTAATAGGGATTCATTAACGTACGGTTGTAAGCAATCGTTGAGTCAAAGGGTAGGATGAAGAATAGTAATATTAGGTCACCAGTGAGGTTGATGTGCCATTTGAAACCATTCTGGCAGAATCTATAGGAGGAACACGAGCTGACTAGGGTTGCAGGACGTATTGAAATATTTATACCATCTCGATGCCGTGCACCCTCAAACGGTTCAATACCATGAATTCATGTATTTCAATACTAAGCTGTGCGGCCTCACAGCTTAGTATTGTAACACATGAATGTACTCAGAGAGGGGCTGCGGCTGTGTAATGCAGCCATTGCCCCGCTCCTGAGAACAAGTGCGTGCGTGGTCAGCATGATATGTTGCGTTCGCGCGGCACTAATGAACGCTGGCACTGAAGATAACGTGTCGGGTGTACTGCAAAACAGTTCTGTCTTCAATGTCACCGCCGCCGCTCATTCGTGCAGCTCCGGCCACATCACATCATGCTGACAGTGCGCGGACACTTGATGTCAGGAGTGGGGCAATGTCTGTAATACACAGCCGCAACCCCACTCTAACAGCGGAGATCAGAGAAACCTCTAATCTCTTTGATTGCAAGGTGAAAATGACAAGGGGGATACCGAATTGATCGCGACAAAGGGAATCCATGTGACGTGATTGAGGGACATACCATATTTGGGCAGACAGCCCAGGGTCCATTGAAGGACCCCAGTGCTGTCTGACCATATTTCCTGCTGACACCTCAAAACATCTGCCCATTGATTTCAATGGGAAAAACGGCATTCTGTTCCGATGGGGCGTTTTTTTACGTGGCCGTTTTGAGGAAAGGCCACGTAAAAAAAACGCCCGCGACAAGGTAGTGCATGTCACTTCTTGAGCCGTTTTTGGAGCCGTTTTTTGTTGACTCCATAGAAAAACAGCTGTAAAAAATGATGCGAATAACGCTAGTTAATTAAAAAACGTCTGAAAATCAGGAGCTGTTTTCCCTTGAGAACCGCTCCATATTTTCAGATGTTTTTTGTTAAGCGTGTGAACATACCCTAATGCTGACAAAAAAGACTTAAATTAGAAATTCTATTGAGTACTCTATGTAGATTACACCGACAGACTATGTTTTGGGGGTTGGAGTTATGGAATAATAAGGGTGACCTAGTACAACTTTTGCTAAACGATTTAAGCAATTGGCTCATCACAGACAACCTTTTTAATAGAAAAGCCGCTGCCACCGGTCCGGCTCCTGACATCTTCGGCAAACAGCTGATTTTGCTTGAGGAAGTTGCTGTCCGCTGCTCATGTTCCCTGCAGCGGCCGATACAGGGTAAATGTTGTATTATATGGTGGCCACTCAGATTAATGGCCATGCATGGACGAGCCGAGACTCCATCAGAGCGAGAGCCGCTGCTTGCTCGTAGCCCTCTGCTCTGGCTCCTAGAGAGAGATCATTTCTAAGCAGTATCTGTGACTCAGAACTGTATTAAACTATCAGCAAATATTGTGATCAGAGTCCATGGTCATGTATGATGTTTCTAATATGTGTGTATTTTTTGCAGGTGTATCACTGCCTTCTCGACTGTCGTCTCAGGGTATAGTTACTACCATTATGGACGGAAGACCGTAAAAGTTTTGAACAAGAAGTAAAAGCACGGACTATTTTTGGAACTATAACCGTAGGATACGACATCTCTTCATTGTAATCACTGGATACTGCTGATCGATGGACTCCTGATCTGGAGCAAACTGAATCAAAATGGAATAACTTTATTTATACAATTAATATTCAATATTTGAATTTGGTATAATAAACACGGTGGGTTTAGTGGAATAATTGATAAAAGCTCCAAGTGTGGAAATGGTTTCTGTCAATACATGGTGATTTTTATTTTTGTCATCACTTATTTTTTGGATGTGATATTGAAATGCCAAATAAGACTTTCTTCGGATTTGCACTTCGAAGTAAAGGAGTTTTATAAGGGAAACCACATCATGAACTTAATAAACAAATCTGTTTTATGTATTTCACGCATGTAAATATTCGAAGACGTAATGAGATCCTGAGTGGATAAGGCCCGGTTCACACACAGTGGAAAATGTCAGCTGTGGAAATTAAAATTCGGAAGAAATATGCGATTTATAGGGCAAGAATGTCAATCAGGTTTTGTAAAACCTCCTTAAAGAGATTTCCGGAGTTATTTTAAAAAAATTGGCCAATGTAGGAGGGATGAAAAAAAACACACAAAAGAGTCATTACTCACCTCGCAGATCCCCATCGTTCCAGCACTGCAGCTACGTTTCTCCCCGCCACTGTTTATTGACATAGCTGCAGCAATGACGTGCCTGTATACCCACACGATCGCTGCAGCCAATCACTGGCCTCAGCGAACCTGTGCTGTAAACCCACTGAGACCTGTGATTGGCTGCAGCGATCATGTTGGTATACGAGCACATCAGTACTGCAGCTACAGTGAAGGAAATAAGTATTTGATCCCTTGCTGATTTTGTAAGTTTGCCCACTGTCAAAGACATGAACAGTCTAGAATTTTTAGGCTAGGTTAATTTTACCAGTGAGAGATAGATTATGTAAAAAAAAAAGAAAAACACATAGTCAAAATTATATATATTTATTTGCATTGTGCACAGAGAAATAAGTATTTGATCCCTTTGGCAAACAAGTCTTAATACTTGGTGGCAAAACCCTTGTTGGAAGCACAGCAGTCAGATGTTTTTTGTAGTTGATTATGAGGTTTGCACACATGTTAGATGGAATTTTGGCCCACTCCTCTTTGCAGATCATCTGTAAATCATTAAGATTTCGAGGCTGTCGCTTGGCAACTCGGATCTTCAGCTCCCTCCATAAGTTTTCGATGGGATTAAGGTCTGGAGACTGGCTAGGCCACTCCATGACCTTAATGTGCTTCTTTTTGAGCCACTCCTTTGTTGCCTTGGCTGTATGTTTCGGGTCATAGTCATGCTGGAAGTCCCAGCCACGAGCCATTTTTAATGTCCTGGTGGAGGGAAGGAGGTTGTCACTCAGGATTTGACGGTACATGGCTCCATCCATTCTCCCATTGATGCGGTGAAGTAGTCCTGTGCCCTTAGCAGAGAAACGCCCCCAAAACATAATGTTTCCACCTCCATGCTTGACAGTGGGGACGGTGTTCTTTGGGTCATAGGCAGCATTTCTCTTCCTCCAAAAACGGCGAGTTGAGTTAATGCCAAAGAGCTCAATTTTAGTCTCATCTGACCACAGCACCTTCTCCCAATCACTCTCAGAATCATCCAGATGGTCATTTGATTTGCAAACTTCCGACGGGCCTGTACATGTGCCTTCTTGAGCAGGGGGACCTTGCGGGCACTGCAGGATTTTAATCCTTTACGGCGTAATGTGTTACCAATGGTTTTCTTGGTGACTGTGGTCCCAGCTGCCTTGAGATCATTAACAAGTTCCCCCCGTGTAGTTTTCGGCTGAGCTCTCACCTTCCTCAGGATCAAGGATACCCCACGAGGTGAGATTTTGCATGGAGCCCCAGATCGATGTCGATTGACAGTCATTTTATATGTCTTCCATTTTCTTACTATTGCACCAACAGTTGTCTCCTTCTCACCCAGCGTCTTACTTATGGGTTTGTAGCCCATTCCAGCCTTGTGCAGGTCTATGATCTTGTCCCTGACATCCTTAGAAAGCTCTTTGGTCTTGCCCATGTTGTAGAGGTTAGAGTCAGACTGATTAATTGAGTCTGTGGACAGGAGTCTTTTATACAGGTGACCATGTAAGAGTTGTCTATAATGCAGGCACCAAGTTGATTTGGAGCGTGTAACTGGTCTGGAGGAGGCTGAACTCTTAATGTTTGGTAGGGGATCAAATACTTATTTCTCTGCACAATGCAAATAAATATATATAATTTTGACAATGTGATTTTCTTTTTTTTTTTTTTTTTATATAATCTATCTCTCACTGGTAAAATTAACCTAGCCTAAAAATTCTAGACTGTTCATGACTTTGACAGTGGGCAAACTTACAAAATCAGCAAGGGATCAAATACTTATTTCCTCCACTGTATGTCAATACACAGCGGTGGGGAGGAACGTAAGCAGAGGCAGTGGAACGACTGGGATCCGTGAGGTAAGTAATGGGTCTTTTTTTTGCATCCCTCCTACATTGGCCAGTTTTTTTTAATAACTCTGAAGACCCCTTTTAACATGCATTGTAATTTACCAGGTGTAATTAAAGCCTTAGGTAGTGCTCACAGAGGGGGAATTTGGTGCGTTGCTGCAAGTAAATACATTCAGGTTTTGATCGCAACCATGTGGCAAAAACAACATGTATTTATATACAGTTTTTCTGCGGACTGCAACGCAGTAAAACTACGGCAAAAAACGCATGTATGGTAATGGTTTGGCTCCCTGCTACACCAATGTTGTTCCCGGTGAATGCACCTTTAGGCACGGACATGATCTGGGTGCATGGGTGTAATGACTAGATATGCAGCCGTATTGCTCTCATGTGAAACCGGCCATAGGCAATATAGAAGTTTAGAACTTTGTACTGTATCAGAGGCATGGTTTCATATCAATCGTGATCATAAATAGCACATTTAGTTGTCTGTTGTCATAGACAAGAAGTGCAACCACAATTCACTATTCAGAAAGCAACAGCCACCACCACCACAAGATAAGTTTACAAAGAGGAAATAAAAAGTGCCATTCCTGTTCTGAGTTCTCTCCCGCACAGTCTTGTCATGGAGACAAATTACTGCTAATACCAAACGTGATTATTACAATGTGTTCACACGTAGCAGAATTGCTTTGGATTTTGCAGGCATTAATCTCCGTAGCAGCAAAGTAGATACGATTTTAAAAATGTCATCCACTCACTGTGGAAAATGTCCATACAGAAATTGACCTATGGTGCGTATTTTTAAATCCATAGCATGTCAATTTATGCAGCGCAATGGTTGCCTGTTTGTTACAAATTTCCCCCAATTTGTTCAAGGGGATGTGAAAATCTGCAAGAAATACCAAACCCTATTTCGACTTTAAAATAAAAAAAAGACCATGTTCACCTTCCCTGGCGCTTCTGTAGCGGCTCCTCTTTGTGCAGCCGGCCTCCCGGGATAATGTTTCGTCCCCATGTAACCCTCTGCTGTTTTCTGCAATGCCATTCCGACCATAAATCTGCGCCAAATTAAACATTATTTGGTGTGGACATATATCCGGAGTTTCTTGTGGAATCTGGGTTGGATTTGCGGCAAAATTGTCTGCAGCAAATCTGACGTGTGAACATATGCTGAGACTGTTCCATTATGTCTCCATTTCTAGAATTCAGTAGTCTGCTGTACCGTTTATGCCCAGTTTAAAAAAAGGAAACTGGCGTATAAAGGTTGATAAATTTCCCCCAAGGTCTGAGTCTATGTCAGGGATCTTGCATTTTCACCTACAATATAGCCACACTCGCATGCTACGAGGGCAAACTGATACACTAGTGCAAGGCCTGATGGGGCAATGCATAACATAGATATTCAAGACACGCCAAGGAGAGAAGTCCTGCACTGCCACCTCTGACCTGGCACAAGGCATAATACAGTGCACCTATCATGCGTGTTTATGGGGGTGCCAGGGCAGATAGCAGTTTGTCTAACAGCTATCTGATTCAGGCCTGGACAAATTACAATAAAGTCTCATGCACACAGCCGTACTAAGGTTCCTTTTGTATGGAGACTTAATATGGCTGCTACAGAGTTACATGGGGTCTCTACTGGTCATTTTTATGCCTAAGATATACGGAGACATGACCAGGTTTTTCTGTCAGATTCCTTAAGCCCCCATTCACTCGATGAAGGCCAAAAGAGTGTCCTTTTGGCCTTTGTCGGGGTGGTGTGCGCAAACAAATTTTTTTTTGCTGTATTGAAAAGCACAGCAGACTGAGCTTTTCAGTGGGCCAGTGCAAAAAAAACATTTTACATCGTGGCCGATGTATGTCAGTGTATGGCTACACAGTGGCATACACGTGGCAGGTATGTGTCGAGAAATATACCTTCAACCTATAGCCACAGCGTAATGTAAGCACGGCCCAATGTTTTAAAAAGCACTGAAGTTTTCACCAGACCTTTTTCTGAACTGAACAATTTATTGTATTATCAGTGGTTTATTTGCTTTCTTATGGGCCCTTCAGCGCTTAACTATTGGACCTATGACTGCAGGGAATGAGTAAAGGGTTAAACTAAGGCAAGGTGGGGGGTTAGGGGCAGGCCTGTGAAGTAACCGATCATTAGAGGGGAGAACATTAAAGGGGTTTATAAGGGCACTGATAGTGGGCAGGGGCCTCTTGGAGTCGGAGTACATTATAGCCGGTACAAGAACAACTCCTTGGCAGTGGGGATCCCTGCCCATAGAAGAAAAGCTTAGGTTTACCATCCTTTACAATCTTCTTGTGATTGTTTGTCAGCAAGTTAGGTTTATTACATGTTTGTTATTGGTTCTGCATATTTACGGCATACCAGCAAGTTCCTTATAATGTACATGTACGTCCCAGTCAAAGAGAGTAAGGAGGAAGTATGTAGTGAGTGTCGGATAACTCTAATCCTGGCCATTTAAGTACTTAGGTACCGCAGTCAATGGCGGCGGCGGCATCCTTGCCATTAGACAGCTGAGGCCCCTTCTGCCACTATTGCCGCCTGCCCCCAACTGTGATGGGGTCGCAGGTTGCCGATTGGTTGTCATGGCAGCCGTGAGCCTAATGAAGGGCCATAGGTCTGCTATCTTAGTTCTGCTCAAGGCAGAACTTAATACGAGAACGCTGAAAGGAAAATACACTGAAATCCAGAAGTATTGTAGAGTTTTATGCAACAAAACAATCAACTGTTCAAATCTTAGTTTAATAACGTTTTCAAGAATATATATGTATTGCCGCATGAGCCAAACAATTAAAAGATAATGTTATTAATCTGGCACGGTGTACCCTGTAAAAATAAATAAAAAATTACAAATGCCAGGATTCCTTTTTTTTTGGTCAGCGCACTTCCCCAAAAACATGGAATAAAAATATGAAGTCGTAGGTACCTCGAAATGGTACAAAAACTGGCTGCGGTGGGAAGGAGTTAAAGGGGTTTTAATTTCATAAACACTGTGGCTGACCCCCAGCTTCCACTAAAGCCTTGTGCACGCGATCGTAGTTTTCATCTGTAATTCCGGACCCGTAATTCCGGATGAAATTGCGGTCCCATTCATTTTTATTGGCCACGGACATCTTTCTGTATATTTATGCAATTGCAATTGTGAGCACAACTACAGGTATAGAATATGCAAATAAAGAAT
The DNA here is from genome assembly GCF_050947455.1 of Rhinoderma darwinii. Taxonomy (NCBI): domain Eukaryota; kingdom Metazoa; phylum Chordata; class Amphibia; order Anura; family Rhinodermatidae; genus Rhinoderma; species Rhinoderma darwinii. Next base: position 361,612,583 of record NC_134690.1, on the reverse strand, counting down.
TTATTAACTGTAGATCCAAAAGAGTCATCTACTTGGCTAAATGTACATGCACAAATGACTATCTAGGAAAGGCTAAGTGTGAATTTAGAAGAAGAATAAGAGTCTCTCATAATGATTTTGTAAATAGAAAAGTTACTCCAATTGCTAGACACGTATGGCTAGCACATGAGGGGGAACCTAAAGCTATTAAGTTACAGGGAATACAACAAATAGAGCCTAGCCCGAGGGGGAATTGGGACAAGAATTTGTTCCAAATAGAGTGTAGATGGATACATAGAATGAGGTCAATAGCCCCAGAAGGCTTAAACGAGAATCTGAATTATGCATGTTTTCTTTAAAGGAAGGTTTAAGACCATAAAAAGAAAGGATAATATAAGGATACATACAGAGGAATATCCGTATGGGTAAGTATTGAGATCTAAAATATGTTGAATATTTGGAGAGAAGTTGAAATGACCTCTGAGGGGGATCTGTACACTGTGGAACATTGAAAATACAAAATAGGGATCGACTATATCAAAAATAAATGCTCCACGGTGAAAATCAAACACTGCAGTGTGTGTATATATATTTCTGAATATAATGATGATATCCTGTCCAGGAAATGCTGAACCTAAAGAAATGAGAAACATAATCATAGTTTTGGGAATTTTCTGATCTCTTGATGTGTAATAGTGAAAAATCCCAACAGATCCAAACCTCTGATGTCTAATATATCTATGTGTGCTGCACACCGTGACTGATAGAACCAAGGAGCCAATAATGGAAATGCAGAAAAAAATCCTCGTGATGATGCTTAAAAACCCAGCCCACTGAGGAGGCAATAGTGTACGCGATCATAGAGCGAGCAGGACTGAAGTAATAGTGCTCTCTGGTAATTGGCTATCCGACAATCTGCCCCCTGTAGCTAGCATACAAAAGACGTGAGATTCAAGGCGCTCACTGCCAAATGACTTGTTATGTCTTTATGCTACATATCTCCCTGACGAGCCAGAAGGAGAATGGTGAAACGCGTAGGAGCTAAAAGTTAGGAAAACAGTCTAAGCAATAGGGAAAGGTTCCAGCAATAACTGGGTCGTTCTTTTCAGAACGGGTGCCCGGATTGTTATGAACAGCTAAGGTGAATACAGACTAGGCAGAAGGGACAGACAGAGCACTATTGTGCAATCCCAATAGACCTAGAGGACCCTGTCGTTATTACATTGAATGGAAACATATACCTAGTGCTCATCACTATGAGTACTTTTTGCTCTGTATGTTAATGTGTGACAAATAAAATACAAAAATTGTATTTTAAACTAAAATTTTGAAATTCAATTTTATATGGGCTTAATTAAAAGCTTTATAAATTAATCCTTTCCTTTTCAAAACAAACATAAATGGTTAATACTACATTCTCTGTTTTTACGGACCCATTCACTTTAGCGGGGGGAAAACGGACCCGACTTTCCGATCTGTAGAAAGATAGGACATATCCTGTCTTTCCACGGATCATAGATGGGACCCGGCCGGCACACCTGGTCATGTGCATGAGGCATAACAAGTTTCAAGTTTCTTCTAGAACCATTTTCTGGTTCTATTTATACTGTATAAGTATATTTTAGTCAACAGATGGTATATAGTTAACAATCAATCACTCTTTGAGAAAGGTCAGTGTCAATGGTAAAATCTGGTCAGAGAATAGAATAGGATATTATAATTCAGTGGTTATCCATCCAAAATGCAAAGTATGACCCCTTAAACTAACAGACCCCAGACCAGACCCCCTAAATACAGAACCGAGACCCCTTAATCTAATACAGACCCCCTAAATACAGACCCCTTAAACTAATACAGACCCCAGACCTCCTAAATACAGACCCCAAACAAGAGCCTCTGAATACAGACCCCAGACCAGACCCACTAAACTAATACAGACCCCCTAAATACATACCCCCTAAATACAGACCCCAGACCTCCTAAATACAGACCCAGACCAGACCCTCTAAATACAGATCCAGACCAAATCCATATATACAGACACCAGACCCCCTAAATACAGACCCCCCAGACCCTTTAAACTAATACAGACCCCCTAAATACAGACCCCTTAAACTAATACAGACCCCAGATTAGACCCCCTAAATACAGACCCCAGACCAGAGCACCTAAATACAGACCCCAGACCAGACCCCCTAAATACAGACCCCAGACCACCTAAATGCAGACCCCCTAAACACAGACCCCAGATCCCTTAAACAAATCCATGATCCCCTTATAACCCTCACCTCACGGTCTTCTCTCTTGTCGCTGTTGTAGGACCTGCGGTCATGTGACCAGCAGGTCTCTAATCAGTAACAAGAACTGCAGACACAATTCAGTTTTATCGTGGTTTTTGCCGAGATTCGCAGCAAAATTGCGGCAGAAACGCATTGTTCTTGGGGCGGCCATGGGTCCCCCGGGAGCCTCGGGCCCCGTGCGCCCACCCAAAATGCCCAACGATGATCCGCCATTGGGCTTTGTCCCTTTTGATTAGGAGTGCAGAGATATAATATTCAGGTCATCATTCAGGTCCTCATGACAGTTGTTGTTCGCGCCAGTCTTGTTAGAGACCCTGTGCTGTGGCATCTTGACCCACAGTAGCCTGGTATAGTGGTGGAAGATTTTTCCAGAATTGGAGAAGGTAGAATTTTATCCCACAACCTTAAAACCCTCACCAAATTGCATCCTTTTGCCTGTTTTTCCCATAAGTTTTCTCAGGTGGAAGGAATAACAATATTGCTAACATGAAATTAAATGGGCATTTATAGAGTGGAGACACAACCTAGATGGTGACGAATGTTTGATTGCTCAGTGAACGCTTGTACCTGTAAAGGATTTGCCAGACACAGCTTCTGTGTCGACGCCCGTGGTTAATCAGCCTGCATCTGTTCCTAGGTCTGATAGAGTGACTCGATCTGCTACCACTCAGGCTGGTAGGCTGAGGAGTGGGAGAACCTATCAGAGCCTGGCCAGATGGTTCTAGCTCCCGCCCTTGGTCTATTTATACCTTCATTTGCTGCTTGTCCTTTGCCTGTGATTCTCTTGTTTCCTGGCTCTGCTGTTCCTGCTATTACCATTGACCTATGCTTCATATTGACCCTGGCTTGACTGACTATTCTCCTGCTCTGCTTTTGCTACCGCGTACTCTCCTGGTTTGACTCGGCTCGTTCACTACTCCTGTTTCTCACAGTGTTGCCGTGGGCAACTGCCCCATTTCCCTTTGCTTTTGTGTACCCTTGTCTTGTGTTGTCTGTCGTTCACATATTGAGCGTAGGGACCGTCGCCCAGTTGTACGCCGTCGCCTAGGATGGGCCGTGCAAGTAGGCAGGGACTGAGTGGCGGGTAGATTAGGGCTCACCTGTCCGTCTCCCTATCCAGACATTATAGTACCTCATGTATTTTATTTTTGGCCTATAGGTCCTGCACACATTTAAACCAATTACTTAGAGGAGTTGAAGGTGTTTTTTTGGCCTTCCTTTTAACTTCGTCTTTAGAACTGGTGGCTAGGATAGGAGACAGAAGGCACAGACATGTTTTTTTTCTATATAAATTGTAATTATACTTGAAGTAAATGGTGCTAAAAGTTAGATCTAACAGAAGCTACAGAAATAAATTGTAAAATGATTTTAATATTTCTGAAATCCAGTTGATTTTGACTTTTAGCATTATCAGACACATTAATGGGAGTTTCAAAACATGTCCCCCACATTAATTGCTCTAGGTATAAAAAAAATACAGTAGGTGACTTCTGCACCACAACATGCTGCAATAGAAGATCATAGTGAGCAGAGTTCCTTAAATGGTCCAGGTTGTGCTGGGATAGGCTGGGGGCAATATTAATGTGAGTGCGTTGGCCCATTAAGAGCTTGGACGCACCCTACGGGCATAGGTAGGGGAAGGAGGATAGAGCAGAGCGCGGGTGTCCCTGGACAGGGAGATGCCGGCAATGCGGATAAGCAAGCTGGCGGCCGCTGGGGTGAGTGAGACCCGCGGCCGCCCGCGCTACAAAAAGGATTGGCAGGATGAAATATATTGTCCATCATTCTCATCAATAGTTGTGAACTCTATTGCCGTTTGCAGTCTTATGTAAATTTGTCTTGATGATTTTGAAAAATCTTAATTGCACCACTGTAGTGGGTTTAGTCACCTTTACTGGTCTTTATCCCTAGTTACCATACAACAAACCTGTAATTTTTAAACCTAATGCCTTACAAAATTCCATAGACCTTCTATTATTTTATTATTTTCTTCTGGTTTGATAATGCAGCTCTTTTCAATCTTGATAATACGTTCTTGCAATCTACATAAGACTAGCAGCTATTCCATTTCTCAATGCTAACAATCTCATTATAAATAATATAAAATAAATAATAAAAAAAATTACCATTACTGAATAGTATCATAATGGTGTGTAATGTGTCTAAAAATTTTAGTTATTAAAGAGTAACTAAACGTTCTATAAACTTCTGACATGTCACAGTGACGTCAAAAGTTTTGATTGGTGGGAGTCCGAGCACTGAGACCCCCACCAATCACTAAAACAAAGTGGCAGAAGTGCTCGTGTTTGTGCTCAGCCGCTTCGCTTCTGTTTGGGTTTTTCCCGAAATCAATGTATCGCAGTACGGAATCAATGACATATCGACATGTCAGAAGTTTGTTGAATATTTAGTTCAACTTTAAGATCTATTGAAAAGGACTTCAGCAGAACATAAGATTGGTATGGACTAGAGCAGGGGTCTCAAGCACACCGCCCGCGGGCCGCATGCGGCCCCTGGGGCTGTCATCTGCGGCCCACGGGACACAGAGCCGCTAGTATCGGCTCTGATCCGAGACTCTGGAATTCCCTGACATTGCTGTCCACATATGAACAGCGATGTCTGGGGCTTCCCAGAGCCGGAGTCCAGGGCAGAGCGCTAGTACAGGCTCTGCTCCGGGACTCTGTGGAATTCCCTAACATCGGTGTCCATATATGGACAGTGTGTCAGGGTCTTCCCCAGAGCGGAGTCCCAAGCAGAGTGCTAGTACAGGCTCTGCTCCGGGACTCTGTTGAATTCCCTGACATCGCTGCCCATATATGGATAGTGTGTCAGGGTCTTCCCCAGAGCGGAGTCCCAAGCAGAGTGCTAGTATCGGCTCTGCTCCGGGACTCTGTTGAATTCCCTGACATCGCTGCCCATATATGGACAGTGTGTCAGGGTCCTCCCCAGAGCGGAGTCCCGGGCATATCGCTAGTATCGGCTCTGCACCGGGACGCTGCGGAATTCCCTGACATCGCTGCCCATATATGGACAGTGTGTCAGGGTCTTCCCCAGAGTGGAGTCCCGGGCAGAGCGCTAGTATCGGCTCTGCTCCGGGACTCTGTGGAATTCCCTGACATTGCTGCCCATATATGGACAGTGTGTCAGGGTCTTCCCCAGAGCGGAGTCTCGGGCAGAGCGCTAGTACAGGCTCTGCTCCGGTACTCTGGGGAATTCCCTGACATCGCTGTCCATGTTTGGACACACGATGTCTGGGGCTTCCCCAGAGCCGGAGTCCCGGGCAGAGCGCTAGTATCGGCTCTGCTCCGGGACTCTGTGGAATTCCCTGACATCGCTGCCCATATATGGACAGTGTGTCAGGGTCTTCCCCAGAGCGGAGTCCCGGGCAGAGCACTAGTATCGGCTCTGCTCCGGGACGCTGCGGAATTCCCTGACATTGCTGCCCATAGATGGACAGTGTGTCAGGGTCTTCCCCAGAGCGGAGTCCCGGGCAGAGCGCTAGCATCGGCTCTGCTCCGGGACTCTGTGGAATTCCCTGACATCGCTGCCCATATATGGACAGTGTGTCAGGGTCTTCCCCAGAGCGGAGTCCCGGGCAGAGCGCTAGTACAGGCTCTGCTCCGGGACTCTGTGGAATTCCCTGACATCTCTGTACATGTTTGGACACACGATGTCTGAGGCTTCCCCAGAGCGGAGTCCTGGGCAGAGCGCTAGTATCGGCTTTGTTCCGAGGCTCTGTGGAATTCCCTGACATCGCTGCCCATATATGGACAGTGTGTCAGGGTCTTCCCCAGAGCGGAGTCCCAGGCAGAGCACTAGTATCGGCTCTGCTCCGGGACTTTATGGAATTCCCTGACATCGCTGCCCATATATGGACAGTGTGTCAGGGTCTTCCCCAGAGCGGAGTCCCGGGCAGAGCACTAGTATCGGCTCTGCTCCGGGACGCTGCGGAATTCCCTGACATTGCTGCCCATAGATGGACAGTGTGTCAGGGTCTTCCCCAGAGCGGAGTCCCGGGCAGAGCGCTAGTATCGGCTCTGCTCCGGGACTCTGTGGAATTCCCTGACATCTCTGTACATGTTTGGACACACGATGTCTGAGGCTTCCCCAGAGCGGAGTCCTGGGCAGAGCGCTAGTATCGGCTCTGCTCCGGGACTCTGTGGAATTCCCTGACATCACTGTACATGTTTGGACACACGATGTCTGAGGCTTCCCCAGAGCCGGAGTCCCGGGCAGAGCGCTAGTATCGGCTCTGCTCCGGGACTCTGTGGAATTCCCTGACATCGCTGCCCATATATGGACAGTGTGTCAGGGTCTTCCCCAGAGCGGAGTCCCGGGCAGAGCGCTAGTACAGGCTCTGCTTCGGGACACTGCGGAATTCCCTGACGTTGCTGCCCATATATGGACAGTGTGTCAGGGTCTTCCCCAGAGCGGAGTCCCGGGCAGAGCGCTAGTACAGGCTCTGCTCCGGGACTCTGTGGAATTCCCTGACATCTCTGTACATGTTTGGACACACGATGTCTGAGGCTTCCCCAGAGCGGAGCCCTGGGCAGAGCGCTAGTATCGGCTCTGCTCCGGGACTCTGTGGAATTCCCTGACATCGCTGTACATGTTTGGACACACGATGTCTGAGGCTTCCCCAGAGCCGGAGTCCCGGGCAGAGCGCTAGTATCGGCTCTGCTCCGGGACTCTGTGGAATTCCCTGACATCGCTGCCCATATATGGACAGTGTGTCAGGGTCTTCCCCCGAGTGGAGTACCGGGCAGAGCGCTAGTACAGGCTCTGCTCCGGGACTCTGTGGAATTCCCTGACATCACTGCCCATATATGGACAGTGTGTCAGGGTCTTCCCCAGAGCGGAGTCCCGGGCAGAGCGCTAGTACAGGCTCTGCTCCGGGACTCTGTGGAATTCCCTGACATCTCTGTACATGTTTGGACACACGATGTCTGAGGCTTCACCAGAGCGGAGTCCTGGGCAGAGCGCAAGTATCGGCTCTGTTCCGAGACTCTGTGGAATTCCCTGACATCGCTGCCCATATATGGACAGTGTGTCAGGGTCTTCCCCAGAGCGGAGTCCCGGGCAGAGCGCTAGTACAGGCTCTGCTCCGGGACACTGCGGAATTCCCTGACGTTGCTGCCCATATATGGACAGTGTGTCAGGGTCTTCCCCAGAGCGAAGTCCCGGGCAGAGCGCTAGCATCGGCTCTGCTCTGGGACTCTGTGGAATTCCCTGACATCGCTGCCCATATATGGACAGTGTGTCAGGGTCTTCCCCCGAGTGGAGTCCCGGGCAGAGCGCTAGTACAGGCTCTGCTCCGGGACTCTGTGGAATTCCCTGACATCTCTGTACATGTTTGGACACACGATGTCTGAGGCTTCACCAGAGCGGAGTCCCGGGCAGAGCGCTAGTACAGGCTCTGCTCTGGGACTCTGTGGAATTCCCTGACATCGCTGCCCATATATGGACAGTGTGTCAGGGTCTTCCCCAGAGCGGAGTCCCGGGCAGAGCGCTAGTACAGGCTCTGCTCCGGGACACTGCGGAATTCCCTGACGTTGCTGCCCATATATGGACAGTGTGTCAGGGTCTTCCCCAGAGCGGAGTCCCGGGCATAGCGCTAGTACAGGCTCTGCTCCGGGACTCTGTGGAATTCATTGACATCGCTGCCCATATATGGACAGTGTGTCAGGGTCTTCCCCAGAGCAGAGTCCCGGGCAGAGCGCTAGTACAGGCTCTGCTCCGGGACACTGCGGAATTCCCTGACGTTGCTGCCCATATATGGACCGTGTGTCAGGGTCTTCCCCCGAGTGGAGTCCCGGGCAGAGCGCTAGTACAGGCTCTGCTCCGGGACTCTGTGGAATTCCCTGACATCGCTGCCCATATATGGACAGTGTGTCAGGGTCTTCCCCAGAGCGGAGTCCCGGGCAGAGCGCTAGTACAGGCTCTGCTCTGGGACTCTGTGGAATTCCCTGACATCTCTGTACATGTTTGGACACACGATGTCTGAGGCTTCACCAGAGCGGAATCCTGGGCAGAGCGCAAGTATCGGCTCTGTTCCGAGACTCTGTGGAATTCCCTGACATCGCTGCCCATATATGGACAGTGTGTCAGGGTCTTCCCCAGAGCGGAGTCCCGGGCAGAGCGCTAGTACAGGCTCTGCTCCGGGACACTGCGGAATTCCCTGACGTTGCTGCCCATATATGGACAGTGTGTCAGGGTCTTCCCCAGAGCGGAGTCCCGGGCAGAGCGCTAGTACAGGCTCTGCTCCGGGACTCTGTGGAATTCATTGACATCGCTGCCCATATATGGACAGTGTGTCAGGGTCTTCCCCAGAGCAGAGTCCCGGGCAGAGCGCTAGTACAGGCTCTGCTCCGGGACACTGCGGAATTCCCTGACGTTGCTGCCCATATATGGACAGTGTGTCAGGGTCTTCCCCAGAGCGGAATCCCGGGCAGAGCGCTAGTACAGGCTCTGCTCCGGGACTCTGTGGAATTCCCTGACATCACTGTCCATATATGGACAGTGTGTCAGGGTCTTCCCCAGAGCGGAGTCCCGGGCAGAGCGCTAGTACAGGCTCTGCTCCGGGACTCTGTGGAATTCCCTGACATCTCTGTACATGTTTGGACACACGATGTCTGAGGCTTCCCCAGAGCGGAGTCCTGGGCAGAGCGCTAGTATCGGCTCTGTTCCGAGACTCTGTGGAATTCCCTGACATCGCTGCCCATATATGGACAGTGTGTCAGGGTCTTCCCCAGAGCGGAGTCCCGGGCAGAGCGCTAGTACAGGCTCTGCTCCGGGACGCTGTGGAATTCCCTGACATCGCTGCCCATATATGGACAGTGTGTCAGGGTCTTCCCAGAGCGGAGTCCCGGGCAGATCACTAGTATCGGCTCTGCTCCGGGACTTAATGGAATTCCCTGACATCGCTGCCCATATATGGACAGTGTGTCAGGGTCTTCCCCCGAGTGGAGTCCCGGGCAGAGCGCTAGTACAGGCTCTGCTCCGGGACACTGCGGAATTCCCTGACGTTGCTGCCCATATATGGACAGTGTGTCAGGGTCTTCCCCAGAGCGGAATCCCGGGCAGAGCGCTAGTACAGGCTCTGCTCCGGGACTCTGTGGAATTCCCTGACATCACTGTCCATATATGGACAGTGTGTCAGGGTCTTCCCCAGAGCGGAGTCCCGGGCAGAGCGCTAGTACAGGCTCTGCTCCGGGACTCTGTGGAATTCCCTGACATCTCTGTACATGTTTGGGCACACGATGTCTGAGGCTTCCCCAGAGCGGAGTCCTGGGCAGAGCGCTAGTATCGGCTCTGTTCCGAGACTCTGTGGAATTCCCTGACATCGCTGCCCATATATGGACAGTGTGTCAGGGTCTTCCCCAGAGCGGAGTCCCGGGCAGAGCGCTAGTACAGGCTCTGCTCCGGGACGCTGTGGAATTCCCTGACATCGCTGCCCATATATGGACAGTGTGTCAGGGTCTTCCCAGAGCGGAGTCCCGGGCAGATCACTAGTATCGGCTCTGCTCCGGGACTTAATGGAATTCCCTGACATCGCTGCCCATATATGGACAGTGTGTCAGGGTCTTCCCCCGAGTGGAGTCCCGGGCAGAGCGCTAGTACAGGCTCTGCTCCGGGACTCTGTGGAATTCCCTGACATCGCTGCCCATATATGGACAGTGTGTCAGGGTCTTCCCCAGAGCGGAGTCCCGGGCAGAGCGCTAGTACAGGCTCTGCTCCGGGACTCTGTGGAAATCCTTGACATCGCTGTACATGTTTGGACACACGATGTCTGAGGCTTCCCCAGAGCCGGAGTCCCGGGCAGAGCGCTAGTATCGGCTCTGCTCCGGGACTCTGTGGAATTCCCTGACATCGCTGCCCATATATGGACAGTATGTCAGAGTCTTCCCCAGAGCGGAGTCCTGGGCAGAGCGCTAGTATCGGCTCTGCTCCGAGACTCTGTGGAATTCTCTGACATCGCTGCCCATATATGGACAGTGTGTCAGGGTCTTCCCCAGAGCAGAGTCCTGGGCAGAGCGCTAGTACAGGCTCCGCTCCGGGACGCTGCGGAATTCCCTGACATTGCTGCCCATGTATGGACAGTGTGTCAGGGTCTTCCCCAGAGCGGAGTCCCGGGCAGAGCGCTAGTATCGGCTCAGCTCCGGGACGCTGCGGAAGTCCCTGACATGGCTGCCCATATATGGACAGTGTGTCAGGGTCTTCCCCAGAGCGGAGTCCCGGGCAGAGCGCTAGTATCGGCTCTGCTCCGGGACTCTGTGGAATTCCCTGACATCGCTGTACATGTTTGGACACACGATGTCTGAGGCTTCCCCAGAGCCGGAGTCCCGGGCAGAGCGCTAGTATCGGCTCTGCTCCGGGACTCTGTGGAATTCCCTGACATCGCTGCCCATATATAGACAGTATGTCAGGGTCTTCCCCAGAGCGGAGTCCCGGGCAGAGCGCTAGTACAGGCTCCGCTCCGGGACGCTGCGGAATTCCCTGACATTGCTGCCCATATATGGACAGTGTGTCAGGGTCTTCCCCAGAGCGGAGTCCCGGGCAGAGCGCTAGTACAGGCTCTGCTCCGGGACTCTGTGGAATTCCCTGACATCTCTGTACATGTTTGGACACACAATGTCTGAGGCTTCCCCAGAGCGGAGTCCTGGGCAGAGCGCTAGTATCGGCTCTGTTCCGAGACTCTGTGGAATTCCCTGACATCGCTGCCCATATATGGACAGTGTGTCAGGGTCTTCCCCAGAGTGGAGTCCCGGGCAGAGCGCTACTACAGGCTCTGCTCCGGGACGCTGTGGAATTCCCTGACATCGCTGCCCATATATGGACAGTGTGTCAGGGTATTCCCAGAGCGGAGTCCCGGGCAGATCACTAGTATCGGCTCTGCTCCGGGACTTAATGGAATTCCCTGACATCGCTGCCCATATATGGACAGTGTGTCAGGGTCTTCCCCCCGAGTGGAGTCCCGGGCAGAGCGCTAGTACAGGCTCTGCTCCGGGACTCTGTGGAATTCCCTGACATCGCTGCCCATATATGGACAGTGTGTCAGGGTCTTCCCCAGAGCGGAGTCCCGGGCAGAGCGCTAGTACAGGCTCTGCTCCGGGACTCTGTGGAAATCCCTGACATCGCTGTACATGTTTGGACACACGATGTCTGAGGCTTCCCCAGAGCGGAGTCCCGGGCAGAGCGCTAGTACAGGCTCTGCTCCGGGACTCTGTGGAATTCCCTGACATCACTGCCCATATATGGACAGTGTGTCAGGGTCTTCCCCAGAGCAGAGTCCTGGGCAGAGCGCTAGTACAGGCTCCGCTCCGGGACGCTGCGGAATTCCCTGACATTGCTGCCCATATATGGACAGTGTGTCAGGGTCTTCCCCAGAGCGGAGTCCCGGGCAGAGCGCTAGTATCGGCTCTGCTCCGGGACGCTGCGGAAGTCCCTGACATGGCTGCCCATATATGGACAGTGTATCAGGGTCTTCCCCAGAGCGGAGTCCCGGGCAGAGCGCTAGTATCGGCTCTGCTCCGGGACTCTGTGGAATTCCCTGACATCGCTGTACATGTTTGGACACACGATGTCTGAGGCTTCCCCAGAGCCGGAGTCCCGGGCAGAGCGCTAGTATCGGCTCTGCTCCGGGACTCTGTGGAATTCCCTGACATCGCTGCCCATATATGGACAGTATGTCAGAGTCTTCCCCAGAGCGGAGTCCCGGGCAGAGCGCTAGTACAGGCTCCGCTCCGGGACGCTGCGGAATTCCCTGACATTGCTGCCCATATATGGACAGTGTGTCAGGGTCTTCCCCAGAGCGGAGTCCCGGGCAGAGCGCTAGTATCGGCTCTGCTCCGGGACGCTGCGGAATTCCCTGACATGGCTGCCCATATATGGACAGTGTGTCAGGGTCTTCCCCAGAGTGGAGTCCCGGGCAGAGCGCTAGTATCGGCTCTGCTCCGGGACTCTGGGGAATTCCCTGACATCGCTGTCCATGTTTGGACACACGATGTCTGGGGCTTCCCCAGAGCCGGAGTCCCGGGCAGAGCGCTAGTATCGGCTCTGCTCCGGGACTCTGTGGAATTCCCTGACATCGCTGCCCATATATGGACAGTGTGTCAGGGTCTTCCCCAGAGTGGAGTCCCAGGCAGAGCACTAGTATCGGCTCTGCTCCGGGACTTTATGGAATTCCCTGACATCGCTGCCCATATATGGACAGTGTGTCAGGGTCTTCCCCAGAGCGGAGTCCCGGGCAGAGCACTAGTATCGGCTCTGCTCCGGGACGCTGCGGAATTCCCTGACATTGCTGCCCATAGATGGACAGTGTGTCAGGGTCTTCCCCAGAGCGGAGTCCCGGGCAGAGCGCTAGCATCGGCTCTGCTCCGGGACTCTGTGGAATTCCCTGACATCGCTGCCCATATATGGACAGTGTGTCAGGGTCTTCCCCCGAGTGGAGTCCCGGGCAGAGCGCTAGTACAGGCTCTGCTCCGGGACTCTGTGGAATTCCCTGACATCACTGCCCATATATGAACAGTGTGTCAGGGTCTTCCCCAGAGCGGAGTCCCGGGCAGAGCCCTAGTACAGGCTCTGCTCCGGGACTCTGTGGAATTCCCTGACATCTCTGTACATGTTTGGACACACGATGTCTGAGGCTTCCCCAGAGCGGAGTCCTGGGCAGAGCGCTAGTATCGGCTCTGTTCCGAGACTCTGTGGAATTCCCTGACATCGCTGCCCATATATGGACAGTGTGTCAGGGTCTTCCCCAGAGCGGAGTCCCGGGCAGAGCGCTAGTACAGGCTCTGCTCCGGGACTCTGTGGAATTCCCTGACATCTCTGTACATGTTTGGACACACGATGTCTGAGGCTTCCCCAGAGCGGAGCCCTGGGCAGAGCGCTAGTATCGGCTCTGCTCCGGGACTCTGTGGAATTCCCTGACATCTCTGTACATGTTTGGACACACGATGTCTGAGGCTTCCCCAGAGCGGAGCCCTGGGCAGAGCGCTAGTATCGGCTCTGCTCCGGGACGCTGTGGTATTCCCTGACATCGCTGCCCATATATGGACAGTATGTCAGAGTCTTCCCCAGAGCGGAGTCCTGGGCAGAGCGCTAGTATCGGCTCTGCTCCGAGACTCTGTGGAATTCCCTGACATCGCTGCCCATATATGGACAGTGTGTCAGGGTCTTCCCCAGAGCAGAGTCCCGGGCAGAGCGCTAGTACAGGCTCCGCTCCGGGACGCTGCGGAATTCCCTGACATTGCTGCCCATATATGGACAGTGTGTCAGGGTCTTCCCCAGAGCGGAGTCCCGGGCAGAGTGCTAGTATCGGCTCTGCTCCGGGACGCTGCGGAAGTCCCTGACATGGCTGCCCATATATGGACAGTGTGTCAGGGTCTTCCCCAGAGCGGAGTCCCGGGCAGAGCGCTAGTATCGGCTCTGCTCCGGGACTCTGTGGAATTCCCTGACATCGCTGTACATGTTTGGACACACGATGTCTGAGGCTTCCCCAGAGCCGGAGTCCCGGGCAGAGCGCTAGTACCGGCTCTGCTCCGGGACTCTGTGGAATTCCCTGACATCGCTGCCCATATATGGACAGTATGTCAGGGTCTTCCCCAGAGCGGAGTCCCGGGCAGAGCGCTAGTACAGGCTCCGCTCCGGGACGCTGCGGAATTCCCTGACATTGCTGCCCATATATGGACAGTGTGTCAGGGTCTTCCCCAGAGCGGAGTCCCGGGCAGAGCGCTAGTATCGGCTCTGCTCCGGGACGCTGCGGAATTCCCTGACATGGCTGCCCATATATGGACAGTGTGTCAGGGTCTTCCCCAGAGCGGAGTCCCGGGCAGAGCGCTAGTATCGGCTCTGCTCCGGGACGCTGCGGAATTCCCTGACATGGCTGCCCATATATGGACAGTGTGTCAGGGTCTTCCCCAGAGCGGAGTCCCGGGCAGAGCGCTAGTATCGGCTCTGCTCCGGGACTCTGTGGAATTCCCTGACATCGCTGCCCATATATGGACAGTGTTTCATGGTCTTCCCCCGAGTGGAGTCCCGGACAGAGCGCTAGTACAGGCTCTGCTCCGGGACTCTGTGGAATTCCCTGACATCGCTGTCCATGTTTGGACACACGATGTCTGGGGCTTCCCCAGAGCCGGTGTTAGGGATCTGCCAGGTACTTCATCTAGGTATACTCCTGGGATTAATCAATCCACACCTGAGGCCAGACCTGTTCGACTGACACCATCTCCCACCAACCAGGGTGGCAGGCTCAGGAGTGGGAGAGCCTATCGCGGCCTGGTCTGTCGGAGTTAGCCCCGCCCCCTGTCCTTTATTACCTGCCCTGTTCTCTCCCTCAGTGCTTGTAATTCTTTTGGATTCCTGGCCCCACTGCTGCTTGCTCCAGCCTGCTTCTGCCGTGCTTCTGCCTTGCTGCAGTTCTGCTTGACCTGCCTTGCTTTGCCCCTGGCTTGCTTCTGTCTCCTTGCCCGCTTGGGTGTACTCACTTCGTCCTGGTCCTGACTGTCCGTTCGCCGCTCCGTTTCCTCGTGGCGTTCCGTGGCTACTGCCCCTTCCCTTGCATGTTCCCTGTTTGTTTTCCTGTGCACTTAGACAGCGTAGGGACCGCCGCCCAGTTGTACCTCGTCGCCTAGGGCGAGTCGTTGCAAGTAGGCAGGGACAGGGCGGTGGGTAGATTAGGGCTCACTTTCCCTTCACCTCCTTCCGGCCATTACATAATTACAAGCCCTTACCTAGTCTACCATTTCTCCTACGCTGACGCTATCATGGACCCCCTTGAGACCCTGGCCCAGCAGATGCAGGGCCTCTCCCTACAGGTCCAGGCCCTGGCCCAAAGGGTCAATCAGGGTGACGCTGCTTTAGTAGTACCCCTCACCTCACCTCTAGAACCCGACCTCAAGTTACCTGACCGGTTCTCAGGGGACCGTAAGACGTTTCTCTCCTTCCGGGAGAGTTGCAGACTGTATTTCCGCCTAAAGCCCCACTCCTCAGGTTCCGAGAACCAGCGGGTGGGTATCATCATATCCCGACTCCAGGAAGGGCCCCAAGAGTGGGCCTTCTCCTTGGCTCCTGACGCCCCTGAACTTTCCTCTGTTGATCGTTTTTTCTCTGCCCTCGGACTCATTTACGACGAGACTGACAGGACTGCCTTAGCCGAGAGTCAGCTGGTGACCTTACGTCAGGGTAGGAGACCGGTTGAGGAATACTGTTCTGATTTTAGGAAGTGGTGCGTAGCTTCTCAGTGGAACGATCCGGCCCTAAGGTGCCAGTTTAGGTTAGGATTATCTGACGCCCTGAAGGATCTGCTGGTTAGCTACCCCTCGTCTGACTCCCTTGACCAGGTTATGGCCCTAGCAGTACGACTTGACCGACGTCTCAGGGAACGTCAGCTAGAACGCTTCAGTGTTCTCCCCTCTGACTTTTCTGCGATCCCCCCCGAGGTCCCGTCTCCTCGCCCCTCCACGGAGGACTCGGAGGTACCTATGCAACTCGGGGCCTCCATGTCCCCTCGACAACGTAGGGAGTTTCGCAGAATGAATGGTCTCTGCTTCTACTGTGGGGACGACAAGCATCTACTGAACACCTGTCCCAGGCACAAGAATAAGAAGCCGGAAAACTTCCGCGCCTAAGTGATCATCGGGGAGGTCACTTGGGCGCACAGGTATTTCCCGTTAATGTGAAACGCAATAAAATTTTGCTTCCCTTTCAGGTCTCGTTTGCTGGCCGGGCTGCCACGGGCAGTGCTTTCGTGGATTCAGGGTCATCTGCTAATATCATGTCTGCGGAATTTGCTATGTCTCTAAAGATGCCTTGTATTGATTTACCTTATCCTATCCCTGTAGTAGGAATCGACTCAACTCCCCTTGCTAATGGTTATTTTACTCAGCATACTCCTGTTTTTGAACTCCTTGTTGGCTCCATGCATTTGGAGCAGTGCTCTGTACTGGTGATGCAGGGATTATCGTCTGATCTGGTTTTAGGCCTTCCCTGGTTGCAGTTGCATAATCCCACATTTGATTGGAATACTGGGGATCTCACCAAATGGGGTAATGAATGTCTTATGTCATGTCTTTCTGTTAACTCTATTTCTCCCCGGGAGGAGGTAAACACGCTTCCTGAGTTTGTTCAGGACTTCGCCGATGTGTTTTCTAAGGAGGCCTCCGAGGTGTTGCCCCCCCATAGAGATTACGATTGCGCTATCGATTTGGTGCCTGGTGCCAAGCTTCCTAAGGGGAGGATATTTAATCTTTCATGTCCTGAACGTAAAGCTATGAGGGAATATATCCAAGAATGCCTGGCCAAGGGTTTCATTCGCCCCTCGACTTCTCCTGTAGGTGCTGGCTTCTTCTTCGTGGGGAAGAAGGATGGTGGTCTTAGGCCGTGCATTGATTATCGTAACCTGAATAAGGTCACCGTAAGGAACCAGTACCCACTTCCTTTGATTCCGGATCTTTTTAATCAGGTTCAGGGAGCCCAATGGTTTTCTAAGTTCGATCTACGGGGGGCATATAACCTTATCCGCATCAAAGAGGGGGATGAGTGGAAAACTGCGTTCAACACACCCGAGGGTCATTTCGAATACCTGGTCATGCCCTTTGGGTTGTGTAATGCCCCTGCTGTCTTCCAGAATTTTATTAATGAAATCCTGAGAGAGTACCTGGGTAATTTTCTTGTTGTGTACCTTGATGACATACTGGTGTTTTCCAAGGACTGGTCCTCCCACGTGGAGCATGTCAGGAAGGTGCTCCAGGTCCTTCGGGAGAATAATCTGTTTGCTAAGACTGAAAAATGTGTCTTTGGGGTACAGGAGATACCATTTTTAGGGCAAATCCTCACTCCTCATGAATTCCGCATGGACCCTGCCAAGGTTCAGGCTGTGGCGGAATGGGTCCAACCTGCCTCCCTTAAGGCGTTACAGTGTTTTTTAGGGTTCGCCAACTATTACAGGAGATTTATTGCCAACTTCTCGGTCGTCGCTAAGCCTCTTACGGACCTTACCCGCAAGGCTGCTGATGTCCTCCATTGGCCCCCTGAGGCCGTCCAGGCCTTTGAGACCCTCAAGAAGTGCTTTATCTCGGCCCCCGTGCTGATTCAGCCCAACCAAGAGGAGCCATTTATTGTGGAGGTTGACGCTTCCGAGGTGGGAGTGGGGGCCGTCTTGTCCCAGGGTACCAGCTCCCTCACCCATCTCCGCCCCTGTGCTTACTTCTCTAGGAAGTTTTCGCCCACGGAGAGTAACTATGATATTGGCAACCGCGAACTTCTAGCCATTAAATGGGCTTTTGAGGAGTGGCGGCACTTCCTGGAGGGGGCCAGACACCAGGTAACGGTCCTTAAGGATCACAAGAATCTGGTTTTCCAAGAATCGGCCCGGAGTCTTAATCCGAGACAAGCTCGGTGGGCACTATTCTTTACCAGATTTAATTTCTTGGTTACCTATAGGGCTGGGTCCAAGAATATTAAGGCTGATGCTCTGTCACGTAGTTTCATGGCCAATCCTCCTTCTGAGAAGGATCCTGCTTGTATTTTACCCCCTGGTATAATCGTCTCTGCCACGGATTCTGATTTAGCTTCTGATATCGCGGCTGATCAGGGTGCAGCTCCCGGGAACGTCCCTGGGGACAAACTGTTTGTTCCCCTGCAATACCGGCTGAGGGTACTCAGGGAAAACCATGACTCCGCTCTATCTGGTCATCCTGGCATCTTGGGCACCAAACACCTCATTACCAGAAATTATTGGTGGCCTGGGTTGCCTAAAGACGTTAGGGCTTACGTCGCCGCTTGTGAGGTTTGCGCTAGGTCCAAAACCCCTAGGTCCCGACCTGCGGGCCTACTACGTTCCTTGCCCATTCCCCAGAGACCTTGGACCCATATCTCCATGGATTTTATCACCGATTTGCCTCCATCTCAGGGCAAGTCGGTGGTGTGGGTGGTAGTCGACCGCTTCAGCAAGATGTGCCACTTTGTGCCCCTTAAGAAGCTACCTAACGCCAAGACGTTAGCTTCTTTGTTTGTGAAACACATCCTGCGTCTCCATGGGGCCCCAGTCAATATCGTTTCTGACAGAGGGGTACAATTTGTTTCCTTATTTTGGAGAGCTTTTTGTAAAAAGTTGGAGATTGATCTGTCCTTCTCCTCCGCCTTCCATCCCGAAACTAATGGCCAAACGGAAAGGACCAACCAATCCCTGGAACAATATTTAAGGTGTTTCATCTCTGACTGTCAATTCGATTGGGTCTCATTCCTTCCCCTTGCTGAATTTTCCTTGAATAACCGGGTCAGTAACTCGTCAGGGGTCTCCCCGTTTTTCTGTAATTTCGGGTTTAACCCAAGATTCTCCTCCATCTCCCCTGGTTGTTCCAATAATCCTGAGGTAGAGGATGTTCATCGGGAACTGTGCACCGTCTGGGCCCAGGTTCAGAAGAACCTAGAGGCGTCCCAGAGCGCACAAAAGATTCAGGCGGATAGTAGACGTTCTGCTAACCCCCGGTTTGTCGTCGGGGATTTGGTCTGGTTGTCGTCCAGGAACTTGCGCCTTAAGGTCCCGTCCAGGAAGTTTGCTCCCCGATTTATTGGACCTTATAAGATCATTGAAGTCCTCAACCCTGTATCCTTCCGTCTGGAGCTCCCCCCATCATTTCGCATACATGACGTCTTCCATGCCTCCCTCCTTAAACGCTGCTCCCCGTCCTGGTCCCCCTCGAGGATACCTCCTGTTCCCGTTCTCACCCCTGAGGGGGTGGAATTCGAGGTGGCCAAGATTATTGACAGTAGGATGGTCCAGGGCTCCCTCCAGTACCTGGTCCATTGGAGAGGATACGGGCCGGAGGAGAGGACTTGGGTACCTGCCCGTGATGTTCACGCTGGGGTATTGATCAGGAGGTTCCACCTTCTTTTCCCCACTAAACCGGGTCCCCTTAGTAAGGGTCCGGTGGCCCCTCATAAAAGGGGGAGTACTGTTAGGGATCTGCCAGGTACTTCATCTAGGTATACTCCTGGGATTAATCAATCCACACCTGAGGCCAGACCTGTTCGACTGACACCATCTCCCACCAACCAGGGTGGCAGGCTCAGGAGTGGGAGAGCCTATCGCGGCCTGGTCTGTCGGAGTTAGCCCCGCCCCCTGTCCTTTATTACCTGCCCTGTTCTCTCCCTCAGTGCTTGTAATTCTTTTGGATTCCTGGCCCCACTGCTGCTTGCTCCAGCCTGCTTCTGCCATGCTTCTGCCTTGCTGCAGTTCTGCTTGACCTGCCTTGCTTTGCCCCTGGCTTGCTTCTGTCTCCTTGCCCGCTTGGGTGTACTCACTTCGTCCTGGTCCTGACTGTCCGTTCACCGCTCCGTTTCCTCGTGGCGTTCCGTGGCTACTGCCCCTTCCCTTGCATGTTCCCTGTTTGTTTTCCTGTGCACTTAGACAGCGTAGGGACCGCCGCCCAGTTGTACCTCGTCGCCTAGGGCGAGTCGTTGCAAGTAGGCAGGGACAGGGCGGTGGGTAGATTAGGGCTCACTTTCCCTTCACCTCCTTCCGGCCATTACAGCCGGAGTCCCGGGCTGAGCGCTAGTATCGGCTCTGCTCCGGGACTCTGTGGAATTCCCTGACATCGCTGCCCATATATGGACAGTGTGTCAGGGTCTTCCCCAGAGCAGAGTCCCGGGCAGAGCGCTAGTACAGGCTCCGCTCCGGGACGCTGCGGAATTCCCTGACATTGCTGCCCATATATGGACAGTGTGTCAGGGTCTTCCCCAGAGCGGAGTCCCGGGCAGAGTGCTAGTATCGGCTCTGCTCCGGGACGCTGCGGAAGTCCCTGACATGGCTGCCCATATATGGACAGTGTGTCAGGGTCTTCCCCAGAGCGGAGTCCCGGGCAGAGCGCTAGTATCGGCTCTGCTCCGGGACTCTGTGGAATTCCCTGACATCGCTGTACATGTTTGGACACACGATGTCTGAGGCTTCCCCAGAGCCGGAGTCCCGGGCAGAGCGCTAGTATCGGCTCTGCTCCGGGACTCTGTGGAATTCCCTGACATCGCTGCCCATATATGGACAGTATGTCAGGGTCTTCCCCAGAGCGGAGTCCCGGGCAGAGTGCTAGTACAGGCTCCGCTCCGGGACGCTGCGGAATTCCCTGACATTGCTGCCCATATATGGACAGTGTGTCAGGGTCTTCCCCAGAGCGGAGTCCCGGGCAGAGCGCTAGTATCGGCTCTGCTCCGGGACGCTGCGGAATTCCCTGACATGGCTGCCCATATATGGACAGTGTGTCAGGGTCTTCCCCAGAGCGGAGTCCCGGGCAGAGCGCTAGTATCGGCTCTGCTCCGGGACTCTGTGGAATTCCCTGACATCGCTGCCCATATATGGACAGTGTTTCATGGTCTTCCCCCGAGTGGAGTCCCGGACAGAGCGCTAGTACAGGCTCTGCTCCGGGACTCTGTGGAATTCCCTGACATCGCTGTCCATGTTTGGACACACGATGTCTGGGGCTTCCCCAGAGCCGGAGTCCCGGGCTGAGCGCTAGTATCGGCTCTGCTCCGGGACTCTGTGGAATTCCCTGACATCGCTGCGCATATATGGACAGTGTTTCAGGGTCTTCCCCAGAGCGGAGTCCTGGGCAGAGCGCTAGTATCGGCTCTGTTCCGAGACTCTGTGGAATTCCCTGACATCGCTGCCCATATATGGACAGTGTGTCAGGGTCTTCCCCAGAGCGGAGTCCCGGGCAGAGCGCTAGTACAGGCTCTGCTCCGGGACGCTGTGGAATTCCCTGACATCGCTGCCCATATATGGACAGTGTGTCAGGGTCTTCCCAGAGCAGAGTCCCGGGCAGAGCACTAGTATCGGCTCTGCTCCGAGACTTAATGGAATTCCCTGACATTGCTGCCCATATATTGACAGTGTGTTAGGGTCTTCCCCCGAGTGGAGTCCCGGGCAGAGCGCTAGTACAGGCTCTGCTCCGGGACTCTGTGGAATTCCCTGACATCGCTGCCCATATATGGACAGTGTGTCAGGGTCTTCCCCATAGCGGAGTCCCGGGCAGAGCGCTAGTACAGGCTCTGCTCCGGGACGCTGTGGAATTCCCTGACATCGCTGCCCATATATGGACAGTGTGTCAGGGTCTTCCCCCGAGTGGAGTCCCGGGCAGAGCGCTAGTACAGGCTCTGCTCCGGGACTCTGTGGAATTCCCTGACATCACTGCCCATATATGGACAGTGTGTCAGGGTCTTCCCCAGAGCGGAGTCCCGGGCAGAGCGCTAGTACAGGCTCTGCTCCGGGACTCTGTGGAATTCCCTGACATCTCTGTACATGTTTGGACACACGATGTCTGAGGCTTCCCCAGAGCGGAGTCCTGGGCAGAGCGCTAGTATCGGCTCTGTTCCGAGACTCTGGAATTCCCTGACATCGCTGCCCATATATGGACAGTGTGTCAGGGTCTTCCCAGAGCGGAGTCCCGGGCAGAGCACTAGTATCGGCTCTGCTCCGGGACTTAATGGAATTCCCTGACATCGCTGCCCATATATGGACAGTGTGTCAGGGTCTTCCCCCGAGTGGAGTCCCGGGCAGAGCGCTAGTACAGGCTCTGCTCCGGGACTCTGTGGAATTCCCTGACATCGCTGCCCATATATGGACAGTGTGTCAGGGTCTTCCCCAGAGCGGAGTCCCGGGCAGAGCGCTAGTACAGGCTCTGCTCCGGGACTCTGTGGAATTCCCTGACATCGCTGTACATGTTTGGACACACGATGTCTGAGGCTTCCCCAGAGCCGGAGTCCTGGGCAGAGCGCTAGTATCGGCTCTGCTCCGGGACGCTGTGGTATTCCCTGACATCGCTGCCCATATATGGACAGTATGTCAGAGTCTTCCCCAGAGCGGAGTCCTGGGCAGAGCACTAGTATCGGCTCTGCTCCGAGACTCTGTGGAATTCCCTGACATCGCTGCCCATATATGGACAGTGTGTCAGGGTCTTCCCCAGAGCAGAGTCCCGGGCAGAGCGCTAGTACAGGCTCCGCTCCGGGACGCTGCGGAATTCCCTGACATTGCTGCCCATATATGGACAGTGTGTCAGGGTCTTCCCCAGAGCGGAGTCCCGGGCAGAGCCCTAGTACAGGCTCTGCTCCGGGACTCTGTGGAATTCCCTGACATCTCTGTACATGTTTGGACACACGATGTCTGAGGCTTCCCCAGAGCGGAGTCCTGGGCAGAGCGCTAGTATCGGCTCTGTTCCGAGACTCTGTGGAATTCCCTGACATCGCTGCCCATATATGGACAGTGTGTCAGGGTCTTCCCCAGAGCGGAGTCCCGGGCAGAGCGCTAGTACAGGCTCTGCTCCGGGACTCTGTGGAATTCCCTGACATCGCTGTACATGTTTGGACACACGATGTCTGAGGCTTCCCCAGAGCCGGAGTCCTGGGCAGAGCGCTAGTATCGGCTCTGCTCCGGGACGCTGCGGAAGTCCCTGACATGGCTGCCCATATATGGACAGTGTGTCAGGGTCTTCCCCAGAGCGGAGTCCCGGGCAGAGCGCTAGTATCGGCTCTGCTCCGGGACTCTGTGGAATTCCCTGACATCGCTGTACATGTTTGGACACACGATGTCTGAGGCTTCCCCAGAGCCGGAGTCCCGGGCAGAGCGCTAGTATCGGCTCTGCTCCGGGACTCTGTGGAATTCCCTGACATCGCTGCCCATATATGGACAGTATGTCAGGGTCTTCCCCAGAGCGGAGTCCCGGGCAGAGCGCTAGTACAGGCTCCGCTCCGGGACGCTGCGGAATTCCCTGACATTGCTGCCCATATATGGACAGTGTGTCAGGGTCTTCCCCAGAGCGGAGTCCCGGGCAGAGCGCTAGTATCGGCTCTGCTCCGGGACGCTGCGGAATTCCCTGACATGGCTGCCCATATATGGACAGTGTGTCAGGGTCTTCCCCAGAGCGGAGTCCCGGGCAGAGCGCTAGTATCGGCTCTGCTCCGGGACTCTGTGGAATTCCCTGACATCGCTGCCCATATATGGACAGTGTTTCATGGTCTTCCCCCGAGTGGAGTCCCGGACAGAGCGCTAGTACAGGCTCTGCTCCGGGACTCTGTGGAATTCCCTGACATCGCTGTCCATGTTTGGACACACGATGTCTGGGGCTTCCCCAGAGCCGGAGTCCCGGGCTGAGCGCTAGTATCGGCTCTGCTCCGGGACTCTGTGGAATTCCCTGACATCGCTGCCCATATATGGACAGTGTGTCAGGGTCTTCCCCAGAGCAGAGTCCCGGGCAGAGCGCTAGTACAGGCTCCGCTCCGGGACGCTGCGGAATTCCCTGACATTGCTGCCCATATATGGACAGTGTGTCAGGGTCTTCCCCAGAGCGGAGTCCCGGGCAGAGTGCTAGTATCGGCTCTGCTCCGGGACGCTGCGGAAGTCCCTGACATGCCTGCCCATATATGGACAGTGTGTCAGGGTCATCCCCAGAGCGGAGTCCCGGGCAGAGCGCTAGTATCGGCTCTGCTCCGGGACTCTGTGGAATTCCCTGACATCGCTGTACATGTTTGGACACACGATGTCTGAGGCTTCCCCAGAGCCGGAGTCCCGAGCAGAGCGCTAGTATCGGCTCTGCTCCGGGACTCTGTGGAATTCCCTGACATCGCTGCCCATATATGGACAGTATGTCAGGGTCTTCCCCCGAGCGGAGTCCCGGGCAGAGCGCTAGTACAGGCTCCGCTCCGGGACGCTGCGGAATTCCCTGACATTGCTGCCCATATTTGGACAGTGTGTCAGGGTCTTCCCCAGAGCGGAGTCCCGGGCAGAGCGCTAGTATCGGCTCTGCTCCGGGACGCTGCGGAATTCCCTGACATGGCTGCCCATATATGGACAGTGTGTCAGGGTCTTCCCCAGAGCGGAGTCCCGGGCAGAGCGCTAGTATCGGCTCTGCTCCGGGACTCTGTGGAATTCCCTGACATCGCTGCCCATATATGGACAGTGTTTCATGGTCTTCCCCCGAGTGGAGTCCCGGACAGAGCGCTAGTACAGGCTCTGCTCCGGGACTCTGTGGAATTCCCTGACATCGCTGTCCATGTTTGGACACACGATGTCTGGGGCTTCCCCAGAGCCGGAGTCCCGGGCTGAGCGCTAGTATCGGCTCTGCTCCGGGACTCTGTGGAATTCCCTGACATCGCTGCGCATATATGGACAGTGTTTCAGGGTCTTCCCAAGAGCGGAGTCCTGGGCAGAGCGCTAGTATCGGCTCTGTTCCGAGACTCTGTGGAATTCCCTGACATCGCTGCCCATATATGGACAGTGTGTCAGGGTCTTCCCCAGAGCGGAGTCCCGGGCAGAGCGCTAGTACAGGCTCTGCTCCGGGACGCTGTGGAATTCCCTGACATCGCTGCCCATATATGGACAGTGTGTCAGGGTCTTCCCAGAGCGGAGTCCCGGGCAGAGCACTAGTATCGGCTCTGCTCCGAGACTTAATGGAATTCCCTGACATTGCTGCCCATATATGGACAGTGTGTTAGGGTCTTCCCCCGAGTGGAGTCCCGGGCAGAGCGCTAGTACAGGCTCTGCTCCGGGACTCTGTGGAATTCCCTGACATCGCTGCCCATATATGGACAGTGTGTCAGGGTCTTCCCCAGAGCGGAGTCCCGGGCAGAGCGCTAGTACAGGCTCTGCTCCGGGACTCTGTGGAATTCCCTGACATCGCTGTACATGTTTGGACACACGATGTCTGAGGCTTCCCCAGAGCCGGAGTCCCGGGCAGAGCGCTAGTATCGGCTCTGCTCCGGGACTCTTTGGAATTCCCTGACATCGCTGCCCATATATGGACAGTATGTCAGAGTCTTCCCCAGAGCGGAGTCCTGGGCAGAGCGCTAGGGTCGGCCCTGCTCCGAGACTCTGTGGAATTCTCTGACATCGCTGCCCATATATGGACAGTGTGTCAGGGTCTTCCCCAGAGCGGAGTCCCGGGCAGAGCGCTAGTACAGGCTCCGCTCCGGGATGCTGCGGAATTCCCTGACATTGCTGCCCATATATGGACAGTGTGTCAGGGTCTTCCCCAGAGCGGAGTCCCGGGCAGAGCGCTAGTATCGGCTCTGCTCCGGGACGCTGCGGAATTCCTTGACATGGCTGCCCATATATGGACAGTGTGTCAGGGTCTTCCCCAGAGCGGAGTCCCGGGCAGAGCGCTAGTATCGGCTCTGCTCCGGGACTCTGTGGAATTCCCTGACATCGCTGTACATGTTTGGACACATGATGTCTGAGGCTTCCCCAGAGCCGGAGTCCCGGGCAGAGCGCTAGTATCGGCTCTGCTCCGGGACTCTGTGGAATTCCCTGACATCGCTGCCCATATATGGACAGTATGTCAGGGTCTTCCCCAGAGCGGAGTCCCGGGCAGAGCGCTAGTACAGGCTCCGCTCCGGGACGCTGCGGAATTCCCTGACGTTGCTGCCCATATATGGACAGTCTGTCAGGGTCTTCCCCAGAGCGGAGTCCCGGGCAGAGCGCTAGTATCGGCTCTGCTCCGGGACGCTGCGGAATTCCCTGACATGGCTGCCCATATATGGACAGTATGTCAGAGTCTTCCCCAGAGCGGAGTCCCGGGCAGAGCGCTAGTATCGGCTCTGCTCCGGGACTCTGTGGAATTCCCTGACATCGCTGCCCATATATGGACAGTATGTCAGAGTCTTCCCCAGAGCGGAGTCCTGGGCAGAGCGCTAGTATCGGCTCTGCTCCGAGACTCTGTGGAATTCTCTGACATCGCTGCCCATATATGGACAGTGTGTCAGGGTCTTCCCCAGAGCGGAGTCCCGGGCAGAGCGCTAGTACAGGCTCCGCTCCGGGACGCTGCGGAATTCCCTGACATTGCTGCCCATATATGGACAGTGTGTCAGGGTCTTCCCCAGAGCGGAGTCCCGGGCAGAGCGCTAGTATCGGCTCTGCTCCGGGACGCTGCGGAATTCCGTGACATGGCTGCCCATATATGGACAGTGTGTCAGGGTCTTCCCCAGAGCGGAGTCCCGGGCAGAGCGCTAGTACAGGCTCCGCTCCGGGACGCTGCGGAATTCCCTGACATTGCTGCCCATATATGGACAGTGTGTCAGGGTCTTCCCCAGAGCGGAGTCCCGGGCAGAGCGCTAGTATCGGCTCTGCTCCGGGACTCTGTGGAATTCCCTGACATCGCTGTACATGTTTGGACACACGATGTCTGAGGCTTCCCCAGAGCCGGAGTCCCGGGCAGAGCGCTAGTATCGGCTCTGCTCCGGGACTCTGTGGAATTCCCTGACATCGCTGCCCATATATGGACAGTATGTCAGGGTCTTCCCCAGAGCGGAGTCCCGGGCAGAGCGCTAGTACAGCCTCCACTCCGGGACGCTGCGGAATTCCCTGACGTTGCTGCCCATATATGGACAGTCTGTCAGGGTATTCCCCAGAGCGGAGTCCCGGGCAGAGCGCTAGTATCGGCTCTGCTCCGGGACGCTGCGGAATTCCTTGACATGGCTGCCCATATATGGACAGTGTGGCAGGGTCTTCCCCAGAGCGGAGTCCCGGGCAGAGCGCTAGTATCGGCTCTGCTCCGGGACTCTTTGGAATTCCCTGACATCGCTGCCCATATATGGACAGTATGTCAGAGTCTTCCCCAGAGCGGAGTCCTGGGCAGAGCGCTAGGGTCGGCCCTGCTCCGAGACTCTGTGGAATTCTCTGACATCGCTGCCCATATATGGACAGTGTGTCAGGGTCTTCCCCAGAGCGGAGTCCCGGGCAGAGCGCTAGTACAGGCTCCGCTCCGGGACGCTGCGGAATTCCCTGACATTGTTGCCCATATATGGACAGTGTGTCAGGGTCTTCCCCAGAGCGGAGTCCCGGGCAGAGCGCTAGTATCGGCTCTGCTCCGGGACGCTGCGGAATTCCTTGACATGGCTGCCCATATATGGACAGTGTGTCAGGGTCTTCCCCAGAGCGGAGTCCCGGGCAGAGCGCTAGTATCGGCTCTGCTCCGGGACTCTGTGGAATTCCCTGACATCGCTGTACATGTTTGGACACATGATGTCTGAGGCTTCCCCAGAGCCGGAGTCCCGGGCAGAGCGCTAGTATCGGCTCTGCTCCGGGACTCTGTGGAATTCCCTGACATCGCTGCCCATATATGGACAGTATGTCAGGGTCTTCCCCAGAGCGGAGTCCCGGGCAGAGCGCTAGTACAGGCTCCGCTCCGGGACGCTGCGGAATTCCCTGACGTTGCTGCCCATATATGGACAGTCTGTCAGGGTCTTCCCCAGAGCGGAGTCCCGGGCAGAGCGCTAGTATCGGCTCTGCTCCGGGACGCTGCGGAATTCCCTGACATGGCTGCCCATATATGGACAGTATGTCAGAGTCTTCCCCAGAGCGGAGTCCCGGGCAGAGCGCTAGTATCGGCTCTGCTCCGGGACTCTGTGGAATTCCCTGACATCGCTGCCCATATATGGACAGTATGTCAGAGTCTTCCCCAGAGCGGAGTCCTGGGCAGAGCGCTAGTATCGGCTCTGCTCCGAGACTCTGTGGAATTCTCTGACATCGCTGCCCATATATGGACAGTGTGTCAGGGTCTTCCCCAGAGCGGAGTCCCGGGCAGAGCGCTAGTACAGGCTCCGCTCCGGGACGCTGCGGAATTCCCTGACATTGCTGCCCATATATGGACAGTGTGTCAGGGTCTTCCCCAGAGCGGAGTCCCGGGCAGAGCGCTAGTATCGGCTCTGCTCCGGGACGCTGCGGAATTCCGTGACATGGCTGCCCATATATGGACAGTGTGTCAGGGTCTTCCCCAGAGCGGAGTCCCGGGCAGAGCGCTAGTACAGGCTCCGCTCCGGGACGCTGCGGAATTCCCTGACATTGCTGCCCATATATGGACAGTGTGTCAGGGTCTTCCCCAGAGCGGAGTCCCGGGCAGAGCGCTAGTATCGGCTCTGCTCCGGGACTCTGTGGAATTCCCTGACATCGCTGTACATGTTTGGACACACGATGTCTGAGGCTTCCCCAGAGCCGGAGTCCCGGGCAGAGCGCTAGTATCGGCTCTGCTCCGGGACTCTGTGGAATTCCCTGACATCGCTGCCCATATATGGACAGTATGTCAGGGTCTTCCCCAGAGCGGAGTCCCGGGCAGAGCGCTAGTACAGCCTCCACTCCGGGACGCTGCAGAATTCCCTGACGTTGCTGCCCATATATGGACAGTCTGTCAGGGTATTCCCCAGAGCGGAGTCCCGGGCAGAGCGCTAGTATCGGCTCTGCTCAGGGACTCTGTGGAATTCCCTGACATCGCTGCCCATATATGGACAGTGTTTCATGGTCTTCCCCCGAGTGGAGTCCCGGACAGAGCGCTAGTACAGGCTCTGCTCCGGGACTCTGTGGAATTCCCTGACATCGCTGTCCATGTTTGGACACACGATGTCTGGGGCTTCCCCACAGCCGGAGTCCCGGGCTGAGCGCTAGTATCGGCTCTGCTCCGGGACTCTGTGGAATTCCCTGACATCGCTGCCCATATATGGACAGTGTTTCAGGGTCTTCCCCAGAGCGGAGTCCTGGGCAGAGCGCTAGTATCGGCTCTGTTCCGAGACTCTGTGGAATTCCCTGACATCCCTGCCCATATATGGACAGTGTGTCAGGGTCTCCCCAGAGCGGAGTCCCGGGCAGAGCGCTATTATCGGCTCTGCTCCGGGACTCTGGGGAAGCCTCTGACATCGCTGTCCATACATCGACAATTATGTCAGGGGCTTCCCCACAGCAGGAGTCCCAGTGATGTCAGGAGCACAGCTGGAGTCCCAGAAAGAGCCTACTAGCGCTCTGCCTGGGACTCCAGCTCTGGGGTTGCCCCTGACATCTCTGTCCATATATGGACAGTGATGTCAGGAGCAGAGCTGGAATCCCAGGCAGAGTGCCAGAAGCGGCTCTGCTTCGGGACTCCAGCTCTGGGCAAGCCCCTGACATCACTGTGGTAGCATCTGTGGAGGGCACTGTTGCAGCATCTGCGAACGGCACGGTGGCAGAATCTGCAGAGGGCACTGTGGCAGCATCTGCGGAGGGCACTGTGGCAGCATCTACAGAGGGCACTGTGGCATCATATACAGAGGGCACTGTGGTGGCATATACAGAGGGCACTGCGGCAGCATCAACAGAGGGCACTGTGGCAGCATCAAAAGAGGGAACTGTGGCAGCATCAACAGAGGGCACTGTGGCAGCATCTACAAAGGGCACTGTGGCAGCATCTACAGAGGGCACTGTGGCAGCATCTACAGAGGACACTGTGGCAGTATGTACAGGACACTGGCATTATCTAGGGGTGTGTTGCATTATCTACAGAGGGCACTGTGGCATTATCTACAGAGGGCACTGTGGCAGCATCTACAGAGGGCACTGTGGCAGCATCTACAAAGGGCACTGTGGCAGCATCTACAGAGGGCACTGTGGCAGCATCTACAGAGGGCACTGTGGCATTATCTACAAGTGGGTGTGTGGCAGTATCTGCAGAGGACACTGTGGCATTATCTAGGGGTGTGTTGCATTATCTACAGAGGGCACTGTAGCATTATCTACAGAGGGTATTTTGGTCTTATCTACAGAGGGCACTGTGGCCTTATCTAGGGGTGTGTTGCATTATCTACAGAGGGCACTGTAGCAGCATCTACAGAGGACACTGTGGCAGCCTCTACAGAGGACTCTGTGGCAGCATCTACAGAGGGCACTGTGGCAGCATCTACAGAGGGCACTGTGGCAGCATCTACAGAGGGCACTGTGGCAGCATCTACAGAGGGCACTGTGGCAGCATCTACAAAGGGCACTGTGGCAGCATCTACAGAGGGCACTGTGGCAGCATCTACAGAGGGCACTGTGGCATTATCTACAAGTGGGTGTGTGGCAGTATCTGCAGAGGACACTGTGGCATTATCTAGGGGTGTGTTGCATTATCTACAGAGGGCACTGTAGCATTATCTACAGAGGGCATTTTGGTCTTATCTACAGAGGGCACTGTGGCCTTATCTAGGGGTGTGTTGCATTATCTACAGAGGGCACTGTAGCAGCATCTACAGAGGACACTGTGGCAGCATCTACAGAGGACTCTGTGGCAGCATCTACAGAGGGCACTGTGGCAGCCTCTACAGAGGGCACTGTGGCAGCATCAAAAGAGGGCACTGTGGCAGCATCTACAGAGGGCACAGCGGCAGCATCCACAGAGGGCAGTGTGGTATTATTTACAGAGGGCACTGTGGCATTATCTACAGAGGGCACAGCGGCAGCATCTACAGAGGGCACAGTGGCAGCATCCACAGAGGGCACTGTGGCAGCATCTACAGAGGGCACCCCCAGTGGACCTCAGCTGTGGTTTGTCCCGCACTTTCCATCATGGGTATATTGGTTCTTCATGTTATGTTATATTTATTTGTGTAAACATACCTCTTTCATTTTTTGCCTACATGCTTGTTCTAGTCTCCTTACACACATAGCATGTGTATGGTGCCCAGCATTTTTTGTATTTTTGATTCAAACATTAGCTATTGGTTAGTAATAGTGTTGGGCTACAATTTTTGCACATTCTATGTATACGGTACGCCACTGTGCTCTTATATTTGCTCAAATCTGCTTATTTAAGCTGATTATATCTGATATTATCATATATATGTTAGCCATTATTTCTACTAGGGGATTCACGCATGTTTAACTTCACATCTGTGTATATTTGGGCAATTCCCAGTTGAGTGTCCGTGTTTTTACTGTTGGTCTATGGATTTTTTATTATTGTATAATCTTTTCATGTTAATAAAATATTGTCGTATTTTTTCATTACCCCCGTGTTTCTCAGCATTCATTTTTTCTTCTTTGGTCTTATATATTCAGTTGTGATGCTGTTTGGGTTTAACACCCGTGAATCAACCCTTTGAACTTTATATGCCTTTTATTTACTTTTTTACTGGGATACATTGATTCCTGATGCTTTTCTCGGTTTTGCCATTTTTTCTATATGCGGCCCATACCCGGCCGAGTTTGAGACCCCTGGACTAGAGGATGTGATTCAGAGATCTGCCAGGAAGCCAGCAGAGGTCACTATTGTGTGAAGAATGTACCTTTCCTTACTTTTGGAACCACTTCTGGCATTGGCTGAGCCAAAAACTGCCACAAAAATGTGTATGATCCTGGCCTTAGTGAACTATAAACAGTCATTAAACAAGGTTAATTTCATTACCTCTTGGAAAAGATTGCATAGGATTTATTGTGAAAAGCAAGGAACAATCCGACACACCATAGTGACCCCTGCTGGAATTTCCTGGGACAAGTACAGGAACTAATCTAAGGTTTTTAAAAACTGCACCCGTCAAAAACACACATGGTTTACATTAGGAATTTTATGAGGGTCAATATTATATTATTATAATTTATTTTAAAGAGCCATTAATTTCAGGACACAGTACATATGAAAAAACCCTGAGTATACGTCATAAATAGCCTCCTACCTGACCAGATGACCTGGGGCGTAGCTAAAGGCTCATGGGCCCGGGTGCAAGAATTCAGTTTGGGCCCCCCTACCACTCCCCAACACCATCATCATCATCAGACCCCTGCGCGCGCCTATGCCCAGACGCCTTGCCCAACAGCCCCCATAGTATAATGCTCCCATAGCTGCCCCCACACAGTATAATGCCCCATAACGTATAATGCTCCCCATATCAGCCCCCCATACAGTATAATCCCCCCGCAATATCAGCTCCCCATACAGTATAATGCCCCCATATGTGCATAATATAAAAATAGCATAATTACTTACCTATCCCCGTTCCCACGTAGAGTGGAGGATCCTTCGCCTCCTCCGGTGTGTGCTATGAGTGACTCAGCGCAGGCATACGCGATGATGTTGCTACATCCCACCTGCCTGCGTCGAGCCGCTCAGGGCACAGTGAATGCAGCATTGAATGGAACCGGGACCTCGGTGAGTGACTCGCGACCCCCCGGAGGTCTTCACACGAACCCCCAGGGGGACGCGACCCACAGTGTAGGGATGTCACGATACCAAATTTTGGACTTCGATACCGATACTTCGTTTACTTTGCCAACAGTAATAAAAAAAAAAAAGTTATTTCGTTTTCTAATGTGAGGCACGAGGTGTGATGAATTTTGAATGTGCCTCACATTAATAGTAACTAATCCCATCATGTTTCTCTGTCATAATGGTTTAATATGTAAGGTACATGATGGGGTTAATTACTAATAATGTGAGGCACATGGAGGTTAAATTCATCATCGCACCTTGTGCCTCACAATTAGGCCCCATGCACACGACCGTAAATAACCTCAGTTTTTGCGGACCGAAAAAATGGATCCGTTCAGTTTCATTAGCGCTACGGATGGGTGTTCGTGCCGTAGAAATGTTCAGAAAATTATGGAACATGTCCGTTCTTTTGCATTTTGCGGGCCGTGCTCCCATACTTTGTATGCGGATGGCAGTCGGCGGCCGGCCGTGCCCGCAATCGCCGTGATTGCGGGCAACAGTGGCGTAACTACCGCTGTAAAAGCCGTAGCGGCTGCTATGGGGCCCGCGGCATGAGGGGGTCCGTGTCGCCCGCCGGCACGGGCCCCCACCATGGCCGGAGGCTCCGCTAGCAGCCACTATGGCTGCTACAGCGCAAAGCCACTGAACACTATGGCAGAGCAGGGAGGTATCTCCCCGCTCTGCCATTAAACAAAAGACATGTATCCCCTATCCACAGGATAAGGGATACATGCGTGACCTGCGCTCCTTTCATTTTTATTGAGCTGCCGATACAGACCCCGGAAGTCAGAGGTTAGTCATGGAGAACTTCGGGGGACTTTTGGTCCCCCGTTCTCCCTATCGCTGCCAGCGATCACACATGTATCCCCTATCCTGTGGATAGGGGATACATGTCTTTTGTAGGACACACTATAGGTCGGCTTTTTTTTGGGGTTTGCATGGCGTTACCTACAGGGGGGGTTTAGGGCTGTATGGCGTTACCTACAGGGGGGCTGCATGGCGTTACCTACTGGGGGCTGTATAGCGTTACCTACAGGGGGGCTAAATAGTGTTACCTACAGGGGGGCTGTATAGCGTTACCTACAGGGGGGCTGCATGGCGTTACCTACTGGGGGCTGTATAGCGTTACCTACAGGGGGGGCTGTATAGCGTTACCTACAGGGGGCTGTATAGCGTTACCTACAGGGGGGGCTGTATAGCGTTACCTACAGGGGGAGCTGTATAGCGTTACCTACAGGGGGGCTGTATGGGGTTACCTACAGGGGGGCTGTATAGCTTTACCTACAGGGGGGGCTGTATGGCGTTCTCTACAGGGGGGCTGTATGGCGCTATCTACAGAGGGGGCTGTATGGCGTTACCTACAGGGGGGGCTGTATGGCGTTATCTACAGGGCGGCTGTATGGCGTTATCTACAGGGCGGGCTGTATGACGTTATCTACAGGGGGGGCTGTATGGCATTATCTACAGGGGGGCTGTATGGCGTTATCTACAGGGGGGGCTGTAAAAAAGGCACTATCTACAAGGGGGCGTTGTGTGACACCCAGGGGAGGGGGGCCCCAGTCAAAAGTTTGCTATGGGGCCCAGTCTTTCCTAGTTACGCCCCTGGCGGGCACGGTCGTGTGAATGGGGCCTAAGTGATAGAAAGCAATTTTTATTTTATTTTTTTACAGAGTACACATCATAAATGATGCAAAAAAATTGTTTTGCAGGTTATTACGGCCGCGCCAATACCGATTATGTGTATATTTTATGTACTGAGACTTATTTTAATGTTTATCGTAAAAAAGGTGTATGTGTATTTTTTTTATTTAACATTACTTTGTTTTTACTTTATTTTTAAACTTTAACCCCTTCAGGACTGAGCCACTTTTGGACCAAATGACAGAGCCTCATTCTTTAAATCTGACGTGTGTTAATTTATGTGGTAATAACTCGGGAATGCTTTTACCTATCCAAGCGATTCTGAGATTGTTTTCTCGTGACATATTGTACTTTAAGTTAGTGAAAAAATTTGGTCGATAAATTCAATATTTTTGTGTGAAAAACACCAAAATTTAGAGAAAATTTGCAAAAAATTAGCATTTTCTAAATTCAAATGTATCTGCTTGTAAGACAGATAGTTATATCACACAAAATAGTTACTAGCTAACATTTCCCATATGTCTACTTTATGTTTGCATCGTTTTTTGAACATCCTTTTATTTTTCTAGGACATTACAAGGCTTAGAACTTTAGCAGCAATTTCTCACATTTTCAAGAAAATTTCAAAAGCCCATTTTTTTAGGGAACAGTTCAGTTGTTAAGTGGCTTTGAGGGCCTTATATATTAGAAACCCCCACAAATCACCCCATTTTAAAAAACCGTCACCCCTTAAAGTATTCAAAACAGCATTCAGAAAGTTTTTTTTAACCCTTTAGGCGTTTCACAGGAATTAAAGCAATGTAGCGGGGAAATCTACAAATTTCATTTTTTGGGCAGAAATTCCATTTTAATCTATTTTTCCTGTAATACTGAAGGTTTTTACTGGAGAAGCACAACTGAATATTTATTGCCCTGATTCTGCAGTTTTTAGAAATATCCCACATGTGGCCCTAGTGCGCTACTGGACTGAAATACCGGCCTCAGAAGCAAAGGAGCACCTAGAGCCTTTTAGGGCCTTCATTTTCTTAGATTATATTTCAGGCACCATGTCAGGTTAGAAGAGGTCTTGTGGTGCCGAAACAAAGGAAACACCCCAAAAAATACCCCATTTTGGAAACTAAACTCCTTGAGGAATTCACCTGGGAGTGTAGTGAGCATTTTGACCTCACAGGTGTTTCATAGATTTCATTAGAATTGGGCAGTGAAAATGAAAAATGACATTATTTTCCAATACCATGTATTTTTACCTCAAAATTTGTAATTTTTTCAACAAATAAATTAGGAAAAGCACCCCAACATTTGTAAAGCAACTTCTCCAGAGTACGGAAATACCAAACATGTGGTCATAAAACATTGTTTGGGCAAGCGGCAAGACTCGGAAGGGAAGGCACGCCATTTAGCTTTTGGAGCGCTGATTTTGCTGGATTCATTTCTCTGCACCATGTCGCATTTGTAAAGCCCATGAGGTACCAGTACAGTGAAAACCCCCCAAAAGTGACTCCATTTAGGAAACTACACCCCTTGAGGAATTCATCTAGGGGTGTACTGAGCATTTTGACCCCCCAGGTGTTTCATATATTTCATTAGAATTGGGCAGTGAAAATTAAAAATTACATTATTTTCCAATAAGATGTAGCTTTACCTCAAAATTTTTATTTTTTTCAATAAATAAATGATGAAAAGCACCCCAACATTTGTAAAGCAACTTCTCCAGAGTACAGAAATACCCAACATGTGGTCATGAACGGCTGTTTGGGGAAGCGGCAGGACCCAGAAGGGAAGGCACGCCATTTAGCTTTTGAAGTACAGATTTTGCTGGTTTGATTTCTCGGCACCATGTCGCATTTGTAAAGCTCCTAAGGTACCAGTACAGTGGAAACCCCCCAAAAGTGACTCCATTTGGGAAACTACACCCCTAGAGGAATTAATCTAGGGGTGTAGTGAGCATTTTGACCCCCCAGGTGTTTCATAAATTTCATTAAAATTGGGCAGTAAACATGAAAAATTTCATTTTTTTCCACTAAGACGTAGCTTTAGGTAAAAATGTTTCATTTTCTCATCAAATAAAGGAGAAAAATCACCGTAACATTTGTAAAGCAACTTCTCCAGAGTACGGAAATACCCCATATGTGGTAATAAAGTACTGTATGAATACACATCCGGGCTCAGAAGGGAAGGAGCGCCATTTGACTTTTGGAGAGCAGATTTTGCTGGATTGGTTTTTCTGCGCCATGTCGCTTTTGCAAAGCCCCTTAGGTAGCAGTACAGTGGAAACTCCCCAAAAGTGACTCCATTTGGAAAACCACACCCATTGAGGAATTCATCTAGGGGTGTAGTGAGCATTTTGACCCCACAGGTGTGTCATATATTTTATTAGAAATGGGCAGTGAAAATGAAAAATTACATTATTTTCCAATAAGACGCAGCATTAGTTAAAAAATTTTCATTTTCTCAACAAATAAAGGAGAAAAAGCACCATAACATTTGTAAAGCAACTTCTTCAGAGTAGGGAAATACCCCAACATGTGTCATAAACTGCTATTTGGACACACAGCAAGGCTCTAAAGGGAAGGAGAGCCATTTAGTATTTGGAGTGGAGATTTTATAAGATTCGTTTTTTGACACCATGTTGCATTGAGCTATAGTACCAGTACAGTGATACCCCCCAAAAAATTACCCCATTTTGGAAACTAGATCCCTCAAAGAATTGATCTAGGGGTGTAGTGAGCATTTTGACCGCACAAGTGTTATGCAAAAATGAGTAAACAATAGATGTTGCAGATTGAAAATTGCTGTTTTCCACAAATATGCCATTTCAGTGCCCAATGTGTTGTGCCCAGCTTGCACCACCGTAGACACACATGCCATAAATTGTTAAGCGGGTTCTCCAGAATACCCCATATGTGGTCATAAATTGCCGTTTGGGTACACTGCCAGGCTCAGTTGGACCACCATTTGGCTTTTGAAGCGCAGATTTTGCTTGGTGTATTAGTGGTATTTCAGCTTATAATGTGGGGGCATATGTGAGCTGGGCGGAGTACATCAGGGTATATGTAAGCTGGGCGGAGTACATCAGGGTATATGTAAGCTGGGCGGAGTACATCAGGGTATATGTAAGCTGGGCGGAGTACATCAGGGTATATGTAAGCTGGGCGGAGTACATCAGGGTATATATAAGCTGTGCGGAGTACATCAGGGTATATATAAGCTGTGAGGAGTACATCACGGTATATGTAATATGCGCGGAGTACATCAGGATATATGTAAGCTGTGCGTAGTACATCAGGTTATATGTAAGCTGTGCGTAGTACATCAGGATATATGTAATCTGTGGAGTACAACAGGGTATATGCAAACTGTGGAGTACATCAGGGTATATGTAATATGTGCGGGTACATCAGGCTATATGTAAGCTGTGTGTAATAAATGGGGTGAATGAAGAATCCATGGATTGGTGTGGTACGCTTGGAACCAATCCTTTATACACAGGCCGGGTTTATTGGGTATTATACAGAATATCTGCGCTCCAGTGTTGCCTAATCTTTGACTTCTTCACTAGCCCTATAAGCCGCACAAGGCCCTAAAGTTTCCTCATCACCGCTGCATCTACAAGGTCCACCTGTGGGGTCCAGCAAATGACGATGTGGGGGGTATTTAGTGAAATTCTACTGGACCTAAAAATTAGTCTGGGCCGTCATTTTGCACCATTGCATTTTGAGAGTCATAACGTGTTATTTTTCCGGTGACGGAGCTGTGTGAGGGCGCGTTTTTTGTGGAACGAGCTGTAATTTTTATTGGTTTCATTTTGGGGTACATGCGATTTTTTTATCACTATTTATTCCATTTTTTGGGAGAGGAGGAAACCAAAAAACAGCCATTCCAGCACGTTTTCTTTTTTTTTTTTTTTTACAGTGTTCACCTTGCAGTATAAAGAACATGTTAACTTTATTCTGCGGGGCGATACGATTACAGCGACACCAAATTTATATAGTTTTTTTAAGTTTCACTGCGTTCCCACAGTAAAAATACTCTGTTCTAAAAAAATCATGTTTTAGTGTCGCCATTTTCTGAGAGCCGTAACTTTTTTATTTTTTCGTTGATATCGCTGCGGGAGGTCTTGTTTTATGCGTGGCGAACTGTAGTTTCTATTGGTACCATTTTGCGTTACTTACAACTTTTTGATCACTTTTTATTAAAAAAATTTTGAGACAAGATGACCAAAAACTAAAATGCGGTCATTGTTTTTTATTAAAAAATTTTACGGTGTTCACCGTGCGGTAAAAATAATGTGATATTTTTATAGATCAGGCCGTTCCGAACACGGCGATACCTATTATGTATAGTTTTTTTTCATATTTTCATGTTTTTTTAATAATAAAGGAGTTGATCAGGGAAACAGGGCAAGTGTTGTTTTTATTATTTATTTATTTATTATTTATTAACTTTTATTTATTTTATTTTTTTTCACATTTTTTTTTACATTTTTTACTTTTTCTTTTACACTGACCTGGGGACTTGAAGATCTGGTCTTCTGATCCCCGCTACGATGCACTGCACTACTTATGTATGTACTTATGTAGTGCAGTGCATCGCAACTGTCATTTTTCATTTGACAGTTAGCCGATTAGGTCCTGCCTCGGGCAGGACCTAATAGGCTACCGTACCTTGGCAACCAGGAAGCCTAGTAACGGCTTCCTGGTTGCCATAGCAACAATCGCCACCCGCGATCCACCGCGGGGGGGCCCGGGGGTTACAGAGGGAGCTCCCTCCCTCTGTAAACCACTTCAATGCGGCGGACGTCATTGACAGCCGCATTGAAGGGGTTAAATGGCTGTGATCGGCGGTAACAGCCATCGCAGCCATTGCAGACGCATGTCAGCTGTGTATAACAGCTGACAGCCGCTGAAGATAAAGCGTGCACAGCTCCTGTGCTCGCTTTATCTGCAGGGCGTAACTGTACGCCCGTCTGCGGGAAATCACTTTGATTTCGGACGTACAGTTACGCCCAATCGCGGGAAGGGGTACTGGCCTATATCTATACCGCATTCCAAATTGTTATGCAAATGTTATTTTCCGCTGATTTTCCTAAATACTCGATTCAAATGACAGTCAGTATAATCTTCAAGCCATCAACCGTTGGAGTATAATGCAAATTATATTGAACAAATCTCCTAATGATAACAGATTTTTTTTTTAGAAGTAAAAAAACTCAAAATGCACTGTTTCAAATTATTATGCACAACAGAGATCAAAACATTTTAAAGGTTTTAACCCCTTCCCTCTTTAGCCACTTTTGACCTTCCTGACCGAGCCTCATTTTTCAAATCTGACATGTGTCACTTTATGTGGTAATAACTCCGGAATGCTTTCACCTATCCAAGCGATTCTGAGATTGTTTTCTCGTGACACATTGGACTTTATGTTACTGGCAAAATTTGCTCGATATGTTCAGTATTTAATTGTGAAAAACACCAAAATTTAGCGAAAAATTGCAAAAATTTGCATTTTTCTCAATTTAAATGTATCTGCTTGTAAGACAGGCAGTTATACCACCCAAAATTGTTGCTAATTAACATCCCCCATATGTCTACTTTAGATTGGCATCGTTTTTTGAACATCCTTTTATTTTTCTATGACCTCACAAGGCTTAGAACTTTAGCAGCAATTTCTCACATTTTCAAGAAAATTTCAAAAGGCCATTTTTACAGGGGCCAGTTCAGTTGTGAAGTGGCTTTGAGGGCCTTATATATTAGAAACCCCCAAAAAGTCACCCCATTTTAAAAACTTCACCCCTCAAAGTATTCAAAACAGCATTTAGAAAATGTCTTAACCCTTTACACATGTCACAGGAATTAAAGCAATGTAGAGGTGAATTTTACAAATTTCATATTTTTTTGCAGAAATAAATTTTTAGTACTATTTTTTTTATAACACAGAAGGTTTTACCAGAGAAATGCAACTCAATATTTGTTGCCCAGTTTCTGCAGTTTTAGGAAATATCCCACATGTGGCCGTAGCGTGCTACTGGACTGAAGCACCGGCCTCAGAAGCAAAGGAGCACCTGGTGGATTTTCGGGCCTTTATTTTTGTTAGAATAAATTTTAGGCACCATGTCAGGTTTGAAGGGCTCTTGCGGTGCCAAAACAGTCAAAATCCCCCAAAAGTGACCCCATCTGGGAAACTACACACCTCAAGGAAATTATCTAGGGGTACAGTGAGCATTTTGACCGCACAGCTTTTTTACAGAAATTATTAGAAGTAGGCCGTGAAAATTAAAATCAACATTTCTTCAAAGAAAATGTAGGTTTAGCGATTTTTTTTCTCATTTTCACAAAGACTAAAGGAGAAAAAGGACCGTAAAATTTGTAAAGCAATTTCTCCCGAGTAAAACAATACCCCACATGTGGTAATAACCGGTTGTTTGGAGACACGGCGAGGCTGAGAAGGGAAAGAGCGCTATTTGGCTTTTGGAGCTCAAGTTTAGCAGGAATGGTTTGTGGAGGCCATGTCACATTTACAAAGCCCCTGAGGGGACAAAACAGTGGAAACCCCCCACAGGTGACCCCATTTTGGAAACTACGCCCATTGAGGAAATTATCTAGGGGTATAGTGAGCGTTTTGACCCAACAGGTTTTTTGCATAAATTATTGGAATTAGGCCCTGAAAATGACAATCTAAATTTTTTCAAAGAAAATGTAGGTTTAGCTAATTTTTTCTCATTTCCACAAGGACTGAAGGAGAAAAAGCACCGTAAAATTTGTAAACCAATCTCTCCCGAGTAAAACAATGCCCCACATGTGGTAATAAACGGTTGTTTGGAGACACGGCAGGGCTGAGAAGGGAAAGAGCGCTATTTGGCTTTTGGAGCTCAAGTTTAGCAGGAATGGTTTGCGGAGGCCATGTCACATTTACGAAGTCCCTGAGGAGACAAAACAGTGGAAACCCCCCACAAGTGACCCCATTTTGGAGACTACACCCATTGAGGAAATTATCTAGGGGTATAGTGAGCTCTTTGACCCCACAGGTTTTTTGCAGAAATTATTGGAAGTAGGCCCTGAAAATAAAAATCAACATTTTTTCAAAGAAAATGTAGGTTTAGCTTATTTTTACTCATTTCCACAAGGACTGAAGGAGAAAAAGCACCACAAAATTTGTAAAGCAATTTCTCCCGAGTAAAACAATGCCCCACATGTGGTAATAAACGGCTGTTTGGAGACACGGCTTGGCTTAGAAGGGAAAGAGCGCTATTTGGCTTTTGGAGATCACATTGAGCAGGAATGGTTTGCGGCGGCCATGTCACATTTGCAAAGCCCCTGGGGGGAAAAAACAATGAAAACGCCCAAAAAGTGACACCATTTAGGAAACTACACCTCTTGAGGAATTCATCTAGGGGCGTAGTGAGCATTTTGACCCCACAGATGTTTCATAGAATTTATTAGAATTGGGCAGTGAAAATAAAAACAATCCTTTTTCTTCAATAAGACGTAGCTTTAGCGCAAATTTTTTCATTTTCGCAACAAATAAAGGAAAAAAAGAACCCAACATTTGTAAAGCAATTTCTACCGAGTACGGCAATATCCCATATGTGGTCATAAACTGCTGTTTGGGCACACGGCAGGGCTCAGAAGGGAAGGACCGCCATTTGGAGTGCAGATGTTTCTGGATTGGTTTCTGGGCGCCTGTGGGCCCAAAACAGTGGAAACCCCCCCAGAAGTGACCCCATTTTGGAAACTACACCCCTCAATGCATTTACCTACGGGTGTAGTGAGCATGTTAACCCTGCAGGTGTTTTGTAGAAATTAGTGTGAACTCGATGTTGCAGAGTGAAAATGGGATTTTTTCCACAGATATGTGGACAATATGTGGTGCCCGGCTTGTGCCACCATAACGAGACAGCTCTCTAATTATTATGCTGGGTTTCCTGGTTTTAGAAACACCCTACATGTGGCCCTAATCTCTTGCCTGGACAGTCGACCAGGCTCAGGAGTGAAAGGGTACCATGTAAAATTGAGGCCTAATTTGGCGATTTACAAAGTATTGGTTCACAACTGCAGAGGCTCAGATGTGAAATAATAAAAATAAACCCCTGGGAAGTGACCCCACTATGGAAACTGCACCCCTCAAGGCATTTATTAAGGGGTGTAGAGAGCATTTTCACCCCACAGGTCTTTTCCATTAATAAATGCGCTGTGGATGGTGCAAATTAAAAATTTATATTTTTCCCTAGATATGCCATTCAGTGGCAAATATGTCGTGCCCAGCTTATGCCACTGGAGACACACACCCCAAAAATTGCTAAAAGGGTTCTCCCGGGTATGACGATGCCATATATGTGGAAGGAAACTGCTGTTTGGGGACGCTGTAGGGTTCAGATGGGAGGAAATGCCATTTGGCTTTTGGAGCGTGGATTTTGCTTGGTAGTAGTTTTGTTTGGAGTCTTACTGGTGTTTCCGTTTATAATCTAGGGCATGTGTAAGCCGGGCGGAGTATATAAGGGGCATAGTCAGGTGGTATAATAATGGGGTAAAAAAAAACAATAAAATGATCCATAGATGTGTGTTACGCTGTGAAGCAATCCTTTCCGCACAGGCCGGTGTCGCACTGATAAATGGTGTCATTTCTTATCCCCCTTTTGGTCCACACTCCGCGCCTTTGTAGTTTGGGGAATTTTGCTGGGAAAGTGTTGTCCTGGTATAATACGGGCACCGTCGCTTCCAGCGGATATGTTTGGGCCCTCCCTTTCCTGGTTCCCTAATTTTAGGTCCTTGAAAAATCGCCTCTTCAAACAGAAGAAATGTTCCCCTCGGGCACAACTGCATATTTTTTTATTTCCTGACTTATTGGAGCCATAACTAATTTTATTTTTCATAGACGTAGCGGTATGAGGGCTGGTTTGTTGCGGGACGAGCTGTAGTTATTATTGGTACCATTTTGGGGTACATGCGACTTTTTGATCACCTTTTATCCTATTTTTTGGGATGCCAGGTAAACAAAAAAACGCAATTCTGGCACAGCTTTTTTCGTTTTTTTTTTTATACAGCGTTCACCATGCGTTATAAATTACATGTTAACTTTATTCTGTGGGTCAGTACGATTCCGGCGATACCGAATTTATAGCACTTTTTTATGTTTTACAACTTTTTGCACAATAAAATTACTTTTGTAAAAAGAATGTATTTTTTCTGTCGCCAAGTTGTGAGAACCATAAC
The DNA here is from genome assembly GCF_050947455.1 of Rhinoderma darwinii. Taxonomy (NCBI): domain Eukaryota; kingdom Metazoa; phylum Chordata; class Amphibia; order Anura; family Rhinodermatidae; genus Rhinoderma; species Rhinoderma darwinii. The sequence continues at coordinate 361,569,485 of NC_134690.1, read as the reverse complement.
TTTTTAATTTTTTTGTCGACGGAGGTGTATGAGGGCTTGTTTTTTGCGGGACGAGCTATAGTTTTTATAGGTACCATTTTTGGATACGTGCGACTTTTTGATCACTTTTTATTCTAATATTTGTAGGGCAAAGTGACCAAAAAACAGAAACTCTGGTAACGTTTTTTACGTTTTTTTTACGCTGTTCACCGCGTGCAATAAATAATATAATATTTTGATACCTCCGGTCGTTACGGTCGTGGCGATACCAAATACATATGGTTTATTATTATTTTTCAATAATAAAGGACTTGATAAGAGTAAAAGGGGGATTGTGTTTTATTTGATTACTTGAAACTTTTATTGTTTTCAAACTTTTATTTTTTGCACTTTTTTTTACACTTTTTTATACTTTTTTTACACTTTTTCTCAAGTCCCACTAGGGGACTTGAAGTTCCAACGGTCAGATTTTTTTTTTTCTAATACATTGCACTACCTATGTAGTGCAATGTATTAGATCTGTCAGTCATTCACTGACAGCAAGCCGATTAGGCTTCGCCTCCCGGCGGGGCCTAAATCGGCTTCCGTAATGGCAGAGCAGGAGACCATTGTGTCTCCTGTTGCCATAACAGCAGTTGCCAGTCCCGATTGCCTGTCAGGGCTGGCGATCTGCTAGTAACCGCTTCGATGCAGCAATCGCTTTCGATTGCTGCATCGAAGGGGTTAATGGCAGGGATCGGAGCTAGCTCCGGTTCCTGCCGTTACAGGTGGATGTCAGCTGTACAGTACAGCTGACTTCCACCGCTGATGACGCCGGATCAGCTCCTGACCCGGCGCCATCTTGCCGGCAGCTACGGAAGCCGATCAGGCTCCGCCGCCGGGCGGATCTTGACCGGCTTCGGTGCTAGGCAGACCGGGAGGCCAGTATTAGGCCTCCGGTTGCCATTGCAGCCACCGGAACCCCGGCAATTTCATTACTGGGGTTCCGATGAGCTGCAAACACCTTAAGTGCAGCGATCGCGTTTGAGCGCTGCACTTAAGGGGTTAATGGCGGGGATCGAAGCTAATTTCGGTCCCCGCCGTTACAGCCGGATGTCAGCTGTGAGATACAGCTGAGATCCGGTGATGATGGCACCGGCTCAGCTTCTGAGCCGGTCCCAAACATTTGGCGTACATGTACGGCAAGATGCGGGAAGTCAGTACTTTCCATGACGTACATGTACGGCAAATGTCGGGAAGGGGTTAAAGAGAACTAAAATGGTAATTTGTTGAATTTGCAGCATCAGGAGGTCATATTTACAGAAATCAAAAGCTCTTTCAATCAAAAAAAACTTAACAGGCCAAGTTACATGTTAACATAGGACCCCTTCTTTGATATCACCTTCACAATTCTTGCATCCATTGAATTTGTGAGTATTTGGACAGTTTCTGCTTGAATATCTTTGCAGGATGTCAGAATAACCTCCCAGAGCTTCTGTTTTGATGTGAACTGCCTCCCACCCTCATAGATATTTTGCTTGAGAATGCTCCAAAGGTTCTCAATAGGGTTGAGGTCAGGGGAACGTGGGGGCCTCACCATGAGTTTCTCTCCTTTTATGCTCATAGCAGCCAATGACACAGAGGTATTCTTTGCAGCATGAGATGGTGCATTGTCATGCATGAAGATAATTTTGCTACGGAAGGCACGGTTCTTCTTTTTGTACCACAGAAGAAAGTGGTCAGTCATAAACTCTACGTACTTTGCAGAGGTCATTTTCACACCGTCAGGGACCCTAAAGGGGTCTACCAGCTCTCTCCCCATGATTCCAGCCCAAAACATGACTCCGCCACCTCCTTGCTGACGTCGCAGCCTTGTTGGGACATGGTGGCCATTCACCAACCATCCACTACTCCATCCATCTGGACCATTCACGGCAGCACGGCACTCATCAGTAAACAACACGGTTTGAAAATTAGTCTTCATGTATTTCTGAGCCCACTGCAACCGTTTCTGCTTGTGAGCATTGTTTAGGGGTGGCCGAATAATAGCTTTATGCACACTTGCAAACCTTTGGAGGATCCTACACCTTGAGGTTCATGGGACTCCAGAGGCACCAGCGGCTTCAAATACCTGTTTGCTGCTTTGCAATGGCATTTTAGCAGCTGCTCTCCTAATCCTATTAATTTGTCTGGCAGAAACCTTGCTCATTATGCCTTTATCTGAACGAACCCGTCTGTGCTCTGAATCAGCCACAAATCTTTTCACAGTACGATGATCACGCAAGTTTCTTGAAATATCCAATGTTTTCATACCTTGTTCAAGGTATTGCACTATTTCACGCTTTTCGGCAGCAGAGAGATCCTTTTTCTTTCCCATATTGCTTGAAACCTGTGGCCTGCTTAATAATGTGGAACGTCCTTCTTAAGTAGTTTTCCTTTGATTGGGCACACCTGGAAAACTAATTATCAGAGGTGTCTGAGATTGATTACAATGATCCAAAGAGCCCTAAGACACAATACCATCCATGAGTTTCATTTAAAAACTAATAATTAAATGTTTATGACACTTAAATCCAATGTGCATTATAATTTGGAACACGGTGTATATGCCAGTACATTAGCCTGTGTACTGATAGTACACAGGCAGTTAGGACAACAGGAAATATGGTAGGACAGCCCTGGGGTCCTTCAATGGACCGTGGGCTGTCTGCCCATATATGGTATGTCCCTTAAGCGCGTCACAGGAATTTCCTGTGACACGATCCAGGGGCATCCCCCCTTCTCATTTTCCCCTGAATGCTGCAGTCCGCTTTGATTGCAGCATTCAGGAGAATAGCGGTGGAGAGGAGAGGTTTCTCTGATCTCCGCCGTTATAGAGCGGGGCTGCGGCTGTGTAATACAGCCATTGTCCCGCTCCTGACAGTAAGTGCCGAGTTGTATGGAGCCGTAATAGGGCACCCATAGACTTCTATTGGGCTCTACTGTAGCCTTGTATGCCTCTGATTTCATATGGAAGCACACAGAGGTTTTTTGACAAAATGTGAGTTTTTTTTCAATTACGAAGATATTCTGCCCTAGAAGCATAAGATAAATGTGGTCTACCTTGGCCACAAGAGTCCCTTCATGCATCGGAAATATAGCCACACTCTCACGCTAGATTTCGCCTACATTTATGCAGTTTGCATACAGGCCACGAAGGCTGAAAAAGAGCCCAAAGTATCCAACTTCTATTGTACACAGTGTTCCTCTCTGCTTTTCCCTGACTTGGCTCCTCTAACTACACTGTCATCTCCACTAGCAAGAAGGTTGAGCTACCATTATAAAAAGCTGTTCCACAGGCCAGGACCCTACATATGTGAAATCACTATGAATGGTCATGGCCAGTGCTAATCCTTGTAGGCATTTAAAAATCCACTTTAGATTCAGCCAAATAAGGCTGTCACGTTGGGTGTGTGGACCCACTGTGCCGTACCGCCTTGACGGTATAGCAGCTGGCCAACAGGATACCAAGTCAAAGTCTATAGTTCGTATAGGTGTACCTGCGGCAACTTCAGACTTTGTGGGACCTTGGTAGCAGGCAGACACCAGGCGTGGTGTAACCAGGAAGGCGTAATACACAGCACAACACGACTCCAACTCTAAACGGCACTTGGACCAAGATAGCACGGGATACAGGATACAGGTAGCAGGAACGGGAACACTGGGAACTGGAAAACACTTAAGGGACCATTTACAGAGACGAACATAGGTAAACGACAACAACGCTCAGGCAATGCAGGAAGGGGCAGGGCCCTTCTTATAGTCCATGGGGATCATGGGCTAATTTGGTATCTAATTCAGGTGCGCTTGCTGGCTCTTTAAGACCGAGCACGAAACACAGCAGAATGGAGGATCGGATCTGCTGCCAGATCTGCAGGAAGTCCCTAAAAGCAGAATCAGCTGCGGGCACCTCGGATATAACGGACACCGGGAGAGGAATTCGTGGGTGTTGGCCGTAGACTATGAAGAACGGTGAAGTTCTTGTGGACTCGCTAGTATGGTTATTGTACAAGAACTCGGCCCGTGGAAGAAGCTGCACCCAGTCATCATGCTGCCTGGAGATGAAGTGTCGTAGGTAGTTCTCCGTGATTTGATTGATCCTCTCGACTTGACCATTGGACAGAGGATGGTAGGCTGAGGAAAAGTCCAACTTTACATTGAGGAGTTTACAGAGGGCTCACCAGAACCTTGAGGTGAACTGAACCTCCCGATCAGACACGATATGCCGTGGCAAGCCGTGCAGGCGGAAGATGTGCTGGATGAAGAGGTTGGCCAGTCGAGAAACAGAAGGTAGGCCGGTCAGCGGAACGTAGTGAGCCATCTTCGAAAATCGGTCCACCGCCACACAGACCGTATTGCATCCCGCAGAGGGAGGCAGGTCCGTAACAAAGTCTATTGCTATATACTGCCAGGGAGCATCGGGCACAGGCAGCCACTGGAGCAGGCCAGCAGGTTTGGAGTGAGCAACCTTGTTAGCTGCGCACATCGAGCAGGACGAAACAAAGTCCATGATGTCTTTGGGCAGCGTGGGCCACCAGAAATGACGGGCAATAAGGTCTCGGGTCTTACGGGTGCCCGCATGACCTGCCAGTCTGGAGCTGTGTCCCCAGTGGAGGATTCTCCCGCTGTCTGCCAGGCGCACAAAACTCCTCCCCGGAGGGATGTCTCTAACTTGCAGGGGCTTGACAGAGACAATGCAAGACGGATCAATAATATTTTGTGGTGTCCACTGTCTCGAAGGACCTGGATAAGGCATCGGCCCTCACATTCTTGACGTCCGGACGGTAGTGGAGCTCAAACTGGAACCGGGCAAAGAACAGCGACCACCTGGCTTGACGAGGGTTGAGCCGTCTGGAGATAGGTGAGATTCTTGTGGTCCATGAATATCAGGATGGGATGAACTGTGCCCTCTAGTAGATGTCTCCATTCCTCCAGAGCCAATTTGATGGCCAGTAACTCCCGATCCCCAATCGAGTAGTTGCGTTCTGCGGAAGAGAAGAGTTTAGAGTAATAGCCACATACCACTGCCTTGCCCTTGGAACCTCTCTGGAACAGGAGTGCACCAGCACCAACAGAGGAGGCGTCCACCGCCAACAAAAACTGTCGAGATACATCAGTATGATGGAGGATAGAGGATGACGTGAAGGCACTCTTCAGGCTATTAAATGCGGATTCCGCCTCTGGAGTCCACACCTTTGCGTTCATGGCTTTTTTGGTGAGGGTAGAGATGGGAATGTCAGTGAGGAGAAGTTAGGGATGAACTGCCGATAAAAATTGTCGCATCCCAAGAAACGCTGTATGGACCTTAAGCCTTGAGGGCGTGGCCATTCCCATACAGCCTTTACTTTCTCCGGATCCATCTTGAGACCTTGGTCCAAGATTATTTAGACCAGGAAGGGTAAAGAACTCCTCTCAAACATGCACTTCCCCAGCTTGGCATACAGGCGATTCTCCCTCAATCGCAGCAGAACTTGACGGACATGTCCCTGATGAGTCAACGGGTCTGGGAAAAAAATTAAGATATCATCACGACAGACCACAACACAAACATAGAGGAGATCCCGGAAGATGTCATTGACAAATTCTTGGAAAACCGCGGGAGCGTTACACAGGCCGAAGGGCATCACCAGATATTCATAGTGCCCGTCTCGGGTGTTAAATGGCGTCTTCCATTCGTCACCCCGGCGAATCCGGATTAGGTTGTAAGCTCCACGCAGATCTAGTTTCGAAAAAAAATTTGCCTCCTCGTATGCGGTCAAAAAGCTCTGAAATCAATGGCAACGGATATCTATTCTTGACCGTGATCTGGTTGAGACCCCGGTAGTCGATGCAGGGTCACAGAGAACCAACCTTTTTCTTGACGAAGAAGAACCCGGCTCCTGCTGGGGAGGAGGACTTCCATATGAAACCCCTCTCCCGATTCTCCTTAATATAAGCGGACATGGACATGGACTGAGTCTCTAGTAAGGAGAGAGGATATACCCTACCACGGGGAAGGGATGCATCAGGAACCAGCTCGATAGGACAGTCATACGCCCAGTTTGGGGGCAGCATCTCCCCCTCCTTCTTACTGAAGACATCCGAGGACATAGAATAATGAGAAGGCAATCCTGTCAAAGGCTGAGGACGAGGAGGTGGGGCCGGATGGATCTGCCCCTGGCAGCGGTCAAGGCACTTGGGACCCCACTGGAGAACCTCTCCAGAATTCCAGTCCAGAACTGGGGCATGTAGTCGGAGCAAGGGCAGGCCCAGCAGCACAGGATTGATGGCCTTGGGTAGAACAAGAAATGAGATGAGTTCGGAATGAAGAGCTCCTACCTGGAGCCTCAGCGGTTTGGTCACAGCCACAATCTGGTCTGGCAGAGGTAGTCCATTCACCAAGGCGACGATCAATGGCCTCTCCAGAGAGGTCATAGGCAACTGGAGGAGATCCACTAGATCTTTGTGGATAAAACTGGACCCAGAGTCAAGATAGGTCCCGGTGGTTCTTCTCGCCGGACATAATAGTCACGGGGATGGACACTTTAGAAGAGAGGTTTCTATGCAGCGCAGTATCGCCTAGGGTTAGCTCCCCAACCAATCCTAGGCGTTGGAGTTTTTTTTATTTCTGAGGACTAAGACACACGACATGGCCTCCGAGGTCGCAATAAAGACAAAGTCCCGAAGTACGTCTGCGTGGTGTAACCAGGAAGGCGTAGTACACAGCACAACACGACTCCAACTCTAAACGGCACTTGGACCAAGATAGTACAGGATACAGGATACAGGTAGCAGGAACGGGAACACTGGGAACTGGAAAACACTTAAGGGATCATTTGCAGAGACGAACATAGGTAAACAACAACAACGCTCAGGCAATGCAGGAAGGGGCAGGGCCTTCTTATAGTCCAGGGGGATCATGGGCTAATTTGGTATCTAATTCAGGTGTGCACGCTGGCCCTTTAAGACCGAGCACGAGCGTGCGCGCGCAACCCGCGGGACAAAGCAGAGTGAAGCGGAAGTGAGCGCTGGCATCTCCTGAGGAGGAGATGCGGGCCAGCGCTCACTGATCCATGGCTGCGGCCGTCAGGAGGTGAGTAAGTTCAGGAGGTCCGCGGCCATGGGTGTTACAAAGGCCCTGTCCGCATCCTGTTTAATGCCTTCCGTTGGATGTATACGTTGGAAGCATTCTGGCTGGGGCTCCTGCTCTGGAGAAGCCCCTGACATCACTGTCCATATATGAACAGTGATGTCAGGGGCTTTCAACTACGGAGTCCCCAGCCAGAGCATCGAAATAGCTCTGGCTGGGGACTTCGGGGCTGCAGAAGCCCCTATTGTCAGTACTGTCCATATATGGATAGTGATGTCAGGGGCTTTCCGAGGGCCGAAATCCCAAGGGTCTCTGCACATGTTCATGAGCATTAAGGGGGAGTGTTGCTAGGGTCTTGAATGATCAGGCCCCAAGGCACAAGCCCCAAGGCATATTTCCCCTCCTTTCCACACAAAGACAGCATAGCTATATGATAACTTATTACAAATGCATAATAGGAGATCCTCCCTCTAATAGACTGCAGGCCCACAGTGGGAGAGGAGTTCTGAGAACAGTGTAGGAAAACTCGCTTTGCTTTTTCCAGAAAATCTTGCCACCTTGTTAGACGTGGCTGGAGCCCAGTGGCATACTACGAAGGTATGACGTGGGTCAGGGGCCCCATTCTAGAGATAGGTATGGGTCCCAGAAGTGGGATCCACGTCTATTGCACATTTATGGCTTATCCTGTGGATATGCCATATATTTCCGAGATGGCAATAACCCTTTAAGGAATGCTGGGATTTGTAGTGACACATAATACTGAACAGGAAGGGGTCTGACAGAGGCCCTTTAAGGGCTTATTCACACGCTGTGTTTTTGTGATGCCACATTGCTGTTTTTCTGCAGTTTAGCTAAAAACTGCAACGTTTTTGTAGCAATTTACACTAAGCCGCTTCAAAAACGTGACCCTACAATCCTTGATCCCTAAAAGTAAAGGGCTAATGGCACTGTGTGCAGGAGGACACAGTGTCATCAAACAGGGCATGTAAATTAACAGGCTAATGGGATGGGATCGCACCATTTATCTATTTATTTGGGTGGGGTTAACAGGAAGGAGTAACTAAAGTTATAATTTCCTATCAACCTGTCTGTTATTATTTAAATGCAGATTATAATAATAATAATAATAATAATAATAATAATAATAATAATAATAATAATAATATTAGGGAATTGTTATTTGAGCAATTATCCATTAAATTATCTTTTAATTAAATTCAGGTTCAATCCTATTTTTTGTTTTACTGGCTATGCTGTACATAGTCTGCCATTCATCCATTGCCCAGGGCACAGAATATACAGTCACCATGTATATGGATGAGATTTCATTCATCACAAGGCAAAAATTGTTCAGCTCATCCAGTCTCCAGATTTTTCACCTCCAGCCCAAATGGATATCATCATGTGCAAGACCCACCTCTGCTGGTATAAGTAAATGGCTTTAAAATTTTAGAAATGTCCGAACTCTAATTCCAAAACTGAAAAAAATCAATAACATTTGATCCCAGACACATATCTCACATAAAAATGTATGTTAGCTTACGCGTTTCAAGCGCACTATGCGCAACAAGGTTAAGAGCGCATGGTGTGCTTGGAGCGCATAAGCTAATATATATAATAATATAATATATATTTTTATGTGGAATATGTGTCTGGGATCAATTGTTAATAAGATGAAATAAAGGTCAGGGCCTTATCTGCGATGCAGCACTTCAACGTCATCAGTGCTGTGTCGCATACAACGTCCTGATGCTGCTCAGTATGTCGTATGAGCCACTCTGGAGTGATAAAGGCGCATAAGGCGATAAGAGAAGCGGTGAGGTGAGTATATTTTTAAATTAGTTTTATTAAATTTTTTAAATTTAACTGTTTAATGTTAGGAGGGTCAGGGTTAGTCCAATTGGAGTGGTGCAAGGTCGGGGCCCAGCACAGATCTCTACCGTGCTACGCCCTATAGAGTAAAATCTACGACATTTTCGGGCGTAAATTATAATACATTTGTTGGACTGCTGTGTCCCGCCCCCTTTTGTGAAGCCACGCCCCTTTACACAAAAGTGGCGAGGTGGATGTGAAAAGGCTGAAATTGCGACTTTTGGACCCTTTTGCGACTTTTCTACACTAGACAACTGGCCTAGAAAGGTTGATAAATGACCCCATAATTTGCACCAAAAAAAGAGAACATGGAGTCTATAAGTCAAAAGATAAAACGTCATTTTTATTTCACTAATTCTAAAAAATCAGTACATGAGCTGTTTAAAAAAGAATCACCACAGATGGCAGAAAAAGGACCGCCAAAAGATGAGACAATTATCGTGAGAGGGTTCACATAACGATCATATGTCCACATATACGTTGGTATACAATACCCCCATAATTTGCAGCATTGCTGCATTATTCACTACATTATCCAATTGATGACCTTGTCTACACTGTTGATAACTTGGTAAAAATCTGACGTTTAGGCCTCACACCTATAGCCATATTATGTCTCCGTAAAAGTTCCGAGTTGTATGGAGCTGTAGTACGTTAACCATAGCAGTCTATGCCTATACTGTACCCCTGTATGTCTCTGAGGCTTATGACAGTTTTTCTGTCGGAGTCATACGAAATCAAAGAAAACAAAATTGTGCCATGTTCCATCAGACCCAGTATTATGAAGGCATCATATGGCGGCACACAGAGTAGTAGGGACTTTGTGTGCCCCCAGGATCCCAGTGTGTACTGTATCATCTTTACCATAAGATATCCTCTATACATAACACACGTTGGTCACATTGTATGTTTTCTTATAAATGGCAACAAAATAAAAGGAAACTATGAGTCAGTTCCTACCTCTCAGCTGTTTGAGTTTCATACATTTTTGAAAATATTTATTTGCAATAACACAAAATATGTGCATAGATATAATATAAAATTACACTTTCTTTTAAAAATCCTCAGTATGAATACAGAATACAGAATATAGATGACAAGTGGTACATTATTATTTAGTGAGTGTATACGACTGCAGGGCCGTCACAAGGTCAGTCAGGAGTTAATGTATGGCAGATCTGGATCATCTATGGGGGAGGGGTATATAAAAAGGCTTTTCCTGCTCAGGGCTACTAACACTGTAAGAGGTTTTCTGTGCTCACACATCTTTCCCACTCCCCTCCTCCCTTTATGGCACATGGTCCTGTGAGACTGTAGGCTTCTCTAGTTGGAAATTATATTGCACTTTCTTTTTCTCACTTTAAGGGAAATCTGTGAAATTTATAATAAGAAAAAGAAATTGTTTAAGGACAATCCTATTAAATCTGGCATACTTGCCATTATATATGTTAGACAATTAATGGTGATGATGTCACATCCCTATCTCATAGGGGGGACCCAGGCACAACATGATGACATGCATTATGCACAAGCGCGGAATCTCCCATTTATTGGGGGGTGGTGTCAATTACAAATATAAAGGTAAATTTTTTCATTTATTTTTGTTAATTATTTTTTGGGGAGTGCTTTGCCTAGATATAAAATAAGAGTAATGACAGATAATAAAATGTCCTGGGTGCATATCCTAATGAAATGTGCTCTGCAGCTTATACTAGAGGTAGTGATTCTGCTATATTAGAGGAGGGATCTGCCCTCTGAAGAGCATTTAGTAAAATTATTAGGAAGAGGTCCCTAAGTGGCAGAATGGGGGTAATCTGTATTTTTCAGAAGGCAGTGGCTGACCCTTGTGAATCGGTAAAGTGTGCTACAATGTAACAGTAGACAGGAAAAGGGGAGGGGTGCTGGGGGGGCTCAGGTCTTGTGATAAAATACTGACTAGCAAAAAAAAAAAAAAAAAAATCCTTTGTTTTATATAGATATAGAAATATTGGCAACAAAGTCACCCGTTCTGCTGCTCGCCAGTCACAAGTGCGAGGGCACAGTGTGGCAGAGGAGGAGTGGTAAGCTGCCAGCTACATACAGTACACAGGGTTTGGGTGGATGTAGTAGGAGCTCTTCAGCCTTTGCTTGTATTTTGCCTTTTTTCTCCCTACCAGAGCTCCTAAAGACTAGAGTCCTTTTTCCTATTTCTCCACCCCTCCTATTCCTCCCCCTTTCCCAGTCTCCAGATGATGCCGCCCCCTTGTGCTGCATGCAGACCCTAGTTCTGCACCTCTGCAGAGAAGGGAGGGAGGGGAACCAGGGCTTTTATTATTATTACAATGTATCTTCTTTATTAGAGGCGCCGGGATTTGAACCCACAAGATTTTCACAAGTGCTTCCTATTTTGGATTTGAATCATTATTTATTTTTGTCTTTTCATTTTTATTTTTTTTTGCCTTTTCTCAAATGGCATTACTACATCCCGGACACTGGATTACACTATTGTATTAGGAATACCATCTGGATTGTTTCTATATTGAATATCCGGAGGATTATCGAAAATGGAGAATGAAATATTTACTACACTCCTGGAAAATTTCATGAGCAGTCCTCTAGTGAGCTGGGTAAGCAATCCTCTGTCTTTTCCTCCGCACTGGGCCGGGCGCTCACTGATCCATGTGCTGCTATGCCTCTATTAATATGTGTTTTTTTTCCCCCAGATCAAGACTTTTGGAGCCTTGGTCAAAGGAAATGGGACTGTGCTGGATGAATATCTGGCTTTAATAGATGGTGTTTTCCTCAATGAGGTCATGTTTCAAATGTAAGTGAAAAATTTTGGTATTTGTTCTTTCGTGATGGGGTTAGAAGAAAATTTGTGTGTGTCTCTTGGTTTTTGCTGCTGCAGAACCTCTCTAGCATATGAACATGACTATAGCTGAGTGTAAGCCTTATTTCAGGAGGTTCTGCAGCAGCTATATTTTCTGCTATTCTCTTCCTTGTGGGGGGGGGGTTCAAATAGACTAATGCAAACCAGCTCTAGTGGAAATGTTAGAAATCTGATGCCTCCAGGGTTCACTGTCTGGAATCCAGAGAAGAAGAAAAAAATCTGATGGTATGTTTGCAGGTTACTTTATTGGGAGCCCTAGTGACAGCATTAAGAAACACCAGGGGTCTGTACCGCTAAATGGTAGGATGAGAGCGCTGTCATCTCCCACTGCTGACAGTGACTGCCTGATTGACTTTGACACCCATGTACAATGGCTGAGGATTGAATTAAATGACCCCCGCCCCTTCTAGTTAAGCTTACAAGTGAAGGAATTAAATAGGTAATGATGAGTTAGTGCTGACTGTTTCCATTTCACAGGTCTAAGTTTTTGTGCAAAATTGCTGAATTTAATTGTGTTCTGTTGAATTTTTAATTTTGAGGAAGAAAGGTGGAAAAAGCTTTATCTAACATACAATCAGATACCATGTGGCTGCAGTGAAAGATAAGGAAGTCCTGTGCTTCCAGCCCAGTCACGTCAGGAGGATGTAGGGGTCTTATTTCATAACCACTTTTGTCTGTTCTTAGTGATTTATGACCCATTGCTTGCAACTGGAAACCAGCGGAAGTGTCTATATTCTTGGCATAAAAAATGAGAGATCACTATTTGCAAAATAATGAATATATATATGTATATTATATTTAGTTGACTGACCTATAGGATCCCCATTCTCCCAATAGGTGGGGGCCCCCAGAGGTGTGACGGCACCTATCAGGCATTTATAGTATATCCTATGCTTATGCCATTACTTTTGAAGGTTGAAGATGGAATTACCCCTTAAAGCCTCTTGAGTAACCCATTAAAGGCCATCAGGGCATACTGGCATGTGTAGTTTCACAACAATTTCTTTCTATAGGACTGAGCTGTTGGGCAGTATCCCAGAGCCTGGCTGATGATAGGGCCAACAAGGCTTCCTTCTACCCCACATAGACAATAGGGCCCATCAGGTCACTTCTACCGAAAGGTATCGATGAGACCAATTTCTGTTTGCTTTGCCAATTGGTCTGTTGATTGGCTGAGCATCTTGCATTAAGCAATGTCTCTATTATGTGATGTATCACTGCATTTCCAAGGCCCATAGCACATCAGTTCTCCTCTTATAGATCAATTTGGTATTTTTCACTGGTTAAAATGACGTGTTATATTCAACTGATTACAGTAAATCAGGGTTATATTTGTCTTTCAGATTTAGTTTGAAATCTAAAATGCAATTGACATTTTGTATACAGTCGTACAAAACAAGCATTTTGCATAAATCTAACGCATTGTTAGCTGGTGCCCTTTAATTGGTGGTATCCACAACCAGCAGGGGGAGAATGTCCAATACATGGATAGCATTTTCCTGAATAGCCATACAATAAGAAGCGGAAATATGACACTAAGTAGGACCATGCTTGTTTAGTCAGTTCTTAACCTCTTCTGTACCTCGAAAAAAAAAATCTGCTTCCTTTTTCTTATGAAGTTCTGGCAGGAATTTCTGTAGTCACTTATCTATTGAGCTGCTGCTTGGGGCACTTTTTGCATTCCAATGATACCCTTTTTGTAATTTTTGTCCTACTAAAGGCCATACAGGTGATTTCTAGCAGCGCAGAAATTGCGACTAAAATCATTATTTCATTATGGGACAGTATTCCCATGGAGAGGCAGGGTCATAGATAACTATGATGCTAGAAGCCCGACTCTCTGAACTGCGGTCGGTCCGGGAAATGTGACCGACACACAGTCCGTATATCACGGACCGAACACGGCCATCTGAATAAGGCCTTACTCACACATTTAGGGCACATCCTCAGGATATGCCCTAAATATGTGATAGGTGTTGGTCCCACCTCTGGGAACCGCATTTATCGATATGCCATAGATGTGTAAGTTGGGAATACCCCTTTAAAAGGGTTTTCCAGCTTCTGATAACTTGACCTATCCGGTGGATAGGTCATCAGTACATGATCTGCGGGGGTCAGACACCCAGGCCCCGCACAGATCAGCTGGTCCGGTGCCTCTGTGCACCGGACGTACAAGCCAGAAGCAGTTCGCTCCGGACACGGAATAGCGGCCGAGCTGCAGTACTGCAGCTTGGCCGCTATTCTATGTATGGAGCCAACTGCTTCCGGGCTCCGTCCATAGCATTATGTGCCACAACATTCGATGCCCGCAGGCCACCGGAGCGGCTTATCGGTGCATGGTCCGGGTGTCGAACCCGCACCGATGACATACTGATGACCTATCCGGTGGATAGGTCATCAGTTGACAGAAGTTGGACAACCCCTTTAAGGTCCCGTGTGCACGGAGCCTGTACAGGAATGAATGAAGCTGTACGGCTATCTTGTGTGCAGACATACTTAGAGATATTCTTCCCTAGAAGCAATGCCTCTGAAGTAGAATACCTCTGTACATACGGAATGCGATGGAGCACATGCCACTATTTTTATTCTGTTGGATTTATGCAAAGCTCTGTATGCAACCGTATGAAAACAGAAGTACAGTAGAGGCCCCATGCAATTGAATGGAAACCCTATTACAAAACTGATCCGTAATATGGCTGTGTGCATGAGGCCTTATTTTCAGCTTACTGCCCATTAAAATGCATTGGCGAATCATTTTGTAGAATTGAAATTTGGTTTTACCAAATTTAATAAAATAATAGGCAATCGATTCTGCCGTTGTATTCTATAGACCTGTGAATTTAAGATTCAACGAATATGGTGAAACTGTTGACTCCAAGGCTAAAGGACTATTTACACATAAGAACGCGTTTTCCTGATCATTGGCCAAAAAAAATAAATGTCTGCAGCTCATCTCCCCATGTAAACCGGGAATGTGCTGCCGACAATATGCAAACTGTATGGGGACCAAATGATCGTATGGCTATCCCCGGAGGGTTCCCCTCCGCCTGGGCATAGATACATGTTGAAGTGGGAGGCCTTACTGAATAAATCCATCCCGCTCTCATTGTGGCAGATTATTTGGTCGCAAGCAGCTAAAACCTCCATCTGCACTGCATATAAGGAAAACCAATATAAAATCCTTATGTTTTGGTACCATACCCCTGCCTTTTTGCATAGCTTCAATCCGGGTATTCCGTCGGATTGCTGGCGATGTAGAGGTCAGAGAGGTGATCTGTTCCATATTTTCTGGAGCTGTTCACTGGTACAACAGTATTGGTTGGAAGTTAAGAACTTGGCATTGGCGGTGTTGCAGCAGGATATTCCCTTAGACCCTCTTCATTACCTCCTAAATGTTCCCCCTAGGTCTTTGGGGAAATCACCAGCTCGACTCTTTCGACACTTTCTCACAGCCGCTAAGACGTTGATAGCGTGGAAATGGAGACAGACAACCCCTCCCTCCCACATCGACTTAGTAACTAGAATTAGGGAAATACGTACAATGGAGCATATGACGGCCTCTATTGACAATGAACTGGACAGGTTCAAAGTGGTGTGGGACCCGTGGGACAAGTATTGGATACAGGGAACTCAAGATTAGGTGGTAGGTGGAGCTCCGACTATCCCCCCCCCCTCACCCCCTTAAACCCCTGTGTTTTTTCCCAGATGTTTTGTCTGTCTATTGAAAGTTACTGTCTTAGGCCTCATGCACACGACCGTAAAAACACCCGTTATTGCGGGTCGTTATTACGACCCGCAATAACGGGCTCATAGGCTTCTGTTAGCCACGGGTACCTTCCCGTTTGCTCACGGGAAGGTACCCGTGCCGTTAAAAAAGATAGAACATGCCCTATTTCATGCCGTAATAACGGCACGGGCATCCCATAGAAGTCTATGGGGCTCCCGTAATCATGGGTGGCTGCGTGTGTTCACCCGTGATTACGGGAGCGTTGCGAGGTGAGGCGAGGTCAGGGGACTACCCGGTCTGCAGGCCACAGCCCAGTGCCGTAACTACCGCCGGGACTACAATGAAAACTATGGCAGAGCGGGGAGGTATCTCCCCGCTCTGCCATAAACAAAAGACATGTATCCCCTATCCTGTAAAAAATAAAAATAAAAGACGTTCATACTTACCGACAACTTCCTGCTTCCTCCAGTCCGGTCTCCCGCCCGTTACCTTGGTGACGCGTCCCTCTCGAAATCCGGGCCGACGTCCTGGATGACGTTTCAGGCCATGTGACCGCTGCAGCCAATCACAGGTCAATCACAGGCTGCAGCGGTCACATGGACTGCCGCGTCATCCAGGGATGTCGGGCTGGATGTGAAGAGAGGGACGCGTCACCAAGACAACGGCCGGGTAAGTATGAATTTCTTTAACTTTTATTACAGAAAAGGCTGTCCCTTCTCTCTATCCTGCACTGATAGAGAGAAGGGGCTGCCGATTAGTGCAGTGCTATTTTGCTGCCAAAAACGTGCTCGTAAATACGGGTGGAATACGTGTGACACCGGACCCATATTTACGAGCACGGGTTCGTAAATACTGGTGCAAAACGGGTGGAATACGTGTGACACCGGACCCGTATTTACGCCAGTATTTACGGGTGTGAAAAAATACGGTCGTGTGCATGAGGCCTGACTATGTGAATTGCATGGCCCTTCATGCTGCTCTAAGTTATATGTATATTTTTGAAAAATGTTCAATAAAAACACAGTTGAAACCAAATGATCGTATGAACAATCGTTCATCCTATACAGTTTCCATTGGCCTGTGACTTTTCACTACAAAAGTCAGCGGGTAGCCCCAGCCTAAGTCTGGGTTCACACATTACGGTCAAAATATTTTTTCTTTGCCGTGAATCACGACAAAACGCCACTCTGCGCCAATTATGAGAAAATCCTGGCAAAACTGTGTGGTTTTACCACAGTTCGCAGCAAAAAATGCAATTTTACTGGAATATGTGTGAATCCAGCTTTAGGCTATACTCAGAATTTTTGTAGTACTACTGATTGATTTTTAACTATCGAGTGACAGCTACAGTCCACATGATTGCATACATCTCAATGTATTCCTTTGGACTACAGCTGTAGTTCGAATGTTTAAAATCATTTAGCAGCACTAGAAAAGTTCTCACTGTAGCGTTAGCCTAACACGCGCGACTCAGATTTCCACAAGAGTGAAGATTCGGTTGTATCATCTGTTTCCTGTAGCAAGTGTAATCGGTCAGCCATTTATTATAGCAGTGGAGCATGGATTGCTAGGGATTAAAAAAAATAATAATTCCCAACATGGTATTGTGGTAAAATAAATGTAAAACATACGGTATGTTCACACGTTTTAAGAAATGACGTCTGAAATTACGGAGCTGTTTTCAGGCGAAAACAGCTCCTGAATTTCAGACGTTTTTGCACGTACTCGCGTTTTTCGCGGCGTCCATTACGGATGTAGTTGGAGCTGTTTTTCAATGGAGTCAATGAAAAACGGCTCCAAAAACGTCCCAAGAAGTGTCCTGCCCTTCTTTGACGCGGGTGTCTTTTTACGCGCCGTCTTTTGACAGCGACGCGTAAAATTATATCTCGTCTCAACAGAACATCGTAAAACCCATTGCAAGCAATGGGCAAATGTTTGCAGACGGAATGAAGCCGTCTTTTCAGGCGTAATTCGAGGCGTATAACGCTCGAATTATGTCTGAAAATAGGCCGTGCGAACATACCCATAATGTTAAAACCATTTGATATATATATTTATAAGTTTGTTGTATTTTTTTATAATGTACTAAACAAAAAAATCACTGACTAAGGAAAGAGTAGCGGCACAGGTTCAGTTTTCCACCTACATATGGTTTTAATTTATTACCCTAACCCCCTCCCCCTACTAATTACATTGCATTTGTTTTCCATCCTCCTTTTATCCTTTTTAGCTTTATGTTTATTGGATATACAGAACTGTCGGTTTTGCTTTGTAAGTGTTGGAGCCTCTTCTCACATTTCGTGCAAGTAAAATATCTGCCACATCTACCGTATATTCAGGGTTGTTGTTATTGTAGATAAAATCATGTGAAAACTCCCGATGTAAAGGGCACATGACAAACCGAGATCTGCAGAGTCTGCGCCACAAGCTTGTGGTTTCTTGTAGGCGTTTCCATGGTGACTGGAAACCTGGGGCATTGAATGCATTCATGAATTGATGTGGCACAATATACTAGTGTATGGGAATGCATTTATCCGGCTCATTTACTGTTTTTCCTTCTTGCACTAAGTTTTATGTTTTGGTTTTTTAGCAAAAAAATTCTAGGTTTGATTGTAAATATCGTATAAAGATTATTACGTCTAATTTTGTTATTTTATGGACAGGCAAGTTGCATTTCATTACGTTCCTTAGATGCCTAAGTGAAGCTAAAAACGACTAAACGTCAGTAAACCATATATAAATAAGGCTGGATTTGCAAAACAATGATGCGCTATCTTGTTGCTATGGCAGCACAGCGAACCGTTGGACATTAACACTGTTGCTAGAGGAACACCCACCAGACGTTGCCATTATTGTGGGATATCCCTGCCCACGGATGTGAAGAAGACGCGAGTTTCACATAGCAGCCAGTGACATTGCACTTTGGTTGACTGTCCATATAACATATACATTTCTATGGCGTTAATTGGACTGTTGTTTTTGGCGGCCATGCAGAATCTATAGCTAAATGTAAATTATTACTAATCGAAAGTTATTTCACAATGGCTGGGTTCACCCTACTGACTGTCTTTCTTATATCTATCTTTCTTAGGCCTCCTTCACATATGGCTTTTGTTTTGGTCTTTTAGGACAACCATTGTCTATACCTTATTAGGTCATATGAAGGTTGTAGAGTGGGACCTGCTAAGGACCCCCCTCTTAAAGCTAGAGCAGAGAACTGCCAACAAGCAGCAGCTATCGCTCTGGCGAAACGCAGGACATCTATGTATTGCGTGGAAAGTTCATTAATTTCTGGGGGTCCGCTCCAATATCCATGAAGGACATTTATGACATATCCACAAGATATGTCATAAATGTCAGATAAATGCGGGTCCCACCTCTGGGACCTGCACTTATCTCTAGAACGGGGCCCCCTAAACCCTGTTCTATCACTTGGTGCTAACACTGTCTCCCGGTCACTTCCTGTTCTTTATGGTACGCCGTTTTCGTAACTCCCATACTAGTGAATGGCAGTTACGGAAGCAGCTTAGCATGCGCTGTTTCTGTAATTACCATTCAGTTCTATGGGATTTACGGTATCGGCGTAGCTCAGCGAGTTACGCTGAATGCGTAACTCCCGACCATAAAGTCAGGAAGTGGCCGGGAGACAGCGTTAGCACCAAGAGATAGAACGGGGTTTAGGGGGCCCCGTTCTAGATATAGATGTGGGACCCGCATCTATCTGACATTTATGACGTATCCTGTGGATATGAAGCAAAGTAAAAAGATTTTGAAGCAGCACAAGTCCCGAGTCTGGTGCGGTGCACGCTGTCAAGCCAGGCAAACCCAATCTGGCATAATGTAAATTCCAAGAAAAGTAGTAGGACAACAGCACACGTCTCCAGATCTTCAAAGTGGTTTTATTGTCAAAACATCCACGGCAAACAGGCAACGTTTCGACCCATAGTGAGTGTAGGGTCTTTGTCAAGCCTTGACAAAGACCCTACACTCACTATGGGTCAAAACGTTGCCTGTTTGCCGTGGATGTTTTGACAATAAAACCACTTTGAAGATCTGGAGACGTGTGCTGTTGTCCTACTACTTTTCTTGGTATCCTGTGGATATGTCATAAATCTCCTTCATGGGAAAACCCCTTTAAGGAGGATTTTCTTGTCGACTTCTACTTTAAGGGGGTTGCAGAAGCGTTTTGTTTTAGTGAACGTCATATTCCCTTGGTTGAACTTGATGGACATGTGTCTTTTTTTCAACCGTACTAACTATGTAACCATATTCTCTTGTTTACTACCAGCAAACATCAGGCTGCTGAATTTTTAGCAACCGCAAAAAAAAAAAAGCCAAAAAATGCCACAAATACCTGACATAAACTGTGTGTGACTTCAGCCTTAAAGTGCCGTTCCCAACTTTAGACATTTATAGCATATCCTCAGAATATGCCATAAATGTCTGATAGATGCTCCTATCTCCAAAATAGAGGGTCCCCGTTCCAGAGCTAGGACCCGCATCTATCAGACATTTATGGAATATCCTTTTGAGGCTTTTACTATCCTTTCCATGGGATGCATAATGCAGTCTACATCTGGTGAGGAAATGTTGTTGGTTTTTTTTCAGGATCCATGAAGCGCAGCATGTTCCTTTTGAGACCTATGAAATATCTGATGAAATTATTGAAAAAACTGATGAAAACTGATCTAATATTATACATTTTTTTTACATCAGTTTCCAATCAGTTTAGATCAATTGTAAAAAGATACAGAAAATAAAAATTTATTGAAAACACACCTCCGGCCTTGTGTGTTTATAGTTCATGGACATCCTTGGTCATTTCTAATGTCATTTATTTACATTGTTTCCATTCTAACTATAGACTAAAAATAAATGAAAGCGTATTATTGGCAGACAAAAAAAAAATATTGAAAAACAAGAAGTGTATATAGTTAGAAGAGAATGATTAACAAAGTTCGGCTGTGTTCACATCTGTGTCGGAGGTTCTGTTAGGAACCTCCATTATAGATTCTATTGTTTTTGCCAGACAAAATAGTGCAGCATGCATGTTGGGCAAAATGATGGAAACCCGTTAGTCAATGAGTTCGGTAGGCACCATTGGTGTCCGTCATGCGACGAATCTGGGACTTCTGGTATTTTCATTGCTCTGCTCCTGTGATGGAGCAGAACAACGGAAACACCGAACGCAGATGTTCTTAGTAAGCGGGCATATTTAGATAATTTCTGTTGATGAAAGCTGTGTGTTGTGGGTAGGTGACATAGTAGATGTTCTATAGGTAATGCTTCTTCGAGTGGCTAATGTATGTGGCTTGATGTGTAATTGGCTTTAACTTGATGATGGCTACAACCTGTTTTATGAAGGTGCCTTTAATATGTACGTGATCGTAGATCTTTTTAGGCTTCATGACTTTCTTGGCAACCAGAACGTGCAGGTGCATGATGTGCTTCCGGAATTTACAACACTTCCTTCCATCTCTGGAAGGCCGCAGTCTTCCATTGTCGAAAACTCAATTTCATTTCCTTCAGCTGTTTGTTATCAAGGCTCCTAAGCTTCTTCTTCATTTTTCTTCATTTTTATCTATGATGGTCTAGTGTCTCATTTAAATGTTCTGTACTCATCTGTCTTAAGCCATTAAGGCCAATCTCCAGACTCCACTTCCCCCCTCATTTGCCTCAGTGTATCTTCATATGGTGGTTTAGTAGTTTGTATTTTAGAATATTGTTTTCATCAAAATCCGCTCTCCAAACACTCATTTCCTGGTGGGCTTTACAGCAGCCAATCTGAAGAGGCAGTGGGAGGGAACAGCAGCCTTAGCCAATGATGAGGCAGGAGGTGGATTTCAGACTACCTCAGACTCCCTGTAGGCACTGTACTCACAGATGACCATTCTGCTCTATTGAAGCGGAGCTAAAAAGCAGCCATACAGCAAGCACTAAGTAAAATAAGAAGCAGGTGAGCATCACCTATCGGCCTTCTTCCATATAATGTTTGCCGTCACGCCTGGACATCCGCTTTAAAGGTCAAAAATTACCTTATCTATGATCTTTGTGCAATATTTCCAAAAAGTCTCTGATTTTGAAATGACCTTAGAAAATGAGCTGGACTCCTCTACTTTTCCTTTTTACTATCTTGATAAATTGACCATATATATTGTGCTTACTATAAACTTATGTACATTTTTTGTATTCGAATTCCTATCATTATTTTTTCACTGTTTCTGTCATTCGCTTAGGAAGGTCTTCTTAGTCAAAGAATGATTAATCTTTCACATAGGCTGAATGTACAAACTCCATTTTTGTTTAAGCTCCGTGAACACTACGTTTTTTCCCAACAATTCGCGTGTACGTCAGGAAAGCTCCCATGACTTATCTGTTAGACAGATACCATTATAGTGACTGAGGGAATCCGTCATAGCCTATGTTTAACATATATGTCGGAAGCTTTTCCGCCGCACGATGTAGGGCGTAAAACGTGGTGTGCATGGAGCCTAACAGACACCTTTACACCTGGGACCATATACACAGCAGATAACCTACCTATTTGTTTTTGACACATGAGGAAACAGGAGTCTCAGAGGAAACACACGCAAACATAAGGAAGCAGATACTCGTCCAAAATAGAACAAAGTGCTGAATATTGCAAGATTTCACCTGAATATCATGCACTGCAATTGTGACTGAAATAATATGCAGTAAGTAGAGTACATTTTCAAGTCGCACCTAAAATGTCTGTATTCTCTTCCGACTGTACGAGGTCTAGGACAGGGCTATACATAGAGTGGACTTCATACTTTTTGGGCAATATCTGCTTTACATTGTGGACCTTTAAATAACTGAGCTTTAGGAAATTCTTCCTAGATGGTTTCTGATACTTATGAAAACAATGAATTGCCACTATGCCAATATTGTTATCCAAGACCTACCTGAAAGATGCTTGGGTACTGATCTGGGTCTACTATTTATAGACATTGGCCAAAAGTTGGAGAAAGTGATAGGAACATGGTAGCTCATTAGTATGGCTTTTTTATGCTGTCCAGGAGCGTAGCTATAGGGGGCGAAGAGGTAGCAGTCACACCCGGGCCCTGGTGCCTGAGGGGGCCCTAAAGGGCCTTCTGCCGCATGACAAGACACCAATATTATATATATATATATATATATATGGCACATGGTAGGTGGGGGGCTTTGTTTCAGATTTTGCATTGGGGTCCAAGAACATCAAGTTACTCTTCGAATATTGTCAATATTGAGGATGTTTTATAAGAACTTGGGTGCGGAAACATTTCCCAAATATTCTAGTTGCTGACCTGAGGACCATACAATGACCAGATGTGCTTTTATTATTTTTTCTTTTATACTATTTTAGTCTTTCCTTACTTTTCTATAATGTTAAAAAGAATCTTGTGCTGGTAATAAATGTGATTAAAAAAAGCTGCATAGCTGTAAATCTTACATGATGCCACCGTTTACCAGGATGAGGAAGGTAAAAATCCGCAGTGTGTGGTACTTACCTGGATAAAACATTTATGTAACCCGTGATTCAGAGGGTTTGCATGCAGTGATGCATTGACACGAATGTTGCTGTGCACCAGGGGAGCGTGTACATAGGTCACATTGTCACTAACGCAAAGTACCAGGATGCTGCTTTTATGGGGTCATAAATGTTTTACAATGAAGAAACTTTAGAAATAATAGAACATTCTTGTGGGAATCTGAAAACCAAATGGTCAGCATAAGCATGTAGTATATTTTTTTTTGTGTGTGTTTCAGGATGAATGATATTATATGTGTATAATCCTTACACACTTTTCTATTGAAGCATTGCCTAATATCACATCCGCCTATTCTGCATAATTGTACCATACGTCGATGACGTAAACATGATCGAGTTTTCCTTTTTCATAAATTTTGCAGTGCACTTTCTTTAGTGAGCCAAAAGTGACTTCTTAAATAGCCCATGTCTCTTGATGAGGGGAAACTAATTTTATTCCCTTGACGCTACACCGCTCTATTGGCAGATTGGTCATAAATGGAGCAATTCCAATCATAGAAATATTTCAGGGAATTCCTGTATGTGCAATTCCCTAATATACAAGTGCATGTTTAATTACCATTAATTATGCTTTTATCATTTAAGGTGGTTGTCTAACCACAGACAGCCCCTGATTTTGTCCGGGGAAGCCGCGACCAGCAAGACATTTCCCTTGCAGTGACATCTACATAGGAAATCTAGTATTACATGTTGCTAATTAGATGAATGGCCATCCGTGAACTACAGTAGCGGCTTCAGTCCACCAGATCTGCTTTCTGTTCTGGCTCATAGAGAGGAATCCCAAGTGGGGGACCCCTCTATGATGTCGATATGCCCTAATAGGGCATATGGACATGGGTTGTCTTCAAGAGACATGTATGTATGTATGTATAATGTTTTATTCTGTATTGGTTATATTTTCTTTTTTATCAGATTAATTGAGAACCAGAGGCAGATTAGACCATTTTTGTTTTATAGCCTTTGCACATCTTTAAGATCTGTTCCTCTCTCTTCTTTTTTCTATTCTAACAATTTCAGACAGTAATTGAAAGAACTAAAGTGCATTTTGTTTCTCCTTGGAATCTCCTTGTTTGCTCAGTCCTAAACTTAATGGATCCTAGCAATTATTACTGCTTGCATGACTTATATTGGTCAGAAACAAATATGTGCAACATTTCCAATATATTCTACAATCCGAGCACCACAGTCCATCAGCAGAAGCCATTTCTAACATAGATTAATAGATCCACAGACTGTAGTTGAATATCATTGTTCTAAAGGGAATTTCACCATTGATTACATTTCCATTAGATATGCTATTTCTCGGTATCTGAACACTGATGGTCCTACTGTTGGGATGTCTACTAATCCTGAGAACAAAAGGACCGTGATCCCTTAAACTTTATCCCAATACAGTGCAACTCTCAACCTGGCACTGTGTCATGAATTGCAACATAGCCTCACTCAAGTCGTTTGGTATCAGTGGGGGTTCTTGCGCCTGGCACCTAACCAATCAGACATTGAGCAATATGTCATAAATGGTGTTGGTGGGAAACATTTCTACTTTGAGCTCTCATTTAAAAGTACAATATCGTCTCTTGAAACTCTTTACATTTACGTCTTTATCCCCGCACTGTTGGGGTGAACTCATCAGGCCACAATTTTGGAGGATTTGTTGTGCTCTGTTTGTGGCCTTGTGGTTCTATTTCTATCTGGCCCCAGTACAAATGCTGTACTTGGGCCCACCACCTAACATTATGTTACTTATTATTGTATCTAATGATGATGTGCTATAGAATCTATACAGGTTATACAATTTATTCATATATACAGTGAAATAGTTGCATTAGTGCATATTTTTAAGTCGTTCATATAATCTTATGTGACTGGGTCAACTATTGGCCCCAAGTTGTTAGACCCCTACAGCAATTGCAACCCTTGTAATTGTATAGCTGTGTCTGCTTTTTATTGTATTTTTTAACTTCCTTATATATATCTGATCTTGTAGACCTTTACTATGTTTTCATATTCATTAAACCATACAAGCTGCTGTTTAGGAGGGATATTTTCTTTAAAGAAGGTATATATTATAAACAGACTTGATGATAGATGTATTTGGTCAAAACCTGTGCAATTTGAAGTACACTAGATTGTTTGTTCTGCAGTGGCAAGTATCACACATTAGATAATTATATTTGGAGTCCCAGTTTTTTAAAAACAAAGTAGCAATTCAATCCTACATTCAGAGGTGGAAGCTCCTGGGACTCCATGTAAAATCTGTACAATTGACCCCCACCTACTGGGGTCTTGTAAGGTGGTAGAGGGCCTTTGGACATCCTCAGGCTCCGGGACCCTGGAGCAACTGCTACACCTTCATCCCCTATTGCTTACCCCCCTGTATGCATGGACTGTAGTCAATTTAAAGGAAGACTAAAAAATTATACACTGTGTTATACCTCGTGCAGATCCTGAGAAGTGATACATAATATAGGGATTCTCTCTTTGGTGTTTTATGAGTCCCTATGTTGTGCACCACCCCCTTCAGGCCCTGCACAAGGCATAATGGTATATTGTTTTGAGTGCTCCTTTAAATGGCATGCTCTTTAATGCTGTGACAGTGTGACAGTAGTTGTGCACCACCCCCTTCAGGCCCTGCACAAGGCATAATGGTATATTGTTTTGAGTGCTCCTTTAAATGGCATGCTCTTTAATGCTGTGACAGTGTGACAGTAGTTGTGCACCACCCCCTTCAGGCCCTGCACAAGGCATAACGGTATATTGTTTTGAGTGCTCCTTTAAATGGCATGCTCTTTAATGCTGTGACAGTGTGACAGTATTGCAGGAAAGGGTAAGAGCAGACCTTATAATTTCTATTGCCCTCTCATTGAGGCAAATAAAAATAAAATTTAATACTAATCGCAAACAAATGCTAAAATAGATGGTTAATAGTAATTCATAGGAATAACTATTTACGGATAACCACGTGTCAGTTTTTATGAACTTTTGTTAATGCCCTTATATAAATGACATGCACAGGGCACACTGCACGGGAAAAACTGGAATGGATGTTGTGTACATTCTAGAACTTTTTATCTTTTCTTCCTCTCATTCAATACAGGAACTATGCCAAATATGTCAGGTATTTCCCCTGGAGGTACCAGGCATCCTCACGCCATGCTGATAGTACTTTGAAAAGAACTCTTGGCATTCACTTTCTGGAAGGTTAATTTTTTACTCTATGGCAAATCGCCAGGAAAGCAGGGCATCTCTTGGCATCCTCTGTTTTGTAGTCAGGCTTTGTCTGTGATTCCTAAAAGACTGACTGTTCAATAGAGTGCAGCAGGGAATTGATTTGTCAAGACACAGTGTTCCATTTATTAATCCCTGCAGCCGCTACAAAGATCAATTGATCACTTTTCTTTTGAAAAACATCTGAATAATCATTATTAGGTGCCAGGACAGTAATGCCCACCTCACGTGATGTTGAGTCTGAGTCATTGCTGAAAAGTGAATACGCTGCTAATGAAGAATAAAAACGTATTATAATATAAATATAGCAAATCTATGATAGATGTGTATTTTACATCTTACTGTTACCGTTAACATTTCTGATAGATACACTCTGGACGGGCGTATTTATAAGGATGCAGAGGAAGCAGTCGCACCCAGGCCCTGGTTCTAAGTGGTCAAAAGGTCCCACTGCCACATAGTAAGAGTCGACCATTCTAAATGGTACATGGTGAGGAAGGGGGGGCACTGTTACACATTTTCCATTGGGCCCCAGGAGCTTCAGGTTACACCTCCGCTCCTGAATATACTATTTACAATGAAGGTGGTTATGGTTTATTGCTTTATTTAAATGATAGGGATTGATATTATCAGACGTCATTTACAGATATAATGTATACATGATGCCTGAATTAGTACAGCATTATGGTTTGTTTAAATGGGTGTATCTGAGGGAAGGAAGGGTTTTCCTATTTCCCTATTATGTGATCTGCAACGGTTTTCGCAAAGAAATAGGAGTTTTATGTCATTGAGGCCACATGGGCGATTTACAAATAAAGCTCTTTATTTCAAAGTTCATCGTTTTATTAGCTTCCACAGGGGTTACATGTAGTAGAGTGGATAACTATATTTAAAATGGGAGTCTTCTTGGGTAACGCCGCCACACATCACCATGCTGGGGACAGCCCAACCATTACGTCTAAATGTTGGATTTGACCTTCAGGCCAGGCATTATTCCCTTGTTCTCACTAAGGCCAATCTTATCAAGGTCCTCCTCCATGATTACCGTGCCAGCCGCTGTTTCTGTGATGTATATGCCCTTGAGTTCCTAGCTGGATGGATCTTCTATCAAGAGGCTTGGAGGTCCAAGTTCTAATATACACCATTGTGTGAAAAATATGGTTTTGTTGAACTGTATAAATAGAAACAGCACAGCAGGCCGCTGCAACAATGGTCAACTACTCTACTTGTAGTGCAGATCAAAAAGCATAAAGAGCAATTCCAGGTGGAGTTGCTCTTTAAAGGCCCAATGTAAATGGTATTGTGGAATTTTGCATATAAGTGTAATTTTCATTTAGGATTTGGATGTTCAGAATGATCTTCTGACACTGACTTCTTGTAGCGTGTTTTATTATAAGAAATGTAACCCCCTATAGAAAACAACTTATGACCTGTGTTTATATGAACACAAAAGGGTGGCAAACGAGATTTCTGCTGTGTACTTTTTTGTTAGAAGGGTCTCCCAATGATAAGCTGATCACAGACTGTTCCGCTGCTGAGACCACCTGCGATCAGCTGTGAACTGTGGGGGAACTTGGTAGCAAGTGTTTAATTCCCCTGCAGTGCCACTACAGGGGAAATGTAGAATTACACCGTTTTTTTGTGAAATCAATGAGCTGTCCATGTAATGCATGGATGTACAGAATCCTCCAGAGCATGAGACACTGTTTGTAGCCACTCTTTGCTATAGATAAGCGATGAGTCCTGAAAGGGGGACCCCAGTTTATTAACTCGGAATTCCCTGATAATATATAGATTCTAAAACGCTCTTAACTTACGACAATAAACTGTAGGCAAATAATACATGTCTAAAGTACAATTTAGGTTTTTTTACAACGCGCTTTGACCACACATTTAACGTGTACGTCAGGGAAGCTCCCGACGTTATCACTAAACGTGTCTATAGGGTTTCCATTGTCAGACAGAGGGCAAAAGAGTATCCTTTTGACCTTCGTCTGGCTGATATATGTCAGTATACAGAATAAAAAAGTATGGAATAGCGTAATAATCTATGCTATTCCATCCCACAGAGTCCAGTAAATAAACATATACGTTAAATGTATACGTTTATTTAACATAGTAGCCTATAAGTGACAAATGCCATTGCATGCCATCCTATAAACAGATATATCATGAGCTTTTCATGACATGCTGATAAAAGGATGCCAATATAGTCTATGGGCAATGGATGCCTTACAGTGGCATAAGAACTCAAGGCTATAATTGTATTCGTAAAAGTTAGGCATCTGTCACAACCTAAGTTTAATGTATGTATATGTCAGGAACTCTTTCTGACATATGCCTCAAACGTAGGCAAAAAACTGAATGTGAACGTAGTCTTACACTTTTATCTGTTGTAGAATATAATACACCATGATAAAAAGTAATCTATAATAACCGTAAGCATCTTGTTACTTTCCTTGTGAGATTATCCAAGATGTCATTTAAAAATAGGAACAGAGGATGTTAGGAATCCTATATATTATATTATTAGTAATATTACGTACGGTTTTCCTCCAAGCATTTTCTATACTTTAAACCCATTCTACTAGTTGTTATTCTTATTAGTATTGGTTAATGTTCCTCACAAATTCCTGTGTCATATTTAAGGATTGATCAGATCATGAGGCTCTAGACACAATTTTTACTTTGTATCTGGTTTATCAATTTCACATCCTGTCTGAGGATCCCCAGTTCATTGCGGATTTCAGGGTAACCTTATGTCTGTCTAGATTTCATTTCCATTTAAGGTGTGCACGCTTGTCCCAGTGGGATAGCACTCAGACGTCTAGTTGCCACGGAGATCCGCAATTACTGAGGTCTTAAATTAGTTTATTTAGGAAATGGAAGTATGTTGTGCTGCAGACAACCATCTAATTTGCCAGAGTAGAGGAATCGTCGTAAATCAGATATATTAAAACGTAACGGTGTACTTGTTAGTATGATATTATTAGCTGCTGTACTAGTTTATGTGGATGCATTTTTATATAATATGTGTGTGTATGGATGTATGTATAAAATATAGTAGGGTTTATGAACAAATGCACACATTTAGTGTCCTGAATGTTGTTATATAGTTTTTAATGCAGTATGTGTAATATTTGCTATGTTAAACATAATGTAATCTCTCTCTCTCCCTCCCCCCCCCCCCTACTGGGATTATCACTAGAATGGGGGACCCCTTCTGGGGACAGCCGCAGTTGTGTGGTCGAACATGCTCACATGCTCATTATCCACTCCAGGAGAAATTATAACAATTGACTGTTTATTTTATATTTACAGCCGACCATAAATAAAAGCTGTCCCAATATCTTATAGTTCTGAAATGGTGACCCTTTTTCATTAGGGTCTGAAGGGTCCAGTATTGACTAAAGGAGTCCCCTTGACCTTGTAGCATATGTTGTGTCCCCTGATCAGTCTTTAGTGAATTTTTAGACGAAAGGTGTAGGGTAATGTACACGAGGAATAACATTAGTCTTTTTAGATAAAGTGGCATGTCCCAAATGGGGTCGCCTTTTTTGGGGCAGTAGCCCTGTGGTCAGATCAGATGTAAACTGGCTGGTTTCTGGTTCAGGGTTTAATAGACAGTGGATGCCTCCCCTGGACTTACAGTAACCAGTGGTGAATACCTTGGAAACCCTAGCTCCATTATCACGACTGGTTGGGTCGTGATACCCTTTGTTGTCTTTAATCACACTGTGTATCAGATATACATACACTGCACACTGTGTGACTTTTTATTAGCTCCCCGATCAATGGTTCTGCATTGTGGCCTGTTTCATGTGTGTCGTACACAATTATTGTATGGTTTTCATTAAGGTTTTAGGGAAGTATTACTAAAGGTTATGTTTTATGTTCTTTGTTTCACCATGCTGCTGGTTGCATCCTGTAGAACAAGTCTTCCTTTTTTTGTGTATACATCCTGTGTAGATCAATTCTGTGGGAAAAAGATGTGTTCTGCAATAGTTGATATCTATCAGGGGGAATAAAGGTGTGAATCAATTCATTCCATCAAATCTACAAAGCTTATTTTTCATGGTCCTTGGTTCTTATCCTTGAATGGACTCTCTCAGTAATTGTTTGGCTGACCTTCACATTGCAGCTGAGCCTTCTGTTAATGATCTATTGCTCTCAGTGACACAGACATTCTCTTCATACACAAACATGAATTCTGCATGCGTCCGAGTGTCTATAAAGCCTGTTAGTCTGGAGCCTATTGGAGGTAATGTGGTCGGACATATTTAGTCTGTTCTGTCTTACGGGACCTATAAAGAAGTTGCAGTCATTTATTCCGTTGTGCAGCATTAAACCTTTATGCCCACCATGTTGTTGTGTATTGAATCTGGTTCTGCAGGATTCTGATTTTGTTTTTTATGAAATATTCTAGTAAGGCAATCTAGGTCTTTGACAATTAGCCCAATTTTGTTCAATGTTCTTTGGGCCGGACCAAAGCCAAACAGCTTTTATGCTTCTTGTCACAGGTCACACAGGATGCATCAGCCACAATGTGCTGAAGGGGGTGCACAGATGGCATGGCACCTGAAACATGTATAGGGCATGCTATACGGTGATTGTTCAATAGGCACCGAACATGTTCTATTTTTTGTAGTGTATGTTAGTGGTGGCACTCTATAACATTCTTATTTCTGTGACTATATAAAGGTGTGATTTGGCCAACAAATGGCACTTTTGGGCACCCTTCTGTATGGTATGGTTATTTATACACTATACGACAGCAAACCATATGGAGAGGAAGAGCCAACAGAAGGTACCACACAGAGCACTATTTAATGTTAGGCCGATCGTGTCTGGATGTTACATGTTTAGGATTGTATGCGGTTTGTCTTGCTATATTGTCATGAAATGTGTTTTATAGCTTTTCTTCTGCCTCTTGAAATTCTTATAGGAACTCCCGACAGATAGAACTGTAATGTCATGTTGCTATGGAGTGTAATTATAAGGTTCATAGTGGGTTTGTATGGAAATGATCTAATTTTAGTCTTGAAAACAAATCACAAATTAAACCTTATAAAGAGCATGAAAACAAAAATTTTCCTTTCTTTTACATAACTGAAATAATGGCTGAATGTAATGTAGTCTGTACGATGTGTATGTCTAGTAAACCGTGCAGCAAGGGAGCAGAGCGCATGCCCAGAGCTGTGAGCTCTCTGTGATTATAATATATTATTTTCTCTTCAGACCAATTTTTAACGATCATGTAATAACCATATCTAATAATATGATTTATAATAATGATGAACTCTGCCCTGTTTCTTTGGTGCGGGCATCATCCGCATTACTAAAGGCTGTTCCCACTGTACACATTTATGACATATTGATAGGTTCTGCTAACCTTCCATTAAGAACCCCCCATAATGCCTCTAAAGCCCTCTTATTATGTTCGGTTGACCCCCGCTGTTTTAGGCCTTGCTGAATCTTTCTGGCTTGTGTTCTAGCCTGAGTATTTCTGAAACTTTTCAATTTCCACTGTCCAGTGTGGAAAAATCACAATAGGGAAATCCAAATGAAAAACCATATATGTGGTGTTTATATACGGTACCACACATCTCTTATAACAGTTCTGTTTTTCTAAAAGACACACAAGTTAATAAAATGGGGAAAAAAAGTGCACGTACAAATTATTCTCCCTGTGGGCACGAGGTCTCACTGAGTGAGCTGAAATGTTGCATGGTGGGTGAATAAACAATCTACTTATATGAAGATGGAGTAATCTCTTCTACATATTTTTTTATTTTGATGAGAATGGTGGTAAGGTACAAGAAGAGGTCCAGATGTAGTTGTATCATCTAGTGGGGTGCTGTTGGTTGGCATGGCAGCCTGGGCCAGGTCTGCCATCCTGGTCTTCCTATGAAGCCCTGCCTACGGTGCTTAGATGAGTGTCAGCATCACGATATACAGCAACACATTATTATTGCAGTATATCATGCAAGCGATCCAATGATCCAAGTCCCTTAGGGAGACCAGCGAAAAAACTGTAAAATAAAGTTTCTATATTCTAAATGTATAAAAAAATTAACATAACTGGAATTGACGCATCCGTAAATGTCTTAACTATTACAATATATCATCATTTAGGAAAAAAACTAAATAAAAATCCCAAAAATGTCTGCGGCGGGAAAGGGTGAGATAACGCTGACATATTGCGCTGTATGGAGATTGTACCATTCACACCAGACCATGTCTTTCTATTTTCCCTTAGTATCATTAACCTATCAGTGTGTTTTTGTTTTTTGGAGTATGGGAGGAAACCCACGCAAACACGGGGAGAACATACAAACTCCAAGCAAATGTTGCCCTTGGTCGGATTCTAATCCAGGACCTAAGTGCTGCAAGACAACAGTGCTAAGCACTTCTGCATATAGACAAATCTGGGTTTTGATGGTACCAAGAAAACACATTCTGCCCAAATCCATAGTGCCAAATATAAAATTGGTGGAGAATAATCATCTGGGCATGTTTCCTATGGTTTAGGCAGGATGCCATTGATTCTAGAGAAGGGAAATCTTAAAGCCATAACGTACATTGACACGTGCCAACAGTTTGGGGTCTCCGTTTCAGAATGGCCAATAGTCCCCTGTACAAAGTTAAGTACTTAATATACTGTATGCTTTACCAACTGTCACGTGGAAGAACCAGACTGGCCTGCACCGAGCCCTGACTTCCAATTCATCTCAAAGCTGTTTGATGGGATTGAACGCCAACTGCGAGCCAAGCCTTATCTCCCAACTTCTTACACTGACATCCCTATAATATTGGATAGTATTAATTTGTTGGTAGCGGTTTAAAACTGACCTAACTAATGCTTTTGTGGCTGAATGGACACAATTTCCTACAGACATCTAGTGGAAAGTCTTGTCAGAAGAGTATAGGTTAAGGTATTGGAATATGGGCCTATATAGATGTGATATTTAGGTGCCCACATAAGACAGAATGGCTTGTTGGCATCTCCCTCAGCACCCCGCCAGCCCCCTAGTCCCACGCTTTCTGAGAAAATGTGAATAGAAGTTTTAATTAAGACAAAAGCTGACCCAAGACTTATATTTACAGGTGACCTTTTTCAAGGAGAAATCAATTGTGACAGCATTTTAGCAGAGGCAGACTACTCCTCCTGGAAATGTTGTGATCAAAGAGACCTTTAACACATGTTGGCAAATAGCAGCCTCATATCTTCTTTCTATAACCACAGTAATATATGCAAAGAAATAGAGGATTTTGTGCTCTTAATCCTTGCAGTTCTCCCTGGTATATATTAATGATTCTATTTTATCTGTGTACAAGTCATAAGAATTTAGTCAGCACTTTAGAAGATTTTAACCCAAACCTAGAATTTCTCCTCATTTGCATATATTCTAGTTACTGCATTAAAAATACATTGCTACCTACTGGAAAACTGATATTAAAAGTTATATGGTGCAATAGTTCAGAATGACTGAAGTTGAAATAAGTTCTCAAAAAATGTTCGTCCCTGATAAAGAGGGAAGCTTGCGTCTATTTCTGTATTAACTAGGCTTTAATATTTAAGAATTGCGTTGTTAGTGATTTCTTAATAGACTCTCATTAGCTAAATTGGCCCTTAACTAGCAGGAATAATCCAAACAGTAAGAAGGGAGGGCACAGTAAATTAATATGCCATGCAGTTGGATTTGAGCACTTTCATAAACTATGGATGCGTACAGAAGTCTTTAGTTTGCCATTGAGCGCAGGATAGATAGAGAAGTTTGACTTGCCCTCAATTAGTTTTCTGTAGGTACAGATAAGAAAAGTATTATAGGTAACTGTATAGGGCCAGTGTCCGTATCAGACAAACCTAGACAGATGCCAGGGCCCCCTAAACCTGGGGGTGATCTGGGTAAACAGGCTGTATGTTTGTCAAGCCAAAGGCTGGATCAGATAGGGAGCTCATTGTGACTCTGTTACCCAGGGACTCGCATACACCTAAATCTGTAAATGTCCATAATGCAATTCCCCAATATTGCCTCAATAATTCGAATCAAGCAGGTCCAATATGAAGGTATGCTTTATTTAAAGTGTGTACATTTTTGTGAAATTCTGAGGAAAAATTTCACTATATTTTTACTCCTTAGCTTACCATCTTTCATTTTGTTGAACTGCAATGTGTGGTCTGGGTGGTATAAGGCCAATGTGCAGGGTAGTTGCGGAAAAGTCCATGATTGATGGCAAAACAAAGTCAAAATGTTACTCTCACACGCGGCCACAAACAGACAGCATCACAACAATTCTGAGATTACATCAGAGGTACAGGCTCATGTTTCAACACTCATCAGGACAGTCTCTCAGGCACTCCCCCCTAATACAGGTGTACGCAGGTCCCTGCTTGACCCGTGTCTTGCAGCCAATCCAAACATTGCAGCCAATTCAAGCTATCTCAACGCAGTCGAGAGACTCCTGTCCAACAATTGACAATCACAGCAAAACATGTGGGGAGGCCCCTGCCCATTACCCATCGATACTCCGGAACCACTCTGACTCCGGGCCCATACCAGTGTCGCCTGGCACCAATGCAGCAACACCTCTGCTTACTTCCTGGGCGAAGCTCACGCACTAAAACACGTTACACGGGAACAGACACCTTTTTAAAGACAAAGCACCAGCGCCAGCATGAGGACACAACGTAGCCACGCTATATCACAACCTCAATGCTGTTATGGTGCGGCAGTACCTCCTAACATGGCATTTGAGATGTTCTCCTGGTGCAAAATGAATTAAAGCTACAGTAGCAAGCAATCATTACCTGTATACCACAACCCATACAATATAAGGGACAATATAAGTGACACATAAAATTCAATCACAGCAGAAACATGTCTTCCTCCAAACTTCAACCCTGGGGAGAAAAACATATTTAGCAGCCTACAGAATGCATTCAAAGGCACAGTAACATTTACATAGGACCTCCATATATAAAATGCACAAAAAATATTATTGGTGACTCTTTAAGGATACCAAGACACAGGCATAGTAGTATTTAGACAGATGGGACGTACAACTAATTTTATTACCATGTGCACAAAACATATACATATGGGACTGTTTCTGCAGAACCCTCTATACAGAATTGATCATCATGGATA
The DNA here is from genome assembly GCF_050947455.1 of Rhinoderma darwinii. Classification (NCBI taxonomy): domain Eukaryota; kingdom Metazoa; phylum Chordata; class Amphibia; order Anura; family Rhinodermatidae; genus Rhinoderma; species Rhinoderma darwinii. The sequence goes on along the minus strand of NC_134690.1, from coordinate 361,534,019 downwards.
TCTTATCGCCTTTACCAATATTACAATATTTACTTTAATAAACATGTTAAGTGCTAGTTGTGCCTACTAAACAACGCTCCACTAAAAAAAAATTGTTGAGGAAGAAGCAGCCTCCCGGATTATAACAATACGCAAACAAATAATTTATAATATCCTATTGGTATAAAATAGCCCCAGGCTTCTTTGAGGACCCTTAAAGTTCACAAAGTATTCCAACATTCAGGCTTTGCTTGATGGCGTCCTTCACGGGTGCATCCTTCCTTTAGAGCCTTCAGCCTTTGTCTTCCAGGCTGCTGATACGATTGTTCACTAAGAAAAAGCAATGGTTGCAAAGACTTATTCCTTTGCAGTCTAAAGCTGGCCACAGACTTAAAATTGTTGTCAGTGGATCCCATGTCTATACCGAACGAAAGACTGTCCTCTGATATCTGCTGTCAGGGAAAATAGGCATTGTTTTTCCCTAATAAGAGGCTCCAGAGGTGTCTGGCAGCCGCTTATCTTGCTCCCACCCTGGAAACTACATGCCGTACTGGCAGACTCAGATGGCCATTTTTATGATGGAGTCTGGCAGATTAGCTGTTAGTTGCCATCTGAACAATTGTTTGGCTATCTCATGTTTATGGTCGCTTTTATTGCCTTCGTACGTGACCACACAAATAACAGCATGAGAGAGTTGGTGAGCTGCATTCCAGGGAAGTGTTTTTAGAAATATTTTTGCCAGACTATTTCTTATCTTTTTCCCCAATGTGCCTCAACCCCACCTGTTATATAGGAAAGTAACTTTTAAGCTTAAAGAGGCTCTGTCACCAGATTTTGCAGCCCCTATCTGCTATTGCAGCAGATCGGCGCTGCAATGTAGATTACAGTAACGTTTTTATTTTTAAAAAACGAGCATTTTTGGCCAAGTTATGACCATTTTCGTATTTATGCAAATGAGGCTTGCAAAAGTACAACTGGGCGTGTTTAAAAGTAAAAGTCCAAGTGGGCGTGTATTATGTGCGTACATCGGGGCGTGTTTACTACTTTTACTAGCTGGGCGTTGTGTATAGAAGTATCATCCACTTCTCTTCAGAACGCCCAGCTTCTGGCAGTGCAGCACTGTGACGTCACTCACAGGTCCTGCATCGTGTCGGCACCAGAGGCTACAGTTGATTCTGCAGCAGCATCAGCATTTGCAGGTAAGTAGCTACATCGACTTACCTGCAAACGCCGATGCTGCTGCAGAATCATCTGTAGCCTCTGGTGCTGATGTGTCCTCGCTCGTCTGACACGATGCAGGACCTGTGAGTGACGTCACAGCGTGATCTCTTGAGAACACGGCTGTGTCTGCACTGCCAGAAGCTGGGCGTTGTGAAGAGAAGTGGATGATACTTCTATACACAACGCCCAGCTAGTAAAAGTAGTAAACACGCCCCGATGTACACACATAATACACGCCCAGTTGTACTTTTACATTTCAACACGCCCAGTTGTACTTTTGCAAGCCTCATTTGCATAAATACGAAAATGGTCATAACTTGGCCAAAAATGCTCGTTTTTTAAAAATAAAAACGTTCCTGTAATCTACATTGCAGCGCCTATCTGCTGCAATAGCAGATAGGGGTTGCAAAATCTGGTGACAGAGCCTCTTTAAAGAGGCTCTGTCACCAGATTTTGCAACCCCTATCTCCTATTGCAGCAGATAGGCGCTGCAATGTAGATTACAGTAACGTTTTTTGTTTTTTTTTAAAACGAGCATTTTTGGCCAAGTTATGACCGTTTTTATATTTATGTAAATGAGGCTTTCTAAAGTACAACTGGGCGTGTATTGTGTTCGTTACATCTGGGCGTTTTTACTTCTTTTACTAGCTGGGCGTTGTGTATAGAAGTATCATCCACTTCTCTCCACAACGCCCAGCTTCTGGCAGTGCAAAGACACAGCGTGTTCTCGAGAGATCACGCTGTGTCGTCACTCACTTCCTGCCCCAGGTCCTGCATCGTGTCGGACGAGCGAGGACACATCGGCACCAGAGGCTACAGTTGATTCTGCAGCAGCATCGGCGTTTGCAGGTAAGTCGATGTAGCTACTTACCTGCAAACGCTGATGCTGCTGCAGAATCAACTGTAGCCTCTGGTGCCGATGTGTCCTCGCTCGTCCGACACGATGCAGGACCTGGGGCAGGAAGTGAGTGACGTCACTGCGTGATCTCTCGAGAACACGCTGTGTCTTTGCACTGCCAGAAGCTGGGCGTTGTGGAGAGAAGTGGATGATACTTCTATACACAACGCCCAGCTAGTAAAAGAAGTAAAAACGCCCAGATGTACATACACAATACACGCCCAGTTGTACTTTTACCTTAAACACGCCCAGTTGTACTTTAGAAAGCCTCATTTACATAAATATAAAAACGGTCATAACTTGGCCAAAAATGCTCGTTTTTAAAAAAAACAAAAAACGTTACTCTTATCTCCATTGCAGCGCCGATCTGCTGCAATAGGAGATAGGGGTTGCAAAATCTGGTGACAGAGCCTCTTTAAAAAAAAAGAGAAAAAAAAAAAAGTTGGTCCTCTGCTTTAGAAGAAAACACTTTTTTACCATGTATAATTTTCTAAAAATAGGTGTAATAAGTTCAAATAAAAATGTGATGTAACTTTTTCCTACATCAGAGCGCCGAGCTCAACAGTTATTCTATTGAGGCTTCATGCCAGTAGTCTGATGCTTACAAGAATTTTCCAATGCTTGGTTTTGTAGACATTGGTGTGGTATTAAATTCATGAGCTTAACTTTTTCTGTCAAAGCAAATGTTACATTTTAAAATTATATATTATAAAAAGACAAGTTATATTAATTGGACATTAGAATGTGAAACAGCCCTGAATAAGGTTTCATGCATATGACCATACAAATTTGTGCAATACTGCACCTGTAAAAATTTATGGTCCCTATATATGATTTAGTAAATAGTTTGATGCAATATCTTGGGCCTATGTGCCCTTGTCCCTTCCCCCCGTTTTTCTTTTTTGTTCCCTTGCTTGATATGTTCCTTTTTTTAAAAAGCAAATTAAGAGAGAATTTATGGCCCCATACTGAAGCGCCACCTGAAAACAGATTACTTTTTTTCTCACTGAGTCATAAGAAATGTTCCATTGTATTCTATATTATGGAGGTATTCCCTAAGGAGGAATATTTTGCCGAATGGAGTGCAGTCCATATGTCTCTTTACAGGCTTTGTGCACATGTCCTTGCCATGTGCATGAGCCCTTAAAGGCTGTGTAAACCTTTTGAGTATTATCTATTTTTAATTAATTAAACAACATATTAGAGGATTTAAAACAACTTTTTAATAGTTTTTTTTTTTTTTTTTTTTAAAGTTAACTTTTTGAGATACAGCTTCCATGTATCCTGGATACATAGACGATGTATCTTGCACTCAAACCCGAATCCGTCAGGTCAGCAGGACTAACAGCTTAGGTGACAGCGAGTTCTGCTTTTCTCTGACATGCAGGATCCACCTGTTATCGCGCTGTTTGGGCGCAAGATACAGAAGTGTGTGCTCAAAGGTTTACATAGCGTTTTAAGTGTATATTCCAACCACGTGTTTCACCTGTACAAGCACGGCACACTGTCTGAGCCATTCGACACGTGAGAATACGTGGGAAAGTCTGCAGCGTATTATAGTAGCAGCAGAGTGGATGAGATTTTTTCAATCTCACAGTGGAAAAAATTAGCCCAAAAAAGTTTCAGAAATTGAACTGCGGTGCGTTTTTTTTAAGCCGCAGCATGTCAATTTATGCTGAGGAATCGCTGCTCTTCTGTTTCGGGTTTTCCCCATTGGATTCAATGTGGAGGTAAAACCTGCAACAAAGAAGCAAGTGTTGCGTCTTTTGCAGCGGAAACGCTGCTATTCCCCCGCTAAAATTGCAAGTGAGAGAAGAAAAAAGCTTTTTTATTTATTTGAAATTAATAAAAAGCTTATACCCCCCCCCTGCCGTAGTCCTAGTGAAGCAATCCTATATTCTGAGCGCAGCCCAGCTGCCTGGGATGACGTTTCGTCCTATGTGACTGTTGCGGATTTAGAACAGAGGGACGCATTGCCATAACAAAGTCTGAGTGGTAAGTTTAAACTTTTTTTTGTTTCCCTGCAGTATTTCCACAGCAGACCTTCCGTCCGAATAACGGCGTCACAATTTGGTGCGTTTTTTGGGGCGGAATTCCTTGCGGTTTCCATGACGGATATGCTGTGTACTTTAGTGCAGTTTATCCACCCTGTTTGTTCCCATCCTTACTGAGATAAATAAAACCTAAATATAATATAAAAGGACACTCCATGTATAACTGATACACTTTGTAATGCTGAGAGCAGGGCCCGAGAGTCAGTGTATGACTCAGGGGTTCAAAGAACACTTGATAGACAAGTCCTGTATCTCAGGCCCTGCACAAGGCATTCCGCTGTGGTGCACGTTTATTACTCAGTGTACGTCTGATTTTGGCGCAAAGTGTTTCAATCTAGATCTTTAGCCATGAAGCACATCTCACAATGCTGCTACCATTCTATAATGCAGGGTAATTCTTACATTTTGGGCTGTATGAGAACACTACATTATTCCTATGGGGATACACATTTTCTCTTGCCTTCTCAGAAAATCATTGGAACTAGATGTATCTTGTAGACTACACTCAGTTGTATTTCTATAACTTCCTAATTTAAAAATAATTCGGCTTGACTTTAATGCCTGTGGCACAATATTACATCTGTTGTACAGATATTTACAAAGAAGAAGTAACAAGATGATGAATGCCATAGGGAGAAAATAAATTAGTGGTTCCCCCAGGAATGCCCATCCAGAGCGAAGTCTTTATGTTTTGGCAGATAATACTACATCCCGTTTGCTTTGCTTTTGTTATGTTACTGTGATTTTAGAACAACTTTTTGAGTTTTTGAAAGCAAAACTTTGATCCACCGTCTGAGGAGAATGATTCTCAGTCTTTGGATATTCGACACAGAGATATAAATGCTGATGAAGCTGTTTACTGTGTGTGTGGATTTTTTTTCTCTAAGAACATTTGGTGCAGCAATTAAATGTGGAACAGAATTTACTTGGAGGTGGTCGAGTAATGTAACAAATCCTCTTAGTGCACAGTTGGTATAGATTATCTAGCATGTTTGTAATCACAAGTTATTAATAAACATTTGTAGAGAAGTGGCATTATCCTTCCAAGTAAGTATAACAATCACTGAAACAACAGGACTGGTGTACGTTGTATCTCGTGTCATAAGATAGACAGCTGTTTGGAGAGTATTTATGGCGTTATGGATAGTTAGTAGAGGATTAGAATGAGAGCTTCTCTATAAACTGAGTGAAGGAATCATGAACTTGGAGGTTTGCACCTTAAAAGGGTTTTCCTATCTTGGACATTTATGGCATATGCCATAAAAGTCTGATAGGTGCGGGTCCAAGAGGTGGGACCCGCATTTATCTCTAGAATCGGGCCCCCTAAACCATGTCCTAGCATACTTGGCTCCGCTACCTCCCGGCCTCTTCCTGCTTAGGTGGTTGGGAGTTAAGGAAACAGCCGAGTGCTCGCTGAGCTACGCTGTTTCCGTAACTCCCATAGTGGTGAATCACTTATATGGGAGTAACGGGAACAGCGTAGCTCAGCGAGCTCTCTGCTGTTTCCGTAACTCCCGACAACCTAACCAGGATGTGGCCAGGAGGCAACGGGAGCCGAGTAAGCTAGAACGGAGTTTAGGGGGCCCCGTTCCAGAGATCGGTGCAGGTCCCAGAGAAGGGACCCGCATCTATCAGACTTTAATGGCATATCCTGCAGATAGCTATATAGCTTATTCATCTACTGTACTGTTAGCTTTTCCAAACTTATCCTACACTTTGGGCATTAATTAGTTATGGGTAAATATGTAAACTGTATTTAGTGTACATTAGGCTTTATTCACATGAACATTTTTTTCGTCAGTGTGCTGTCTGTTTTTACAATGGACAGCACACTGACCTGTCCAAGTTAATGGGACCATTCATGTATTCATGTTTCTGTTTTTGTTTTTGCGGACCAAATTTGCTAGTTAAAGTCTATGGTTGCTGGGAAAAAAAAGACAGCACATGGACATCCGTGTGCTGTCCATTTCTCAAGAAATGCAGAAAAAAAAAGAAGAAAGGTATAACCGAGAAGCGATTGCAGAGGAGAGAAAATGGACAAGGAAAACAGGTGACAAACGGAAACCACACAAATCGGACATTCATATGGATGAAAAAAAATTTTTTGGTGGACGCAAATCAGACACGCTTGTGTGAATAAGGCCTAAGGCTTATCCCTTAGAAGTTCCATAGTTTTCATAAAACATAAAGGTGATTGACCTTAAAAGATTTGTCTCACGACAAGAACCCCTATCCATAAGCCCTATTAGGGCCTTTGCCTGCTCGGGATCCTCCTCTATTAACCATAAGGGAGATCCGCAATGTAAGAACAACTCCCTCTCTTGCCGAACATGACCGGTCATCCATCTGAAATGTATAGCCAGACTTACTTCCCCCGGCAATAACAACTGTTCACTAGGGGTTAGAGAAGCTGGTCCTGCGGGCTGCGGCTATTAGCTGATCACTGATCCGGATTTTATTAAAAAATGGGGTGTCTTCATAAGACAAACCCTTTAGCTATAGAAGTGGAATAGATTTTTAATCTCTGGCGATTTTCATAGCGTGGATGCAGCAAACGGGCCATAGACTAGAAACGCTAAAAGGCTTGTATAGAACATGGTAACAGAATAGCAATTACACTCAAATCTATAAAATGTAAACCCAAAATAAATCCATGTAAACAGATTGCTAGCCTATAATTGAATGTTTCATAAAGAACAAAGAAATTTTGACAATCTGGCAGCTGTTAATCTTTCTCTGGTGATTCCATAACTACTACGAATATCTTGGTAGTTTCCTAGATACTAGGAATATCTTCCAGATGGTTTCTGTTCTTGTGTGAGACTATAATTAGTGTTCTATCCATTTTGGTTACATATGGGACCCCCACCATGCATACTATGGCACCATATGTTGCATTATACAGTTTTGATTTACATATATAGATTTGAAGTACAATTATTCTTAATCTAGATACATAATCTATAGATCTGTTACTGATTTAAAATTGGTTATAAAAATTCTCATTACTAGATCAATACTGAGGTGATTTTCAACCATCTTTAATATATTAAGGCACTAGGCAGGTGAATTAGAGTATTCAGATTACATTGCAAAGCATCAGCAAATGTGTGAGCATGCTCCCAGGATCAATCCCTTATAGAGGGAATTAAAATATTGAACGTTTTATGCCGAAGTACAAAAGTTGGAATATAAGGTCTTTGAACCATAGAGTCAGGTTTAGTTACATCTTGGTGTCCTTTGTGAATTGTGCGAAAAATCATAAAGAAGAAAAAGCACAGTGGTCCTACATCGTGTCTTCTGTACATGATGTATACTTACTTTCTACTACCTTCATGTCCGTCAGCAGTGTATAACTGCACAGGGCTCCCCATAACAGTTACTGCAGTGTTAAAGGGGTTGTTCCGTCAGGACAACTCTTGTGCATATGCCCATAGGCATTGGGATTCCCTCTATGTGGAGTGGAGAGCCACTAACTGGCAGAAGCATTCATTAAGGCAGACATGGGCCTACTGTGTATTACATGGCGGCCGCTGCAGGTTATAATGATGAGGTAATGGCAACTACCCCCGGAAAAATCAGCTTGGAGTCTTGGGAGGTTGTTCCCATATTAACAGGGGTGTCTGTGATAAGACAACCCCTTGCTGAGTTTTGACGAAGGATTACACTATAGCTAGGAAGAGGAAATATGAAGCGGGCCGACACTTTACAGCAACGGCTAGGATCTGAGATAACAATATTGCCGATGGTTGCCATGGCAGTCTGGAGGCCTAATAAAGGACCCCAGGTCTGTCATCCTTCTGCTTCTATTAAGCTCTACAGGACTTAATATAAGCTGGTAAAAAAAACACAACATACTACAATACATCAGTATTGCAGTATATTGAGCAATCGATCCAATGATGGCTAGTTCATATATATATATATATATATATATATATATATATATATATATATATATATATATATATATATATATATATATAAATATGAGAGAGAATAGAAAACCTCAGCACTCACAAAACGAAGTTGTATGGGTGCCAAGCAGGTCGTCCTGTTCCAAGGACTAAACCGTGTAGAAAAGTTGAAAAATCTTGCAGCACTCCAATTTGTGAAAAAAATGGAGCAATGTTTACGGTTCTGTCGAAGAATAGGACCTTTATCAAGCCTAAATCATTTGGAAAGTAGCTGTGGCAGCAAGGGGTCAACCGACAAAGAGGCAAATGGTTGAAGGGTTATACAGGAAAAGTCCAGACCCCACCTGTAATTAGAGGATACCCGCCCCTATATATTTACCCACCTGGCTATACCATTGTGCATTTTAGCAAAATTTACATTATAATTAAATGATGTAAGAATGTACATTTTATTTTAGAAAGAGAAAAGTCTGATGAGACAGATCCTCTACAAGGATTCTATTCATAATTAAAATGATAGAGAAAACGATTCCAGTAAGAGAAATTCTTCATATAAGACCTTTCCCTTTTCTGACAATGGTGAGCATTCATAGTACAGTATATAAATATTTCATAGATGTAAGCCACTTAGCTGGGACTCATGATATGCAGTCTACAGACAGTGTGGCCTTGAGTGCCAGAGATAAGTGCCTGCCTAGCACAGCTCATATTATGACTATCTAAGCGAACTATAAGGTCACTTTATAGTGGTGTAACTAAAACTTTAACGTTTTTGACCCTTCGTAATCCAAAAAATAAATGTGAGTTTAGGCTTAGTTTACAGAGACGCTACTTAGGTTCGGATTCTAGGAGTAAATCCTCATCAAATGCGCTAACATTCTGCATACAAAAAAACGCTGCAATTTTTTGGGAAAAAAAATAGTCCAGGAAAATAAAGAGCATTTTCATTATTCTCACGGATTAGACTCTGAAACGCAATATCACTAATTCTTGTGAACACAGTGTTATAGTTTGGTTTATAAAGGTCATAATTTACATCTAAGACAATTTCCATTATGAGTAAACTGAGAATAAAGGAGATATGGTCAAAACAAATCTAAACATTTTAAATTTTAGGAAACCTTGTCCGGTCTGTTGAAATTTGTGTGCCTGGAAAGGAGCAGATGAGGACAACTAGCAGCTACGGTGTACGTCTAGAGCCACCGTGTTCTGATATGAACTCTGATATTTTCTGAGTTAGAACTGGAACTTATTACTCAGATGCCTCAGGATATTACATTTTTTTTATTTACCGCTTTATATCGCCTACATTAAAGGTGGACAACTCCTGTTCAAATTGACATAATAAACTGGAGGCCCCCAGCTTGCGACCCCCTCATGAGCCAGAGTAGAGATGCCCAATAAAGAGCGGAGGCACTTGTTCTGGTCGACACATCCTGTCTATGTACTATATGGTCAATCATATTTCAATACCAATGTAAGGCTGGCCGCAGCTTTCCACTGGGGTTTCTGAGGCTGGCTTCAAATTGAAAATGGGTTTTCTTGGTGAGAGAACCCCTTTAAGATATTGTCCAGAATTAGCCCACTCTTTACCATGTGCTGTGTCTGGTATTGCAGCTAGCTCAGCCGCCTTTACTTGAGTGGGGATGAGCTGTAATATTATACACAGCCAATGGACAAGAGTGACGGGAAAAAAAGCAAACCTTTTTTTTCTAATCCTGGACAATCCCGATAAAGTACTGCTAATAAATCTGGCCTTATTAGATGGTCTATGATATTTTGGGTTATAGATACTAAGATACTAGTTGACTTATAAGGGCTACAAAGGACTTTAATCGGCGTGAAGGCATTTTTAGGACCATTAAGACCATTTTCGTTAGTCTAATCTCGATATATGGATTAATAGGTTGCATGTTCCACATCCTGTGCACCCAAAACTGGAATCTCATTGCAAATTACTAATGAACTGATGCAAATTTCCAATTTTTGTATCACAATTTGAGCTGATTTTATTAATATAAACCAGGAGTGTACATATAGAAGAGGTAGCCCCCTGGCAAAAATCTAAATTCCTTTCACCCCACCTTTCAGGTATTGGTTTATATCATCACAACGCGAGCTTGGCTCAGAAGGCCCTTAAAAAAGCAACAGGGCTACTTCACTGTGTATGACATTACTATAGGCAACACGTTTGCTCTTCTTTTAATATGATTGCTACTGTATACAATTATCACCTATCCACAGAATTGGTGTTAAATATTTGATCACGGGAAATGAGTCCCACATTCCTCCGAAGTGAGGTCTGAATGTAGCAGCGGTAGAGCATGTGCGCTGATGCTCCATTCAAGCCCTACGAGTAGAGGAAACCGCTAAGCACAGGTACTCAGAACCTCTTTTCTAGTGATTGTGCGGGTCCCAACAGTGGGCCGCTCAGCGATCAAATATTTATCAATCATCCTGTGGATAGGTGAGAAGGGTATTCTGCGGGAAAAAGTACAAACCCCACTTGTCCTCTTCTGCTGTATATTCACGTACCTGGCTGCATCTTTGTGCATTGTAAGCAAAATTACATAACTAATATATATATATATATATATATATATATATATATATATATATATATATATATATATTTATAGTATTCGATTAAAGTGAGAGGGTTAGAATTACCTTAGATGTACATTAAGAGCAACCAAAAATAGAAAACTAAAAATATCCAAATGAAGCGAGTCAGCTTTAGGCCAAACGTCCACAAAACTATCAATCCATTTGTGTTATGTAGCACTGGGTTAATGTGGTTTTAGGCTTAAATGTCTGGGCGAAGCATTCTGCTAGCTAAGTCTTATCTGTGGACAGATGGCTAGAAGTGAGACACAACTGGTGTCCAGTCTGCTTGGGCTCAAAGATGAAGCCATTAAGTTATCAAATTTCTATCTGATAGATGTTGGTCAGTAGGCTACTAAATATACGTTAGCCCAAAGCCAAATGAGTCCCTAGGATTACATAGTATCGAAATAACAGAAATTGCAATGCTTTGCCCATATTTATAGGCTGTGTTCTGCAGGGGTGTTTTGTTTTTTTATTTTGTAAGTTAATGTGGTGGATGCAGTATTTTGTTTTGTCTCATTTGAAATTGATGTAACTTGCCATAAGTAGGTTGCTGTTAAATGTAAAATAGCTCAAGGGTATGGCTTTACTGCTGTGCAGCCTATTGACTGCTAGACAGATTTGCCCTATTTTACTAGGCTATTTGCCAGTGAGGCATTTAATTTTCCATCCACAAAAGGAACTATTCATAGCAGAGTGTGACTTGCAAGCCGGCATAAGATACCTGTTATTTTGAGGAACAGGGACTTTTGTTTGAGAAATTCTATGTTTATTCCGTTCAATCTATAATGGCTGCAATTCACAATTTATCAGTGTGAGTCACTGTGTGTTATGCATGTGAATGGCTCCCTTCATTTAATACAACAAATTCTGCCAGTGTATAATTTGCAACGCTTTTTTTTTCTCTCCTCCGGACGACTTTGATGTTTGCCAATGTTTTTGTTTTTCGCTGTTTTTTGTTTTTATTTTATCTTTGTTTTACAATGGAAGGATTCTGTATTTGGCCTGTGATATCTTTGTTGTTTGAACAACCGCTAGCTGATAGTATTTACATCCAAAGGCTTCGTTCACATCTGCTTCGGGGCTCCGTTTATGGGTTCCGTCTGAGTTTTCCGTCAGGGAAACCCATGAACGGAATCCAAACTGAAACAAATGGAAACCATAGGTTTCTGTTTGCATCATTATTGATTAAAGTGGTGGCCGATCCGGCTCAAATTGTTTCCGTTTGTCACCGTTGTGCAAGGGTTCCGTTGTTTTGACATAATAAATAGCGCAGTCTACTACGGTATTGATTCCATCAAAACGATGGAATCCTTGCTCAACGGTGACAAACGGAAACCATTTGCACCAGATCTGTCACAATTGAAATCAATGGTGACGCAAACGGAAACCTATGGTTTGTTTCAGTTTTGATTCCATTCATTGGTTCCCCTGATGGAAATCTCCGTCAGAACCCATGAACGAAGTCCCAACGCAGATGTGAACGAAGCCTTAGTCAAGCTGTCGATAATCAGTTGTTATTGGCAAGGGAATTCTATTTGAAATGCTCACTGAAAAACAAAGGTGACAGGGCGACCATTTAAATCCTTGTAACTCTTGACTTTAGCTAATATAGAGAAGAATACGAATAATGAACTCTACATTAGCACAACATGCTGAAATAGGGCATGTACAGAAAGACTCGCTATCGAGTGGACAACCTTATTAGGGGTTTCAAGGTTTAGAAAAAAGGGTACACTTTTTTCTTTCTAAAATTCATTCATGCCACTCTTGTCCATGGACTGTCTAGTAATGCATCTCAGTCCCATTAACTTAAAATAGTAGACTAGTGAAACATCATTATTTTTTCTAATCTGTTTCTATTTATTTATTTATTTTTTTGTATTCTTTTTTTCCGTACATAATTATGGGGGCAGACATCTTGCCTGAGCTGTTTTCAACCGCATTTAGAGATATGCTTATCAGCAGCCACATGGACCATAGGAACCCTTGAACAGAAGGCGATACATTGACTTCTATTGGATACTTTTCTAGGCATGATCTGTGACCTGTGCCGATGTTATTGTGTAGAGAGGAGGGAGCTGTGTCTATCACCTATTGTCAATGGTGGATCCCGTGCTAAATATAGAGGTTTTTCCTTTCATTGTAATTCTGCCTGTGATGATAATGAGCTGACTGAGAAGAGATCTCTACAGAACAGGAAGGGTTAGTCTATTGTGAGGCTCAGTGGCCAGAGAGAAACCCGCAAGATTTTAGGATTATTTTTTAATATAGATAACGACAGAAAATAAAAAAAATCATAACCAAAAATTCTTAAAGAGTAGGTTTAACATAATAACTGGATTTAAACAATAGGTCATTCTCTGATGACGCATTCCCTTTATATGGGGCTGAGCTGCAATACCATACACAGCCCATAGATTGAGTGAAGAGTGGCTCAGTTGTTTTTCTAATAATGGAGAACCCCTTTAATACTTAAAGGATTTTCCCCACTACAATTTTTTATGACCTTTCAATCGGATATGTCATTCGAGACTGATTGTTGGTGTCTGACCCCCCACAATCCTGAGAATGAGGCGGTTTTCTTCCAGTTTGCAATAAGGCGCAGGCTGGACATGCAGAGCTTCTCATTGTGTGAAAATATAATGTACTGGAATACAGAGATATGCCAATGGATTATAGTTTAAAAATCGCAGTGAAAAGCAAAAGTCAAAGTGTTTGCATATACTTGTAGGTGGGGGAATGAGCGATTGGGCTTCGCTGCTCCATAGTCTTTGAATAGCTGATCATTGTTGTTTCTTCATGTCCTGTGTTGAGGTGCTTTTACACGGGCTGATATTTGCCTATGTTTACCACCTATTATCGAGCGCCGATTAACAATACAGCTTGTATTCATCTTTCGTCCTCATACATTAGAATCTTGTTGGCGGCACATCATCTGTTTACACAGGGAGATGTGCTGCCGATTAGCGACCATTTTTACGGCCGCATAAAAGATCCGATCAGCCAACAAATGTCCATTTGCTCGTTCATTGGCTAATCGCTGTCCTGTTTACACAGACCTATGTTCAGGAACGAGTGTTCATACGAATTCTCATTTACCCTAATTTTGGCCCATGTAAAAGAGCTTTTACAGTCAATGGTATAGCTATAAAGGATCCTGGTGCCTAAGGGGGCCAAAAGCCCCTCTGCCACACCCTCAAGCATCACCAGTATTATAAATGGCACATGGTGTAGGCAGGAAAGCTGTTATAGATTCTGCATTGGGGCCAAGGACCTTTTTAAGTTACACCTCTTGTTACATTAGAAAAGGCACTTGCAGTCCTGTTGTACAGACTGTTGCTCTTATTAGTGAGATGCTGTGGAAACCAAGAAAAAAGGAGGATCAGCATATGTATTATTTGGGTAGAAATGGGATTTTAAGCCATATTAAAATGCTTGTTATTGTAAAGGGAACCGGTCATTACTTTTGTCCCCCTCGCACCCTCTAACATCGCTAGATAGGTGTAGGATACAAGTTTTATCATACCGATCCTACTTCAAGCAGCTCTAGGAAAGTAAACTTTTAATCCTCAAATGTCACATGCTAATGGATGCGAAGTGTCCGGCTTCTCGCTGTAAACCCTCCCCTCTGCTCTTGTGTGACCACTCTAGTGGGCAGCGTATTATAAGGGTATGTTCACACGGCAGCCTCCGTTACGTCTGAAATTACGGAGCTGTTTTCAGGAGAAAACAGATCCGCAATTTCAGACATAATGGCAAGTGCAGGCGCTTTTCGCTGGGTCCATTACGGACGTAATTGGAGCTGTTTTTCCATGGAGTCAATGGAAAACGGCTCCAATTACATCTCAAGAAGTGACAGGCACTTCTTTGACGCGGGCATCTTTTTTACGCGCCGTCTTTTGACAGCGGCGCGTAAAAAAAATCCCCGTCGGCACAGAACATCGTAAAGCCCATTCAAATGAATGGGCAGATGTTTGCCAACGCTTTGGTGCCATATTTTCGGACGTAATTCAAGGTTAAAACGCCCGAATTACGTCCGTAAATAGGGTGTGTGAACATACCCTTAGGCAGAAGACCGCTCGAGCCATCACTTAAGAAAAGCGGGGAGGGTTTACAGCGGCGAAAAGTAGTAACAGACTCCCCTTCACTAAAAATAACATCATAAGAGTTGTAATACATTCACTGAGGAGATAGCCATCACTATTAGTTGAACCAATGTAATTGGGAATGGACAGTATGTGAAAGAAACTGGAAATCTACTTGCACTGGGTTTTATATTGCTTAATATAAATATATTAACTTAAATGGTAAATTTTATGCACTGATAAATTATACAAAAAAAACAAACACAAAAAATAAGATCTCACACAGCCATGTCAAAGGGAAAAATAAAAAAGTTATGACTAGCAATTATAAACTAGCAATTTAAACATTAGAAATAAATCAATAAAAGAAAAAAAAATTTGAACTACAATCCGTGTCCCAGTAAAATGTAACACATCTATTTTCGTTATGTCTGGGTTTTGATGGGTTAATGAACCAATTGACAATGACAATGCCAAGACTCCCGATCTGCACGCTCCTGCTTCAGACACAGCCTTATATGGTACCTGGGATTTACCGTGTCTGGGATTCAAGGCTTGAGAAATACATCCTCTACTATAATCACTATGACCGTCTATGGAACCTATGGTGACTGCTTTATGTGCAGCTATAGCAAGGACAGATGTCTGTTGTGAGGAATATTTAAAGATTTTTTTAAAGAAAATTTTTAAAAGCCTTAATAATAGGTGGTTTTCTCACTCTCATAGATTTGTGAACATGCAGCATCATATAATAATAGTAAGTACAATGCACATGTAAAACAGCATGACATAAAATGATTCCTATCTCTATAGCTTTATCTCATTTAAGTTCCTCCGGTTTTGAAGCTGGCGGACAACCTCCAACAGTGTAGCAAATCAGATTGAGATTAATCTAATAAAACGTGATTAAAAAAGAAATCCAAATCCAAAAATTAGAGTCTGTAAATTATTCAAGTAGGCAAAGAAGACTCATGGATATTACTACGGGGGGGGGGGGGGGGGCACATAATTACAGGGAATCTATCAGCATAAAAAGACCTAATGAGGTTTTTTTTTATAATATATTTTTGCTCATTTTCTTTTCATTTTCTGTCACTTTCTACATATTTTTTTTTAAACAAATACTTAAATGCAGTTTTTACGCAGGTCAGTGAGCCTCACAAAATACTGACACTTGCTGTTCTGTAGAGATCACTTTTTAGCAGTCATCTAGTTTACAACAAGGTGTAAAGGGTTTGCCTGACAGGTTCTGTGTCGACGCCCGGGGTTAATCAGCCCTCATCAGATCCAAGGTCTGCTAGAGTGACGCGATCTGTTACCACTCAGGCTTGCAGGCTGAGGAGAGGGAGAACCTATCACAGCCTGGCCTAACGTTTCTAGCTCCCGCCCTTGGTCTATTTATACCCTCACTTTCAGCTTCTTCCTTGCCCGTGACTGTCTGGTTTCCTGGCTCTGCTATTCCTGCTATATACCTGATTGACCGCTGTACCTTTTGACCCTGGCTTGCCTGACTATTCTCCTGCTCTGTTTTGCTACTACGTACTCTCCTGGTTTGATTTGGCTCGTTCACCACTGCCTGTTGCTCACGGTTTTCCGTGGGCAACTGCCCTTACTCCCCTTTGCTTCTGTGTGCCCTTGTCTTGTTTGTCTGTCTTTGCACTTACTGAGCGTAGGGACCGTCGCCCAGTTGTACACCGTCATTTAGGACGGGCCGTGCAAGTAGGCAGGGACTGAGTTGCGGGTAGATTAGGGCTCACCTGTCGTCTCCCCACCCCGTACCATTACAGCAGGCTAACAAAAACAAAAAAAAGAGTACCATCTCTATTATAAAGCCGGAGGCAGATAACAAAGGATAACACCATTGACAATAGACGCTGCTCCTTCCTGTATCTCTGCACATGTGACAGAGCATGCCCACAACACTCTCAGATAGAAGTCAATAGGAGGTCTTATGTTTATGTAGCTGCTATAAAGCAAATGGAACTGTTCACAGAACAGGAGTTCAGGCAAGATGGCTGCCCCCATAATTATGACAAAGAATAAAATAAATATACAATCCGAAAATAACAGCGTAGAAACACAGTTTGTTTCAGTATAGATTTTTAGTCAGTAAACCAATAAGGTGGTACATAGTCTTTAAGATTGACATTAAACATAAATAGAAGAAAAAACATTAGCGATTGTTCTGTTAGGGCTTCAAAATGGCTGACAATAGTCACATAGTTCCCACATACATTGGGGGTCAGAAACTGTTTTTTCTTATGTTGTATGATCAGATGTAAAGCTGAGAGGTTCTTTAAACAAATGAAGGAGCAAATAACATTTGTAGGATAGCATAGAGTATGTTCACACTGATGTCATGGCTTCTGTGTTGATGTGCCTTATCGAAACGGCGACCGATAGACCCGATTGACGTAGGAGGTCCATCAGTGTTTCTGTTGAGGGTTCTGTGGCATTGAAGTCATCGATAGCTCTGCATGCTCCCCTATTTTTGCAGACAAATATAACTAAACCCATGACAGAAGCTCAGAATGTCAGAGGGAAAAGAGCCATAGTTATTCTCAGACTAACCAGCATTTGAGTTTAAAACCGGAAAGCTGGACTACTCGATTGGTTATCTTTCTGAATGTGAGTTTCAGTCAAACTATTACCGGCAAATCTTCATCAAAATATGAAGAGACCTTTCAAAGATTAAGTAATTTATCAAAGTGTGGTTCATTACTTCTCTTGAAACCCATGATGCCACCAAGACCTAGAAGCATAAATTGCCTTTGTACAAGAACCTAGCGCATGATGAAGGGGCTGTGTGGAGTTTAAAAAAATTATAAAAATAGTCCTCCTTTCTTTTCCAGAAACAGCGCCACACTTGTCTGTGGGCTCATGAACAAGATACAAACGCAGAGTGTTGCTGTTTGTGGGGAAAGCGCACCTTTAAATATTTTTCCATCCTATTGAATCCAGTCTCTGTTTTACTTGCATTTGCTGTGACATTTACGGTTTCTTCAGACATTCAACAAGCATTCCTTGGTACTGAACAGCATAGGTGTAACTATGTTCACATAGGCCAAACAAGAGCGGGGTGACAGACCAATACTATGGACTGATTTACTTTTACCCTTTTGTCTCTTCGTCCTGAAAGTATTATTGTACCAGTTTAAAGGAACAGTGTCATGGCAAATAATTTTTTTTATATGTTAAAGATGTTAGTGCTTTAATAAAAACGTTTTTATTCATTTGTGTGTTTGTGTTTTACTTTTTCTTATTTTTACACTTTTTCTTCCCTATGGGGGCTGCCATTTTTTGTTCCATTTCTGTGTGTGTCGATTAACGACACACACAGACATGGAGTACGGCAGCCACAGTCCCATAGGGACTGTGAACGGCTCCCGTCCCATTCACGTCCGTGTACGGCGTCATTTTATGTGCAGCAAAAACTATAGTTTTTCTGAAATAAAGAACTTTCTTTTCTTCTCTTTATGCAATTTTAATGGTCCCAAAACCCAATGAAAAATCTGTAACCGGGCCCCCCACATATTTGTACCCCCTACAGCTCCCCTGCTTCAGGCACCAGGACCTACATAAGCGCTGTTCATGGCACTGCCTACATAAGCGCTGTGGCACTGCCCACATGGGCGCTGTGGCACTGCCCACATGGGCACTGTGGCACTGCCCACATGGGCACTGTGGCACTGCCCACATGGGCACTGTGGCACTGCCCACATGGGCACTGCCTACATGGGCACTGTGGCACTGCCTACATGGGCACTGTGGCACTGCCTACGGGGGGGGGGGGCACTGTGGCATTATCTAAGGGGGGCACTGTTGCACCAGGCCCTACATAAGCGCTGTTCATGGCACTGCCTACATAAGCGCTGTGGCACTGCCTACATAAGCGCTGTGGCACTGCCTACATGGGCACTGTGGCACTACCCACATGGGCACTGTGGCACTGCCTACAGGGGCACTGTGGCACTGCCTACATGGGACATGGGAACTGTGGCACTGCCTATGCGGGGGGGGGGCACTGTGGCATTATCTAAGGGGGGCACTGTTGCACTGCCTACGGGGGGGCACTGTGGCATTATCTACTGGGGGCACTGTTCCACTGCCTACACGGGCACTGTTGCACTGCCTACACGGGCACTGTTGCACTGCCTACATGGGCACTGTGGCACTGCCTACAGGGGGCACTGTGGCACTGCCTACAGGGGGCACTGTGTGCAGTGCCGCAATGCACGACATAGGCAGTGTGTGGCACTAATTACAAGGGGCACTAAGTGTGGCACTAGCTGCGCTGATTTTAACGCTACCAGTAGTGGTTCGCACATATCCACTAGCTTAGATCTTTTTTTTATTAGAGCTTATAATATAAAGGGCTAGGCTGGTAAATAAGTGTTTTTTTATGCTACAAGTAGTAGTCTGCAGAGGGTAGCTGGAGCATGGCAAAAATAACTTGGTTTGGAAACTCCCCTTTAAAAATCCTGCGTTTGCCGCTGCTACCAGAGGTGACAATTCCTGATAGGCCACCAGCACATCCACCCCTTATTGCAAGATGGTAACTGGTCCCTATTGCTGGGTGCAGGGAGATTTATTTATTTCTTTTCATGGAAGTGGGGTCTAGTCGGAGAGGTAATTTGTCCTCACCAGAGATATTCTTTACTATTTGATAAGTATAAAATAATAACTATCATCATCGACCATGTGTTACAGGAAACAATAACCCATGTGCAGCCTTTAGAAAAATACATTGTGCCTCATTTATCAAAACTCTCTAAAATAAAAATTGTCCCTATTGCCCGTAGCAGCCAATCAGAGCTCAGCTTTCATTTTAAACTGCTGTGGAAACATTAAAGTTGCACTATGATTGGTTTGCTTTGGGTAGCAATGCCTGTTTTCCTGTTAGATGGTTTGATACATGGGGCCCAGTATATAGATTTGTCTTTAGTTTATAGGTACATTATGAAATATCATAAACCGTTTCTTTTTTTTTGTAACGTGCCATTTTACTGATGTTTATTAGTATTCTTTTAACACAAGATAATAGCTCATACGCAAGTCCAAGGTAACGCGTTTATGATAGATTGAGGCATGCAGTACAATACATTTCTTTTCTATGGTGATCAGCTCATACAAGCTCATGCTTCACTACTCAACAAGGTCTGTAATCTGTTTCATTATCTCACAAGTCCTCTACGTTTGGCGAAAATTTCATAGGAGGATGGCCGAGTGTCAGTGTGCCATCTGCTCGGCTCTTAGACGGCAAGTCTGAGCAGCATATTGGCATTTATTTCTACCACATCAAGCGTATCTTGTCTGCACAGTGATGCTGTTTTTGGCATTAATTTTCTGAAACTCTGCATGATGAGCGAGATTCATCTAGAAGCCGAGCTCATTGTTTTTTTTTGATGTTTCATAGCCATTGTTTATTTACACAAGTTATACATGTACATGTAGTCACATATAGATGAGAATATTCTATCCCTTCAATTGATTTTAAGTGAATGGCCATCCTCACACCATTTTTTTTCATTCTAAATAGGTCCCAAATTCTGTGCCATTTTCTTTTTTTTTCTATGTATATAATGGTCTCAGTTCTGTTTTTCTGATACATGACTCAAATCCCCTGCAATGACCGAATTAAATTCTGTCTGTCTGCAGCCACCACTAGGGGGAGTTTACTTAGATTCAGTAAATAAATTAGTATGCAGCAATCTCCTATGCTCCCTCTAGTGGTTGCTCCAGACAGTTAAAAATTTATATAATTTCACTTTGTTTATGAAGCGGATTTGGAGCTTTGTAACAGTCAAACAGAGCTCCGACTGCTTTTAAGAATATAGCATGAAATTAACCAGGACAGAGTGTAGGTTAAAGGTGGACATTTACTTTGAGTTCACTTTCTGACTCCAGCTGTTGATCACATACATAGTTAGAAAAGGGTTGTGAGTTAATGAGATTAGTTAAAACCATATTTACTAACATTGCACTGTACTTTGTTGTGGAATTTCAATGCGGGTTCCACAACCAGAATTTTGCAACAAGTACGTGATGGCTGTATATCTGAGGCATCGTTCACATATGCGCCAGGGTCCCGTTCCGTCTGACTTTTCCGTCCATAGGTTTCCGTTTCCATCACCATTGGTTTCAATGGTGACGGATCCGTTGCAAATGGTTTCCGTTCATCTCCGTTGTGCAAGGGTCATGTCTTTTTGACGGAATCAATAGCGTAGTCGACTACGGAACGGAGCCCTGACTGACGCAGATGTGAACGAAGCTTAATAATACAGGCTTTATGCAATTTAATTATTACTTTTTAACACCCGATAGTCGCAGAATTCAATATTTTCATACATCTTTGTAAATATCTTCCCAGAATACCTTGACTGGCATTAATAACAGACATCACAATTGAAGTTTCTGTCAATTTAGTTGAGACAGGACAATCCGCACATATACGATACATATAATATATGAAAAATTATTATATAAATACAAAATATACATATATATATATATATATATATATATATATATATATATATATATATATATATATATACACACACACACACACATACACACATACACACATACACACATACACTCTCGCTATTGGATAAGCAATTTATTTTTATTGCTGTAGACTTTTGGCGAACTACAATCCTCTAGAGCATCTTTTGTTATATTTTCATAAATAGAATTGTCATATCCTTTTTAACCTTTTTGCAGAAGAAAAACATCTGTTTTGTATTTTATGTTTTAGACCACAATAGGCATTTTGCCAGTACTCCATAGTACAGCTTCCTTCCTAACAATGAATGAACAAATCCATCTGAAACATAAGACACCCCGTCTTCAAGGTCCACATTCTACCTCTAATTTCACCAAACGTCCACTCACTGGCCCATAATTCATGTGCATTTATAAAATGTAAGCAGCCCGTCCTAAAGGCACCAAGTGGCAATTACCTTCTACATTAAGGCTCTATCTATCTATCTATCTATCTACCCCCCCCCCCCACATATACACACACACACACAAACACTGGAGCAGATTTATTCTAAATACGCCAGAATTCAGGCTCTAATTGAGCCATAATTGTGGCATACAAAAATACATTTATTTTTTTTACATGCTCGACAAGGGGGCATGGCTTATTGGGATTAGTGTGTGGTTTAACGGGTAAGCGGTATGGCCTACAATGTGGCACCGTGAAATGTGTCTAGCGCCAAATTTATCATACAGCATGCACTACTTTTATAAATCTGGGGTATTTTCTGACTGCCTTGTACAAATATACACATCTAAAACTTATAAAGCATTAGTAAATCTACCTCACTGTCTATTATAAATCACATTAAAACGGAGGGAAACCCTAAAGGAAGGCGTTTGCATTGCCAGCTACCAAGGTGTACTTGCAGGATCGGACTGGCCCACCAGACTAACAGAGGGATCTCCGACTCACACAATAATGGGCTCCAAAAGATCAGCAGAACACAACCTTACTTAGAGCTGACATTGGAGCCAATATCTTGCGACTAGGATTTATTTTTTTATGGGTTTATTTACAAATTAGCTATTTGGCCTTACTGATGATATGATCTTTGTGGGCAATGATAACATGTAATTAAAAGTGGACTTGCTAATGTTCTGTTTATGGAGGATGGGCCCTCAGAATAATTTTCTCTGGTGGGCCCAAGGAACCCTAGTCAGACACTATTCACTATTCCAACAAGGGCCCATATATAGAACTAAGTGCTCTTGCACACGACTGGGATCGGGCCATGAAAAACGGTCCGAGTGTCGGCTGGATTTCCCGGCCCGACCAGGGTACGGGTGAACGGGACTCCTGGCATCCTAGACCGTTTATGATGCTAGGAGTTCCTGCCTTCCCGTGGATCTGCTGGCCCGATCTCGGTCGTGTACAAGAGCACTAACAAACATAAGGTTGACAAACCTTCAGAAAGGAGATGGAGAAAACATATTCATTTACTTGTAAGCGCGAGAGTGAATAAGCAACTATGAGACACCACATTGAAATGACAACCTAGTTTCTTCCTATTCCCAGTTACAGTAGAAGTGCAGCTGTGGAGCAGAAACTGCTGCTCTGACAAGTGAAATACTGTGAAAAGTAGGATTACATTCATGAACACATGTGAACTGTTGCTATTTCAGCGATGATGCCCTTTTCATGTTATATTTGGGCATTGGGGTAGATTGATGTTTTATAGTCATGACCAGTTTTCTAATGACAATCTGATTTAGTCGTAAGAGAGATTGCGAAATGTGTTTTTAACATTACCTCCCCCACATTATCTCTTTGAGAGTCCCTACCATGATCTGTTTTTACAGTGCCATTGTGATCCGGCACAAGTTATCTAGAGAGATGATACAGATATAGTAATAGCAGCTGGCTTTTGGAAGCGGAGCTCTGATCAAAGGAACTAAAAGTGAATCTAAAGCTGGTCCTAGACACAAAGATTTACCTCCTATTAGATGAGCATTCCAATATTTTCTTAGTGTCTGGATGATTGTTCTGAGTATATATATATATATGCACACACAGATATTTTTATGGCATCTAAACAGTCTTCCCATAGACAATCATTGCATTATTTCAATACATGCTTTGCAATATATAGGAAATGTGTGGCTAACTTTTTGGTAAACACAGTTAAAACACACAGTTTAATATAAAATGCAATATATAATATAACATCGATAAAGAGAGGTCCATTACAGGAAGGAAGAAGTCACGTCTTCATACGATGTACATACCATTGTAGCAACTAATCATCCATCACATCTCCAAACCATTCTTGGCTTTCCTTACAAGGACCCAATGCCTTTAGATATTGCATTAATCCATGTTAAATACTGCCATTTGTGACCCCTCATATAGAAGTTTGGCACTACCATACACCCTTCAAAACAGAACGGACAGGAAACAAGCTCTTAGGCAACAGCTAACTTGACCAATATAGGAACATCTATTGTACCCTAGGAGCAGTGCAGAGATTGATCTCTTGACATGACCACAGGACTTCTCCTTAGGAGAATAAAGGGGCTCTAAGGTCTTGTAACGTGGTCACTTTCTACTGATTGACTAAAGGGGGATTACTGAGGGAATGGAATCCCTCATTAGCATATAGGATAAGCTATAGGTGATAGTAGTGGTTGCTAGATGCCCTACTTTATAGAGGTCTGTCCTGGTGACAGATCCTCCTTATAAGTACTCAACCGAAGTAGTTCTTCTGGGATACAGCTATGTAAGCCTAAAGCTGGCCATACGTTTCAGACCGCTATCGCCCAAACGGTCGGCCGTTCCTGCTGAAATCGGCAGGTTTGGCTGACCTGCATCTAATGCGTATGGCCACCTTAAGAGTAGCTCTAATACAAGTTGATTCTTGTGAGGGGTACTAAGCAGTCCAAAGTGTAGAAATTTAGAAGCCGCAACCCCTTCCTCATAGCTTGTGATTCACGCCATCCTCAAATAGTAAATGGACATCGGCATCTTTATTGGAAAAAAGAGGTGCATGAGGCTTGAGAGAGGCTCATCTGTATGGGGCCAGTTTTGTATGCCCTTGTAATTGACATGAATTAAAGGGGTTGTCCCAAGTTGACTCAAATTTTTTTTTTTATACATTCTAAGCAGGAAATGAATTTTAAAACATTTGGTGTTAAAAAAAATTAAAATTCATTTCCTAAGTGCCTTTTTTTTACACTTGATAACTCAGCAAGTGCTGGTTATCTTTTCTAATAAGGGGCGTGAGCGGCTCGATGTCAATCAAGCCGCTCCGCTCTGCAGTGTGCGCGCTCCCGATGTTGCTAGATACTGTAGTTCTAGCAACATCGGGAGAATGTTCGTCTCAAGCGGGCATGGTAAGCCCGATTGAGACGAACTTACCGTGAATGTACTGTACACTACACTACATTCACCCCGTTTCGGCAAGCCACTTTTCCCTCCCCCACCCTGTCACTACATTTTTGTACCCGCCGCATCGGTGCTGCATCAGCACCCGGCGAACAACTAAAAATATATAAAATAAAATAATAATCACCTAAGACGTTCTAACGGCGCTCTGAACGGTCCCGTCACTTGCCATCTTCCTTCTTCTTGGCGCCGCTCGCATTCATAGTAACAATGCGTTGTGGCGCAGATGACGTAATCATATCAGGCCCACGTGATTACTTCATCTGCGCCCACCGCTCTGTTATTGTGAATGGGAGAAGAAAAGTGACGGGACCGTTCAGCTCTTCGTGGGAACGTCTTAGGTGAGTTTATTTTTGTATGTATGTTGGTATGTATGTATGTATGTATGTATGTATGTATGTATGTATGTATGTGTGTATGTATGTATATGTTTTCTTGTATGTATGTTGTCATGTTTGTATGTGTATATGTGCATGTATGTGTATATGTGCATGTATGTTTGCATGTATGTATGTTTTCATGTATGTATGTTTGCATGTATGTATGTTTGCTTGTATGTATGTTTGCTTGTATGTATGTTTGCTTGTATGTATGTTTGCATATTTGTATGTGTATATGTGCATGTATGTGTATATGTGCATGTATTTTTGCTTGTATGTATGTTTGCTTGTATGTATGTATGTATGTATGTATGTTTGCATGTATGTATGTATGTTTGCTTGTATGTTTGCTTGTATGTATGTTTGCTTGTATGTATGTTTGCTTGTATGTATGTTTGCTTGTAGGTATGTATGTTTGCTTGTATGTATGTATGTATGTATGTATGTTTGCATGTATGTATGTTTGCATATATGTATGTTTGCTTGTATGTATGTTTGCTTGTATGTATGTTTGCTTGTATGTATGTTTGCTTGTATGTATGTTTGCATATACGTATGTTTGCTTGTATGTTTGCTTGTATGTATGTTTGCTTGTATGTATGTATGTTTGCATGTTTGTATGTGTATATGTGCATGTATGTGTATATGTGCATGTATGTTTGCTTGTATGTATGTATGTATGCTTGCTTGCTTGTATGTATGTATGTTTGCATTTATGTATGTTTGCTTGTATGTATGTTTGCTTGTATGTATGTTTGTATGTGCATGTATGTGTATATGTGCATGTATGTGTATATGTGCATGTATGTTTGCATGTATGTATGTTTTCATGTATGTATGTTTTCATGTATGTATGTTTGCATGTATGTATGTTTTCTTGTATGTATGTTGTCATGTTTGTGTTTTCATGTATGTGTTTTCATGTATGTATGTTGTCATGTTTGTATGTGTATATGTGCATGTATGTTTGCATGTATGTATGTTTTCATGTATGTATGTTTGCATGTATGTATGTATGTTGTCATGTTTGTATGTGTGTATGTTTTCATGTATGTGTTTTCATGTAGGTATGTTTGCATGTATGTATGTTTGTATGTATGTTTTCATGTATGTATGTTGTCATGTTTGTATGTGTATACGTGCATGTATGTTTGCATGTATGTATGTATGTTTGTTTGTATATATGTCTGTATGGCCATGTATGATACTGTCTGCTGGCACCCTGTATCTAAGCCAACTTTGCCGCAGGCTTCTATACATGGTATAACAGTCAGTATCACACATGAAAGTGAAAGTAAGCCTACGACATGTTTTATTTCATTATTTTTTTTATATTTTTGATTTTTTACAGGTTTGGTGTTTGGACTACGTCGGTTTCGAGGACTACTTAGATGACGCTTTTTTTTTCATCAATAAAATGGTTAATGAGGGTTGTGTTGGGGGTGCTTTATTTCAATAAAATATTTTATCTATATCTTTGTCTTTTCTTTTCAAGTTTTATTACTATCACTTTAGTAATGGCCGCTGTCTGAGTGACAAGGTCCATTACTAAGGGGAGGCTTAGTGTTAGCCGGTACAGAGGCTAACACTAAACACCATTATTACCCCGGTACCCACCACCACCAGGGGTGCCGGGAAGAGCTGGGTACGATCCAGTACCCGACCATCTGTTGTGATGGTCGGGTACTGGGGCGGCCGCAGGCTGGTATTATGAGGCTGGGAAGGGCCAAAAACAGTGGACCTTCCCACCCTTGTAATGCTAGGCTGCTGCTGCTGTGTTGTATCTGGCTGGTTATAAAAATGGGGGGGACCCCACGTCATTTTTTTTTATTATTTATTTATTATTTTTATTAAAAAGACATGGGGTTCCACCCAATTTATCATAACCAGCCACATACAACACAGTGTTATTAGCCTGGGAATGTACTAAACCAGTGGCCCCTCCCACCCGTGTAATGCCAGACTGCTGCGGCCTTGTATATGGCTGGTTATTAAAAATGTGGGGGACCCAACGTCTATTGTTAAATTTTACAAAAAAACGACGTGGGGGTCCCCCCCATTTTTATAACCAGCCCGATACAACACAGCAGCAGCAGCCTAGCATTACAAGGGTGGGAAGGTCCACTGTTTTTGGCCCTTCCCAGCCTCATAATACCAGCCTACGGCCGCCCCAGTACCCGACCATCACAACAGATGGTCGGGTACTGGATCGTACCAAGCTCTTCCCGGCACCCCTGGTGGTGGTGGGTACCGGGGTAATAATGGGTGGTTAGTGCTAGCCTCTGCACTGGCTAACACTAAGTACCGCCTTAATAATGGACGCTGTCAATCAGCCAACTGCCATTATCTAGGCACTAATAAAGTTTGAAAAAAAAACACAAAGACAATTTTTTTTTATTGAAATAAGAAATCCCCAACAAAACCCTCGTTAACCATTTTATTAAAATGTGAAAAAACGTAGATCTACGCAGTAGTCCAACGAATCGAAAGACGTAGTCCAATCGGTACATCAAAATCTGCAACAACATAAAAAAACAGTTATCAATGTGAACAATACCAATACTTATACTCACCTACACACACACAAACAACCACACACAAACATATACACAAACACATATAAACACACACCCATATATTACACAAACACACACATATACACACACACATATACACACACACATATACACACACACATATACACAAACACATGTACACAAACACACCCATATATACACAAACATATATACACACACACACATATATACACAAACACACACACATATACACAAACACACACGTATACAAAAACACACACAAACATATACACACAAACCTATACACATGCACAAACACACCCATATATACACAAACACACACACACATATACACACACACATATGCATACATATACACATATGCACAAACACACCCATATATACACAAACACACACATATACACACACATATACATATACAAAAACACACAAACATATACACACAAACATATGCACAAACACACCCACATACACAAACACACACACACATAAACACACACACAAACATATACACAAACACACATATGCACACAAACATATACACAAACACATGTACACAAACAAACCCACATATACACAAACATATACATATATACACAAACACACCCATATATACACACACACACATATACACAAACACACCCATATATACACAAACACACACACATAAACACACCAAAAAAGCACACACACATATACACACAAACATATACACACAAACATATGTACACAAACACACCCATATATACACAAACACATACACAAACCCACACATATACAAAAACACACACACACACACAAACATATACACAAACACACCCATATATACACACACACAAATATACACAAACATATACACACAAATACACCCATATATACACTCACACATAAACACACACACATATACACAAACACACCCATATATACACAAACACAGACACACACACACACACACACACACACACACACACACACACACACACACACACTTACCTTTAGCGGAGCGCAGACTTCTCGCGACGGGTGCCTTCCACTTCATCTCCTTGCATCTCCTGCGCATGCGCCGAGATGCGCCGAGATGCGCGTTCATGAGTAAATGACATCCTCTGCTCCGGACGCAGAGGATGTCATTACGCATGCGCGGCCACCGCTAAAGGTAAATAGCGGTGGCCGGGAACCTAGGCAACGAGCAGGATACAAAGAGGGACCGACCGCAACTTCAATCAACGATATCAAGAAAACGACATCGCTGGACGACGGACAGGTAATTAGAATTCTTCTTATTTTTACATGGGGGAGCTAACTAGCACCATTTATCAACTTGGGACAACCCCTTTAATAGTGATCTTTTGTTACGATTTTGTTTTCTGTCTTTTAACACAAAATACAGGCTCTATATAATACTGCTAATACTTGAAGAGGTTTTGCCACTACTTTATTATAATCCATGTAATAAAATAAAAAATTATAATAAAATTATTTAATAAAAAAAAATAAATATATATATATATATATATATACACACACATTTTTTACTTGAAAAGAGCTGTACTTAAATTCTATACTTTGATAATAATTTATGTTTCCAGTTATTTTATTAGGAGTGACTTAGTCAGTGATTTGCCATAAATCTCCGTCCAGACGTCAGCATGTTTGTTTCCCATTGAGTGTATTAATGGTTGTAACCTCCTTTTGATCTGTCTTGCCAATTTGGCTTGTTCTGTCTTTGTGTGCGGCAGTAATGTTGGTACCTTGTTGTCCCTTTGATTTGTTGCTGTCAGGAGACCTCCACACTGTGATACAAAGCCTCATACTGACAGAACACAGCCAGGTTCTTCCCACCTTCTTACAGAATAAAGAGGCTTTGTGGCCACAGGCTTTTAATTACATATAAAAGACTAACAATTACTGTATTTTATTGCTGGAAGGATCCTTTTCTTTCTTGAACAGACCAAAAAAGTTGCATTCATGGAGTCGCTGGGTCTGTAGAATGGATTGTCCTTATGTTTTTGAAAAATTGAACATACCATATAGGGAAATATTTATCAAATACATTGACTACATTTTCTGACTGAATATTTTATTTTCCATTCTGAGCTTTAAAGATGAGTCTATTGAATTATACCACCAGGCTTGTTGGGTATGGGCAAACATCCCACAATTGTCACAAAAGAAAAAAAACATTGAATGGTTTACAGCTTTTTTATATCGGTGTAGAAAAAAGCTTTCTATGTGATTTAAAGAAACAATGTATGACTGTGCCGTAACAGTGGAAGTCAATTTGCAATATTATTGGTCCTCATACGGAGCCCTGGGCAGTGCGCCACGTATCATCGGGCAGCTTACTTGTCTTGGGTGCAGACAGGCTGGGTATCACACAACCCCCCCTTGTAGATAGTGCCTCCCTATAAATTCCACCACACAGCGCCCCCCTATAGATAGCACCATACACAGCCCCCTGTAGATAGCGCCATACAGCCCCAAATCCCCCCTGTAGATAATGCCATACAGACCCCCCCTGTAGATAACGCCATACAGACCCCCTGTAGATAACGCCATACAGCCCCCCTGTAGATAACGCCATACAGACCCCCTGTAGATAACGCCATACAGACCCCCTGTAGATAACGCCATACAGACCCCCCTGTAGATAACGCTATACAGACCCCCTGTTGATAACGCCATACAGACCCCCCCTGTAGATAACGCCATACATACCCCCCTGTAGATAACGCTATACAGACCCCCCCTGTAGATAACGCCATACAGCCCCCCTGTAGATAACGCCATACAGCCCCCCTGTAGATAACGCCATACAGCCCCCCCTGTAGATAACGCCATACAGCCCCCCTGTAGATAACGCCATATAGACCCCCCTGTAGATAACGCCATACAGACCCCCCTGTAGATAACGCTATACAGACCCCCTGTTGATAACGCCATACAGACCCCCCCTGTAGATAACGCCATACTGACCCCCCTGTAGATAACGCTATACAGACCCCCCCTGTAGATAACGCCATACAGACCCCCCTGTAGATAACGCCATACAGCCCCCCTGTAGATAACGCCATACAGCCCCCCTGTAGATAACGCCATACAGCCCCCCCTGTAGATAACGCCATACAGCCCCCCTGTAGATAACGCCATATAGACCCCGCTGTAGATAACGCCATACAGAAACCCCCACCTGTACATATCGTCATATAGCCCCCCCCCCACAAAAAAAACAAACGCCTATAGTTTGTCCTACAAAAGACATGCATCCCCTATCCACAGGATAGGAGATAAATGTGTGATCACTGGCAGTGATAAGGAGAACCGAAAGTCCCCCGAAGTTCTCCATGACTAACCTCGGACTTCCGGCATCTGCGCAGTTCAATAAAAATGAAAGGAGCGCTGGTCACGCATGCGCACAAGCGTGACCGGTGCGCAAGTCATTTCTATGGAGCTGCAGACAGACCCCGGAAGTCCGAGGTTTGTCATGGAGAACTTCGGGGGACTTTCGGTCCCCCGTTCTCCTTATCGCTGCCAGTGATCACACATTTATCTCCTATCCTGTGGATAGGGGATGCATGTCTTTTGTAGGACAAACTATAGGCGTTTGTTTTTTTTGTGGGGGGGGGCTATATGACTATATGTACAGGTGGGGGTTTCTGTATGGCGTTATCTACAGGGGGGTCTATATGGCGTTATCTACAGGGGGGCTGTATGGCGTTATCTACAGGGGAGGCTGTATGGCGTTATCTACAGGGGGGCTGTATGGCGTTATCTACAGGGGGGCTGTATGGCGTTATCTACAGGGGGGTCTGTATGGCGTTATCTACAGGGGGGTCTGTATGGCGTTATCACACATGTATCCCCTATCCTGTGGTTAGGGGATGCATGTCTTTTGTAGGAACAATCCCTTAAGTGGCGTCGCGCTGTAGCAGCCATAGCGGCTGCTAGCGGAGCCTCCGGCCATGGGAGGGGGGGCCGTGCCGGCGGGCGAAGCGGGCCCCCTCATGCTGCGGGCCCCGTAGCAGCCGCTATGGCTGCTATAGCGGTAGTTACGCCACTGTACAACACATTTATTAAGCGGTAAAAGTCTCTTAATAAATGTGGTATAACGACCGCAGCCATACACCATCCGTCCGTCCTGCCCCACATCGGCCATAAAATAAAAAAAACACATACTCCCCTCACTGATCCACTTCTCCCCTCCAGGTCCCCTATTCACTCCAGTGCCCCTTATACAAGGTTCTAACGCTGCCTGGCGTCAGTATGTTGTATGAGAAGTGCTGAAATAAGTGGACCGGGAGGGAAGAAGAAGAGCATAAAGGTGAGAAATATATATATATATATATATATATATATATATATATATATATATATAATATAATTTTTTTTTTTTTTCTTTATTTCATTTTTTTGATGTTTAACTTTCCAATGTTGGGGGGTGAGGGGTGTCAAGGTTGGGGCAGAGAGTGAAATCTACGCCAGCTAGGGTCTGGCATAAATTTCTATTATTTATGCTAGTTTTCTGGTGGGCCTGCCCTGCCCCTTTTCCAAAGCTACAACCCCTTTCCACAAAAGTGGCGAGGGTGGTGCAAAAAGGCCAAAAGTGCAAATTGCAACTTTTGGGCACTCTTGCGACTTTTCTATGCCAGAAAACTGCCAGAAAAATGTTGATACATTAGCTCCAATGTAGCTGCATACTGTTAGAAGCTGCACATGTATTTATTCTTTGTATGTTTTTTTAATTCAAACCTCATACATCAGACTTCCACTGAAGCTAGTTCAGATAGCTATATTATTTACCGTCTGTATCGCAGATGTAAGACGTGGACCACCATGGCTCTACTGAACCGAGCTTAGATCACAATAGGATTCTTTGGTGATGGAGAACCCCCGGGTTAGGCCCTTTGTGGCCGTAATAAAGTTATCTTTATAAGAACATATTAAAGAGGCTCTGTCACCAGATTTTGCAACCTCTATCTCCTATTGCAGCAGATCGGCGCTGCAATGGAGATAAGAGTAACGTTTTTAGTTTTTTTTAAAACGAGCATTTTTGCCCAAGTTATGACCGTTTTTATATTTATGTAAATGAGTCTTTCTAAAGTACAACTGGGAGTGTATTGTGTTAGTTACATCTGGGCGTTTTTACTTCTTTTACTAGCTGGGCGTTGTGTATAGAAGTATCATCCACTTCTCTTCAGAACGCCCAGCTTCTGGCAGTGCAGACACAGCCGTGTTCTCGAGAGATCAGGTAAGTCGATGTAGCTACTTACCTGCAAACGCTGATGCTGCTGCAGAATCAACTGTAGCCTCTGGTGCCGATGTGTCCTCGCTGGTCCGACACGATGCAGGACCTGGGGCAGGAAGTGAGTGACGTCACAGCGTGATCTCTGGAGAACACGGCTGTGTCTTTGCACTGCCAGAAGCTGGGCGTTGTGGAGAGAAGTGGATGATACTTCTATACACAACGCCCAGCTAGTAAAAGAAGTAAAAACGCCCCGATGTACGCACATAATACACGCCCAGTTGTACTTTTACTTTAAACACGCCCAGTTGTACTTTAGAAAGCCTCATTTACATAAATATAAAAACGGTCATAACTTGGCCAAAAATGCTCGTTTTAAAAAAAAAACAAAAAAAAAAACGTTACTCTTATCTACATTGCAGCGCCGATCTGCTGCAATAGGAGATAGGGGTTGCAAAATCTGGTGACAAAGAAGAGAGGAAAGACTTGCATTACCCCAGCTTAACCGAGCAGTCTGTTGTAGTCTCCACTCACACAAAAGCTTTGTCGATGATTAGGGGAAACAATCATGAGACCAAAATAACTTTTGGATTATAATAGAAAATTTGAGTCCTATAACCTTCAATTTCTATTTACTGTAACTTGAGTATTTCATATCAATTGAAAGTGCTATTAGTGGTGCTTAGTGTTCCTTTTCTTGATGTGGTCTGATGCACAGAGGTTAGAGTTGTGGCTAGGTGGAAAAATACACGTGCATTATACTTATTAATACCATGTTCTTAATAACTGGTTACGACCTTTTCAAAGCAGATCTGTCCTATATTTATGCTGTCCTGTCTGAGAGCAGCATAAAGAAGTGACAGACACGCTGATTCCAGTTGGTCTGTTACTTATTAGTTAATGTTCTGTCATTTAGGGGAATTTAGAACTTGTACTTGTGGCGCCAACGAGTTCAAGTATATTCATATATCTAAATACATGATAACTGCTTACTACATAAAGGGGGTTTTGCAGCCACCAAAAATTGATGGCCTATCCTCAGGATAGACCATCAAAAGCTGATGGGTCAGGGTCTGACTTTGGAGACCCCAACCAATCAGCTGTTTTGAAAGGGCTGCAGCACTCGTACAAGCGCTGCCTCCCCTTCATTTCTTCTTGCTCACTGTGAATCGTCGACACGCACTCAGCGGCGATTCACATGTATTGCAGCCTTTTCTCCCATTCACTTCAGTAGAAGAAATAGCTACAATACCTGTGAATCACTGCTAAATGCGTGTCGGCGATTCACAGTGGGCAAAATGAAATGAAGGGGAAGCAGCGCTCATACCAGCGCTGTGGCCCCTTCAAAACAGATGATCGGCGGGAGTCAGACTTCGACGCATCAGCTATTGTTGGCCTGTCCTGAGGTTAAGTCATCAATTTTTAGTGCCTGGAATACCCCTTTAACATTACCTAATAAGTGACAGACTGCTAAAATCAGAGTATCTGTCTATCATTTATGATGCCCCTCAGACAGGGCAGCATAAATCTCTAACCAATCTGTTTTAATGTAATCTGCAAAGTTACTCTCCATTTTTCATCATCACCATCATCATCATCATCATCATCACCCATCATCCTTTTAAGCCCAAAATGTTGTTATGATTCATTTCTTAATATATCTTTATAGTCATCAGTTTTGTTGTACTGATACAAAGCTCCAAATTCTCTGCAAAGACTTCGATTTAAAACCTATTCTTTTGGCTGCCTGCAGCTGCCACTAGAGGGAGCATGGGAGCTTACGGAATACTGTTGTATTATTGAGCTCAATGTGCAACAGTATGCATTAAGCTGCCATGCTCCCTCTAGTGGTGGCTGAAGGCAGCTAGAACATTGCTTTAAAGGGGATGTCCCAGAATCCACAATTATCACCTATTCACGATTATGATTGTCTGATCGTTGGGGGCCCTACCTATCGCAATAATGGTGGCACTAAACCCCCATTGTCGACCACAGGAAGGGAAACAATGAATGGAGCGGTTTTCGAGTGCATCCGCTGCTCTATTTAATGTCTATGGGACAGATGGAAACAGCCGAGCGCTGATTGTAAGCTCTTGCGAGCAGGGCCCTCACTCCTCTTCTTTGAATTGTTGATTATTTTTGTTACTATGTAATGTCTAATTTCGTCTATACATGTTTCCTCTGAATTGTAAAATGCTATATAATTTAAAATTATTATTACTCTGTATTGTGGCCAAGATGTGTTG
This sequence comes from Rhinoderma darwinii, assembly GCF_050947455.1. NCBI lineage: Eukaryota > Metazoa > Chordata > Amphibia > Anura > Rhinodermatidae > Rhinoderma > Rhinoderma darwinii. The sequence goes on along the minus strand of NC_134690.1, from coordinate 361,498,898 downwards.
ACTTCTTTATTTCTCCCCCTATACTATACATCTATGAGCGTGCTGAAATCAGTTTGCCACCTGTAAGGCAAAAACGATAGCTGTTTTTACTGTCATCTTCTGGGTAATACCGGACTAGGTTAAAAGGGCACCACTGTTCTAGCGTAGTGGCCTGTGGAGGCAGTGCCCGCAATATAATTGCTGTTATAAGTATGTGTGGTGTAGTTTATAATTTTCAACTTCGTACCGACGTAATTTTACTCTAGTTTTTTGCTTTAAAGGGTATCTAAACGTTCGACAAATTTCTGTAATATCAGTGACATGTAAGAAGTTTTCATTGGTGGGGGTCCGAGAACTGGGACCCCACCAATCGCTAAAACGAAGTGGCAAAAGAGCTCGTGTGAGCGCTCAGCTGCTTCGTTTATGTTCGGCCTTTTCTGGAAATCAATGTAGCGGTGTACAGGCTCAATAGAAAGTCTATGAGCCCGTACTCCGATACATCGGCTTTCCGAAAAAAGCCAAACAGTAACAAAGCGGCTGAACGCTCACACGAGCACTTCTGCTGCTTCGTTTTAGCGATTGGTGGGGGTCTCAGTGCTCGGACTCCCACCAATCAAAACTTATGAAATGTCACTATGACATGTCAGAAGTTTGTTGAACCTTTAGTTACCCTTTATTGTAGTCAATGTACATACAAAAATGTTATTACAACAATATGGAAAATAATTCTGAATGTTTTCCCTTTTCAGAAACCCCAAAGCAGATAATCAAAAAATTTACAAAAAGATCAATAATGATGCCTCGCTCAGAATACAAAACATATCGGTCCTGGTGAAACAAATCAAGTCTTACTATCAGGTAATTTTGTTTCCTTCTTGATAACGCTTCTGTTTTTTTATTGGCAGCAATCCTTGTCATCGTGCTCCATATGTATTTATAAGGGATTGCCTCATCTGACAACCTTTTATCAGATTAAAGCCAGATGAGAACCGCCACTCCGACTTCAGAAACCGCTGGTGATTAGCTGTTATTCCAGGGGAGTCTGCGGCCAGCCATACACATCCCTTGCAATGTTGTATCATATGCGGCCATTTAAATGAATGGCCGTCCATGTAATACATTGGCAGGCCGGGTCCAACTGTGTGGCTCTAAGTTATTGAGGAGGGTCCTAAGCGGAAGACCCCCACCCATATGTGGATCAGACTACACAGAGTTTGTTATCATGGAGACACATAGCTCTGCATAGGAGCTTTAGACTTAAAAACTATAGGACATTTTACATCAAGACTATTTGCAAAGTTGTTTAAATTTTTATTTTGGATGCATTGGAATTATATATAAAAAAAATGTGGACATACCCTTTGACTGTTAACATATAAAATAAATATAAAAGTTTTACAAATTACAAAAATAAAAATGGATTTCGCCCAACTAAACTCCAAATAACCCATAAAAATGAATTATTTAACCAAACTAAGCTGTTTGTGGCCAAGAATACAGCGTGACCTCATGTTCCTTGTAAGCAAAGTAATGTTGTTTTTTTGTTACATGGCAATGGCATGTCTGTGTAATAGTGTTAGGATGTGAGGGGGATCTGGATAGCAGCCCTCTGCAGGGTACAGTAAAATATATTAAATTACATCGGCTATATTTTCTACAGTGCAGGAACGGATATAGGTGGTAATCTAATATACTTTTCCTTTTAAGTCTTAATCTGCTTTGAGGCCCATGTTTTCGTTTGGGTTTGTTCCACTAATTTTAGGGTTGTATGAATTGGTTATAAATTAAATGCACTAAAGTCCACTGAATGTTATTTTACGAATTGTCAGTAAAACATCAAAGGTGATCAGCAACCTGCATTTCCATCATGAACAAGGCTGTGGATCTTTGCCATATACTAGTCTATCTTTCTAAGGCTAGGTTCACACACTCCATTTTTAAGACCACGTTTTTCATGACACACACTGTGGTATATGATATTACCTGTGTCAGAAGATACTAATGTGGCCAAAGTGGTGCAGTGGACACCCTGCCCCTACAGCTGCAGTCCAGAGTGATACCTTCATGTACATGCAATTTGGTGCAGTTCTGGAGACTTCACTTAAAATTCTGTCCCCTTCAACAGCCAATCCCCCCCTCCCCCCCCCCCGCAACACGATTGTGAGTTGCCGATGGTTATCACGGCAGTCCGGAGGCCTAATGAAGGCCCCCAGGTCTGCCATGTTTCTGCTCCCATTAAGCCCTGCTTATTAGGAGCCAGTAAAAATGACATTTCATTGCAATACATAGGTGTTGCGGTATATTGTACCAACGATCAAATGATCACTTGAACAAGTCGACTAGGGGGACTAAAACAAAAGTAAAAATTACAGCCTGCAAAAAACAAGCCCTCACACCGTTCCATAGACCGTAAATAAATATGTTGTAGAAGTAGTACATCATAAAAAAAAATTAAATTTGCCATTAAAAACTACTATTCGTCCTACAAAAAATAAACCCTCGAAAAAATTTATGGCTTTTGGAACGTAGGGAGGAAAAAAACAAAACGTAAAATTGGCTGTGTTTTCAAGTGGTTAAACTCTGCTTTTCATTGAGTCTTGGTATCATTTTACACATGCGTATGAATAGCGGTGGGCCGGCTGAGACAACCCCTTAAGATGACCAGGGAGTGAAACACAAAGTGGGGCCATTTATTAAGACCTTACATAGAAAAGTAGCACATTTTGTCACACACCATATTTATACTAAAGTTTGCAATCTTAAAGTGGGCAGGGTTAATCATATAAAACACCAGTCTTAATATATTCCCCCTTATGTTTCCAGGAAAGGCATGAAGAATAGTCATTAAATACATTACTAAATAATATGTTGTGAGGTTAGGGTTAATCCGATGTACTTTTAGGTTTTGGTAAATGTTAGGGCTCATTCAGACGAGCGTGTTCCTTGTCCGTGTTCTGTGCGTTGAAATAACTGACAGAACACGGACCCATTCATTGAAATGAGACTATTCATACATGCGTGAGTTTTTACGCAGCGAGTGTCCGTTGCGTGAAACTCACTGTATGTCCTATATTGGTGCGTTTTTCTGTCTATGGGTGGGAGAAAAACCACAGACCGCACACGGACGACATTCGTGTGATGTCTGTGTTTCACGCATCAGTTGCAAAGAAATGCAGAGAATTAAAGAGAATAAAGAAAAGTGCTTGCACGGATGTGAAAAACATGCCACACGCAAAGCTCACTGATGCCATACGCAACACCGACTGATGGCACACAGACTTGAAATGTAGGAAAAACACTGTTTTTTACACGCACAAATCAGACACGCTCGTCTGAATGTAGCCTTACCGTACAGAAAGGGCAGTATTCATAAAACCATGTCCTGAAGTTTAAAGCACCAGCCATCAGCTGTGAGTGGCATGACTCATGCCGCTTACCACACATTTACCAGGAAATAACATTTATGTGATTTTGTGGAAGAGAGCACGGTGCCCATTACTGATTACAGGGATTACAGGGTTTGTCATCACTCGCTTCCTATGGAAAGCAAACATCTATTCTTATACATTATGATCAGATTATTTTTTAACTGATTTGTTGCTTTCTTACCATAGTCAAACACCTAGGCAGATAGGACACCAGAGGTGTAGAATAAAGCTCTTGGGTCCAGATTCCATACCTGCGCTCACCTCACTGAGAATGGTGCAACTGTGCAATGTTAGATAAAGGTTGGGGAAAGACATTGGCAAAAAAATTGGTGGGGACCCCCTTCTCTGATAGCGGTGTCCTATAATACATGGATAGCTTACACTGCACATAGACATTACATAATTATTGGCAGGTCTCGCTGATGTCAATAGGATCTCACAATCTAATGTATATGACGGCAGCCATGCTGTCCCCCAGTGTCTGCTGTTAAAGGAAACCAGGTTCAGCATGTTGGATTTTAACAGGCCCGATCCTTTCCGCAGAGGTATCTGAAAGATCCTTATCTCCTCTTCCTATGACCATAAACATGCACGCTTGATCGCCAGGTTTCTACTAGTTAGAAGTGTCTTACTGCTGGTTGTTTCTGGGAAGGCCTGGAAGGTACTGGTTTGTAAAAGTCCCTCGGTGGTGGAAGCCCCTGGACTTTTGTCCTCCCTATAATTCAGCCTTAACTGTATGAAATGATGTTAAAGATGCTCTGTCACCAGATCATAAGTGCCCTATTTTCTACATAATGTAATCGGCGCTGTAATGTAGATAACAGTGGTTTTTATTTTGAAAAACGATAATTTTTTAGCAAGTTATGTTCAATTTAAGATGTATGCTAATTTGTTTCTTAATACGCAACTGGGCGTTTTTGAACTTTTGACCATTTGGCGTTGTAAAGAGAAGTGTATGACGCTGATTGGTCATACACTTCTCTCCATTCATGTCCATTTGTACTCAGCACAGCATGATCTCGCGAGATCATGCTGTTCTGTCACATACACCCACATTAACTTTACTGAAGTGTCTTGAGAGTGAATAGACATCACCTCCAGCCAGGATGCGATGTCTATTCACACTCCCGACACTTCGGTAAAGTTTTTGTGGGACTTACTCACACAGCACAGCGTGATCTTGCGAGATTACGCTGTGCTGTCATTCACAGTGTGATCTCGCGAGATCACGCTGTGCTGTGATTTAAGTCCCACACAAACCTTACCAAAGTGTCGGGAGTTTGAATAGACATCGCATCCTGGCTGGAGGTGATGTCTATTCACTCTCAAGACACTTCAGTAAAGTTAATGTGGGTGTATGTGACAGCACAGCGTGATCTCACAATATCAAGCTGTGCTGTGAATACAGACGGACATGAATGGAGAGACGTGTATGACGCTGATTGGTCACTGATTGGTCAGCGTCATACACTTCTCTTTACAACGCCCACTTGGTCAAAAGTTAAAAAACGCCCGGTTGGGCATTAAGAAACTAATAAGCATACATCTAAAATTGGTCATAACTTGCTCAAAAATGATCGTTTTTCAAAATAAAAACCACTGCTGTAATCTACATTACAGCGCCGATCAGATTATGTAGGAGATAGGGCACTTATAATCTGGTGACAGAGCCTCTTTAAGTGCTTGTGTACATTAGGTAAGGTTGTATTTCTATATACACTATAATAGTGAAGTATTCATTTGTGTAGCCTGATATGTCATTATTCCATCATCGGGTCATCCAGGCCTAGGGGCTCAGTTGTGGTTGCGATTGATCTTGATGCACCACTGCCTATAAACAAGGTAAAGTTAATCAGGGAAAGTTTAAAAGCACAGTTTTAAAATGAAATTCTCCAAATTATGAGCGAAATTGCTGACAGATTAATTAGAATGAATAAGCAGTAGACTCTGGTGGATAAAATATCAAGGTGCCCATACATATTAGATGAACGTCGGCCGAACCCGGTGACCATCAAATGTGTATAGAAGTGTCCCGACTATCCTCCCCACATCTGCCGATAACCTGGATGTCTAATTTTAACATGCCCGATCCTTTGGTCTCACGGGAGATAACCGCTTCCGAAAGTGTCTGGCAGAGGCATATTCTCCTCTCCCCATTGATTTCACATATGTATGGTGGTATTGAGAGGAATAGCTGTCAACCGACCGCTATCTAAGGGTTATGACTTCGGTTTAATGTGTCAACAGTAATGTGATTTAGAACGGAATTGAATAATGTATATTTTAACTTCAAGTGAAGTTTCAGGATCTTGGTTTGAGACGTGTGCCACTACCAGACTTATGGACGAGAGCCGTGCTGTTTCTGGAAAAAAAACAGACCTTTTCAGAATCTCCTAAAACCCTTTTAGGGTTCACTGTGCATTTGAGTGACCACTTCTCTATATACAGTAGCAAACACTGAAAATCTTATCTAAAAAATGAGCTTTACATGTGCGTACTATCCGCTTACTAACCGAAGACTAAAACGTGGATTCCAAAATCACCGTGCCCATCATATATTTATGTTCATGAGTAGGCAAACTGCTTTTACTACTGATATTTATTCTCCCTTGCTTTATGTTCCAGGAAATGAAACAATAGACAAAAGTCTTGTTAGATGATCAGATTGACATGGGCTGCAGTGGGTTCCCCTGAGGCCTGTGCTCCATGACTCCCATCCCCCAGTAGGTCATGACACATATATGCTTTTCAATGAATGAATTTAATTATTTTTCCAGCAATATGAACAAACCACCTTCCTTACTCTTACCAGTACTCTACACTAGTATTGTGGGTTTAACGCTTTGTGGAAATGACAGTTATATTATAGTAAGTAGACACACTTGTCCCACTGGATTGTGCTAGACTTGTGGTACCCACATCCCCTTTATACCTTCCAGTGCAATTGGCAGATGTATAACCATCTCCGCTGGCAGAGCATTTATAAGAGAAGATGAAGGGACAATAGATTTTTACCTTCTGTACATCTGTGAATTACACTGTGATTACAAAAAATGATCAAATGTCATTTCTACTTTATTGACTACTATGGCTCAACTCTTAGCTAGACATTTGCTTTTTTTCAATAATTGATCCGCGTCAGCAATTTTCTAGCTTAACTACATCCTTTGCTTTGTCTTCTTTCTGGATGAGCTTCACACAGGAGTTTGTATTGATGACTAAGCTTCCATTAGTCAGTCTCAAGGAACAGAGCTCAGCCTGTTGTATTTTTGTAGCATTATATATCATATCCTTCATGAACAGGAATAAAGTTATTCATCTCTGACTGTATGAAAGCTGGTAACTTACTGGATCTCACTGGTTACGTTTCCAGTGTATGATCTGCACTAGGACCAGGAGGATAACAATGTGACAAGGCACTGAGTACCATTGTTTTACATTGAAGGAAGTAAAAGGGGAATTTGGAGTAGAGACATATTCGACTTTAAATAGGACTTGTCAGCTCTCTGGAAATGTCTGTTCTAGTAAATACTCGTATTTTCCATAAAATAACAAAGCATCTTCTTGTGTTCCTCTGTTATTCCTCTTGGAAATATATTAATAAATTGACAATTAGCAGTTAACATTTTCCATGTCAATAGGGTGTGTCTGACACTGTCCATTCAGTCTTGACAGTAGTGTCAGACTGTCTAGAGACATGCCCTATCCATAAGTGGTAACACCCAATTATTAATAAATTCATACATTTCCAAGAGGAATAACAGAGGAAGCACACAATGCAGAATTATAAGAAAAGATGGGCCAGAATTCTAAGTTGTAAGAAAAGATTGCCCCGGAGCGCCACAGCCCCTTTAATCAGCTGAACGTGGGGGTGCCAGGAGTCAAACCCTCACCGATCTGATAATGATGACCTATCCTAAGTATAGGATATCCATATCAAAGTCCTGCAAGAACCATTTGAAGATAACTCAAGGATTAATACATTACTTTTATATTTTATTCTCTTTTAACTTTTTATTTTGATAAATAAATGATAACAAAAAACATCTCACATCAGGACATTACATTGCAATAGCAAAAAAAAATAAAAAAATGCTCCTACATATTCCCCTTAGGCTACGTTCACATCTGCTAGGCTACATTCACATCTGCATCAGGGCTCCGTTCTGACGTTCCGTAGTCGACTACGGTATTCATCCCATCAAAACGACTGAACCCTTGCACAACGGGGACAAACTGAAACGATTGGCACCGGATCCATCACCATTGAAATCAACGGTGATGGAAACGGAAACCTACGGTTTCAGTTTGTATCAGTCAGGGTTCCGTTCCCGACGGAAAGCTCCGATGGAACGCCTGAACGGAGCCCTGACGCAGATGTGAATGAAGCCTTAGGCCCACCTATGTACCCTCCAGGGCAAGAATAATACACACCTATATTAAAACTAATTAAATAAAGGATAACTCTTTGAGAAAAAATAAAATAACTATTGAGCAGATAGTAAAGGACATCAAGATACCAGCATAGATCACAACCTAGCTAATGGCCATCTTCTATCTAGTCCATTTTTTCTAGTATCGTCTAATTTTAGGATTGATATATTACTAATAGTAACATTAATCTTTCCGTATATTTTTGTTTATCGAGGGATCTACAGACCTTGCACAAAAATGTGAGGAGTGTCTTTATGCAGTCTGTATCCTGCTGTATTCTGGATTTCTGCCACGCTTCTCATCTGTAATTGTGCTATTTGACCGTCTAGCTCCTTGTTTAATACAGATGGGATATGGTGGGGGTTGGGTATATTGAATGTCGCATTGGAATAGAAGGAGCCGAAAGCATATGTTGGGTGAACAAGATCTATAAATCCATGCCCAGGTGGTTGGATCATTTACTGTTTGTCCATGGAGACAAAGAATAGCGTGAGCTCCAATGAAACTGCCCATATTCCTGCCAATGCTTTGCAATAATAGTAACTTTAATAACAAGACTTTGCTTTAAAGGCCTTTAAAATACAGTAAGTTGTAAGTTGGAGACAGAGCACATTAAACAGTGTTCAGCTGCTTCACTTCTCCATTGTAGGAATGTTAATCTGTTCAGTTTAGAAGCTTTTTACTGCTTTCTCCTGCAGTGCATTTCAGGACTTGGCCAGGAATTACACTTCGTCTGTTATTTCAAAGCTCTCTGATATTTGTAAGACTTTGATGAATGACTAGTTGTATGTAACACCAGGCTACCGAGTGGTACCAGTTTATAGTATGTATTTAGTCTCTAATATAGAGGATCAGAAGATAAAAAATGATTTTCTCTTGTATTATGTCATGGCCTAGACTAGGGTGACCATATGTAGCCTGGCTGTGCCCAATTCACTCACGTAACAGGGTTGTACAAGAGTTAAAACTCTTGGTTACTTTCTTCTAAAAACATGTAATTCTTGTGTGTGTTTTTTATTTTATTCATTTATATAGCGCCAACGTAGTGCTTCGCGCGGTACAGAGATTATCATCACTCACATCAGTGGGGGTTCACAATCTAAATTCCAAATCGACCAATGAGGTGTGAGAGGAAATCCACACAGACATGGGGAGAACATACAAACTCCATGCAGATGATGTCCTTGGTTGTATTCGAACTCAGGACCCCAGCAAGGCAATAATGCTAACGGCTGAGCCACCATGCAGCCACTTTTCAAGTGGGGTGCTTTTTCTGGAAGAAAACAGAATTATATATTTAAATCCAATCCAATACAATACATGAAGCACTTGTTGGCTGATGTTAAAGGGGGTTTCCACTACCGGACAACTGATGACCTATCCACCGGATTGGTCCTCAGTATACGATCAGTGCGTGTCCAACACCCAGACCCCGCACCGATCAGCTGCTACTGCTGCCTTCGGGCACCAGACATCCATACCGGAGGCCGATTCAAGTGAATAGGAGCAGAGCTGCAGTTAGGCAGCACGGCCGCTAAGCAATGTACGGAGCCATCTGCTTCTGGCTTTGTACAATGCATACTGTGCAATGACATCCGGTGCCCACAGGCAGCCGAAGCAGCAATCGGTGCAGGGTCTGGGTGTCGTACCCCCGCCGATCGTATAGTTGTTCGGTAGTGGACAACCCCTTTTAAAGTGCTGATCTTTTGTTTTACACAAAGAGAAACGGTTTCATACACAGTTTGTGGTGGTTTGAGGGGTCTCACCGTCTGTTTGTTTGTCTTGAAGAGACATCTGCTTTTTGTGTAGCTACCTTTAAACTTCTTAGGTTTGTGGTGTAGGCATCTCTAGCGGTTAGGTTCTTTATGTTGCTCATGCTATGTAACCAGGATTGTCCTATAATCATTTACGCTTTTATATGAATGTTTTATATTTATTTCTCAGGGGCATCATGCACATCAGGGGCTCATGCACATGACTGTTGTATTCTTTAGTGTCCTATCCCTTTTTTTGCAGATGGCATAGTGAACCATTCATTTCTATGGGGCCATGAACACATCCATTTTTTTGCGGCTACGTGTATCTGTTCTGCAAATTTTAGAATAAGTCGAACTCTTATCTATATTTGTCGTCCGTCTTACCCATTCTAGTGAATGGCTCCGCAATAAAAAAACAAAAACAAACAGGACCCGGGAGCCACTAGCCCTTAGCCATATCATGCGTTCATCCTGTTATCCTACGATCACATCAAGCAGGAGGATATGACTCGTGTTCTGGCATTGTGAGGATTCATTGCACATCTAACATTTATGAGATGGTGATTTCACGTGATGAAAATACAATGACTAGCCTTGTTCAGGAAATACTGTCAAACATTATCTACCTCAACCCCTTTCTATCAGCAAGTGTGAACATAGTCAAAGGGTCAAAAGTTTCAAGCTAAGCCCACTTCACACAACTATGTTGTCACGATTCCAGCTCTGATACAATACAGTGATGAAGATTCTTAAAAGAACAACCAGGGAAAACCTGAGGGTACAGTGTATGACAGGGATTCTCTCTTTGGTGTTCTTCGAATCCGTTTCATGCACTTCTCTTTTCAGGCCCTGCACTCGGCATAGCACAGTGAATAAATTCTGCACTGGAGTCAGCATATTTAGGGATGTTACTCATTTAATAGACATCTAGAGGCTTATGAGTTAAGGCAGATCTTACTAATCTCACAATAATGCGATCTCCTGCCACAGTTCTCTTCAGATCCACATGTGAGAATGGATTCATGAAACGATGAGCAGAGTCCGATAATAATTTCATATCATGGTCATGGGAGTTTTAATATGTGAATGTGCATTGTCATGATTAAGACATCTAATAACATGTCCTTCCATGGAAAGAAATGTCTTGGGGCGGTGCATTTGTAATAATACTATTCTTGTTCTCCTAAATTGCAACTATTTAGAGACCTGATATTTCCCAAATGTCCCTCTTTAAAAACTAAAAAGGCCATAATTTTGAGCAAAATTTCTCTGTCCCTCCTTGCTCATGAAATGTCCTTATTTCAGAATTGATGAATAGATCTGCCTTATTACATGAACTATATTTCTCATAAAGCGTATAAAAATAAATTAATTGCATTTTGTTTTTCTTTTTATGCAAATAGGTTCACAATTTTGTGCTGACTAATTTTTAAATATATTTCTATATAGCGTTTGGAGATCAGTTTTCCTGATACAGAATTCCCAATCTCTTGCACCCCTACACGCTCCACAACTTAATAGCACGTCGTGGTGCCGGGGGGTGGTGATTGGAGTGGGTTGACACCCAGGACTAACGGCCAGGATCAGCAATCATGCTGTTCCCGTCCGTTTAACCCCTTAGATGCTGTGATCAATCACAATCGCAGCATCTAAGACTTTAGAAAGAGGGGCGCCCCACCCTCTGACATCTGATCGTCCCCCCTCCCGCGACAAGACTGGGGGTGTCGATGGTTGACATAGCAGCCCAGGGTCCTAATGAAGGCCCCCAGGACTGCCATTCTTCATCTCTTGAGGTGCCTGTAAAAATGACAATATACTGCAATCCATTAGTATTGAGGTATTGTACCAGTGATCTAACGATCGCTTTCTAAAGTCCACTAGGGGGGACTAATGAAATGTGTAAAAAAAAAAAGAGTTCGCTTTTAGTATTGTAAAAACAAAAATTATTAAAAGAAGAAAAGAAAAAAGACTCGATTTAAAAAAAAATAAAATAGTTTTTCCTCTAAAGTAACGTAAAAGTTAAATAAAATTGGTATCAGTCTAAACTACTACAATATACCATTATTTAACCCGCACTGTAAACGCCGTAAAAAATTAAACCGCCAGAATTGCTGTTTTTTTGGTCACTTCATATCCCACAAAAAATGAAATAAAAAGTGATCAAAAAGTCTCATGTAGCCCAAAATAGAAACTACAGCTCACCCCACAAAATATAAGCCCTCATACCGCTCAATCGACAGAAAAATAAAAAAGTTATAGCTCTCCGAATGTGGTGACAAGACATAAATTTTAATTTTAACAGTTTCTTCACTTGTAAAAGTAGTAAAACATAAAAAACTATATAAATTTGGTAGCACCGTAATCTTATTGAATGGTAGAATAAAATTGCTATTTTTACCGTACAATGACAGCCGTAAATACGAAACCCCTCAAAATATTGAGGAATCACTGTTTTTTTCCTATTCCACATCACAGATCTTTTTTTTCCAGTTTCCTAATACACTATATGATAAGCCCTCTAATGGCTTTATCGACGGAAAAAGAAAAAAGTTATGGCTTTTGGAAGGTAGGGAGGAAAAAAATGAAGCTGAATATAAAAAAAAAAGTCTGTTTCCTGAAAGGGTTAATATAGTTAAAAAGAATAACGCTGCCTGTTTACAACCTCCTCTAGAGGGAGCTAAATCGCTTACTGCATACTGTTTTACACATTGAACTCCGTAATAACACAGTATGCAGTTTGCTCCTAAACCCCCTCTAGTGGCGGCTGCAGGTTATATTTGAAATCCATGTCTGTGCAGGGGATCATAAAAATGGCATAAAGCTAAAAAAATAAATGTAATTAGAACAGAATTTTGGACCTAAAAGCAACATGATGATAAAAGGTGGAGATTCACTTAAAGGGTAACTAAACGTTCAACAAATTCTGACATGTCATAGTGACATGTCAGAAGTTTTGATTGGTGGTGGTCCGAGCACTGAGACCCCCCTACCAATCACTAAAACGAAGCGGCAGAAGTGCTCATGTGAGCGCTGAGCCGCTTAGTTTGTTTGGCTTTTTCCGGAAATCGATGTAGCAGTGTACGGGCTCAATAGAAAGTCTATGAGCCCCTACACCGCTTCATTGGCATTTCGGAAAAGAAACCAAGCGGCTCAGCTCTCACACGAACGCTTCTGCCGATTCTTCGTTTTAACGATTAGTGGGGGTCTCGGTACTCGGACCCCCACCAATAAAACTTCTAACATGTCACTATGACCTGTCAGAAGTTTGAACGTTTGGTTACTTGATACTTTCATCACGCCCTTTACAATAATATTATATAATAATGTATAATAGATGCTAGTGAGCAATACAAATTAGGTGGCGGAGAAAATCCAGTGTTTTTATTGCAGAAAAGCATTTTAGGTATATTAGCATTATATTTTATATGTAGGTAATATAAAATATCTGCATTTCCATCTCATATGTTTATGTAATTCAGCAGGACTGTAAAATACATTGTGAGTCATTTGTGTGTGGTTGACTATTAATTCTTTGAAGATATTTTACCACAGTATCCGTTACATATGTGTGTAATGTCCCCCTCTCCTCCGCAGGAATCCTTACAGCAGTTGGTTATGATGACTTTGCCGAATGTTTTGATAATTGGCAAAACTCCATTTTCTGGTGAGTATGAACCAGTCTTCCCATACATAATGCTAAAGGGGTACTTGATATTAAACAATATGTAATATGAATCAGAAATCTGATCTAAACAGTGGAAGTAGATATTTGGTTTCGTAGCCTAATATTCAGACTGTCTACTGCTACAGATGCGAGATTTTTTGCCTGGCTCTGTCCCCATAAAAACAGCTCCTCGCCTGCGACCACAAGGTGCCTTTTGGCCTTTCAGGCATATTAATTTAGATCTAGTGTGTGTTAGATTGCCGTCCTGAATGCGTATTACCTGAGCGGATGTATTTTCTATAGGACGTGTAATAGATTCTCTTTCTTAAAAGGTTTATCTGGGATTTTAAAATTGAAATCCTATCCTTAGGATAGGCGATCAATATTAGATCGGTGGGGGTCCGACTCTCGGCACTACCGCTGAACAGCTGTTTGAAGGGGCCGCGGGGCGGCTTGAACGATAACTGCAGCCTCTTCATTGTTGATATGGTTTTTATTTCTGTTCGTACTTACACAAGCCGTTACTTTCGTAGATGCTATGCGAGGTATTGCAGCACAGCCCTATTCACTTATGTAAACAATGAAGAGCATACCAGCGCCGAGGCCCCTCCAGCTGATTGGTGGGGATGCTGAGAGTCCGACCACCACCGATCTAATATCCTAATAATCCTAAGGACAGGTCATCAATTTTAAAATCCCGGATAACCCCTTCAACGCGTTTATTTTTGGTGACAGACTTCCTTCAATCTCCTCTAAATCCCCACCCTCACCCTTTTATGTGAATGAAGGTTCAGATCCACATAATGTCCGTGCACATGTTGAACTGTAGGAAGTGTTGGAATGGCTGAGCAGCTGAAAGATTTTTCCTGGTAATTTTATGTGAAAATGTGCTTTAAAGGAAAGTAAAACCGTATAAAGCTGATATCTGATTTGTTTATTTAGGTCATATACATTTTATCGTATACGGTTTTGTTATACAATACGGGGTATATGTTTACTAAATGAATTTTGCTGAATGAACCCAGAGCTGGCTGAAACCTTTAACAATACTTTGCCAAACTGGCAGCATTAATAGAGGGATATTTTAGTGTAGAAACATATTTTATAAAATGAGAAAATGTCTGCCAGATTGAGGTCATGATTCTGAAAGCTAATGATCGTGTATCTGCCAAGATTATTTAGAAGCTTAATCCAATTGATGAGACAAATCAAGGACTAGATACATAATTCACTCAATCTCTTTCTGAATACAGCGCATTACCGTAGCGGTCAGGAAAAATCTACTAAACATATGATTTAAACAGGTTTGTATGATGGTTTAGTGGAGCCTGTGAATATTTAAAGAGGACCTGTCACCAATCCTGATATGTCTGTTTTAGTAAATACTTGTATTCCCCATAAAATAACAATTCTGAAGCATGTTTTCTTAGCACTGTACATTGTGCAATCCCTCTGCTATTCCTCCTATAAATCTATGAATAAATTGACAACGGAGTGTTACCAGTTTGGGGGGGAGGGGGTGTTCCTACACGGTCTGACCATGTCCAATCAGTGCTAACTGTATAAGACAGGGTAGGGACACCCAGTTGTTCATGTTCACACCAGTGGTCAATTAATTAATAAATTACTAGGAGGAACAACAGAGGAATTACACAACGTAGAGTTCTAAGAATTTATGTCCCAGAAGTGTTATTTCATGGGGAATACAAAAACTGTATTTACTATAATAGACCTGTCAGGACGAGGCGAATGATCCTTTCTAAGTATTTTCCATTGCTTGCACTTCCTCATATACATTCAGTTCCAATCCAGGCTTTATTCACTGATCTTGAAGACTGAGTTTGCAGAAAGTAGTATTAAAGTAGAAATCCAAATGAACTTTCGAGATACATTTGAAAATATCTTATTGGTGAAGTCTTTGGTCTCCGACTAACACTGATTCTCAGAACGATAGAGATAGAGGTGAGGAAGCCCCCATATCAAAGATTAAAATGGTGCCCCTCTACCACACCTCTAGTCACCTGGGTCAGGGGGACTTGATGCTTGTTTGCCCCATCTCATTTTCATGATCATTGAGTTGATTCCCGACACCTTTCTATGACTTGTGGAAAGGAATCCTTGCACAGGTTTTCACCCTTAAAATAAGCGTTGCACCCAATCCAGTCATGGCCCCCACTCCAGGGGTCTTATAGCAGCCCCATAGTCTACGTCCGTGGAACATATACTCTTGGGCTCTATAGAGCACTAGAACCTCTTTGGCACTGCTCGAAGATTTCGGTAACTAGAAATCGAATACAATGTCTTAGCTTACTTGCGTTATTCAATACTACTATTTTTTTTTGGGAATATTATGTAATATTGTGCCAAAGCATTTTGTGTGCTCTTTAGAGCCCTCCATAGTCTGGAAATCTGAAGCAGTCTGAGATTACAGACTACCCAATGTGATCTTCTTAAACGTACAGTATCTATAATATATCTGAGCATAATTTTGACTGTATTTTCCCTTTAAGTATGTCTTATCCTGAAAGATGGAATGCTTACATACTGTAGAACTTTGTGGACATATGTCACATCTGAGGACGAGTGCATGTAAACAAATGCTACCCCCTGGCTGTCCCTAAAATCACCACTTGGAGGTACAATTTTTATAAAGAGCCCCCCCGTACAGGGTTATTCTGACAGCAGACATTTATGGTATATCCACAAGATATGCCAAAAATGTCTAACGGGTCGCCAGTAGCAGCTGTATAGAGGAGGAGATGCAGTGGAAAGTTTTGTACCCTCCTCTATGCGGCTGCAGCCGGCCTCTTTGGTTGGCTGAAGGGGGAGTAGCCGACCCTTGTTCTCCTGACGTGAGGGTCCCAGAAGTGTAACTCAACCTATCGTGACATTTAGGACTTTTGTTAATATGTCTGTAGTTGGAATACTACTTTGGAACTTTTTATTTTTTATTTTTTTAAGGCTTTATTTGTAATATTGCATAAAACATAGTAATATTGAAAGCTAAAAAGAAACATACAATGCAGTGTACTCGTGGAAATCATTCAAGGTACAGTGTACTCAAGTAATAAAATTACATTGTTCTGCTTTAGAACATTTTTATATGAAAAAAAAAGTTAACGTATCTAACTTGTTTTGGCAGAGAAAGGTACTGAAGAGATGAAAAAAATGCTTCTGCTTTTGCTGGGATGCGCAGTTCAGGTAAAACTTTACTATTCCATTATGATATAGTGATTGCAAAAAATGAATAGCTCTTTACTGAGAACTGAACTATATTGTAGTCAACATATTGTCCACTAGGTGATAATTGTTTGATCGCTGGGGGCCCCACCACAGGGACCCCCCCCCCCCACTGATCGGGAGTACCCCCTGGTCCTGCTCACTGCTCGACCGCAGTAAGTAGGACATTAAATGGAACGGCAGTCAAACATGCAGGTTGCTGCTCCATTTAAAGAGGCTCTGTCACCACATTATAAGTGCCCTATCCCCTACATAAGGAGATTGGCGCTGTAATGTCGGTGACAGTAATGCTTTTTATTTAAAAAAACGATCTATTTTCACAACGTTAGGAGCGATTTTAGTTTATGCTAATGAGCTTTCTTAATGCCCAAGTGGGCGTATTCTTTTGACCAAGTGGGCGTTGTACAGAGGAGTGCATGACGCTGACCAATCGGCATCATGCACTCCTCTCCATTCATTTACACTGCACTAGCGATATAGTTATATCACTATGTGCAGCTACATACACAAGCCCTAACATTACTACAGTGTCCAGATAATGAATACACATGAAATCCAGCCTGGACGTCATGTGTACTCAGAATCCTGACACTTCTGACTCTTTTTTTTTGTGAGATTCCGGCAAGTGAAACCAAATCTCGCGAGATTACGGAGCTAAACGAGAGCCATTTTTATACACATGCGGTGGTACACATAAAGCTGCATGAGCCGGTCACCAGCTAGTATCCGTGTATGACGGACATGAAGAGAAGGAGTGTGAGGGAATCTTATTCTGATGACTAATCTATAAGGGGGCCATGGAAAAGAGTCAGATTAGGGAATGTTATAGGCCTGTCTAAATAGATGGGTTTTCAGAGCACGTTTAAAACTGTGGATATTGGTAATTATCTGATTGTCTGGGGTAGCACATTCCAGAGGAGGGGTGCATCACGAGAAAAATCTTGGAGTCGGGAGTGGGAGGTTCGGATTATGGAGGATTTTAATCTAAGGTCGTTGGCAGAACGTAGAGCCCGAGTAGGGTGGTGGACAGAGATGAGGGAGGAGATGTAAGGGGGTGCAGCGCTGTGGAGAGCTTTGTGGGTGAGAGTAATAAGTTTGAATTTTATTCTGAAGGGGATAGGCAACCAGTGCAGTGACTGGCACAGATTAGAGGCGTTGGTGTAGCGGTTGGTCATAAATATGAGCCTGGCTGCTGCATTAAGGATAGATTGGAGAGGGGAGAGTTTGGTGAGGGGAAGACCGACTAGTAATGACTTACAGTAGTCAAGACGAGAGTGAATCAGAGCAACAATGAGAGTTTTGGCGTTTGATCCGTAAGAAAGGGGCAGATTCTGGAGATGTTTTTGAGGTGAAAATGACAGGAGCATGAAAGTGATTGAATGTGAGGAGTAAAGGAAAGATCGGAGTCAAAAATAACCCCGAGACAGCGAGCGTGCTGCTTAGGAGTTATGATAGTGACACACACAGAGATGGAGACCTCAGGTTTACGGAGGTTAGTAGATGGTGGGAACATAAGGTGCTCAGTTTTAGAAAGATTCAGTTTCAGATAGAGAGAGGACATGATGTTAGAGACAGCGGACAGACAATCACTGGTGTTTTGTATTAGAGCAGGGGTGATGTCACGGGAAGAGGCATATAATTGGGTGTCATCAGTGTAGAGATGGTACTGGAAGCCAAATCTGCTGATGGTTTGTCCAATAGGAGCTGTGTAGAGAGAAAAGAGGAGCGGACCTAGGACTGATCCCTGAGGAACCCCGATAGCAAGGGGAAGAGGACAGGAAGTGGAACCAGCAAATGACACACTGAACGAGCGGTCAAAGAGATAGGAGGAAAACCAAGAGAGAGCCGCATCCTTGAGGCCAATAGAGTGGAGCATGTTAAGTAGGAGTTTGTGGTCTACAGTGTCAAAGGCTGCAGAAAGATCCAGAAGAATCAAGAGAGAGGATTTACCGTTCGATTTAGCCGCCAAGAGATCATTTGAGACTTTAGTAAGGGCAGTTTCTGTGGAGTGTATAGTGCGGAAACCAGATTGTAAGGGGTCTAGAATGGAAATAGCAGAGAGATAGCGGATAAGGCGAGAGTAGACCAAGCGTTCCAGGAGTTTGGAGATGAAGGGCAGATTAGAGACTGGTCGGTAGTTAGCAGCGCTGGATGGGTCAAGAGTTGTTTTTTTCAGTAATGGGTTTATAATGGCATGTTTAAAAGAGGAGGGAAAGATACCAGAGGAAAGAGAGAGGTTAAATATTTTAGTCAGGTGACCAGTGACAGCTGGGGAGAGGGACTGGAGGAGGTGTGAGGGGATAGGATCACTAGGACAGGTAGTGGGAGGGGAGAAGAAGAGAGGAGCCTAGAGACTTCTTCTTCTGTTATTGAGTCAAATGCTGAAAGTGAAGAAGAGGGAGTGTGGGAGGGAAGGGGATCGATGTTACTAGGGGACTGGGAGATAATATCATGGCGGATGTTGTCAATTTTAACTTTAAAATAAGTGGCCAGGTCTTCAGCACTGAGATCTGTGATTGGCGTCTGCACTTTAGGACTAAGGAGGGAGTGAAAAGTATCAAAGAGGTGTTTTGGATTATTAGATAGTGTGGTGATGAGAGAAGTGAAATAGACTTGTTTGGCTCGGTGAAGGGCAGAAATGTAAGTTCTCAGCATAAATTTGTAATGGAGGAAATCTGCATCCAAATGCGATTTTCCCCACAGTCGTTTGGCACATCTCAAGCACCGCTTAAGAAAGCGGGATTGAGGCGTGTGCCAGGGTTGCCGTCGTCTTTGTCGAGTGGTTCGGAGTGTAGGGGGGCTGCTTCATCCGATGCATTCTTGAGAGTGTTATTGTAAAGTTTGGCAGCCAGATTGGGACAGGAGAGAGAAGAGATAGGGGACATTGAGGACTGTAGACTGTCTATGAGTTTCTGAGTGTTAATGACATGTAGATTTCTGTATGTCTGATACGTAGGCATGACCTGAGGAGGCAGAGAATATTTGATAGTAAAGGAGAGAATGTTGTGGTCAGAGAGCGGAAGAGGAGAGTTAATAAAGTCAGAAACTGAGCAGAGACGGAAGAAGACCAGGTCAAGTGAATGCCCGTTTTCATGTGTAGGAGAGTTAGTAAGTTGTCACAGACCTAGGGACGAGGTTAAAGATAGATGGTGAGATTGGGTTATCAATGGGGATGTTGAAGTCACCCATGATGAGAGTGGGTGTTTCAGAGGATAGATATTGTGGAAGCCAGGCAGCAAAATGATCCAAGAATTGGCGGGGTGAGCCCAGGGGGCGGTGGACGACTGCCACTCGGAGGGAAAAAGGGTGAAAGAGTCTGAGGGTGTGGACTTCAAAAGAGGGAAATGTGAGTGAGGGGACCGGGGGAAGGACCTGGAAAGCGCAGTGTGGGGAAAGCAGTATACCTACTCCTCCACCCTGCCTGTTCTCAGGTCTGGGGGCATGAGAGAACTTGAGACCACCATAAGACAGAGCAGCAGGGGAAGCAGTGTCAGACAGGTGTAGCCGTGTTTCTGTAAGAGCCAGAAGGTTGAGAGAGTTAGAAATGAATAAGTCATGAATAAAGGTGAGTTTGTTGCACATGGACCGAGAATTCCAGAGAGCACAGTTAAAATGCGCCCATAGCTGCTCCTACAGTATAATGCCCCCATGGCTGCCCACATACAGTATAATGCCCCCATGGCTGCCCTCATACGGTATAATGCCCCCATGGTTGCTCTCATACGGTATAATGCCCCCATAGCTGCTCTTACGGTATAATGCACCCATAGCTGTCCCCATACAGTATAATCCCGCCTTAGCTGCCACCATACAGTATAATGCCCCCACAGCTGCCGCCATGCACTATAATGCCCCTATAGCTTCCCCCATACAGTATGCTGCCCCCATACAGTATAATGCCCCTTTAACTGCCACTATACAGTACAATGCACTTTTAGGTGCCCCCATACAGTATAATGCCCCTCAGCTGCCACCATACACTATAGTGCCTCTATGGCTTCCCCAATACAGTATAATGCCCCTTTAGCTGCCACCATACAGTATAATGCTGCCTTAGCTCCCCCATACATTAGAATGCCCCCTTATCTACCCATAGTGCCAATGCCCACATATAAAATGCCATTGCCCACATAGTGCCACAGTGCCAATGTAGATAGTGTCACACCCTGTAGATATCGCTACCCCCTCCCTGTAGCCATTGGGACTCCCTCTAGGGGCAGAATCCCCAGCCAGAGCATCGGACACTATTCTGCTCCAGGAGGAGGCCCTGATATCACTGTCCATATATGGACTGTGGCATCAGGGATTACCTCTGAGCAATGCTCTGACAGGGGATTCCGCTACAAGAGGTGCTACTTATGTCACTGTCCATATATGGACAGTGACGTCAAGGGCTTCCCCGGGCACAGCGCTTAAAGTAGCTAATGTACTAATTCTGAAGCAGGGAGCTGACGGTTCCCTGCTTTAGCATTGAGTTCAATTGTATCTGTGTATCTCTATACTGTATCAGACACAAATACAGTTGACACCGGGAGTCCGGGACATACCACAGGTCGCCCAGGACAGCGCCAGAAATCCGGGACTGTCCCGCTGAATTCGGGACGTTTGGGAAGTATTCACAAATACTGTCTGGAACTTGCAGAGATCTATATATCATTTTGCTGTAGCTAAGATAATGAAAGGTAACTTTAATTTCTAAATGATAATATCAATCATTTGTCTTGCAGTGTGAAAGGAAAGAAGAATTTATTGATAAAATTCAAGATTTGGATTTTGACACTAAAGCAGCTGTGGCGGCTCACATCCAGGAGGTATCCGCTTGTACTTTCATACTACTTATGTTTTTATTGCTATACAGACTTTTATTTTGAAGCATCTCATAGAAGTTTTGGTTATGGGGCGTCACTGACCATTAGCTGGCAGAGCATGAAGATCACATGAATGATGTATGGAGATAAACAGCTGTATCCTGCCATTCTAGGGCGTAATCTTAATACAATTGGTCCGTTTACCAGAGATCTTCAAGCACGAGGCTTTCAGTAGTTACAGGACAGCTGCTATGAATAATTCCACAGCATCCTGAGGTTTTGAATTTTCGTTGGCTTATTATTTCAAATGCTTGTGCATAGTGTGATCACAATCTATAATATTGTGGAAACTTACTGTAGAACTAATTGAGTACACTGGGCCATTGTGCCTTTATAGCATTTATCTTGATTAAGGAAATGAAAAAATAAAAAAAAAGGCAAGACTTTTTTTTGTTTAGTTCTTCAGTCTGAAAGACTTCCAGCTTCAAGATCAGCAATCTATCAGCATATTACATGTAGCACCATATGACCGCACATATTGAACCGTTAGAATGCGTAGGGACACGCCCCTTTGACAAGGGGAATGGGAACACCCAGTGATCAATTTATTCATATAATTCCAGGAGGAATAACAGAGGAATACTACAACACAGAGTTCTAAGATAAGATGCTCCAAAAATATAAATTTATTGTGAATGCAAGTGTTTACTAAAACAGACGTGTCAGGAGAGGTGACAGGTCCTCTTTAAATTAGGGAGAGGAATACATACATGATGATGATGTCATTTATCAATAGGAGTGGGAGGAACTGCAATCATATATGCCTAGATTAGCATATATGTGTCTAGACTCTAGAGCATATACCTAGAGACATAAACTGATCAATAATATATTATGTGGGGGGGGGGGGCAGGAAAAAAACAAACAGCTGGAATCAGGGAGACGGCGCTATTCGGGTCAGTTAACCAGTTCAACTAATATGACCTAATGACCGGTCCTTTTTAAATGGGTTTCTGGGAGAAACAGTCCTAAGGATCCATGTGATAGGGATCCTAAATATGGCATAAGATTAACATATTAGTGGCTAAATTGTTCACTGAAGAAAAAATATCAAGAATTTCAATTTCCTATTTCCCAAAGGTAACTCACAATCCAGAAAATGTAATTGATCTGCAATTAATGGAACCGGTTCATCTATCCCCGGATGATCTGGAATCTCTTTTGAAGAACACAGCGTTCCACCTAAAGAGGCTAGTAGATGAAAGAGATGAACAATCCGAGGTAAGAATCAAAGTTTTATTGTCATGTCCTGACTTTGTGAAGGAAATTGTCTATCCTATTGTAATTTCGTAACTCTTGAGATTAATTAAAATGTATTTCAAGAGATTCAAACAAAGAGTGTGTTTCAGGGGTCTAGAATAAAACTGCCATATATGCCCATGTCTATGTCACCGCTATATTGATTGATGCTGAATCCTAGGTAGGAAAATAAGCTAGCTACTTCCTCCCTCAGTGATGTCCCCACTACATTTTGTAGCATTTTTTTTATTTTTGGCAAGTTAAAAAAAGAATAGATTTTACCTTATAACAATGGTCCCCATCCCATGGCTCTCCAGCTATTGCGAAAATACAACTCTGTCACTGGGTTCTGTATTCAGGTACAGCGCTCCGTTATAGCTGATTATTTCATTTCCTCGTCACAGTATAGGACTGGGCTGTCAGTGCGACCACCTTATCCCGCTGATGGCACTACGTGCAGGAGTGCGTAATGCCATCAAAGGCAGCATGTAAATTAAAGGGGAAGACCATGTTATTAGCCCATTTATTTATGTAGGGTAAGAAGGAAAGAGTTAAGAACACTGTAAACTGTATACAACTTTTATTTTAGATCGCAACTGTATGATTAAGAAATAGGTGGTGATACAGGACTATGGAGGTGGAATAGTTAACCACGATCCAATGACATGTCAATAGGAGGCTGCCATATAACAGCTGTTAATCTGATTCACAGCTTTGTGGAGCTTTGTCTCCTTCAATCTGATGAATCATTGCATACCGGGGTGTGGAGAAGAGCTATTACTGGGGGTGCTATCATTACACAGCAATACGCTGATTATCTTGTCTACTCCCTTTTCACAGCATTGGAATATGAATATTTACCAGGGTATTGCAGGCATTGTTAAATTAAACCGTATATTGCATTGAATAATGTGGTTGTGGTTTGTGACATGTTAACCAGGAACACGGGGGTTTTGATAATGGGTGCAGAGGTAACAGTCACACCCAAGCCCTTGTGTCTAAGACACCAGTATCATAAGTGGCACATGCTAATGACGGCCCTGTTACAGATTTAGCATTGAGGCTCAGGAGCTACAAGTTACGCCTCTGCACAGGGGCAATGCTAAAATCCCAGTATACTTTAGGCCAGGGTTACACTGAGACCTCTTGTAGCGCTACTGATTGATTTTAGCTCTTCAGCTACAGCTGCAGTCCAAATAAATACATAAAGTTGCATGAAATCTTGTGGACTCCAGCTGTCACTCAAGAGTTAAAAATCAATCAGTAGCACTACAAAAAGCCTAGGTATAGTCCTGGCCCTAGGCAAACAAAAATACCAAGCCAGGAGGTACGTGACTGGCCTCACAAATTTTTGGGACATAAAACCAATCTTGGCTCCACTTTCAGAATAATTTGGTTTCATCACAAAACTTCACTTCCCTGGCTAGAAGCATTATTTAATATAAAATGTTGATATTCTATTGGTTGCGGCACTTGTTGGATTTAGCAACAAAAGGGCTTAATGACACTGGAGGAGATTTTTTATTTTTTATCTTTTATTACTTCTTTTTTTTTAATACTAGTGTGCTATGCAAGCAGGGCACCAGTATCTCTTCCACAGACCTGGTGTTACCTTCTGTCACTTTTTTACTAAAATGTTAGTAATTGATTTATGGCCGGACGCCATATGTTTCAATGTTTTTACACCAGAACACATTGCGGAAGCTTTACTAAGACTGGCGATTTCATATGCCAGTCTTAGTATGAGTAAGATGTGACTAATTTATTAAGAGGCGCATGCGCAGGGCCGGGCTTCGGATAGATGGCGGCCTGTGCAAAATTATCTTTTGGCGCCCCATCCCCATCATAAAAAATGCCCCATAATAAAGTATAATGCCCCCTCACAGTATAATGCCCTATATAGTGCCCCCACACAGTATAAGCAATCTTTGTTCTGCCAAAGAACTTTTCCTCTCTACCTCTATAATCACCTCCTCATATTGACATATCCAGAACTTTGCTTGTATTGTCCCTGGAACAAGAATATGACCTGGTCTAGGTCTACTACTGTTCCAAAACAGTCTAAAAAGTATATAAATAAATTATGACTTTCAGAAATGAGAGTTTGACTGTGTTGGCGAATTATAACTTATCGAGAACTACCGGTAGATCTTTGATAGGTCCTGAGTAGGTCACTGATGCATTCGTTCAACAATAAGGGAGCTTCAGTCCACAAATTTTGGCTTAAAGCAGCATAATAACCATAGTCCACAGGACTAAGGGTGAGAACACACATAGCGGCAGCTGTAATCTGGTGAAACCATGCCCACATGTGTGGCCTCGCATACATGTGGTGGCCATTCGCCACAACATGTAGGTCGTGGTTTTGGCTGTGTGCGACTGCCTCTCCGTGTGTTCTCTAACACATTCTTCGCTAAAAAGTAATTTTTTGACATTATGCTGTGTCTCTTCACCATTTGCAGTCTTACAATGTGATTGGAACTCATAGGTTTGTGAAAAACCAAAATTCTCATGTGAAAATAGCACCTTGCATGAGTACAGACTATAAATGGGCTAAAGGTTTGTGTAAAAAAAAATACATTTATATCAAAGAAGATCTTGACAACCTTCTCTGTTATTATATCTCTCCTTGACCAAGGTTGCCCACCCTCGCTGTAGATTAACCCATGTTTGATTCTATCACTTGCTTCCAGACAATTATCGAGCTGACAGAAGAGAGGGACTCCCTTCACTTCGCACCTCTGCACTCATCAGTGCAGTCTCCCTCTGGATCCCCAGGCATGAGGCGGACTGAGAGCAGACAGCACCTGTCAGTGGAGCTTGCAGAAGCCAAGGCGAAAATAAGGAGACTGAGGCAGGAGCTGTGAGTATTAATGGAAAGGAGGTTGCAGTGTAAATTTGTTACCCATGTTTTTTGTAATTTACAACAGTACATTGGTTGTCACTCTTATTTAACAGCGGGGACCCCATGCTTTTCAAAACTGGGTTGCTCAGCCCCTCTTTCCCAGCAGAGGGATGGGCTACATATGGCCGGTTACTCTCCATTAGGGTATGTTCACACGGAGTGTTTTCAGCCGTTTTTCGATGCGTAAACGGCTGGAAAATCGGAAGCTGAATGCCTCCAAACATCTGCCCATTGATTTCAATGGGAAAAACGGCTTTCTGTTCCGACGGGCCATTTTTTTTGCGGCCACTTTTCAAAACGGCCGCGTAAAAAAACGGCCGCGAAAAAAAACTGCATGTCTCCTCTTCAGCCGTTTTTGGAGCCATTTTTCATAGACTCTATAGAAAAACAGCTCCATAAACGACCATAAAAAACGCTGCTAAAAACGCGAGTGGCTTAAAAAACGTCTGAAAATCAGGAGTTCTTTTCCCTTGATGTAGAGTCTGAGCACGATTTACTTTAGATTGACAAAGTAGGGAGATATTCCGACACAAACACGGTCTTCCCTTGCAATCCGCACTGATACTCCTGGTAGGAATATTTATGAGTCGCTCTACATTATTCTCACTGCCAGATAGCAATATTGGCTAGTAAACAATTTACAAGGCAAATTGTGTCCTTTAATAGTGTAAGATTGGGGGTCATCTGCACTAAAATCAATTTGAACCTGCATTGGATAATTTTAATAATTCACATTAATTGTTTGTAAGTCCTTTAATAAAGTTCATTATTTTATTATATCCATTTGTTCATTCGAAAAAACAAGTCTTTCCTTCTCTTTCCCTTTCCCTAATCAATACTTGTACAATACTGGTGGTATACACCTTTGTGGTTCCTATTATCCACTCTATATATTATAATTGAGAGGGTAATTGCAAAAATTTTTTATTTTGAGATTTATTGAAATCTCATTGCTCTGTGGAATTTTTGCACAGAAAATCCGTACAGAAGTTCTGCAGTGTTTACGCTACGTGTGAACTTACCCTAATACAGGTGTACCCATTAGGCTAACATTTCCCCATACACTATGTCGGATTAACCCCCATCAGTGCTGCTTCATATTCAACACTTCGATTTAACTGTGAATGGTTGAAAAAACCTTAGGGCTTGTCTACATGCAACGAAAAAATTCAGGCATGTCAATAACTGCTGCGGAAAGTGGACTGATTTCCTGCGTTTTTCTGATGTACTTCATAATTTGCTGCGGAAACGCGGCAGAATTTCTTACAGCGGTGGAAAAGACATCAAAGGAAGAAGAAATATCACCATCACACAGCCCTTGAAAAAAATGCACCAAAAAACCGTAGCAAAAGTATGCACTATTTTCAGTAAAAAAACGCATGAAATGGTGCGGCTTGACTGCTAGTTGATGCGTGAATGCTGCGGAAATTTTTTGCAGGAAATCCGTTACGTGTGGACAAGCCCTTATACATAGAAATGAGCAGCGATGGTTGTGAAGAGCAGAAGGAGTAGAACTGAGGCCCTTCTCTTATGCGGCTGTTCAACACCCTCCCTGCAAATTTTGCACACAGCTGCACTTGGGAAATTAGCCTGAAGATTGCAGTTATTATGTTGATTGACACTTAAATGTTTAGGCTATCTATTAACGCCAATGTGCTCTCCGTAATATGGTACAGGCCTTCATAGTCTGGAGATAAAAACCTGTAATTAGACATGTAAACGAATGCTGGATTTTTCCTTCGCTTTGAAATCTCACCCTTTCTGGTCTGGAAGTTACCGCGCTTCCCCTCAGATTTGCTATACTGAAGCTTTCTTATGTGCTGAATGAGTTACATTCATGTAATCAGCCCCCCACTGTTATTCTGAGAAGGGAATATTACATATAATGGCCTTGTTTGTTCTGTACAAGTCAAAAATGTATTCATTTCACCGCATGCCTGCTCAAGCTGACCTTGATGAGTCCAGGATTTAGTTTTTCTTCTTTGTTTTTATTATTTATTTAGTTACATTTTGGATGATTTCTTTTGTCCTCTATAGTGGTTATACAATGTTCATTCCCCTACCTCCCATGTACAGCCGGTCTATGGGCTGAACATGCAGATGACATCACTCAATACTGAAGCCCCTTTTCAAGAATAACTCCTATGGCTTAAGTCCGCACTTTCTTAAATACCTTCATTACATCCTTATTTTGTGTGTGGCTCGAGAGTTAGGAGATATTCACACCTTGTGGTCATATCACATTTTTTGCCGCGGTTTTCTCTGTGATGTGGAGTGGTTGGATAAGGACCTACTGGGCTGTGGGCAACATAAATGTATTAATTTTTGGCTGGGTTTTGGTGCTGTACAAACGTTCAAATATTAAGAGATATTATGTATGTGACATTAATTAAAATGTGATATGACTCTGGATAAATGTGGTACTACAGACTGTTATAAAACAGGCATACACTCTTCTAGGTCTGACCTATTTTATGTGTGCACTACTTTTGCATGACAAAATGTGAAGATTTCTGATTAAAGGCCCTTTTACATGGGCATATGAACACTTGTTGCCAATCATTGCCCTGTATAAACAGGGCAACGATCCACCATTGAACAAGCAAAGGCTCATACATCGGCTGATCGGCTCTTTTTGCGGCCAAGAAAATGGTCGCAAGTCAGCAGCACATCTCCCTGTGTAAATCGGGAATGTGCTGCCGACATGATGGAAATTTATGTTTACGAACAATCTTAGTAATGATCATTCATCCCCATACGTATTGATCATAGCTTGTTGTTAAAGGCGCAAACGAGTGCCGATCAACGAGCTGTTTTGCCGATAAGCAGTCGTTTTCATTGCCCATATCGGGCCGTGTTAAAGGACCTTTATTCATTCATTAAAAACTACTAATTAGTTCTCCTGACATGTCTGTTTTAGTAAATAATTCTGGAGCATCTTTTCTTAGAACTGCATTGTACCCTTCCTCTTTATTCATCCTGGAAATATATGAATAAATTGACAACTGGGTGTTACTATATTCTTGTTAATATGGGATTGGACAGTGTTATAGTGTGTAGAAACATGCCCCACTGACAAGGGAAATGGTAACACCCAGTCGTCAATTTAGCCATATATTTCTAGGAGGAATAATTGAGGAATGAAAAAATTTCGTTTTAAGAAAAGATTCTCCAAAATTGTTATTTCATAGGAAATGCACGTATTTGCTGAAAGGGTAACTAAACATTTAACAAACTTCTGCTGTGTCAAAGTGACATGTCAGAAGTTTGGATCGCTAGGGGTCTGAGCACTGAGACCCCAATCGATTGCTAAAACAAAGAGGCAGAAGCGCCTGTTCGGCTTTTCTCGGAGAGCCCATGTAGCGGTGTACAGGCTCATAGACTTTCTATTGAATCTGTAAACTAACTGCTCGGATTTCTGAGAAAAGCCGAACAGAAAGCAATTGGCTCTGTGCTCACACGAGCGCTTCTATCACTTTGTTTTAGCGATCGATGGGATTCTCAATGCTCAGACCCCCAGCGATCAAAACTTCTGACATGTCAAGTTTTTAGAAACGTTTAGTTGCCCTTAAAATAGACATGTCAGGGGAGCTCACCAATCAATCTGAAATCCTCCCATTTCGATCCTTGTTAATAATTGTGCTTGTATACAGTATACTTAGGATGTTAAAAATATATTCTTATTATATCCGCAGTGTTAAACAACACTTCCAATCACATAGTACAACATATTACTACTTTACAATCAAGCCTATTGATACCCCTACAAAAAAAGACAATACTTTAGTAGTGCCCAGACATATCATAGTCCTTCTATAATAGAACCACATAGCGTTCACACAGTCTTGCCAGCTACCTAGCGCCCTTTCAGTTGTGCCCATACAGTAGAGCAGGCCAATTTGAAATACAATGAGCACAGTAATAACCTCCATATAGTAATACCCAAATAGTAGTGGCAGCCATATTGTAGAGTGCCCATAATATTGTGCCTTCCACATAGTAATGCCAGCCATGCTAATACTTCCAGTGACAGCCAAGTAGTTACATTAGAACAGATTTTCTCAGCTTCCTCGACTGATCTATCTTTGGTCAGTTCAGGAATTAGAGGACGGGAAGGCAGTCAATTTTCTGCATATGTTGCCTTGTTGGAAGGTGCGGTTGTTGCCTGATAGGTGCATCCATCTATACGTTGATGACATGAGGTGTTCGTTGTGCTGGGCCCTCAATAGGTAGAAGTTGCTGTGGGAGCCTAAGCACCTTCCTTTCTTGTCTATCAAATCTTCTAGCTTTCCTAAAATTAAAGCGGTTCTCCGAGACTTCTGATATTGATGACCTATCCTAAAGATAGGCCATCAATATAACTTGGTGGGGTCTGACTCCCGGGACCCCCGCCGATCAGATGACTGAAAGACAAAGAACGCCTCAGCCTTTTTCAATGTTTACCAGGCACGGCGCAGTACTGTCTGTGGGTGAGATTGCAGCTCAGTCCCATTCACTTCAATGCGACTGTAACTGCAAACCCAGGCGCAGCCGCTACAGATGTGTACCGCACGGTGCCTGTAAACTGTGAAGAGTCAGCTGAACAGTGGGGGTGTTGGGAGTCTGACTCTGAGTCTGAGTCTGACTCGCGCCAATCTGATATCAATGACGAATCCTAAGGATAGGCCGTCAAAAAGTCCCGGAGAACCCCTTTAAACGCTTATTTTAAACAACCTTGGTGAAATCTGGTAAAATACAGATAACAATCAATCGAAAGCTACAAAAGCTCAGCACAGCCAACATATTGCAGATGGAACATGTCGAATATTCATGTTTTCCCTGAAAAAAACGCTCAAAACTGTATAATGCCCCAATACCGTCATCTGTGTGAATTAGGCCCCACGTTGAGAATTGAGAATATGTAAGAATTGTAATATGAAGCTGTATATTAGACATTTATTCACTCTATGTTAAGCGATAGACTTGCAATCAACACCTCTAGTGTTTTCTGTGTTAATGTTTGCCAACAATTTTCATTCATTACTACCTATAAAATCTGCTTGGTTAGTGTCCCGGGAGGCCTTGGATTGTCTGCCGCTACTTTCAGGAGGGATTGATTGCCAGAAATGATGCAGAGACGGCTACAGCTTTATACAGTACTGGGAATATGGCTGCCTAGAACATTTATTTTATATTGCCTCCGGTATCATTTCCTTCTGTAGTAGGTAGCGCTTCTTTATAAGGGTATGTTCACACGGTGAGTGAAAAATGGCTGTAAAATACGGAGCTGTTTTCAAGGGAAATTTTCAGCCGTTTTTAAAGCATCAAGCGCCCCAATGGGAACAAAATGCCATTTTCCTATTGAAATCAATGGGCAGATGTTTGGAGGCGTTCAGCCTCCGTGTTTTTAGCCGTTTTTTGGGGCGTTTACAGCCGTGTGAACATACCCTAAGAATTGTATAATGGTACTTACAGGAACCAGACGGCAGTATCAATACTCATACTAATTTTTTACATTCAATTACATATTTTTCTGCAAAAGGGTTAAAATCATGTGATTTATTTACACTAAAATCCTGTACATTTCTTGCAACTTTTCAAGAGTTGAAAAAAAAGTGGGCAGGGGTTATGAGAGAGGGGCCACCATAGTATAATTTATACTAGAAATTGGCAAAAATAATAGTCCAAAACTACGCCTGCTTGTTTGCATTTCTGGTACATGGACAGCCAAAGATGCGCAGATTAAAAAAACGCACCGCAGGTCAATTTGTGAGTGCCTTTTCCTTATCATTTGCACAGCGTGTGGATGAGATTTGTTCAAATCTCATCCACTCTGCTGCTACTGTATTATGCTGCGGATTTTCCGCAATGAAATCAGTTTTGGAAAATCTGCAATATTTACAATACGTGTGAACTTACTCTAAGGCTGGGTTCACACAGGACAGATTCGCTGCGTAAAAGCATGCAGCGTATCTGCCCTGTGTGCCGCAGGGAATTCCTGGAGAATAACCGCACAAAACTGTGTTGCAGTTTTTCGCCCGGAAAACTGCAGGTGCGGAAAACTGCAGGCCGGCCTACTGGGATGACCACTGCAGCCTGTGATTGTCACATGAGATGACAATCACATGACATGCAGCGGCAGTCACATGAGATGAAGCATCATCCCAAGAGGCCGGCCTTCAGACCTCATCCAGGCCAGCCTCCTAGCATGATGTTTCATCCCAAGTGACCGCTGCTACAGCCTGCGATTGGCTGCAGCGTGCACATGGGATGAAACGTCATCCCAGGAGGCGGGCCTGGAGGAAGAAACCCAGACTCCTGGGTAAGTATAAAAATTTTCATTTGTTTTTTTGCGGCGGAATCGTTGCGAATCCGCCACAAAAAAACGCAACAACTGCTATTTGTTGCAGGTTTTATTTCCCCATTGGCTTATATCTATCTTTGTGAGTTTACAAGCGCAGATGGGTCTCAACTCACTGTGCAGGGGCCAGGAGTCAATTTCCCCTCTGTGCTTGGTGCGAATATTATTTGGTGCCCGCACCATTACAAATTTGCTCCATACTTTTACTACCTAATTTTTATATTATATGCAGGTACATATTAGTATTTGATCTTTTCAATACTGCACAAATGCAGTGCAATGCCTGGAACAGCGCCACATATGCTAGTGAGTTGAAACTTTAAGGCTGGATTCACACGAGCATGTTCGGTCCGTAAAATACGGAACGTATTTCGGCCGCATTTCCCGGACCGTACACACTTCAGGGAGAAACCTACCGAACATGCTCGTGTGAATCCAGCCTAATTGTAACTACCAAACCTATACCCCTGAGGAAGCTAGACTTGGTCTGGCGATATGGGTGGGGATGGTTTCTGTTATTTAGTGTGTGCCTCCCTGTCGGGCTTAGACCTATTGTCTGATTCTTATGATGTTTTAGGTATGTGTTCTATTGCATTGCATGTCCCACAAGTCTGGTAGCTTGGGGTTTACATACACTTTATGGTGCATCTTATTGTGGATCACTGTTTGTACATTTGTATACAACGCTTTTAAACTTGTCTGTGATATTTGGTGTCAAATAACATTTTGGAACTTCTTTGATATACTCTTGGAAGTGCACGTCGATTTTAAATTTTTTTTCTCTACTTTTTCTGGTTGCTATAGTTGTATTAGCCTATTAGGTAACTAGGAATGTATTAGGCATGGCTTTTGTCCTGACAACCTTCTTCCCCCTGTTTCTGTCCTTAAAGGGGTTGTCCGGTCCCAAAAAATGAATGGCCTATCCTCAGGATAGGCCATCAATAGCTAATGGGTTGGGGTCCGACTCCTGGGACCCTCGCCGATCAGCTGATTTAAAAGTGGTGCAGCGCTCGTACGAGCACTGCTTCCCCTTCTTTTCTACTTGCTCACTGTAAATTGTCGAGACACATGTTGTGGCGATTCACAGGTATTGCAGCCCTTTTCTCCCATGCACTTCGATGGGAGAAGAAGGCTGCAATACCTGTGAATCACCACTATGTCCGTGTCATCGATTCACAGTGAGCAAGTAGAAATTAAGGGGAAGCAGCGATTGTACGAGCACTGCATCCCCTTTAAAACAGCTGATCAGTGGGGGTCCTGGGAGTCGGACCTCGACCCATCAGCTATTGATGGCCTATCCTGAGGATAGGCCATCAATATTTAGGGACTGGACAACCCCTTTAATAGAAGACCTATGATATTTGACAAACTGGTTGCTAGAAAGATAACTGCTGACAACTGTGGTTGTTAGGCAGTATATTCCCAGCAACGAAATGTGATTGACAGTGTGCTAACAGAGAAGAGAAAACGTTGCTAGGCAGAAATCAAGTCATGCCATTCTCCTTTTCAGGTATTAATCTGAATTTTCTAAATAAAAATTGGGTGAATCATTTAGGATCAGTTCACATATGGGCACCATTTTACAAATGATATATAGATATAATCTGCATAAAAAGTTGAGTCACTTTGTAAATGCATTGCTTTACTTATCTTATATTAATCCATAGATATAGCCTGTACTATCCTAGAGCTCTACTGACAATTTTACAACAACCAGCCCTAACAACTAAGCCAAGTTTATACAATGCAGTGGGACATTGGCTTTCTCAGCATCAACATTATGGTACAGTATCTGGTGAACAGATAACAAAGCAACCTCTGAATTTGAACCTGCAAAGAATGCTGGGAAATTTCAGGTCAATTGCCTGCAGAATTGGGAATGCAGCTCTGGGTTATAATATAAGCTGTAACTCAAGATCTATACAAGATAAATAATGCCATTTAATTAAAAATGTACTCAACTTTAGGGTGATTAATTCTGTATATGCACTGTAAAAATGTACCAAAAAGTGGACATGCCCTTTAAAGGAAACACTAACAACACAATAAAGTAATGATTCTCTTTATGTCAAATTATTTCATTAGCTACACTTTAAGGCTATGTTCACATCTCATTAAGTGTACACATTTGTAATGTTTTGACGAACCTACATGCCTAGTATGCAACTGATTGCCTATATAGTTTTTTTGGGTGCGTGGGATGGAAAATTCCCTTCTATTGAAAAATCTAGTTGACTATCCTTTATTTTTATACTCTTTTGGCATATGTTTGGCCATTAAAGTCTGTGGGGGCATTGGAATGAACTTCTCCACGTATACAGTACGTCAATCGTAAAGCCCAAGAACAGTGTGAACAGAGCCTAAAGCTGAAAATGTTGATCAGTATTCACCATTCCTAGTGCATATCATAAACAGCGATGAATGTAAATCTGTTAAACTGAATGTTTTATTTATTTAAAGGGAAGAAAAGACTGAACATTTCCTGGATAGTAAACTAGAGGTCGCACAACTGGAAGCTGAGCTCAAAAGACTACAGCAAGAGGTCAGAGGCTTATAGAGTTTGAGTCTATTTGTAATGTATTTATTTATGTGATGAGAGCCGGAGACATAGGGTTAAATCTAGACCAGAAAGGCAGAAATTGTGTCAAATGAATCAGAACGGTGCTCGTTGTATTTTAAATTCGGTGCATTTTATTATATATGTTAGTCACTTTTCATTTTCTTACACTACCTCATGGCTGAGTTGCTTTACAACAATATTTTGTGCCCAAAATATGGTGCACACCATTATTGAATCTGGCACATTTTACAACTCCACTTACCTACACCCCATACTTTGACACTTTTCAAAACTGTATCATGAGGGACTTAAAGAGGTTCTGTCACCACATTATAAGTGGCCTATCTTCTACATAATATAATCAGCGCTGTAATGTAGATTACAGCAGTGTTTTTTATTTAGAAAAACGATAATTTTTGACGGAGTTATGACCTATTTTAGCTTTAACCTAATGAGTTTCTTAATGGACAACTGGGCGTTTTTTACTTTTTGACCAAGTGGGCGTTGTGGAGAAAAGTGTATGACGCTGACAATCCGTGACCAATCAGCATCATACACTTCTCCCCATTCATTTACACTGCAGATAGTGATCTTATTACATCACTATGTGCAGCCACATAAATACACTATAACGTTACTGAAGTGTCCTGACAGTGAATATACATTACCTCCAGCCAGGACGTGATGTCTATTCACAATCCTGACACTTCTGTAGCGTCTGTGTGATATTTACAGCAAGGCAAGCGTAAATATCACACAGATGCTACAGAAGTGTCAGGATTGTGAATAGACATCACGTCCTAGCTGGAGGTAATGTATATTCACTGTCAGTACACTTGAGTAACGTTATAGTGTGTTTATGTGGCTGCACATAGCGATCTAGCTACATCACTATGTGCTGTGTAAATGAATGGAGAGAAGAGTATGACGCTGATTGGTCAGTGATTGGTCAGCGTCATACATTTCACTCCAAAACGCCCACTTGGTCAAAACGTAAAACACGCCCAGTTGGTCATTAAGAAACTCATTAGCATAAAGCTAATATAGGTCATAACTCCATCAAAAATGATAGTTTTTCTAAATAAAAAACACTGCTGTAATCTACATTACAGCGCCGATCACATCATGTACAATATAGGCCACTTATAATGTGGTGACAGAGCCTCTTTAAAGTGTCTAAAACACACAATAAAACAAGTCTTGTACGCCAATTTTTATACCCTATTTGAGCCAGAATTCTGGCGTATTTTGCTTTGTAAATCTACTCCAGTGTCTTTTGTAACCCAAGAAAACACTTGAAAAATGGTCAAAGGCTAAAAAGTGTTTATGTAGAAAATATAAATGTAGCAGAAAATAAATTAAAAATCCTAATAGGATATGAGGACGCTGCGGTGATACTGGGAAGACACATCAGGGTAATAAGCAAGGCCATAAGAGAAGATGAAAGAAATTAAGCAAAAACCTGAGGCCTTATCTGAAGTACAATTCATGTCATTACATCAACTGGACTCTTAAGTAGAATGAAATTATCCTGCAGGGAATTGTATCATGACTATGCTACGTAAAAAAGAGGGTGGTCCTCTGGATATAAAAACCCGGGGATTTTGAGAAAAAGCTGCCGTTGCCGTTACACAAATGCCTGCATTCTACAGAATACACAACCTTTATTCTACATTCACACAAGCGTGACAGATTTCCGTGCATAAATCTGTCAGTGTGCGTTGCGTGTGGCATGTGCTTTTCACGCGCTTGGAAGCACTTATATATATATCATTGCACAACACCTAATGATTAAGCTTTATTTACTTAAAACCAGAAAAACCCTTTAAAAACTAATTTCACATGACAATCAATCTTATCCATGCGAAAGTAGTAAGACGCAGAGGGAGGGTGATCCCCGTTATCCTGATAATCATCCTATTCTCTACAAGATGGGTGAATGAGATAGAGTTCCCTGCCAGTTTCACAAGTTGGAGGTGCAGAGGGTCATATGGTGTGGGCAAAAACAGTATTTTTACTTTGGCATTGAGCAGATTGATTGCCTATGTGACTCTTTCCATATAATTGTGCAAATATTACGTTCCATTGACTGATCAGTGATTATAATACATGAGCAAATTTACTGATTTAGGAACTTTTTGGTCAGTGTTTTTATCATGATATTTTCTGTACCTCCCTCTCATAGAACATGAGACTGCTGGCTGATGCTAGATCTGCTCGACTGTACAGAGATGAACTGGATGCACTCAGGGAAAAAGCAATCCGAGTTGACAAGCTTGAAAGTGAAGTGATCCGATACAAAGAGCGGTTGCATGACATTGAGTTTTACAAGGCCAGGGTAGAGGTAAGTGCGTAATAAATTAAATCAAGTCCCGGATCCCTTTTTGTTAATGGGTTAGTAAACATGGGTATGAAATATTTGTTGCAAAAAAAAAAATTTGATCTGAAATTAAGATCTAGAATCAAAAAGTGATAGAAGTACAAACCCAAGTTACAAAGAAGGAGAATGTCAAATGGCTTTACAGAAGAAAACCAAAATTATTAAGACTAGTGACTTCTAGTCCCCATTGCAGAATTCTCAAAAGGTTCCCAGTTCCTCCACTTGAAAATATTCCCTTGATCTGTTTCATTACTGTCACGGCTGTAGGGTATGTGGACCAACTAGGCTGCTCTGCCGTAGCGGAGAAGCAGCTGGCCAAACAGTCAATAGCAGTCTCTCAGATATAAGTTGCTTGGTAGATGATCAGGCAGATACTCAAAGTAGCAGACACGTAGTGAAGCAGGCACAGATGATGCTTGGCGTGGCAGATGACACCGGACGTGGCAGATGGCAACAGACGTGGCAGATGAGGCACACACGACTCCAACAATAGGTTTAGGCTCAGGAGCAAACACAAAAACAGGAAGCAGTATACGGGAACACTGGGCGCAGGATATAACTTACGGACTATTTGCATGGACGAACACAGGAATACAAACAACACTCACGCAAGGAGAGGAAGAGCAGAGCACTTTTTAAAGTCCAGGGTGTTATTGGGTTGATTGGGAAACTTTAGACAGGTGCGCGCGCTGGCCATTTAAGGCCAGGAGTGAGCACGCAAGCGCACCCTACAGGACAAAGGAGAGCACTGCAGCAGTGTGTGTCTGTGTCTCTGAGGATGCAGACGCCGACATGAAGATAGTCCTGCGGCTGCTGGTAAGTGGGATGTGACGGCGGTCAGCGACCGCGGGCATAACACACCCGAAACAATTACCAAAACTGTTTTTGCTTTGCAGCATGAAATCTGTCGCTCTTAAGCAGAAACTGGCGATCATATGATTGCTATGTGTCCCACTTCCCTAAACACTGGCAATCAATTTCTATCGCTGGGAGAAGCCGTGTCTGGCCAGACATTTCCTCTGCTGCAGTTTCCAGTATTACATGGTGGCTGTTAAAATGAATGCCGACCATGTATCGCAGGACGGGTCTGGGTTGGGAAAGTATGAGCCTTTCTTTGTGAACGGCTCTCCATTCTGGCTCAAAGAGGGGGGGGGGGGTCCTGAATGGGAGACAGACCTCTTTAAAGTTCATATGTATATGGTATGTCTTTATGAGACAACCTCTTCTTAGCCTGCCTTTTGAGGTCCTGTTTTGGCTACAAAACCCAGCATTGGGTTTAAAATTCATTGGAGTAGATCCCTACTATCTTTGATGGGATCAGCTTCAGTTTTTGACAAGAATATATAAGGAACTAACACGTCCCATAGATATAACTGTGGATGATGCCTTACTGTCATGTAAAACTGATCCCTATTAGGTAGGCCAATTTCAAGCCTTACCCTATGGCATCCATTATATCATCCCACAGTACATGTGGCTAGTTTAATCTTGTATGTATTCTAAAAAGCTCAGCTGTATGCCATGCAGAAGACAATGTTGAATGTGTTCATGTATATTTGTTTAGGTAATTTTATGGCTGCCTCTATGTAATCAGTTTAGGATAAGTGATAATTGAAGAGGTAGATCTGAAAATATTTCTATCTTAAAATGTCTGCGTGAAGACAAACTGGCCATACAGATGAGATAAAAGTAGTCCGAAAAGGCTGATTTTGACCATTTCAGCTGACTATCACCTAAAAGATTTTATGCAAACGACCGTTCACAATAGCCAACAGGAGACTTCTGTCTGCCGAAAATATGATCAGCCGGGTTTCCACAATTTTGGCCTACATGCATATGGCAAGATTGGGTGAATTCGGGCCGATCATTTGCCACTTTGCGCCAGCCCCAGCAACTCTGCTTTGTTTATTTATAATGACGTCCTGATTGGCTAGTTTAGTCTCTGTTGCTTGTGGGATCCTTAGTACAAACAATCCCACGAATGATTGATTGTCTTGTATATGGCTGGCTTTAAAGCGGTTGTCTCGCTAAGACAACCCCTTTCCATATGTCCTTTTAGGGCATATAGGCATCAAAGAGAAGGTTTCCCTGCTTGGAACCCCCCCTGTGAGGCAGAGCTGAGAGCTGCTAAATATCAGCAGCTCCTGCCCTGGTGGACCCTCTCTGTCCATGTATTACATGGAAAGCCATTCATTTGAATGTCTGCCATGTAATACTACATTTCCACTGCAGCTGTCGCCAACTTCCACCAGCGATAACAGCTGATCCCCGCCAGTTTCGGAAGCTTGAGTCGCAGCAATCAGTTGATCACTGGGAAGGTTTCATTGTGAAAATAAATATTGTAGTTATTTCAAACAGAATAAAATTAACATTTGTGCAATATTTCAGGAACTAAAGGAAGACAATCAAGTACTTCTGGAAACAAAGAACATGTTAGAAGACCAGTTAGAAGGAGCTCGAGCTCGCTCAGATAAACTGCACGAGCTAGAGAAAGAGAATATACAGTCGAAAGCCAGATTTCATGATTTTGAGATGGTAAGACGGCTTATTATTAATGGGTCTGTTTGTCGTTTTTGTATGGTATCATTTGTTTAATGATATGGATTTATTGCAGGTGATTTGATGAATAAATCCATAAATGTAGCCTGAGGTCCTGCTTTCAAATCCGACCAAGGCAACATCTGCAAGGAGTTTGTAGGTTCTCCCCCATGTTTCTGTGGGTTTCCTCCCACATACTGATAAGGAAATGGTCCTAATTTGCGCCTGAGATAGGAATTCGATTGTAAGCTCCATTGGGGACAGGGACTGATGTGAATGGTGACAATCATGTACAGCGCTGCAGAATATGTTTGCTCTATGTAAGCAACAGAAATAGATACATACATGTGGCATTGACAGAAGAGTGTTGGGTGGTATGATTCTATTGTATCAGTGGTGCAGAAACAAGTCATAAGTAACAGCTTGATAAATTACAATAAATATTAGACCGTCTGGTCAGACAAACACCATTTTGAATAAACGCTTCCAAGCCATGGGGTTGTTTTCGAGGTACCTTCTCTACCCACCTATGGAATGGAGTGGAATCTGAATATTTTCGACCTTCCTGTTTTGTGTCTCATTTAGAGATATTTCTTCTCTTTGGTCAAGTTTTTGGCAACAATTTTAAAAATTGGCATGACCTCTATAAATGAATATAATTTCCCATCTTACATGATCACATGCTATGTTCATTTTGACCATATGTGTAAATAATGTGACATTTTTTATCCTAATTATTTTTTTTGGACAATTGTTTGTTACAGAATATTTTATTTTGCGCTTTCTGAATTTCAATAGTTGCTATTTTTTACATTGACTAACATGGTTTGAATAATATGTATTATGTATGCCCCAGCTACCCAAAATGTAGACTCCCTGCCATGTTATATAACGTATAAAACGTATAGATAAAGAGTTATATAATGTGACTATTTACTGCTAGCTTATATAAAATTTCATAGAAATGTAATACCTTTTGTGTGATTAGGTCAATAATGAAGTGATTTTACTATTTAATTCCAAATTTTATTTATAGTACATTTTCCATAGAAGGATATGTGTACTGAATGGATAAGCATACTATCCACAGTAACTTATACTTATCTTTCATAGTGTTTGCCCCTATTTACTGAGTGCATAACTATTGTATATGTCCTTAGGAGCGTGACTTGGACAGGAAAAGGATTGAGGAGCTAATGGAGGAAAACATGTCTTTGGAAATGGCTCAGAAACAAAGCATGGACGAATCTCTACATCTTGGCTGGGAATTGGAACAGCTGTCAAAAACCAGTGATCTCCCGGAAAGTAAGAGCTCAGTCTATCTATTTTTGTATAATTACTGCAAAGTGTTTGTTAGAACTTTCCAGCAGAATCGTCAACATATTTCAGTGTCATGATATTTTAGACGTTTGGTGGTTGTCTCTTAAGCAGATGACAGATGGAACAACTTAGTAGGAATAGGAATTGTCTTCACAATTAAATGTTAGGGCAGCATGTCAATTAGACATATTATAAAAGTGTGATCTGTGGGGGGTCTGAATGGTTGAAATACCTCCAATTCTGACAAAGAAGGGGCCCTAGAGAGGTAGCTATTCTTAATTGATATGTATGGGATATACTTAAAGGTAGAGTAAGCTTAAGGTCTAAATGACATGCAATAAAAGTTAATTGTGGGAAACCTTTAATAATTTAACGCATGATAGATCCTTTTAGAAGGCATTGGGTGATGCCATGTTTACTTAGATAATTAGGTTATTTGTAGACATAGGTCCGAGGTGGGATAGAAATAGTTGCACCCAAGTCTTAAATGTCAAAAAGTACCTTTTCCACCCAGGCAAAAGCACTTTGTAGTTTTATCATTTAAGGAAGTACTATTGGACTAATAAATTCTCATTTGATCATGATGAGCTGTATTTTTTTATTATTTTTATTATGCTCTAGGCTTTTGGACTGGTTATGCCCAAGGGAGTTGCCTCTTCTGTCAACCCCATCACCTTAACCTGGGTTCATTACCTTCATACTTAATTAATAAAAACCATATACTCACTTTTTATATACTGTATGTCTAAAATAGTGAAGAAAAGCTCTTGAATTTATCAGCTTCCCAGCTGGGTTAGAAACCACACTGATAATTTCATACAATTCCACTGGACTCCTTCGTATCTCTAGTGAAGAAAATATCATGGATTGATTATTCAGCTGTCAGTCATTACCTTTTAAATGTTGTGCTTCATTGGTGAAAGAACTTTTTATACCAATTGTCCTTCATTTCATTGAGTGTTATGTATAATAAGAGTAAAAATAAACGTAAAACATCCATACTTTAGTTACATGATATAAGTTATGATATGTAAAGGTTCTTACTCTGTCGTAGAGGTTTAGACTGTGGGTTTGGGGAAAGTAAGTTGTCCTGATGATCTGCTGCTCGCTATCGGTGTCCAGCTGCTATAACCCCTCCGCTTTTCATGATGCACCAAACCCACCAAAGCGGCTCTTTGCGCTGGTCTACAGAGGTGGACCTTGAATGGAGTGACCCCCTCTAAGATGTTCAAATGCCCTAATACGGCATATAAACAGGGGTTGTCCAGTTGGGACAATACCGTCTTTTAAAGTGTAGCACAAAATGTATGTAAAGTA
Organism: Rhinoderma darwinii; assembly: GCF_050947455.1. Lineage (NCBI taxonomy): Eukaryota > Metazoa > Chordata > Amphibia > Anura > Rhinodermatidae > Rhinoderma > Rhinoderma darwinii. The sequence continues at coordinate 361,456,929 of NC_134690.1, read as the reverse complement.
GGAACTACATTACATTGTATTTCGTTTTAGAAGTACTCTTTTATATTTTTGTGACATTAAAGAAACCTGGAATGTTTTTGGAGATTTTGACTAGTGTAATTTTTTGACATTTTTCTTTTGATTACTATTTTTATTACATGTACATTGATATATGTATTGAAGTGCTATTTAATTAGCTATGACTTAAAAATAAAGTGCCAAAACATAAAACAAATCATCTAAACTTTCTCTCTGACTTTTATATGGTTGTTTAATAGCACCACAGAAATCTCTGGGACATGAAGTAAATGAGCTGACCTCCAGTCGTCTGCTCAAGCTAGAGATGGAAAACCAAACTTTGCTGACTACTGTAGAAGAGCTAAGGAATGCTATGGGCTCCACAGAAGGTGCTAGTGCCAAAATTCGGAAATTGGAAAAAGAAAACCAAAGATTATGCAAAAAGGTGTGTTGTATATGAACTGAAAATTAACATTGAAATGATTTATTTTATGAAATACAGTCTAGAAAGTGTTCCAATGATTTATCTTATACCTGGATTATCTTGGGTACTTGATATTGTCTACATGAAAAAAAAAAAAGCAATCAATTCTATACTGGACCTTCAGATGTTCCTCATTATCAGGGTGGACAGCATGGTGAAACCTTTATTATTATTATTATTGTTATTATTATTATTAATAATAAGAATGTATATTAAAAAAATTCAGTGACCTTTTACTTCATTATAGCTTGAGAAAATAGAAACTGAATTAAATCATGAGAGACAAACTATTGAGAGCAGCCAACATCTGAGCAATGACCTTATGAAAGAGAAGTCACAGCTGGAGAAGATCATTGAAACACTGCGTGAGAACTCAGAGAGACAGGTATGGAGACAGAACACACAAAGACCCTTGATAATCTGACTTGCAGATGTCCTATAAATTAAATTAGGGAAGGAAAAAACGATTTATCTTGCCCCTACAGATCATTCATGACTTTGCTAACAATGACCATTACTACAACTTCCTTTTAATGATAAATGTGTCTTTATCACAATTAATGCTTGTCATGTGGCTTTCTTCAAACTTCCAATCACTGGAAATGGTTAAGTTTTACATTCACAAGGTGGGGCACCATAAGAAAAGTATTCAATATGTATAAGCTGAGTTTCATACCTTTATAACTATAACTGAAGAGTTTGTAAAATTGAGGTCCGATATTCTTTTGAATTTCAAACTACTTTTTGAATTTTTGTAATTGCCCAACTTCCTTTTTTTGTATTTGTGTAATTCCAATCCCTTGTATTTTGTAATTCCCATTAAAATAATCTATTTTTTTTAAATAGAATACTATTAGTGATCCAAGTCCATTGTCTATTTATTCTTACTTTTCCATTATAGAAGCTGCTAACAACATTTGTTCCATTAAAGGGTAACTAAACTTTTAAAAAACTTTTGACATGTCATAGTGACATGTCAGAAGTTTTAAATGGTGTGGATCCGAGCACTGAGACCCCCATCAATCGCTAATATGAAGCGGTAGAAGTGCTTGGGTGAGCGCTGTGCTGCTTTGTTTTTGATTGGCTTTCCTCAAAATGCCAAGTGGGCAGTGTACGGACTCATAGACTTTCTATTGAGCCCGTACACTCCTCCAAGAAAAGCAGAGAAAAGGCGATGAGAAACAAAGCGGCACATCGCTCACCCGAGCTCTTTTGCCGCTTCGTTATAGCGAATGGTGAGAGTCTTTCAGACACAAACCGATCAAAACTCCTGATATGTCACTATGACATGTCAAATGTTTTTTAAAGGTTTACTTACACTTTAAGTTTCATTCACACAGCCTTATTATAGATCTGTGTTGTACAGATCCATAAAAACCGTCCCCATAAAAATCTATGGGTACATAATGTAGCTCCATGTGCCCCGATTTTTAAACCGCGTTTACTCGTGGATACATATGGAATCCATGGTAAAAATCACATGGAGGCACCATATAGTCGCACACGTGCCTATAACTCCATAATGCGGAATCATAGGGACTGCTTGACGCTATAAAGGCTCTGTGTAACATATCCCATTTTTTTAATGTTTGTGATTACTACACTGATTCATTTTACACTTGAACCGAATACTGATCAGCATTCTGTTTTTGCCACTCAGATCAAAGGGCTTGAACAAGAAAATGAGCATTTAAACCAAACCATTGCCTCATTGAGACAACGCTCACAGATTGGGGCTGAAGCAAGAATGAAAGACATTGAAAAGGAAAATAAGATTCTTCATGAGTCTATAAAGGAGACAAGTAGTAAATTAAACAAAATGGAATTTGAAAAGAAGCATTTGAAAAAAGAATTAGAACACTACAAAGAAAAAGGCGAGAGAGCAGAGGAACTTGAAAAGGAGCTAAACCGAGTGGAGAAAGAAAATGAACATTTACAAAAGAAGATAACCAGTTTAAACATTGTCTGTGAAAAAACAGAATCCTTAGAACAAGAAAATTTAGGTTTAGAAATTGAAAACAGAAAACTAAAGAAAACTTTGGATAGCCTCAAAAACCTCAAATATCAGATGGAGTCGTTGGAGAAGGAGAACAACCAACTTGAGGGAGAGAACTTGGACCTGCGAAGAATTGTGGAGTCACTCAAAAGCACAAACATCAAGGTGGCTCAGCTGGAGCTTGAAAACAGGGAACTTGAAAATGAGAAGGAACAACTGAGGAAAGGTATGGACCTCATGAAATCATCCTGCAAGAAGATTGAGCATTTAGAAGTCAGCTACCAAGGACTAGACACCGAAAACCAAAGGTTACAGAAGGCTCTAGAAAACAGTAATAAAAAAATCCAACAGCTTGAAAATGAGCTGCAAGACCTAGAAACAGAAAACCATGCATTGCAGAAGAACTTAGAAGAGTTAAAGATATCCAGTAAGAGATTGGAGCAGCTAGAAAAAGAGAATAAGCTACTGGAGCAAGAAACCTGCCAGCTAGAAAAGGACAAAAAACAACTAGAGAAGGAGAATAAAAGGTTACGTCAACAAGCTGAGATTAAAGACATCACACTGGAGGAGAATAATGTGAGGATCTCAAATTTGGAAAGAGAAAACAAGTTACTTTCCAAGGAAACAAGTGCACTTAAAGAGTCATGTGCTAGACTGAAAGAACTGGAAATCGACAATAAGGAGCTTGTTAAAAGAGCGACCATTGATAAGAAAACCCTAATAACCCTAAGAGAGGTAATAGAATTGTTGATTAAATTATATTCAAGGAAAAATCGGTACCTTCCGTGAGGCAGTACACACAGTATCTCACACAGTCAACCACAGTCCTACCCTGAACTGATGAGGAGCCACAGCTCCAAAACCGTGCTGTCTAACCTGAGTTATGTTTCAAGGCTCTTTAAAGGCTTGAATACTGACTTAGGCCCCATGCACACGACCATGCCCCTAATCACAGTCCGTGATTACGGGCACGGCCGGCCGCTGACGGCAACAGACAGCCACCCGAATTTTCGGGCCGTGCTCCCATATAAAGTATGGCAGCGCGATCCGTAAAAAGCAAAAAATAGGACATGTGCTATCTTTTGCGGAGCCTTTCTACGGCACGGACACCTTCCCGTAAATATACGGGAAGGTGTCCGTCGGCCATAGAAATGATTGGGTCCGTAATTACGGACGAAATCTACGGTCATGTACATGGGCCCTCACAGTGTAGCCATCAATTGGTAGTAGTAAAGACACAGTTTTATTCCTTCTGGAGGAGAACTATTTTGCATATACTTTTTGCCAGGGAGCTTTGCTTAAAAAAAAAAACTCCCTAAGGCCCCATGCACACGACCGTAAAAAACCTCAGTTTTTGCGGACCGCAATTGCGGTACGCAAAAACGGACCCATTCACTTTTATTGAACGCGGACACCTTTCCGTAGCACTACGGAAGGGTGTCCGTGCCGTGGAAATGTTCCGGGAATTATGGAACATGTCCGTTCTTTTGCATTTTGCGGGCCGTGCTCCCATACTTTGTATGGGAGCACAGACCGAAAATGCGGCTGTCAGTCGGCGGCCGGCCATGCCCGCAATCGCGGGCCGTGATTGCGGGCACGGTCGTGTGCATGGGGCCTAAGGCCTCATGCACACGACCATATTTTTTCCCTCCCGTAAATACTGGCGTAAATACGGGTCCTTGGTCACACGTATTCGACCCGTATTGCACCCGTATTTACGGGCACGTTTTCGCTGCAAAATTACACTGCAGTAATCGGCAGCCCTTCTCTCTATCAGTGCAGGATAGAGAGAAGGGACAGCCCTTTCCGCAGAAAAAGTAAAAGAAATTCATACTTACCCGGCCGTTGTCTTGGTGACGCGTCCCTCTTTCGACATCCAGCCCGACCTCCCTGGATGACGCGGCAGTCCATGAAACCGCTGCAGCCTGTGATTGGCTGCAGCGGTCGCATGGGCTGAAACATCATCCCAGGAGGCCGGACTGGAGGAAGAAGCAGGGAGTACTGGGTAAGTATGAACGTCTTTTTTTTTACAGGTTGATCTATATTGTGATCGGTAGTTTCTGTCCAGGGTGCTGAAAGAGTTACTGCCGATCGTGTAACTCTTACAGCACCCTGGACAGTGACTATTTACTGACGTCGCCTAGCAACGCTCCCGTAATTACGGATGCACACACGTAGTCACCCGTAATTACGGGAGCCCCATAGACTTCTATGGGCCAGCCCGTGGCGTAATTACGGCCTGAAATAGGACATGTCCTATATTTTTCAACGGCACGGGCACCTTCCTGTAAGCATACGAGGAGGTACCCGTGGCCAATAGAAGTCCATGGGCCCGTAAAAACGTGCCGTAATTACGGCCCGTAATTACGGGTGTTTTTACGTTCATGTGCATGGGGCCTAACCCTTTGCTAGATCTCCGCAAGGAGAATCAGTTCCTTGTGTAAAACGATAAAAAATAAATAAAAAAAAAGGGCTTCCATTTTTGCAGGTAAGAAAAACACAGAAAAGATTCTGAGATTGTAAGGCCTGGTATAAAGCTTATAAGTTAGTATTTGCTGGCTGGTGGTCCTCAATGAAAAAACTCCCTCCATACATGTATTTTCTTAATTTAGTAAGGAAACATTCTGGATTAAATAGAATTACTGATTTAAGGGACGCTGGGAGGATCAGATTTCATGGTTAACCAGAGAATTTTATTCACTGACAACTGTTGTCAGTTTTTGTTATCCGACGTTCATCTTTTTAACACACAGCTGTCTTCTCTTATTTCATCTTCAGTCTTCATGATATTTAAAAATATCATACTTATACCTATTGTGGGGAAAATAAGATAGTAAATAATATATATTAGAGGAATCAAAAACGTTTTTGATACCGGTTGTATAATGGGTTACATTGTGAATACAGAATACATCACAACTTGAAGAAATTTTCAGATTTCCAATCATGCCTCAGCTATTAGTCCTAGCGTTTTTTTGCACCACAATGGAAATCCCAAGTAGATAGATAGCCAGAAGACTTTATTCATCCCCAACGGGGAAAATATTATATTACAGAAAAAACCACGGTCGTGTGCATGGGCCCACTGAAATTAATATTTGCGGGTGAATTGCGGCCGCAAAAATGCATTTGTGTGCATGGGGCCTTAGATGTTAAGGAGTCTCTGTCACCACATTATAAGTGGCCTATCTTCTACATAATATGATCGGCGCTGTAATGTAGATTACAGAAGTGTTTTTTATTTAGAAAAACGATGATTTTTGATGGAGTTATGACCTATTTTAGCTATTTTAGCTTTATGCTAATGAGTTTCTTAATGGACAACTGGGCGTGTTTTACTTTTTGACCAAGTGGGCGTTCTGGAGACAAGTGTATGATGCTGACCAATCAGTGACCAATCAGCGTCATACACTTCTCCCCATTCATTTACACAGCATATAGTGATCTTATTATATCACTATGTGCAGCCACATAAACACACTATAACGTTACTGAAGTGTCCTGACAGTGAATATACATTACCTCCAGCCAGGACGTGATGTCTATTCACAATCCTGACACTTCTGTAGCGTCTCTGTGATATTTACAGCAAGGCAAGCGTAATCTCGTTTTAAATGACAGGTTACATCATAAAAGATGTACATAAATAATCACAGACTTTTTTCTATATGTCCAGGGGATCCACTTCCTTCTCACAAACTTCAGATCAAACCTGTGCCAGGCTGTAAGTCAGCATGAGGCCTCCCCCACAGCTGTTTCGACACGCTATGCCCTGGCCCCTTTGTAAAACCCAGTCTCCCATCCATCTGCCAGTTAACAGCATTATTACCAGTATATGAATACCAGTGTTCTCTGTTAGATTTTTATAAGATTGTTCGTTTTACCTGCAGACTGATTAACGGTGTGGGCAAATATTTCTTCTGTTTAACTTGCAATAACTTGCACATTGATATCAAGGTTCTTATAACCCTCTTGGTGAAAAACGCTGTACATGTACGGCACTGGCGCTTTGTAGTTAACGCTACATGGCCACACCATCTGCAGCGGGTGTCAGGAAAAATCGAAAGGTTATGGCTCTCGGAACGCAGTGATGAAAAAACAAAAAAAATCGTTGTGTCCTTATAGCCCCAAATAGCTAGGGTTCTTAAGGTGGTTAACCAAAGATTAGAAATTTTTTTGACCTGGATTAGAAAAAATGTTCCGCTTTTTACCCAGAAATATTGTCGTGCAAGTTCATGGGCCTCGTCTGGTATTCATGTGAATGGGGCTGAGCTCCAATACCAGACACAGCCCATGGAGTGGTGTGGTCCTGTTTCTTGGAAGAAAAAAGAAAGCAGTTCCTTTTTGCTAATCCTAGACAAGCCCTTTAATGTATTCAATTAGTAGCAATCACTGGTCTTCAATATGAGGCCTTTTTGTAATTTGATATTAAAGAGGTTGTTTGCTTTTGTACGCTCCTGTTTTGTTAGAGCGGTTCCCTGTCAATAAGATATCAGCTGTAATCTGTAGTCGAATTTGTCAGCAAGTGTTCTGTTTCCTGGCAGTTCCAGAAGACAGGGGAAATGAAGCATGGAACAGTTTTCATTGAAACCAAACACCAACAGCACCCTGACAGAATCCATGGACTTTAATGGGTTCTGTTGGGTTTCTGTCATGGTTAACATCATTTTATCGGACAAAATAGTGCTGTATGCTGCGATTTTTTTTATGGAATCGACAATGGAGGTTCATAACAGAGCCTCTAACCCAGATGTGAATACAGCCTAAGATGTACTCTAGGGAGCAGCATGTTCCATGCTGAAATAAAATAACGAAAGTGTTTAACTGTTTAGGACTTTGTGAATGAAAAGTTAAAGACACAGCAAACTAATAATGAGCTGGAAAAACTAACCCATGAACTGGAAAAGATTGGACTGAATAAGGATCGTCTCTTACACGATGAGCAGACTAATGATGCTAGGTAAGTACATCCGTTTTATTCTAGTTTGACAACAGTATTGAGTTTGAAACACATTGAAATAAATAGAATCTATTGTGATCTAGATATATCACCCGCAGCCTATATTGCATCTCTGTGCCCATAAATTTACATGTGGGCACAAACAGATTTTTTTCTCATTGATTCTGGGAGAATCCATCAATAAAATGGTATCAGGCTCCACTGTACTATACTGCACTATGGATATATTCTGCTTATAGGGAAGGATATGGTACCTAATGGAGGGAACATTTGGTGGCATACAAGTGCCTATGGGTTAGTAATATTGAATATAAAATCTGTGTGCTGCCATACAGGGTCCATAAACTTTGCATTGCCATAGGCTTAAGCCCTAACACCTTAATACCTCCACTGTTCATTAAAGAGGACTTGTCGGCTCTCCTGACATTTGTTACAGATTGGGCGGGAATATTGAGGTGCGCAATCCATGAGTGGAATAAAATGAAAACCATAATAAACAAAGTAAATCAAGTAAATAAATGGGCTACTTCAGGAACTGGTGTAGACGTATTCAGTCATATATGACCCTTGGCGCTCTATCTGTTGTTAGATAGCAGTCAGCCGACCTTGTAAATCATACAGTGTCAGAGAAGTATGTGAGAACATCTGTTATTTGGGGATTATAATTTCCCAGTTTCAGAGCTCCATATTTTCAGCCTTTTATTTAGTGACAGGGTCATTGGGTTACTTAATGAAAAGTTAGCTTAAACATAAAAGCAGACTCGATAATTATATGTAGTTCCTGCTGCTTTCATGTATTCATTCCAGTCATACCAATGGTGGCAGGCGAAACTTCAGATTGTTCTTTACCAATATAGGATGTTTGTGAATAATAACACAAGAGATTTTGGACTATAATAACTAGACACTTTTAAACTATTTGCATGTGCTGGTTAAACGGCTATAACTTTATTCATAATTTTTACACACAGTATTTGCATTTCGAAAATTATTGGGCTATTTGTGTTTGAAAATAATTGATAAATTCAGGACATCATTTATTTCGATATAGAACATGTCTTATCTAGGGGAATTCAGTCAGGGCCTGCGTTTTAAATCCCTTTCAGTGGAAGTTTTTTTTTTTATATTGTTAGTAATTTTTTTCTATTACTTGTTTTTACTTTTTTTTATTACAATGTATCACATGACCGCTATGATTTAATAGCTAGGACCAATAGTGAGATTGGTACTGCTGCGTGCTCTGTTGTATACACAATACTCATTTAGCGCTGTATATCTATCGATCAATAACCTTTAATAAATAAAGCAGTTCTAGTAGTGAGGTTTATTTTATTACATTTTGAGCTTGCCGTTGCATGGAAACCTTAGAAGACTATATATATATATATATATATATATATATATATATATATAGTTTACATATAGAATTACACTGTACATTTCTTATCATTACTAATCCTGAGTTAAGCCCCTATTACACCGGACGATTTTGGCCGGTGCAGCAGGCGCCAATCAACGAGACAGTTCGTCCCCATACATTATTATCATGTCGGCAGCGTGTCCCCCTGTTTACACAGTGAGATGTGCTGCCAACAACGATAATATTTAACTTTTTTGAAACTATGCGATCAGCAGATGAATGATCGTTTGCTCGTTCATCTGCTGATCGCTGCTCTGTTTACACAGGAAATTATCGGCAACGAGCGTTCTATGAATGCTTGTCTGCCCGATAATTGCCCAGTGTAAAATCCCCTTTAGTCTGCTGAGGAGTGTTTTCTTATGTAGCAGAGGGGCCTTCAGGCCTACTCAGGCACCACGACCCAGGTACAACGGCTACCACTGCAACCCTTTAGTCTTTATTACTATACAGAGCTGAATTCACATGACTCAAATAAGTAGAGTCGTGTACCCCTTTATGTCCCTTACCTTTAATAAAGCAGACACTGAAGCAGAGTTGGATTTTAATGGCCACAGCAGCCGTTTATTATCTTAAAGAGGCTCTGTCACCAGATTATCAAATCCCTATCTCCTATTGAATGTGATGGGCGCTGCAATGTAGATAACAGCAAAGTTTTTTTTGTTTTTTTTAAAACGATCATTTTTGACCAAGTTATGAGCAATTTTTTATTTATGCAAATGAGCTTTTCAATGGACAACTGGGTGTGTTTTCTCGTTTTACCAACTGGGCGTTGTGAATAGAAGTGTATGACTCTGACGAATCAGCGTCATACACTTCTCATCGTTCCCACCCAGCTTCTTTCACTGCAGACACACAGCATGACGTCACCCACAGGTCCTTCAACCTTGGCGTCGGACAGAGAAGATACATGGGCTCCAGCCGTCCGAGAGTGTAATATGCTCGTCTCTAGGAAGTTTACTATGCTTACCTGCACACGGTGATGCTGCTGCAGATTCGACTGTACTCTCTCGGACGCATGGAGCTGATGTGTCTTCTCTCTTCCGATGCCAAGGTTGAAGGACCTGTGGGTGACGTCATGCTGTGTGTCTGCAGTGAAAGAAGCTGGGTGGGAACGATGAGGTCACCCACAGGTCCTTCAACCTTGGCGTCGGAAGAGAGAAGACACATCCGCTCCAGGCGTCAGAGGGTACAGTTGAATCCATTACATAATCTTGAAGGGTTTTCCAACTAAAGTAAGTAATGGCATATCACTAGGAAATGCCATTCCTTAATGATCATGAGGGTCTAACTGCTGGGACCTCCACTGATTATTAGAATGTGTGGTCCACAGTGCTAGTTAAATACTATGGCTAATTCAATGATTTCCGTTAATTGCGCTGCTCCCTGTCACGTGCTGTCCAGGAAACTATAACACTACTCCATTCACTTGAACAGAGCTGTGTTGTAGCACCCTGCCCGGCAGCTGGCTGAGAGTGCCGCTGTGCGGGAGAAATTCCGAAGGGACCTCTGTTTATTTGTTCGGCAGGGGTTCCAGAGATCGGACCTTCGCCGGTCAGAAGGTTATGGTAAATGCTAGTAATATGCTATAACATTCCAAGATAGAAATAATGACCTACTTTTAATGACTACTTAATTTCCCCATGAAAATAAAATAATACCACAGGGATTTGGGGTAATCATCATGACGAGATTTGTGTTGTGTGGACAGCACCAAGCAAAGACGTAGCCCTATTACAGATTAATATAGCAGCAAGGTCTTAGACTGTTCTTAAAGACTTATTCCATCCTAACTTTTACTTGTTTTTTTATCCAATGTGTTTCCATGTCAGCTGTGCATAATCCTCTTTTAGATGTGGACAGACAGGAGAATGTAAGCTTTCATGTGTTCCTGGTTAATAGTGCCAAAATAAGTAGAGCTATAGTGTACACAGGCCCAGCGCCACGGGGGCAATTGGCATGGAAATCTTACAGCTTTGCAAATTGAGAAGGAGAGATGTTGGGTATAAATGAATCTGCTGGGCTTGGTCGGCTGCGAAATTGACCTTTTTTTGAAAAAGTGCAAGAAACAAAAATACATTTAAAAGACACAAGCCCTGTGCCCTTGATGGCTAATACAACATTATAATCAATAGACATATTTCATACAAATTTGCATTACTACATTTAGTTTAGGATTTGCTTCACCCAACTGTATTATTTTTAACTTCTTTGTATATTGAGAATTTTTTTTTGCATATGACGCTCCCTGTCTGAGTCTTGTGCAGTCAGACACTAACTTTGTATCACCACTAGAAGAAGTTAACAAGCATCCATGTTGTTAAGCAGCAGGTACAAGCTCCTGGAGTCAAAAATAGAATCAACCTTAAAGAAGTCACTTGAGATCAAAGAAGAAAAAATTGCTTCTCTTGAAGCTCGGCTTGGAGAGTCTGCTAATTTTAATCAACAACTTCGCCAGGAACTGAAAACTGTGAGTATATCTTATGCAAACTTGCCAACAGTGACGATTTCCGCAGGGCTGTCCCATGAACCGGACTCCAAAAGGGGACAATTTGTCCTAAAAAGGGTGAAACAGGACAATTTGTGGGGTGTTCCAGAGCAGAACTCGGGACGGCTTAACATATTCCGTGATTCGGAACTCAAATGTTGGTAAATATGTTGCAGATTTCATGCAAAGCCTAAATCCTATGTAGTGTAACATTATAGAGCTAGTCAAGAAGCCCCTATAGATTGCAGTTACAGAAGCAGTACTTCTTAAAGGGGTTCTCAGTTGTGTTCCGTACATTGTGCTGATCCACGGGAGTCCCGGAGGTCTGACTCTCACCGGACAACCTCTTAATTAATTTAATATAAAATAAATCATCGTAAGGCCTCATTCAGATGTCAGTAGTAAAGGAGTTGTCCAGTCCTTAACAATTGATGTCCTCAATATAGGCCATCAATATCTGATCAGTCAGGGTCCGACTCCCGGGATCCCTGCCGATCAGCTGTTTTGAAGGCACCACAGCATTTATAAGAGGGCTGCTTCCCCTTCATTCCTTATCTGCTCATACGGTGAATCGCCAACATGCTTGTAGCGGCGGTTCACAGTATTACAGCCTTCTGTAATACATTCTATTTAATGTTTTCAACTCACTCCTGGTTTTCGCTTACAAATATTGAAACAAAATACTGCCCAAAATACTGTTGTCTAACGTTGTAATTCACCTTTTTACTTCTCTCACAGTATTTCAGCACCGACTATCATAGGCTGATGTAAAGCTCTGCTCGTTCTGAGCCTCCTGGTGCGCCTCTTAAAAAAAACTTGGCACATCTCACTCTGACGCACATCGGTTTAAAACTGGTGTATAAAACGCCAGTCTTAATAAATCTCCCCCATTGTGTCCTTATTTTTAATTCCTATATAGATGGCACAGTAAAGTATATGTTTTACAAGCCATCACAATTGTTATCATTGTGACGTAGCGTAAAGAAGAGAAGACAAAATCTCATTCAAGAAAAAGTGTTTGAGAAATAGAAATCGACCACCTAGATCGCTGTGTAGAATCCAATGCACATCACAGATTTTGGCTGAATAGATGTTATTTTTCCTTCAGGTGAAGAAAAATTATGAAGCGCTCAAACAGAGACAAGAAGAAGAGAGGTTGGCACAGAGCTCTCCTCCAAGGCTTGGGGATGACACTGTTCCTGTGAATAAATGGGAGAGGGAGAGCCAGGAGACCACCAAGGAACTGCTGAAGCTCAAGGATCGCTTAATAGAAATTGAGAGAAATGTAAGGCGATGACTGTGATATTTTGGGGTGTGAATATATTCGAGAAAGATTATTGTGAAATATAATTGTATAAAATAATGATTATATACAATTCATGGAGCAGCTGTCATGGTAACTGCCATAATAAAATGACGCTGGGAGATGGGGGTGCTTTGCACCCACTTAGTGGCTATAATAGAGATGAAGGGGGTCATACACTTGATGTACACATCTGAAAGCAGCCATTGTATTTTACTGATGTTTACTATTATCTTATTTAGTAGGTTAGTTACATCCTGATATATATTAATTTCTTTATTTAAGAAACAACGTTTTTTTTTTCTTTTATCTTTCTGTTTCAGAATGCCACGTTGCAGGCAGAAAAGCAAGCCCTAAAAACTCAACTGAAACAGCTGGAGACACAGAATGATAATTTACAAGCTCAAATCATGGCTCTTCAGAAACAAAGCATTTCACTGCAAGAGCAAAACACAACTTTGCAGACTCAGAATGCTAAACTTCAGGTAACTGGTAACCAGCGCTGGATTTACATCTCAGGAGTTTGTAGACACAGATTGTGTGGCACCTTCGGCCCTGTTCACACAGAGTTTTTCTCAGGCAGAAAAAAATCTGCTTCCGAATTCCTTCAGGAGGCAGATTTTGAACTGCCCGTGCTTTTTTTTTCCCCCCAACGTTTTTGTGCTGCGTTTTTTGCCCGCGGCCATTGAATCTAATGAAAGGACTGCTTGCAAAAAATGCAGCAAAAAACACTCAGAAACGAGCACCGCAGGTTTTTTCTGCCTCCCATTGATTTAAATGAGAGGTCAGAGGCAGAAGCAAGAAAGAACATGGTGCTTTTTTTTCCGCGAGAGGCCAGAAGCTGCCCGGGAAAAAAACACCTCTGTCTAGTATTGAAATCAATGGGGGATGATTTCGACCAACTTTTGGCAGTGATTCCGATGTGGTTTCCGCATTAAAATCGGCAACAAAAAACTCAGTGTGAACTAACCCTTATACTACATCAAGCATGGCTTTAAAATGGCTTTTACATAATAAAGCAGAACATTGCGTCATGCTTCTTCCAACATCTAGCACCCTCTGCGGTCATCCCCATGTCCTCTAATTCCCACAGCATCGTAGGTGTCTAAATTAACATATATATGCATAAAAATGACATATGATTACACACTGTACAATATATTCATATATCAATTACCCATTAGCAGACACCCTCCCCTAGGTCCGACTGTAGACAAAGGTCTATGGTGCCTGTAGGTAAATCCGGCCCTGTTGATAACTATATATTTACAGTAAAACAAAAGGAATAAGATACAGGTAAAGGGTCATTGTCGTTTTGTTCTACTTCTGACATGTCATAGTAACATCTCAGAAATATGTATCGGTTACGTCTGGGTGCTTAAACCCTGGCACTTTTTGGCTCTTTATCAGATGTTTTCAGATTGCCCCTCCAGAAAATGCCTACGTAGTGCGTGTTATATTGTTATGATAAAAAATACTTAATGTTCCTATATAATGAATATCACCTCTGTCTAAACAACCAAAATCAAGGGATACTTGATGTAAATCCCATCACAAATAATATTCCTTTATTTCACCTTGGGACTTTATATGCATAAATTAAGAACCTCAAAGTTAAGGGGGTTGACCGACCTTTAATAAAACCGGGACGTAGCCTCCAAATAGCTTAAAATAACAATTCTCTCATTTCTGGTGATGTTCCATGCCAACTCACATCATCACAGTGGTCAGAAAGACCCCTTTAGATTGAATGTTACCTATTTAATTCTTTGTCTCCAGGTTGAAAACTCTACATTGAACTCACAAAGCACCTCACTTATGAACCAAAATTCCCAGCTCTTGCTCCAGCAGTCAAGCTTAGAAAGTGAGAATGAATTTCTAGTGAAAGAACGGGAAGAATTGAAATCCATGTATGATTTATTGGTAAAAGATCATGAGAAACTGGCACAGGTCCATGAGCGCCAAGCAGCAGAATACGAATCCCTTATTTCTAAACATGGAAACTTGAAGTCGGCTCATAAAAATCTAGAGGTGGAACACAAAGATCTTGAAGACAGGTATCTCTTTTTCAATACAGCACTGTTCTCAAGGCCAAGTAACTTCTATCTATTTTGTGACACCAGGCAGGAGACTTATTACCCAAAGACATGAATATGAAACATTGCTGGATGACCGGGAATGCTGAACTATTCCTTATAGTTTATAATTCCCGATCATGCAGTTACTTGCAGTGAATGTCCACCATCTTTTTTTAAGCTAAATATTTGCAGAATTCTACTCAGAGTATTATCTCACTATAGTGATCGGAGCTTCATATTTCTGATCTGTAAATCTACTGTATAGTGTTCAATAAAAAAAAAAAATCTGGTTTCCTGCAGCCACCAATAGGGGTAGCTTAGGAGCTAAATGCATACGGTTTATACATTGAACTCA